>NW_027122256.1:1355698-2033547 GCF_030686945.1 Centruroides vittatus | reverse complement strand
ATAAAACTTAAAGAACTACTTGGGAGAACTATCCGAAAAAAGAAATTAGCAACCAACAAAGCTAAAACTTACCTAGAAAAAGAAAAAAACAGCAATTCAAACCAATTGTTCAAAAGAAAATCGGATAGTCTCCCAAGCAGTCCAAGCAGCCACAGATTAAATAGTAGGCAGATTACGCCCCGAAACGTAATTTACATAAATAAGCACAGCTTTCGCTTTAAGCCTAAAAAAGCAATGAAAAAGAAATCGAAAATCAAATATACAATAAACATTATGAAATAATCAATTTAACCCTCTTTATGAAAATAAATACCTTAAAGAATAAATCAAAATCAGAAATAACTTTTTTAAACTGATTAAATGAAAAATTGGGAACCCCAAAAGTCTCCTCACGTAATTTTGACAAAAGAGGACAAACAGCAATAATATGAAATGCATCCAATGGTAAGTCCGCCACACCACATATGCAAATGTCCCTTCTGTAATTACATAAAAAACTTAATGAATTACATCTTATTTGCATTAATACGGCCATAACATTAGAAGAAAAATTACTATTATAAATAGAACAATCAAAAAAAGGTTTATTCAAACTCTTATACCATTCACAATAAGAACTTAATAATATGCCATGATTCAACTTCAAAATATAATTATCAAAATTATTTAACTTTAATAAATAAACACTATTAAAATCCTGTAACAAATTATCAAAATCGATTCCATTCCTTGAACAACTAGCCCACCAATACTTCGACAAAGGCAACTGAACATGTTTCACAACATAACGTAAACAAATCTTACTAAGGCGTTCTTCATTTAAACTCAACGTTCTAAAAATCCAATTAACAGATTTGTTCAGGATCAAACAAGACAAAGGAATCAATGAACATTCCATAGACACTAGATAACTAGGAGTACACCTTGGAAGCCCATACATTCTCTTAACAAAAGTAGTTAATACCGTATCCAAACTCTCCGCCTGAAACCCCCACACCTCCGAAGCATAAAGGAGAGATGAGCCCACCACGGCATTAAATAACCTTAACCGATCCTTCAAATTACACAACTTAGCAGACTGACACATATGAATAACTTTGTCCATTTTTATCTCAGCATTAACTTGACAAGACCTCACATGTGTATTAAAATAACCATTACTTTTAAAAATTACACCTAAATACTTATATTGAGATACAACCGAGATTGGAACACCTCGAAACCACCATTTGTCAGCCTTAGAAGCCTTACCACCATTTCGAAAAACCACAATTTTTGATTTAGCAAGATTCAATTGTAAACTATTATCGCTTAAATAATTATCCAGAAGGTCAATCGACCTCTGTAATGACCTCGGAGAATCCGCCACAATTACCACATCATCCGCATACGCTAATACTTTAACAGACACCCCACCAACAACTATACCATCTCCGCCGGAATCATCAATACAATTTAATAAATCATTTAAAAATAAACTAAAAAGAATAGGGCTTAAGATACAACCCTGTTTAACACCCTTATCAGAAAAGAAAGGCTGAGAACAAAAATTCCTCCATTTAATCCTAACATTCGAACCACTATATAACTCTGCCAATAAGGATACAAACTTAAAACTTAATCCAAACTTTAATAATTTCCTCCATAATAAATCCCTATCAACAGAATCAAATGCTGATGCTAAATCTATAAAAAAAGCATAAACCTTACGCCGTTTCCTACTTAGTGTCTTAGAGATAACAGTATGCAAAATAAAAATATTATCAACAGTAGAGTAACCTGCACGGAAACCAGCCTGACTCTCTGACAGAATATCTCTCAAATTCAACCAACTAATTAACCTGTAATACAAGACTCTACAAAAAATCTTAGAGACACAACACAACAACGAAATACCTCTGTAATTAGTAAGCACCGACCTTGAGCCACCCTTAGGCACCGGAACCAATAAAGAACTCTTCCATTCATCTGGAATAACACCAGTTCTCAGAACCTTATTAAAATTATCTAATAAACAGAGAAAAGCACTATCAATTTTCCAAAATTCAGTAGGAATACCATCTATTCCAGGAGCACCGCCAACAGTCGACTTACTTAAAACGACTCTAAATTCCTCCTCCGAGATGCAAGAATCCAATATTTCGTTTGACCAAGTCACACAATCATTAAAAACCACTAAATCAACATCATATGGACTTTCAGAGCCATAAAGGGAGAAAAAATAACTAAACCAATCAAATAAACTAATATTAACCTTAGCATAATTTCCTCTTGCTTTACATAAATTCCAAAATAATCTATTATTTTTATAAAAATTTTTAACATTTTGTAACCTTTTACAAAATTCTTTCTTCTTTGCTAAACATAATTTTTTTACCAAACTTCGGTATAACACAAAAACTCTCCTCTGAGCCGGCAAACCATTTTTCTTGAACTCTAACCAAGCTCTATTTCTGGCTCTAATCATTAATCGACAATCCAAGTCAAACCAATCATTAATTCCAACCATAGTCTTTTTCCTTTGAGTCAATCCTTTCACTTTGGCAAAATCCAATATCACCTTACTTAGCTCCAACAAAGATAAATTGGGAGTCTGCTCCAAGCAACGCCACAAATCAGCGGACAACGACTCCAACTGACCACTGTCCCAGAAAATCCTCTGGTAACAAGTACCAGAACCGCCCAAAGAATCTATGGCACGATCTTCCAAATAAAGTACTATCGGGCAGTGATCGGACCAAAAACAACTCTCTACTCTAAAACATTTAATACAGTTCCACACAGAAGGAGTAACCATTCCCAAATCAATTACTGAGGACCCTCGGTTAGAAACAAAAGTAAACTCTCCCGCTTCATCACCAGAAGCACGACCATTTAAAATTATTAGATCATTATCTGCACAATACTCAAGAACTTTCAGTCCTCTCACATTCATATTTACATCTTTGGAGGCTCTACTTCTCTTATTAACAGCAATACCACTACTATCACATATATTTGTCGAAATCACATTATCGTTACCAGTCCGTGCATTAAAATCACCCAACCAAATCCAATTCGATTCGTCGACCTCAAACCTGGACAGTACATCAAAAATTTCTTGCCACCTTTGTTCCTGCATATAAACAAAACCAATATTAAACTCTCCTAATGGTAGCAGAATATTAATCAATACAATATAACTATCCCTATAAATAATATTAAATTTCAAAGATGATTTAATGCAAAGCAACCAACCAGCCATAGGTCTACCCCTACTGTGAGCCCTCAAAGCATCACCAACAATACAATGATATTCTCTTAATTCCTCCCAATAGCATCTGCTCCCACCCTTAATAAACCAAGTTTCCGATAAAAAGACCACATCATACTTCAATAAATAATTCCAAAAAGACCGCGGTTTATTACCAATCCCAGCACAATTCCACGCCATGATAGAAAACACAGAAGACATTACTGGTTGCTATGAGATCGGCACCACCTTAGCTGATACTTCATCGACTTTATACCGAACTCCATCTACCAGTAACTTATCATAACTTAACCGGACACTTCTTGCTCCTTCTTCCCTTTTTTTCTTCCCAAATACTCTTAGGTTGTATCTAATATCTCGCAAACGTTTAGAAAAGTCATCATACACGAAAACATTAAGATTCCGATTCTCAAATACAGTCTTTTTAAACCTCAATTTATCACTAAAAGACCCAAATTGGCAAATCACTGGTCTGGGTTTATCTCCAACTCTCTTCCCAACCCGATACGCGTTTACAATATGCAACGAGGATAAATTTAATGTATTAACCGCAAAAGAATTAATAGTGTCAAATATTTCCAAAGAAGTCTCCTCTTTCCTCTCTTCCAATCCGTGGATAACAACATTGTTCATCCTTCTCTGATTATCCATAATATCCAGTTCTCTCTCAAAAGAAGAAAATTTCGTGAAAATTTTATCCATATCCAACGAATGCCCAACACCGGTTACCTCCCCTCCAACCTTTGACTCAACCACCCCCAACCTCATCTCGAAGTCAATCAACGCCTCATCTACATTCTGAAGCCACTCTGTCAGATGATCCAGTCTTCTGATAAATTCATCAACCTTACCGTTCAGCGAAACATGCAATCGCAATAGAAGCCTAACTCCCTCTGTCACATCAAAATTTGAGTCCTGTAATAAATTCGCAATATCCTCTTCACCAGAAGAAGTCTCACCCCTAAACCTAGCTGTTGATCGTTCAGGAACGGTTGGAGAAAAGGTCTTCCTCTTCCGAGCCTGGGACATAATTATAAACTAGACTTACCTAGAAAAAGAAAAAAACAGCAATTCAAACCAATTGTTCAAAAGAAAATCGGATAGTCTCCCAAGCAGTCCAAGCAGCCACAGATTAAATAGTAGGCAGATTACGCCCCGAAACGTAATTTACATAAATAAGCACAGCTTTCGCTTTAAGCCTTAAAGAATAAATCAAAATCAGAAATAACTTTTTTAAACTGATTAAATGAAAAATTGGGAACCCCAAAAGTCTCCTCACGTAATTTTGACAAAAGAGGACAAACAGCAATAATATGAAATGCATCCAATGGTAAGTCCGCCACACCACATATGCAAATGTCCCTTCTAGAAAAAGAAAAAAACAGCAATTCAAACCAATTGTTCAAAAGAAAATCGGATAGTCTCCCAATTAAGTTAATTATAATATGTGATTAAAAATTGCAGCCCAGCATTGTGACAATGTTGCAATAAATAATTGCTTATATATTTATAATTATATATTTTTAATTTATTTAGTTTAAAACATATGCTCTCTACCTCAAATTAGTAGTCTTTCCCCTGTTATTAATAGAGTCATGCCAGTCACCTATCTATTGATAACTTCTTTCAGAGGAAAATTTTTGAATTGAAATAACATGACTTTCAGTTTGCATTGAAAGTTTGAATATAGTTAATAAGGGCTTTCTGCCTCTAATCTTACCATATCTGGTCTTGGCTTTCATATATCTAACTCTGTTCTCAAGATTAAGGAAAGACACATACAGATAGGCAGTGCCATAACTAGCCATTCCTGTGCCCTGTGCAAGAATTTGCATTTAGGCCTCTTAACTAATTAGGTTTGGGAAATTAATAAAACAAATACATGCATTTTGGGTTCCCCTTCCAAGTGGGCCCTGTGCAGGTGCACCAGGTGCACCTGCCTAGTTACAGCACTGCAGACAGACACAGACAGACAGATGACAGTGGGAATTTATAGGTCCACATTATTTTTAAAATTGTAGCCCAACAATGAAATGACAAATAAAAGAAAATATATATTTATCTGCAGAAAATATTTGAAAAATTATATTAAAATTAAATTGAAAAATTAATTGATGTATGTTTGAAGGTTTAAAACATTGTTTTATTCATCATTGATGAATAAAACAATGTAATGCTTTAATTTTTTAAATTTATTTATACATTCAAACAAAGAAATGTAATGTAAGAAGCGTAACATTTTTATATGACATTAAGTATAGATAAAATAAGCAATAGTTTTTTTATACATATAAATACTAACATCTTAATAAATATTTTCATTAGTAAGAAGCAATCACATTTGAAACTGACAAGTGTGTTGGGAAACATACCTGTCAGTTCTTTAGGAGGAAAACTGAAAAAGTTCAATGTGAAAGATAAAATAACACACTTTTCTCTAGACAGAGAGAAACACACCCAGAGATGGCTGTGACTGTAGAAGACACAAGTCCAGAAGTTTAGGAAAACAGATGGCAATTCTCTCCTTTTGGGTGAACACTAGGCTGGATGTTTTGAGGAATGAGAGGTGACTCAATGACTCTTCAGGGAAACATGTGTCTTGACAACTTGATGAATAAGTGATGACACTCTAAAATTGGTCAAAACTGGAGTATTTTCAGATGAGTTTATCCAATCAGATTTTTTATACTTCCTTGTAGTTGGTCTTATGGCCAACTACAAGAAAACATAAAAAAAGGGTAGGGTAAGGAGATGTGTCACTCCTTGGAAGTCAACTTGATTTCACCAGATGAAATGCAACATTTTCTCTTTGAAAGTTGTAACTTTAGGCTTAAAATTTTTAACAAAATCTTATAAATCAAAAATCTTTTTCTTTTCTTGATCTTCACATTTATTTACATTTTATAGAATTTTAAACAAAATAAATGATTAAAATTTTAAGTCTCAAGTTTTATATTATATTCCATACAGAAATTATAAACAATTTTCTTGTTTAACTGTTGTTGATCACATCTTTGTATTTTTGGTATAATTTTGTCAATGATATTATTGTAAATTAATATGTTTTTTCAAAATTTTTCAAACAGACAGTAGCATAATAATCATGTTGTAATCGTGCACCTTATTTTGTATATTGTAGTATATATTATTCTTAGTATTTATTCCATTTTCTTCCTCTTTGTTAGTTCTTTTGTTTATCTTTTCCTAGAAACTTCTGTCTTCCCTAACCCTTCCCTGTTCAAATGGTGGTGACCTAATTAAAAGACAAAGAAAAGGTAATATCCTGAGGGCTAAGTGTAGGACAAGAGGTCACTTTTCCACTGGGACGTTGGAGAGATAGGACATGTTTGTGAAGGCCTCCAGGTCGTTCTGGCATCGACTGGAGAACAAAGGAGATGACAAGCCTAAGCTGGCTTTCGAGAGAAAATTCAAAATATATTCCGATATAGAAACCTCAAGAAGCTTATTGAGAGAATCGGATAGACGTCCACAATCAACAACCTGAAAAGTTAATAATCTAGCAAGCGCCACCATCACCCCAAGATCACCGACACTTTGGGTACCCATTCTTTTCTATCATCATATGTCCAACTATCCTATTGCCTATCTTTCCTTCTCTTTTTTTTTTATTTGTATAAGTAGTTTTAGGTATTTAGTCGTAGTTCTTTATTTTTGTACCGCGGTGAATGTTCTTTTGTCGCGAGGTTGCTTGACGATTCTACCCGAATATCTGCAGGAATTATATGTAGAAAAGGTTAATAGAGAAAGAACGAGGAGTGTCGGAATTGTAAAAGAATCCTGTAAAGTAAATAAACACGGGTGACGAGAACATATATGTGTGTTATATTCTCTTGTTGAATCACTCACCACGTGCATATCTTACAATGTTATATAAATTAATATGAATATCTATCTATCTGTGATTAATATTGATATCTAAAAAATACCATAAAGTAATAATTTTATATTGTGAAATATTAATAATGCAATTTATGTAATAGGTGGGCTAAAAAATTATTGACAGAAGGAAATGGAGAAGCTATACCTGCTTTACTAGCAACTGGCAATGGCACAGATGCTTTAGAATTTTATCGATCTCAAGGAGAACTTCAGCAAGCTTATTGCATTGCCGCAGCTATTTCTGAAGGAGTTGTGATAAAAAAGGAAACAAATGACTCCAATTCCTATATTAATTCACCAGGAAATGATTACAATAAGTAAAAATAATTTTATTAGTTAGTTAATGTAATAATAAAATATAATCTATGATAATGTTAATATTATTTATAATTCATTAATCTAAAAAATAAGACTGTTAATGATAATATTGTATTGAATTTTGTATTCATGAAATCTTTGTTAAGGTTGGATGATTTCTAAAAATTTTTAAAATTACATTTAATTTATAGCAAAATAATCCAATGACATGACATATTACAACATCTTTATTTAGATTTAAAATAACAACATTTCTAAAATTCAGATGGATGTTAAAATTTGATATTAATTAATTAAAGTTGGAGACAATGTCCTTTGAAACAGTCATCTTTTATTCATTTTCATTTTCCAGAATACAATCCATGATCTGATCTTTCTTTTTAGCTTACTTGGTCACCAAAGTTTAAAAAGTATTCCCTTAAAACATGAAAATATCTCATTTAAAAATTAAAATCTTTTCTAAAATTGTCTTCAGTTTTAATTAATTAAAATCAACATTTATTATTATTATTATTGTAAGTATTCAATATCATACAGTGTAAATTCTAAAGCAATGAATAACTGAAATTTGTATTTGCAATTCTCAGAGAAAGTTATATTTCCTAAAATTTTAATTATTTAGTACAAACTTTTACAGTAAGTTCATAAAAGTTTATGTTAAATGAGTTAAAGTATTTGATGTTAAATCTATATAATATTTTAGTTTCATTAAATACTTTTTTAAATAGAATATACTACTACTACTACTACTACTACTACTACTACTACTACTACTACTACTATTAAGACATTCAAACATGCTATCAACCAGTGGCAGGGGGGTAGAAGTGATAGAAGCACTGTGTAGTGTCTAAAAAGTATCGAAAGTACTTCAGACAACAAGTTGGGTAAAAATGTATGCGTGAGGACTTCACATAGACAATGCCTTGACTTACAATTAACAAAGTTTTAATAATAGACAAATACATCAGAACTTACACTACTTACTACCAGATACAACTAACAACACTTGCAACAATTAATAGATCCTTTTTGAGGAGCCAATCGTGTGATCTAAACAAAAATTAATTTTACACTATGTTTTACAGATGAAGATCACTTGCTGAATCTCCCTAGTATGAGAACACATTTCTTTCTAGGGGTCCAAGAATCCACTCTCAACAGTCTCGGCCACATGGTTCACTGATGAGCTTAGAGAATGATATTAGTCTTATCCGGTTATACACCCCAAACACTCAGTCTAATGATAATGATAATTTATCATAATGTATAATTTACTACGATGTGATCTGATTGCTTCTCGAGTGGTTTGCTATCAGTCATCCAAGACAGGTCGCGTCCCTCTTTCTTCTTACTTCACTCCCCACTCCAAACAAGCCTCTGTATGTCTGATCCAAGTCCCAGTTAAAAATAAGAATGATTCATCCGCACATGGGATGCCAATTTATACATCCCACCATCATACTACGTCACACCCTTCATGTGGTCACATACAACCAATCGTTGCATGGCAGACGACGCCACCCAAAAAGGTGGTTCTACCAGAATGGAAATTATTAACATTTCTTCATTTACACAATTACAATTTCAGGCATGGACTAACGAAACATATTACACAAAGGATATAAACATATACAAAAGTCATATGAAAAAAAATGTATATAGTGACGCAGCACTACAACTGCTTCACCTGTGGTGCATCTTTACAATTTGTTAAAAATTAAATTATTTCATTACTCAATTTCAAATAAATTTCTTCTGAGGAATGTAGCCCCAGCCACCCCATTGTGGGCCTGGTCAAACCCATAATGGGACTGCCTAAAAAGGCCATCTTAGTGCCTACAGGGTGGAAAGAGTTACAAAAAGAAAAAAGTCCTTTACTGGTTATGTGCTTTCACTAGTTTTGAACCTATGCTTCACCATTGCTATTGAACATAAATTTAAAATAAAATAAAGTTAAAAATATAAAGTATCAATGACAAATAATATAAATCTAAATCTGTATGGTGTAAAATACATTATATTGTTACTTCTTAATAATTATTTAATTATATGATTAATAAATCATTTAATTAAAATACAATATTAAACTTTTGAGAATTTTATAAAATCTAAAACAATTCAACAATAATAATTGTTTAATAGAAATTATGTTAAAGAAGTTTTAGAAGAAATGTCTGAGCAATACTTCAATCAAGGTTCTCCGATATATTCTGCTTGTTGTCATCTTGCTGCCGATGATGTCAGGGTATCAAAATCATTTTTTTTTTAAATTTTTTTACTGTTTTGCTAAAAATATTGAAAAAATTTTATTTATTTTATGAATTTCAGTCAGCACTAACAACTTTGATACAAGGAAATGAATTAGAATTGGCTGTAAGTTTAGCAATTACATTCGAGGAGTATGGTGCAATGATGAAAACTGCAGTAACACATTTAGCATGGAGATGTGTTAAAAATAGAAACTGGTAAAAATTATATATAAAAATTTTAATAGTTAATATTTTGATCAAATTCATACTTCATAATACCAAATATCGATATGCTAAGTTTCTACTTTTTAATGGTATAAACATTATACTAATATAGACTAACTGTTTTTGGACATCTTATGACCATCTTCAGAGTTTACAAATGAAAAATAAACATGTAGAATTCCATATCAAATGCTAGAATAAAATGGAACATTGCTTTCAAATTTTAAAATTTGTAGCAAACACTCAAGCTTCAAAATGTTTGCTTTTCATTCACATAAATTTTCAGTTTTCCTGCTAGCAAGATGTCCTATCCTTCCAAATATTTTGAAATTAACTTAGTATTATTGAATTGCACATTGGTTCTAGGTCTCCATGCTGAGTGCTATTTCTTTTATTTAAATATATGTGTTTTGAGTGTGAGAAGCCAGAGGCAGAAAGGGGGTTTTTTTCTTGCCACTTATTTGGCATGGTTTGGCTAAAATCTGCTCACGTTGTCTTTGGGATGGCTAGGAGGGCTAAAATCAAGTGGGGAGGTCACGATGGGTAAGCCGATAGGTGCCGGGTACCGAATGAGACAGGCAGACAGGTTTACTCAACAAATAAACATTTAATATCTCTAAATCTAGATTATACATAAGATTTTCAAACAATAGTCCCGGATCTCACACAAGTGTAAACACATATGTAACACAAATTCTAACTATTTTTGTAATTTATATAATTTTATTAATTTAATTTTTATGAAGACAATTTACACATTCTTTTGTCTTTAGTCTGCAACAATACTAAAAAAAATATTAAGGATCAGTTTTCATTATTATTTTAAGTTTTGAAATGACAGATGTTCAAGAAAAAGAACAATTTCTACCTGGTTCTATCATAAAATATGAGCTAGGTATTTTTTCTGGCTTTTGTTGTTCACTGTACTGTTATTATCATTTATTTATTTTTCCCCTGTTTGTCATCTTGTTTTTCATTTTGAAAAAAATCATTTTAATGAAATCTTTATCTGTTCATACAAAATGTAAAATTGGAAATTGAGTCTTTGTTAATAATACCACTTAAAATAATTCACATTTTATTTAAAGAATTATAATAATTTTACTAAAAAATACATCAAAATTATTATTATGTGATTATATGATTTTGTATTATATCTAACATTGTTTAATAAATTAAAATTTAACAGTAAGAATATTGATAATATAATATACAATAATAACTTATTGAATAATCTTGGATTCCATGATATATATTCTTTTAAATATTTTTAGGGAATTAGCAATGGACTTATTGAATCTCTCTCCTGATACTGATCTTATCAAAGCACAAATTTGTATTTTCTGTGAATTGTCATTACCCGAACGTAATGAATTATACCAGAAGGTAAACAGCTTAGTAATAAGTAAATGTTTTCCAGGAATAATGTCTGTTTATATGTTTTTGAGGAAACTGAGAAAAATGTACAAGTGAAACTACTTTTGAATTGCTTTCAGAGTGAATATAATTATCACAAAAATATGGCACAGCACAAATTAACACTGTACGCTGAATTTGTATGTGTAATTCTTAACAAAGAAAGTTTCAATTTATTTATATGTACTGTATAATACATTTAAATAACAAAAGGAAATGTAAAAAACAATGTGAAATTCAGTCATGTATTTTTAAAATATGATCAAGTTTTGTTTGTTTCAATGGAATTGTCACATACTATATCAGTATGTGACAACGGTTGTCTCCGTCTGCTGAAACTCCAGTCATGTGAAAAAATGAAGTCATTCTAATGTAACCTTGTGATAGTCACGTGAGTGTACAATAGTCCACGAGAGGCAGTACACAAAAAATAACAACAATTATTTATTTTTTTTTTCATGTGATCAGCAATATACAGGATTCTTTCGGATTCCAACTCTTAATGTTATACAATATCCCAAACTGGGGTGAGGAATCAAGCGAATACAGAACAAAAAAACGTGCTCATGACAAATAAGAAAAGACGGACTTTTAATCTTACGACTAACTTACACTAAATTATAAACTAAAAAGGAAAGGAAGAATAGCAAGAAGTTTTAGTGTGATAGAGGAGGTTATAAAGAATATCCGGGTTCTCTATTTGGTATTGCCACTCTTCTGGTGGGGAACCACTCTAAATCGTTTCAGATCTTTGGATCTAAATCGCTGATCTTTTTTTGGATCTCTTTGAAGATTCTCCTTATACAAGGGACGTTGTCTCTCCCTCTTTATGTTAGTGGGGTCCTTTCTCTTTCTGTAGGCCACCTTTGTCTTCCTTTGTTCTTCTAGACGACGAGCAGGAGCATAACTTTTGCACATCTACCTTCACCGAGAGTCTGTCCCAAGTATGAACCTTCTTATTGTTCTAGTAGCCTAGCCTCAGGGACTTCATTTCCCATTGTTAACATGGTTCATGGAAAGGATTACTCCACCCACAGGAAGGAATGTTAATAGAAAATTCAAGAAAACATAAGTTTAGTTTTAAGTTTTCTTTCTTCTTCCTTTTGTTTTCTTAAATTTTCTATTAACATTCCTTCCTGTGGGAGTGGAGTAACCCTTTCCAAGAACCACGTTAACAATGGGAAATGTTGTGGCAATACACCATATTAATGTATATATTAGATATAAGTTTAGTTTTAAGTTTTCTTTCTTCTTCCTTTTATCTAATATATACATTAGTATGGCATATTGCCACAACCATTAGAATGACTTCATTTTCATTCACTCACATTGACAACAAATAATGAAAATGAATGAGAAACCAGAAAGTGATTTTATTCACGTAGTGAAATTTGTTCAAACTATAAAACATAGCACATTGAAAATTTTTGCTTTCTGAGCTGATGGACCAATTTACTAAACAGGAAAATTTGTTGGAAATGACATCACATGTTAGGTATTATTCACTTTTTGATTTTTTTTTAATAATTGCTTTAATACTTTATATTTTTCAGTACCCTACAGCACTAATGCATTACAGTAGAGCATCTGAATACTGATCAACCGAAGCATCGGTTAACCGAAAGCTTTCCAGTCTGCAAATTCAAATTTCCGCTAGAGGGGGGATGCTGCAGCACTCTCCCCCTCCCTGCCAACCTAAACTGTAGGCTTAGTTTAATGTACTACGCTATATAAGGCATGTATTTGTAAGATGTGTGATACAAAATATATACAGTTCAGTTTTTGTGTTTAATATATTTTTTTGTAAACGATCAATTATCCTAACAACCCCAGTCCCAAGTTGTTTCGGATAATCAATGCTCTACTGTATTCACTTTGAAATGGAAAAATTTAATATATGAATGCAAAATCATATAAATGAAAAACATACAATTGAAGTGTTTTATAATGGAGAAAGTACCATGCAAAAAATATTTAACATATAATTGCAAAAAAATGTACAATTGACAAAACATATAAACAGAGTTTGACAGTATTTTTCAGGAATTGAAAAATGCATTATAAGTTTGTAAGACTATTTTAATCTATCTGTTCTTGATAAGTATTTCTATTACTAATCTAGTTAATTTTTATATTTAATATTATAATTTTAAAATAATTTAAAACTTTATGTAATTTTCTAATAGGTTTATTTATAGACACATTATTTAATAAAAAATTTATTATTATTGTTTTCTCGTAAATGTATTCATAATAAAGTCTGATATTAAATTTCATTTAATGAAGTTGAGATATTTTATTAAAAAATCTAAAATAATTATTTGAAAGTGAAATTATTAACAATCTAGCATAAGTATAAATTATAAAATGAAACATTAATAATAATATACATTTCAGGCTAATTTGCCATTAATGGAAAGTTGTCTAAGCGAAGCTACTGTAGCCGAAAATAACAATGTTTCTATATTAGAAGTTGTGAAACTTTTTCTTTTATCAGAAAAGCCAGCAATGGGCCTTGAACTTGGTTTAAGTTTTATTAGAGGTAAAATAAAAAATTGCTATTTTAATAAGTAAGTTTTATTTGACTTATAAATATTTTTGAATTACTGTTTACTGTAATTATTAATTTATTCATCTTAATGTATTACACAGTATTGATGAATTAAATTTTAATGATAAATTTAACGATAATATTCTGAGAATTGGATTACTGAAATTTATGAAATAACTAAATACTTCAAATTTTGCCTGTTTTTCTTTTTTTTGCTTTTCATTCTTTCCTTGAGGGTATAAAGAAAGCTTTTTTCTATGCCCATTGGAATTTGGACAGATCACATTGGGTCCAAATGCCAGATGGTGATGGAGAGGACCCATATTTAGGCAAGATCACCCATAAAAAAATTCTCGGAAATGCTTGCCTAAATTTAATCCCAAGTCTCCAGAGCAATAAGCTGACCTTAACTGCCTTGGCATCTGACCATCACTATTTTCTAATTTGCAAGTGAAATCTTTTGTTTGTTGTATGATTTAATCATTAAACATTAATGTAGAAAAGCATAAAATTTGTAAACAGTTATTTGAAAATTAATAAATGAATTCATTAATATTTGAATTAATAACTAATTGAATTGGAAACTGTAATCAGAAAATTAAAATCATCTAAGGTCCTCAGACTTGATAACATAAGGAATGAAATGATAAAATACCTTTCTACAGAAATACTATTAGATATATTGGACATGTTTAATTCCTTTTGGTCTAGTTGCTCTTTTCCTTTATCTTGGAAACAAATTTCTTTAATGGTGATTTTATAAGAAGGGAAGTAGGCAGATGTCAACTAATTATAGACCAAGTGCTTTAATTAGTGTATTTATTAGGGCGACCGGAAAGTAATGTCATTTTTTTACATTAAAATCAAATAAATTTTTAACTTGTTTTCATTTTTAATCAATGATGTAATAACCTTTGTTATCAACAACCTTTTGCCCTCTAGTGTGCAAATTTTCAATGCTGGATTGATAAAAATCAATTGGTTTTTGAGCAAAATATCTGGAGATGGCATTTCGGATATCATCCAACCTTTCAAATTTTTTGTCACATTTCTATGTGACAAAAAATGTTGTAGCAGTCGGAATAAATGAAAATCCAATGGTGCAATGTCGGGTGAGTATGGTGGGTGAGGCAATACCTCCCACCCCAATTCATTAATTTTTTCCAGGGTTCGTCTTGCACAATCTTCCATTATCGTGTTGCAGAATAATGCCTTTTCTGTTGACGATCGCTGGACACTTTTCAATTAAAGATTAATTTACTCAATCCAATTGTTCACAGTAAAGGTCTGCATTCACAGTTTTTCCAGGTTTCAGCACTTCAAAATGAATTGCGTGTTTGGTGGAGTATTCACAGAATCAAAGGCAGTGGCTTGCTCCAAATGAATCACCACAAAGTACTGCTAAGCCAGGAAACCGAAAAAGGCACTTTTGTATTTTGGATTATCATAGAGGACCCATTTTTCATCTCCAGTGATCAAGCGATCAAAAAATGCTTCTGTATTGTGCCGTTGAAGCAATAAGTTGCATGTGGTGGATCGGTTAGGTTTGTTTTCATTGGACAGATTATGCAGGACCAAACACCTGCTCTGCATAGTTTACCAATCTGCTGCAAATGTTCTTGGATGGTCGAGCAAGGTTTGTTAAGAGTATTTGACAGTTCCATGATTTTCTGATATGGATTTGCTTCCACTTCTGCCTTTAACATGTCATTGTCTAAAGTTGTTGGTTTTCCTGATTGATACGAGTCAGAAAGATCAAAATTACCGGATCTGAGCTTTGTAAATGCCAAAGGTGATTTTATAACATCTAATGCACTTGGATAAACATCGCAAATGTTTTTGGTAGCAACTGTTGCATTACTACCGTTGTGAAACTCAAAAAGCATACAATGCCAGATATGTACCTCTTCTGGTATTTGGCTAGCCATTTCACCCAAAATTGCAAAAAAAAATTAAGATTTAATTATTTACATGTCACTTTAACCTTAAAATGTCTTTAGCATGGTTTTGAAGTACACAATGAGCTGATAAATGATAAACAAGTATTGACATGTACAGAAATGACATTACTTTCTGGTTTACCTAATAGAAAGGTTTTTTTCAACTATTATGGCAAATCATCTCTGGAATTGGATGAATAAGTTTAATATTGTTACATCTTTTCAAGGAGCTTTTATCAAAAATAGAGGCATCAAATACAATTTGTTTATTTTGATTGGTCTTACTCAAATATCACTTTCAAGGAAATGAGGGAAATTATATACTGCTTTTATTGATCTCAAGAAAACTTTCAATACAGTTGATCATGATTTGTTCTAGTATAAGCTTAGGAGTATTGGTCTTTCTGCATTTTTTGTTAATTTACTTAAGAGTCTTTTTTTCTAATACTAGATATTTTATAGAGGCTTTTTCATTTTGTACTGATTATGTTGAGTCCAATAGAGGGCTATTTCAAGGAGAACTGTTGAGTTGTATCCTTTTTTGTTTTGTTTTTGAATGATCTTCCTGACCATCTGAGAGGTCAAAGCTTTATGATAGCATTATCTTCTCATGTTGAAATTAACTCTCTCTTTTATGCTGCTGATGTCGTCCTCTTGGCTAATTCAGCTTCTGTGCTTAGGGAGAGACTCAAGCTTTGTCTTTTCTGAATTAATTGCCAATCGATTATCTTCACAATATCTCCAAGAATATGATTTTTTGTAGAGGTGGTAAACTTAAAAAATACAGTCAATTTCAGTTTAGAAAACCATAAATTGGAAATTGTGCCAAATTTTAAATATCAAGGTATCTATTTTTCTTCACAGGATACATTTTCCTATCGCTTAAATAAAGGTTAACTTGATGCAAGAGCTAAAATCTCCAATATCATCAAGTTATTTGTTAAAGTTAAAAGCATCTTCAATAATTATTTTAAATTATTTGATTCCTTGATTGGACCAAGTATTTTTTATGCTTTTCCAGTTTGGAGTGATCTCTTAGTGGAAAAATTTGAGACAATACAGTTGTTCTACTTTAAGCAGGTGTTCCATATTAATAGATCTGTCTCAAGACTTGCACTGAGAATGGAATTAGGAAGACTCCCCTTGCTATTAATTTATTGATAAATTTGTTTTGGTTTTGGAGGAAACTTATTGACCCACCAGACGATGATTATCAAAAATTGATACACTGGACAACAAAAAAAATAACGCACCATGAAGGACTTGTTGGATTTGAATAAAAATTGGTATGTTGCATCATCATAGCTAGATATAAAAATGATTAGCTTTTGGGATCAGGTTCTTGTGTTGTATCGCCACCAGAGGGTAGAAAAGTGCTTTCTCTGTCTGGTATAAAGGTGCATGCTGTGTGTAAAGGTCCGCTTTTAGCGTTGTAGGTCGAAAAGCTACGCGACTGAGATAATTAGCCCCACCTGGGGTTTGGAGCTATAAACGGCTGGGAACAACAAAGAGAGTAGCGTCTTCATTTATGGTACATGTCAATGTGTTTGCCACGTGTTGGTCGACTTGTAAAACGTAAACAAGGGACAGACGTGTTTGTAAGCTACGTCGTTCGGAGGAGGCCGGACGTTTTTGGAAGCTCCCAGGGGAAAAGAAGGACCCTATTGGTCGCAAGTGGTCGCCGTAGAATCCCCTAAAAGGTAAGGGTGTCGAGAGAAACGGGGAGAAGGGGCGAGAGACCGGAGCACGTGGTAGTCTCTGACACTAGGTAAGCCTTTGAGGTGTAGAGAGAGCGTTCTCCTCTTAGAAAGTCCTCTGAGAAGGGTTAGTGCAGAGACAGGACGGCCACGCGGTTGAGCCATCTCCGAAAAGAGACCTGAGTTCCCCGGAGTATAACAGCCCCCAGTAGACAAGCCGACGTGAGATACCACATCCTTGTTGCATAGTGTATGTAATGTTGTCGAACTTGTACATCCTGTAAATATTTGTTGTGTAAATAAACTGTAAATATTCACTTGCTGAGTGTAGAGGTGTAGCTTTCCTCGAACCATCTTACGGACATTCTTGAGTCATAAAACCCAACTCGAGACGGATCATCGTAAAGATCGTAACAGATTACGTAAGGATCTTCACTGGCGCAGTCTTCGACAGGATATTCTTGCAAATCTTCAGGAGATTCTCGCAAGACGACAGAAAAGTACTGAGCCCACATTTAAGATAGTTGAGAACTTTGGATACTTATGGAAGGAAGAGTAGCCGGAAATCAAGGCGGAACAGAACTCAACATTGGTAAGTTGTTCTTGATTATTTGTATTCAGAATGTTCTGAGGATCAGGGAGGTCGGGCTGATCTTGGGCAATCCCAGGAAATGGATACGGAGCCGGAAAGGGAAATTTTGGACTCCGAAGTCGAGGTTATGGATAATCAGAACAAAGTAGAAGGGCATGAGTCAGACGAGGTAGAGAAATTACGCCTACAAATTAGACTAGCTGAAATAGAAGTTAGGAAGAGTGAAATAGAGTTAGAAAGAGATCGTCTACGAAGTGGATCTAGGACTAGTAATAACTCTGAGCTGGGAGATAACTTGGATAGTCTAGCTAGAAAAATCAGATGGGCTTTACCTAAAATGCCAGACAAGGAGGCGGAAGTACCGTCGTGGTTTCGTGCCATAGAGGTAGTTTTACAGACGTATGATGTACCGGAAGAACTCCAGGGGCAGCTAGTTTTAACGGTGCTATCCGAGAAATGTAAGACAGTGTTGAATAGGCTAACGGCAGTCGAAATTAGGGACTACCAAACTTTAAAACAGTTCATACTAGACGAACTAAGACTGTCTGCTGCTGAATACCTCAAAGAGTTCAATTCCTCCGAAAAGGGAAGTAAAGAAACAGTGGCCCCAATTCGCGGCTAGGCTAGCCTCTATCGATACTATCTGAATAGTAGAGGCGTAGATTCATTTGGGCAACTAACAAAACTAGTCGTCTCGGATCATCTTAAGACTAAGCTAGATGCCAACACTAAGCGTTACGTTTTGTTGCAAGAAGGTAAGGGCTGGTTCCCACCGGAAGAGATAGCCAGGTACGCAGATAAGCATGCGGAGGCTGTAGGAAAGGGTGACTTTAGAGGCATATCTGAATCCGAAAGAGATAGAACAGTCACTGGGACTGGGGGTATGAGCGCGAACAACGGAGGATCAAAAATGAGATGTTATATCTGTGATCAAACGGGACATCTCAGAAGGGATTGTCCTCGGAGACATATCAAAGAGGAAGGACCGAAGTTTAAGGCAACGCGAGCGGTTAAAATAGACGAAACAGTAGAATTGGACGAGCAGCTAATAGCCAGGGTAAAGGTGAACAGAAAAACGATCAGCAGAAACGTGCCCGTTAGTATAAACGAAAATCTCCTGCTCACTTGTAAAGGTAATAAATTTTCTGCAATAGTGGACACGGGGGTGGATATGACGGTAATTAGGAAATCTGTAGTACCCGGTTACGTGTCGCGGGCAGCAAGAAAGGTTAAGTTAATCAGCGCATTTGGGCAGCAGGTATCAGCAACGTTAGCAACGATCCCTGTAAGGCTAGAAGGGAGGTCGAGTAAAAAAAAAAATGATTACACTCCAGCTTTGATAACTTGTGCATTAACTGACGAGCTTAGCTGCAGTACAGATGCATTACTTTCGGCAGCCGATTATTGCGTTTTAAGGAGAGCCGGGCGGACGAAAACGAATAGGTGACGGAAACCAGTCACGAATGTTACGGTTGCGGAATTAAACGGAGGAAATAGGACAAGCCCTACAATAAATAAAAAGGGCGATGTTAGAAATTATTGCAGGGTGGGTCATAGTCAGCAGGCATGCGTTCCCCTTCGGCTAGTTGACCGCACGCCTCATAGAGAGCAATTGGTCCCTAGGGCATTGATATCACGGGATAGTAAGGTAAAGGTCGCGCACAGAAGAGGGAAAAATCGCAATGATATCGACGTCCTATCCAGACTGGAGGTCAAGAGCAACCCGGAACCTCCAGATCGTACAGACAAGGCAGTTTAATTTCGGTATTAAATCCTTCGGATAGATGTAATCAGTATCTACCAGGCGATTCTGAATACAATGTGACGGGACAATTTGCCGAAAATTGTATTGACTGTGTAAATATTTTTTCTGTAAAATGTTAGATATTGTGTATTATTAGTATAGTTTATTATCTATAGTAACTTGATCCTCATAATAGAAAAGGAGGAAATGTAGCGTAACAAAACAATTTGTATGGTAAAAATTGTCGTATGTCGTGGTGGTATTGTTTAGGTCAAACTGGCTTTTGTGAAGCGCAGTTTGAACCTTGTCGGTGGGAGGTGTAAAGGTCCGCTTTTAGCGTTGTAGGTCGAAAAGCCACGCAACCGAGATAATTAGCCCCACCTGGGGTTTGGAGCTATAAACGGCTGGGAACAACAATGAGAGTAACGTCTTCATTTATGGTACATGTCAATGTGTTTGCTACGTGTTGGTTGACTTGTAAAACGTAAACAAGGGACGGACGCGTTTGTAAGCTACGTCGTTCGGAGGAGGGCGGATGTCTTTGGAAGCTCCCAGGGGAAAAGAAGGTCGCAAGTGGTCGCCGTAGAATCCCCTAAAAGGTAAGGGTGGCAAGAGAAACGGGGAGAAGGGGCGAGAGACCGGAGCACGTGGTAGTCTCTGACACTAGGTAAGCCTTTGAGGTGTAGAGAGAGCGTTCTCCTCTTAGAAAGTCCTCTGAGAAGGGTTAGTGCAGAGACAGGACGGCCACGCGGTTGAGCCATCTCCGAAAAGCGACCTGAGTTCCCCGGAGTATAACAGCCCTCAGTAGACAAGCCGACGTGAGATACCACATCCTTGTTGCATAGTGTATGTAATGTTGTCGAACTTGTACATCCTGTAAATATTTGTTGTGTAAATAAACTGTAAATATTCACTTGCTGAGTGTAGAAGTGTAGCTTTCCTCGAACCATCTTACGGACATTCTTGAGTCATAAAACCCAACTCGAGACGGATCATCGTAAAGATCGTAACGGATTACGTAAGGATCTTCACTCTGTGATGACTTGTGCATATGTCCTGCACTTGTGTTGATGGTTGTGACTTCGTTGAGTGACAGACATGCCTCTATGACACATTCGATGGCCTTACACTCAGTTAAGTGTGTTTGAGAGAGGTCGCATCATTGGATTGAGAGAAGGATAATGGTCATATTGCTGGATTGGCTGCCGTCTGAACCGTTCTGATGGAACTGTTAGGATGTGTTATGAGCAGTGGGTATGTAGGGGAACGCATGAACGGCAAACAGGCTCCGGACACTATCGACAGACCACCAGGCGGGAGGATCATCTCATTGTACGTCAAGCACAGATAGCGCTTACAGCTTTGTCGTCTACCATTCATGCAGCAGTGGCACCTGTGTTACAAAACCGTGTATCCAGCCGCACCATTTCCAGGTGCTTAGTAGAAGGCGGATTGGTCTCCTGACACCCAGTATGTGTTCTACCGTTAACAGCCACCCACCAACGCCTCCATCTGCAGTGGTGTCTTGCACGACAATCATGGACAGCTACCGACTGGCAGCATATTGTCTTCAGCGACAAATCCCGCTTTTGTTTGGGGGCTGACGATGGCTGTGTGAGGGTATGGTGGCCCGCTGGTCAAGGCATCAATCCAGCCTATGCTGTGGAGCGGCACACAGGCCCAACCCCTGGTGTTATGGTGTGGGGAGCCGTAACATATGACAGTAGGACACCTCTAGTTGTCATGCGTACTACCCTCACAGCCCAACGATATGTGCAATACATCCTCTGACCACATGTGTTGCCCCTCATGGCGGGACTTTCGACAGGCATATTCCAGCAGAATAATGCCCAGCCACACACTGCAGCGGTCTCCCAAGCATGCCTACATAACATTGCCACACTTCCTTGGCCTGCACAATCTCCAGATTTATCGTTAATCGAACATGTGTGGGACTACCTGGGACGCTAGCTGCGACAGCCACGGGATCTGACGTATCTTGAGTCCCAGTTGCATCATGCGTGGACAGATATGCCACAGAACATTATATGGAACCTTTATGCCTCCATGCCAAGGCTTATATCCACACTAGAGGCAGCCCAACAGGATATTAGTGCCTGCACTGTATTGAACATTACTGCACAATAAAGTATAGTTTTTGCTTTATGGTTGCAATCATATACCTGTCTAGCTATGACAATGTCACATACCAATTTTTATTCAAATCCAACAAGTCCTTCCTGGTGCATTATTTTTTTTGTCATTCAGTGTATATAAAAGACTTTCAAGCAATTAATGTCAATTCTTTTTTGAAGCCATGGCCTGTTATAGTTAAAGGATTATTAAATAATATCAGATTGTCCTCTAATTATTATATATATATATATTTTAATATTATAAAAACTTGCTTTACAGTATGTATTTGAAATTTATTAACTTTCTTTTTATGTAGAAAAGCTTTCAGTAGCACATTGGAAATTAAATGAAGTATGGGATATGTTGCAATTACTTGCAGCAACTAGAATGCATGTTCTTCATGATTCTATTAATGAAATGTAAGTTAGAATAAATATAATGGCATAAATTTTAAGTTTAAAATAATTTTTACAGTAATAAATACTATAGATGAATGATTACTTAATACAATATTCTGTTTAAATAAATGGTAAATAAGTTTAGTTACACTAATAAATTATTCACAACAACAAAAACTTTTCCAGAGATCACATCTTTATTATCATAGCACTTTCTCTTCCTACAAACCATCTTCAGGGACATTAAAAGTCAAAATAAAGAATTACATATTTTGTTAAAAATCACACCTTTAAGAAATCTTGTTATTTTCTGACAATAATCTGTTTAATATAGAATAAAATATTTAATATAATAATCATATATATCTTCTAGATATGCGAAGTGTTAACTTTTACTCAAAAGATGAGGTGTGTTCAGAAAATATCAATATATTTCCTTATAGCTATTCTTAAAGGTGTGAATATTTTTATTTGACTGTTAATGTTGTATGAACACGTAAGGGCTAAGATAATAGATATGGGCATCAGGAAAGCAGTTTTTGGGGTGAATAAGTGTGAGGTCACCAAACCGTGAGTATCGACAGGATGTCCGAGTGGTGGGGAACATTGGACACAGAGACAACTGTTTGTGACTGGAGAAACTTATCTGGTTTATTTTAACAAAAAAGTATCTTACAATAATAATACACTTTTAACACGTGGCGGAGGCCAAATCTTCTGGGTCCCTTTTTCCGGAGGACGAAAGTCCAAAGAGGAAAGTTCTCCAATGTTTTCACAGGAGTCAAACCCCAGGATGTAGTTAGGAAGTTCAAAGAGAATACTTAATCTGCAATGAGGATAATCCTTTAAAGGCAGGAGTAGCACAAGAGAGCAGCTCTCCATATCCGCAAAAATTGAATTTTTATAACTTTTTGTTTTGAGTCTCAGATCGAACATTCCAATAGGTCGAGTCCGACTCACCTCCGCTTTCCAATTGGTCCCCACTCTCATTACAAAATGTCATGAGACCAAAAACAGATGGTGGGATGAGTCAACACTGACTGACAATTCGATCCCCATTGAAGATGTTCGATCTTAGGACTTAATTCTTAGAAAAATGTACTTCTCAAATTAAGGCAAATGAATAATTTTCTTCAAACATATCCTTTTATGGACATGAAATTTTCTATTTTCCTCTTTCCTTTTTTTTTTTAGTCGTTTTTACAAAATACAATTATTATTATTTTTTTCCTTTTATACAAGAAGACAAAATTTAATTTTTCTGGTGTGTGATTCCTCAACTTCTGGAACCTCGTGTAAGTTTATATGGAAATTGTTTGTTAAACTAATAAAAGCTGCTTAAACTTTTTAAAATATTGTTTTAGAAGTCATTTTTAAGCAAAATTTACATTAAAACAATTATTTATAATAATAATAATGATGATGATATTTTTAATGACTAGTTGATAATGAAGACAGTTTTCTGTTTATTTTATCATGTTTTGTCTGATAAATATTGAATAATAAAATAATAAAAGGACAAGAACTGACACACACAAATTTAGTTTTTCACATTTCTATCTATGTCATCATTCAATTGTATTACTTAATGTTTTAATTTTTATTTATATTACATAAGTAAATAATTATAATAAATATATCTTTATGTTTATGAAAAATGAAGAATATTTCAAAATTAATTTAATATAATTTAACATTTTTATAATTAGTATTTATATAAATACTATTTTGTTACTGTATTATATGCATATACATACAGGTAGTAAGGTCCAAAAGTTTCTGGCCTAATTCCTTTAGACAATAGGTGGCTGATCAGTTTATCTGTTAGTAAATTCAAATGAAAATTTTATTGAAATCTCTTAATTCATTACTGAAGTATTGTAGACTTAACACACATAATTGGAGTAAATTTTCAAATTTTGTTTAAAGAGCACCGGGATGCTATTTATGGATAGTTTTTCATAATCCAGTGTAAAAGAATAGGCAAAACAATTCCAATTAGGAAGAGTTCAATGAGAAAAATTACTTCAGGAAAACTCATCTGAAGCAGTTACTGAAGAAAATGTCTTTCATAACTTCTTTCTCTCAGTATTGATAAGTAGGTAAAGACCAAAGATTTAACAGCCAGATGTTTGCATCAAAAATACAATCTACCACTAATCCTACAAAAATATTTTGGTACGAATAAGTTCAGTGTAAGATATGCACTGAAGCTTCTTTTTTCAGTTCAAAAGGAATAGAGTCAGATGTTACAGTTTTTCTCTCTTATGAAGGTCAAGAGAAAGATATTATTGAATCAATTGTTACTAGAGATGAAAGTGTGGTTCTTTATCCATTATCAAAAAGAAAATTGATAGAATGGCATTATCCTGATTCTGCATGACCCAAGAAAGCAAAAATGAAACACAATTTCAAAAGAAGATCAGGGCAACAAGTTCTTGGGATTCTGAAGGAATCCTTCGGACTGTTTTCAAAGAACACAATACCACTGTCACTGGAGAATGTTATGCTTCTTACGTGAATTAATTGAGGAATATCATTAAAGAAATCTGATATGGGAAGTTGTCTTACTGTTTGTTGTTACATGATAATACCTGATACACATATCAATTCTTGCAAAGGCTGTTATTCAAAAATTCAAATTCAAGAAATTAATCACCCACCTTACATTATAGCACTGAACTGGCTGAAGAAATTGTTATTTGCTTTCAAAATTGCAATCAAATTTGCAGAGAAAAAATTCAAGATGAAAGAATGGCACAGTTTGAAGAGAAGGATTTGGTCTATTTTTATATGGGTTTAGAACTGTCAATAGTGTTGTAAGGAATGTATTGACATAAAAAGTAAATTGTTTTTTAGTATAGGTTCTTTATATTTTTCTCCAGTACATTAGGATCAGGCTGGAAACTTTTGGATGTTAATACATATGCACTGTAATACTTTTTAGCTTTACATAAGTAATCAGTACATAAGAAGATGAGTTAGATAAAGACTGACTGTAGACGTAGTTTAACTCTTCTATACAAATGAAAAACAAATTAGTGCTTTATACAATAAAACTTTATATCTGAAAAATGTTTATTAAAAATCCTCATCCTTCAAGAAACCATACAAAATCAATAATTTATTTTCTATGTGCATATATTAAAATGATAATTTTATTTTATACCCACTAGATATTTTATGAGATATAAAAATCTTTCTGATATATTCTACTCTATATGAGCATGTGCTAACTAATTTTTAGAATAAAAAAAAATAGTGATGTATTTTAATGCCTATCTAAGTGTTTGTTGTGATAATGAAAATCATATTAGTAGAATTATTATCATTAATTATAAAATTTATTTATCATATACGATATAATGTACCAAAGTTTCTAAAATTTATAGAAACTTTATTACCTAGGATTTAAATTGAATTTTGTTTTAAATCATTTTATGTTAATTGTAAATCATTGGAAATAAAACAGTTTTTCTTCTGTTTCTAGACATTGCTCTGAATTACTTTTATATTCATCATATATTGGTGGCATTATGGCAATGTGTCATGGATATTATCCAATTGTTGGATCTCTTATATCAGTTGCAATGTGAGTACATGAAAAAGTTTTCAGCAAATACATAAGAATTGCAAGTTATACAGTAAATAACACTGCATGTTTTTTATATTTTATTCTTTAATGAAATAACAAAATAATTTTTTCAGAGAATTATTAGACAAAGTTCAGTTATCCAATTTACCATTCGATAAAGAGCTTTTGGTTTCAGAATTGGCAGTATGGAAGTTACACAGATCTGAACTCAAAAAGTATGAATTTTAAAATTACCTAGATTATTATATGTAAAAATAATTTATTGTAATTTGTAATTTAGCGTAATTGTTTTGAAAAATTGTAACTATAACTTCATAATATGAATAACAATAATTTGAATATCACAATGTCTTTCTATGACAGTTTGAACTTTACAGGATAGCACTAAAAAAATTAGCCCATTCATAGCATAGCAGAAACAGAAAATAATACAGTAATAAACACAGCAGTTAACTGCTGGTATCACCATCATAGATGGTGTTGAAAGTGACATCTGTCACATTTATACATAGCTGCATACATCAAATCATGTTTAGGAACACCTGGCATAACATAATGACATCAATTGTATGGCTGATAATGTCCCTCAGTTCCTGCATTGTACCATATTTTACAGACTATAAGATGCACCTTAATTTTTAAGCAATTTTTTTTAAAAAATATCTATAAGATGCACCTGAATTTTGGAGGCAATTTTTCGAAGAAAAAAGTGTGTCTTATAGTCTGTAAAATATGGTATATGTTATCTTGCACAATACAGGACACCAATATTCACTCAATTGATACAGTTTGCTCACTCCATGCAATGCACTAGCACCAGAGATTCAAATTAGACCAAGACTACTTTTTTCTGTGCTGTCTTGTAGCACCTTTGAAGATAAATTTTAGACTAATTTTTTAATAAAGGCTTGGAACTGTGATTCTGTTTCAAGAAATTGTTAATAATATTCTATATGTTGAAAAATATAGAAAAAGTAATTATTAATTTGGTTACTTTTTATTGTCATTATATTATTCTGCTAAAAAGTTTTTGGCAGACTTAGTTTTGATATTAATTAAGTTAATGAACTAGCTGAAAATTGTAAATAACATTAAATTCTTGAATATTTATTTTTCATGTTTAATCAGTTATAAATTAATTTCTTAATACAGTGGTACTTCGATACTTGAACAATTCAGTATATTAAGGGGAGGAATCACTTTCAGTAGTCGACAGTTTGCTTAGCACTCAGCTGAACAAACACAACCTGCTAAAATGCTTTCAATAAGAAACATTTTTAGTTACTCATTTTTGTCATAAATTAATTTTGTCATCCATAAAAAATAACTAAAGTTAAAATAAAAGTAAGCTGAAGCTCTAGAGTTGGAATAGTTGCAAAACATAATGCATACAAAACCCAATCATCATGTGAAAAAACAAACTGGATCAAGTATAAGTTTGTATGAAGAAGATAAACCAAGTTGATGTATTGTTGAAACAAAACATTTCATGTCTGTGACACATAAAAATTGACAAATAACTTGTGAACTTGTGATCTTAAACAATTTTTCTTTGTTGACAGCTTGAGTGCCCCATACATTGTGTGAAAGTTCAAATTCACTGTAACTAAAAATAACAATAAAACATTTTATCGCACTTTTCCCACAGATTCAGAAATGAATCACAAGGAACTAAATTCCAAATTGTGGTGGTTGGCAAAAAAGGAGTAACGTGACCAACGATATAAAAAGGGGAACAGAGAGAGGGAAAGGGGAGAGTTCCTGTTACACAGTGTCTGTCCCGAAAAAAGATCACCCTGGAGACAAATACCAAGCATCGCCCCGCCACTATTCCAAACCACCGAACACCAAGGACATCTTCGCTCGACAACTAGGTATGAATTCCCAATCTTTGTGAACTCTCTCTCAGGGACCCCCCCCCCCTGTATTAGGTAAAGCGATGTATCTCTCAATTGTATTTGATAATCCAGGTTCTTAATAAATTTTTGTCTGTTATTCCATCGATGTCAATTATTTGAATATTGTCGCCGCTTTATCATCGGACCCACTCGCATAATGCATAACTCCAGCAAAACTGCCATCCTTGACTGTGGGCAGGTCTCATCAACCTGTTAACTGGAAAAAGGAGGTACAATCACATCCTACCTCCCGGTACCCACAATTGTATATCCTTTATTTCAAAATTTCCTGAAGAGAATTTTTAACACCATATTTGACATGTTTGAAGTTTGTAATGTGTATGGAGAAGATATATTACAAACATGTTTTTACTGTTTAGATGAGTTATATTCTTTCTGAAACTCATGCATGTCAGGTATATTATGCTTTTTTTCTGGAGACATTGGCTTATTTTTAACTTTTTATTTCACATTTTGTTTCAGTAAATCAAGTCAGTGTTGCTAAAGGACAGAGCAATTGTGAAACAAACATCACAAACAATTAAAGTTGAGAAATTGTTGTTGATTTGGATCAATGAAAAACAGTTAATAGTATCAGAAACACTATCACCAACTATTTGAACAAAGATAAAACAACTGCATTCT
The DNA here is from genome assembly GCF_030686945.1 of Centruroides vittatus. Classification (NCBI taxonomy): domain Eukaryota; kingdom Metazoa; phylum Arthropoda; class Arachnida; order Scorpiones; family Buthidae; genus Centruroides; species Centruroides vittatus. The sequence goes on along the minus strand of NW_027122256.1, from coordinate 2,004,987 downwards.
GATCTCTTGAAAAATATGCCTGGAAAAAATGGCAATATAGACAGTGAAGTGTTTAAAGCTAGTCACGGATGGTTTGAGAAATTTGGGAGGCTGCCAGTTCTGACAAAGATGCTGCCAAGAAATATGTCAGTGAGTTTAGGGACATAAGAAATGCATCAAGGTTTGGTTTACTTTTCCACATTATCAAAATATCATCCACATATTTAGTATATAATAAAATCTGGTTGGAATAGTCCAGAAGCACTGTATTCTCAAGTTTTCTTATAACCTTCTCATATAAAATCCCAGATGGGCACACTCCTATCTGCAGGTTTTTTTGGACTCTGCCAAACACCTTAAGTCTACTCTAGAATTGGTACATCTCATATGACACACACCATTTTTCGGATTTAATGATGATACCTGTAGGATGCCTATTGTGGAAGATACTGTCTCTCTCAGCAAGTCCATGGATTTGGAGACAGTGACAATGATGATAATGTAGAGGAGGACAAAACAGAGCTCATCAAGAAAGAACTGCAGGACCTACAAAAGGAGCAGCAACAAATGCTAGCTGAGGAAATATCTTCAGAGAAGGGAAGGTAGATGTCTCTACTGCTCTTATAAAACAAATTGTGCAAAATGGAGGGAACTGTGTCATAAACTTACTGAATGACAATGATATGTCTCACTTCAGAAACATATTAAAACACATACTAAAAACCTATCTAATGAAATTTGCTTTTGTGTGAGAGAGACCCAGTATGTCTCAGAAGAAATTACAAGAAGACTGAAAAGTGATAGAATCCCAAAAACATAGATACCTGCTATTTTCATGAAAAGGATTTCATCTTGCAAACAATAACATCTCTCTTCCTCTTCACTTTCCTCACCACCTTTCACATATGCCATCAACTCTCTAAAGTTACAAGTAAAGCAAGAATAAATCTGCACTTTATTTCATCTATTTATTGTGTTTAGTTTTTTTTAGGTTTTCTATGTGTGTTCTTTGCTAGACTTAATGAAAATATTTTAACAAGTTTATATGTATTTTTGGAGATCTGGAAAGGAATCTATTTTATATGATTCCTTATGGGAAAAGCTTGTTCAGTATCTGAACAGATTGGCACTCAAACAGCCTTCTGGATGAATTAAGTTCAAGTACTGGGATACCACTATACTTATTCTATTTTCTTAAATTTTTAATATGTTTTACAGATTTGAATTTTAAAAAAATAATTAATGAAGTGTATTACTTATTTGTTTATTTAGTTATTGTCCTGAAAAACCAGATGTATATAATAATCTAATGTGCAGGATAAATGAAAAAAAAATTTTGGATGTTGGTGTAACTAAAGTAACAGGCTCTCATCTACCTCGTCATTCAGACCAGCACAAGTGTTATCTCACAAAACAGCCACTTCAGGTATAATATATTGTTAGAGTTCTAAACTATTCATTTGAAAACTTGTAAATATCAGGGAATTTTTTAAGCATTTTAAATATATTTTGAGCAAATATCAATTATAAGTAAGTTTTAATGTAATTATAATTAAACACTACACATGAAATCAATATCCAGCAAGAACTACAAAAATCTAGATTTTTGTAGTTCTTGCTGGTCTTGTAGCTCTTGGTGGTTCTTGGATTGATTTCATGTGTAGTGCTTAATTATTATTCAAACAGGTGTTCCAATAATAGTCTATAATATAGATGATTAACATATGCACATTTGGAACATGCAAAAACAGCTGGGGGTCACTTTAAAAAATTTGTGTTTTTGGATGAAACAGCTGCTTTGCAGTTTGTAAACACTTTTTTTGTATAAATCAAATGTTTACTTGGTAATGACAAAATTCTAGCTGATGTTATTGGCTATTTTCAATATTATAATTTTTGAAAAAGTTTACAAATGAAATTTTCATTGAATGAACTGTAAAAGTGTCCTCTTTCATTGTCCCTTTGAACACCATCAGGAAATAACAATGAAAGAGGACACTTTTACAGTTCGTCCAATGAAGATTTCATTTGTAAACTTTTTCAAAGTTTATACTTATGACAAAAATTATAATTTAATAAAAAAGTTTTTAGTTGCGACATGTTCTCTAGTCTAAAAAATTTTACAAATATTTTGTTCTTTGTTGAAACTATCTTGAATTTTGACTTCTGCTTTAAATCAGCTGTTGCATTATCAGTGCTGAAGTTGCTAAATTGTTTTTTAACGAAGTCATTTTTAGTGCCTTTACCCAGAATCATACAAATTTGAATCAGATTTTAGATCATGCTTCAACAGCAGCAAGCATGTAATTTATTAATGACATGAAATCAATTTCATATAAATTCCCTAATACAATAATTTTTGCTCATTTATATACAAATTCAGTTCATATAACATTTTCACAATGCCACTACGAACAGTCTCCTTCATAGCTTTAAATCATTTCTAGTGGTCATAGACGAAGCTATATATGCTAGTCATTCCTGCTTCTTCACTACGTTTCTGAAGCTCTGCACGTAACATTACAACAAATGTTTTCAATTCCAGTATTTTTCCAAAGCTGATTCCAATTCCAGTATTTTCCCAAAATGGGCTGAAATCAAGCTCATACCTAAAGCCCAAACAAGAACTAGTGTAACAGTGAAGGACTTTCGCCCTATAACCCTACTACCAATTTTTGGAAAAATCCTTGATGCCTTAATATGTAAAAGACTGGAATTTAAAGTGAAAAAGACCAATTTTCTCCACACCAACCAGCACGGATTCCGTAAAAACAAGAGTACGATTATGGCACTACACCAAATGATCGAGGTGATAAGGAGCACAAAACGAAACGACAGACATACAGTGGCAGTATCGATCGATTTTCAAGGGGCATTCGACCACGCGTGGTGGCCGGCTATCCTCTCAGCACTAAAAGACACAAATTGCCCTAAAAACATCTACGAGGTCTATAAGAGTTTTCTTATGGAAAGAAAGGCAAGCATAATGCTCGGCTCCAAAGTCATTATGAGAAATATAGACAGAGGGTGCCCACAGGGCTCTAGGTCTGGGCCAATACTGTGGCTTGCACAATATAATGATATTTTCAAACTCCAAGAAAACTCCTTAGTGGACACTACTATAGATATATTAGGATTTGTTGACGATACGATGATACTGATGTCACACAAAAACCAAGAAGTCTTACAGAATCAGATGAACAAACTTCTAAAAATCGTAAACTTGTGGGCAGAAAAGAAAAAACTGATAATCAACCCAGCTAAATGCGCAAGTATACTTTTCCCACGGCATCACCCTCTTAAAAAGAAACCAGCAATTGAACTGCCTGGGCGATTAAACATAACTCAGACATCAAATACTTAGGTCTGAAGATTGACAAGACTTTAACATGGAAATCACACATCAGCCACATCCACAACAAGGCAGTTACGATGGCTCACTCCCTACACTGCATCGCCCGGAACATGTGGGGAATAAATTCTAAGACTAGCCAGACAATCTATAAATGTGCAATTGAACCGGCCATTACTTATGGGGCGGAGATCTGGGGAGAAGCCGCCAACAAGCAAAACATTAAGAAACGCCTTAACTCTATCCAACAAACGAGTTTAATATTGATAGCTAAAGCATACAGAACAAGCCCAACGAACGCATTGCAAGTAATTTCAAACATTCTACCACTAGACCTAAAACTTTTAAAATTATATTGGAAATACCAACTTTTAGGTCAAAGGGCAAACAGCATTCAAACTCCCATTGTCCCTGCTTCTATGGAGGAACTTATAAAAGACATCCAGAACTACGGCCTGGACGCACAGCAAAAGGCTAACATAATTCACCCTGCTGAACCAAACCCGAAAATTACCGAGGCACCAGCAATAAATGACAAAACGAACAATGTGTTTATTGACGGGTCGAAATCTGCCGAGGGAGTTGGGTGTGCATTAGTTGTTAATAACACTTCCAGAAAATCAATTTACCAGGCCTGTTTCAAGCTAGGAATGCAATGCTCAAACAACCAAGCCGAAAGTTTGGCTATTTTGAAGGCGTTGCAATATATCAGAGACAAGCCGATGTTCAGAAATAAGACAATACGTATCAAACCATTGAATTCCAAAATGCCTATAACTTAAAAATTATAAATATATTCTTTAATGGTGTGTTTCATATTGTTATTAAAACTTAAAATAGTGTGATGTCGATATGACGTTGAATTCGAATTCTGGATAGAAAGAGGTGTGAGGAATGATAACTGGATGTGGCCGACGATGACACAAAGTTTCTTTATTGTTGAACCCTTTTATTTAGAAATAATTGAAAGGTTTGCAAGATTACTTTTAACGAATATCTAGATAAGAAGCAGTTTTAAAGTGTAGAGCAGAGTTTTTATTATAGAGCAGCCTATATATTTTGGAGCTTTATGCCTTCCGTTCGGACAATCAAGAATTTTAACTACCAGTGATAGTAAAACGGCCCTAGCCCAAATCAGGAAACTACGCACAAAGTTAACAATAGTTCAAGAAATTATCAACCTTCTGATGCTACTTAGAGGAAAAGGGATAAAAATCCTCTTAAACTGGGTCAAAGGGCATTCTGGGATAACCGGAAACGAACGAGCCGACCTACTTGCAAAAAAGGCGGCTAAGGCAGACATACCCATCTCTCTCAACACCCTTCCATCGAGCCTGGTCAAGTCCCAACTAGACAACATCATGACTCAACTCTGGCAACAGAGGTGGGAAGCAGAAAAAACAGGCAGACTTGCCTTCAAATTTTTTCCAAGCATTCAGGACAAGAGGCACATGTCTTTTTACCATCCAAACTTCCATTACCACCGTTACAGGGTATGGGAACTTCAAGGCATACCTGAAGTGTTTCCTGAACAAAAGGAATAGGAAATGTCCTTGTGCCCTAGCTGACGATCAAGATGTGCAGCATATCATCTTTTTGTGCACTAAATACAAACACGAAAGACGAATTTTAGCGAGCACTCTGTATGACCATGGTTTTCACTGGCCATGCCAGTTGAAAGTCTTTTTCACCAGTCAAAAGACCCTACAGGCTCTTGAAACTTTCATCAGAGCAACGGACATTCTAAAGTATAACAGCTAGGCGGTACATACACATTTGCTTTGGCCCCATAGCAAGACAGCTGTTGGGGGCCTCTTCTCATATACTGGTGTATTGTACACACGCTTTTTTTTTGTTACCTCCAAAGCCATGGAGGCCTTGTCTTGTGTACACACACAACTGTATTAATTTGTTTCGTTTTATTTTATTATGTTACCTCCTAAGCCATGGAGGGCTTTGTCTGTTTTCCCCCCAAGGGGCTGTTCATACGCGTTTTGTGTGTTGAGCACCAAGGCAAGTTAGCCGTTATGGGGCTCCTAATGCCTCAAGTTGTAGAGGCAGTCATTCTATACACAACTATATGTTTGTAATTTGTATTCATTGATGTTATACAATTGGTTCTCGAGTGGCATATTGTAGTCTCATATTTCACACTTTCCTGTCATTCTTTTCTTCATTCTTCTAACTTCTATAACTCTTCATATTTCTCTTTCCAAGGCTATACCTATTGGTGGAGGCCTTCTAATCCTTTGGTAAATGTAAATGCACGTAACGTTGGATACTTTGTCTCATGTTAGCCACCAGAACCATGCCCTTAACTTGTAATAAGTCCTCCAAAACCCATCATGGTACCATTTCATAATGCTGTTTTGAGTATCTTTCGAGGCAATCAACCGACTATTCTTGTGTTTGTTAATTTGGTGGACTGGCATAGGTTTCACACAGGGACACAATCTGGAGATGGCATCTGCATCTATTAATTCCTTTCCAGTGCAATGGTTAATTTTCATATCATAGGTGTGTAGAAAGACTTGCCACCAACCTAACCTTCCTTTCAGTTCTTTTAATCCCATTAAAAAGGTAAGTGCTTAGTGATCGGTATGCACAGTGAATTTCCTTCCCTCCAGGAAACTGAAAATATTTAATCACCTTGATCACAGCTAAGCACTCCTTTTCAGTTGTGCTGATGTAAAAGTATATGATTGGTTCTATAACTCATAGTTGCCTTCCCCGAATTTCATTGGAGTCCTACTGATATAATATAGAGCTGCATCAGAACAAACTCAAAGTTCAGCTTTCAATCAGGAGTTTGATTCAAAGAATTACATAGAATCCTATATTACAATCTTTGATATGCTTGTTCACATTCTTTCGTCCACTCGAAGGGAACGTCTTTCTGTTTAAGTCAATCTGAAGGTCAAACAATACCGGCATAATTCGGAATAAAGGCACGGAAGTGTCCAGTCAGTCCCGTGAAGATCATGGGGCTGAGGCATATTAAGAACTTTTTCAATCAACTGTTATAAAACCTAGATAAATCAGAATTTAATGTAAATAAAATCAAATTCTTGAGAAGAGTTATAGACGGTTACAGCAAATTTATGGCAACAAAGTTTTCATTGTATAATCTCTCTAATACTTGATAAGTGAGCTCCACATTACTTTTCATTATCAGCCCCTATGCTTATATTGCCGATATAATTCCAGACTTTTTCATTTTCCAAGAGATCCCCGTACCTTATTCATAACTTTTTGAAATAATGCTGGAGAATCTTTCCAACCTTGAGGCAAACGAGTATACAGATAATGCCCAAATGGAGTGACAAAAGCCGTATACTTTTTAGTCTCCTCACTAATTCCAATCTGCCAAAATCCATCCTTTAAGTCTAATTTTGTAAAATGTTTACATCCTCCAAATCCATTGATGTTATCATCTAGTTAAAGAAAGGGATAAGGATTCAGTCACTTTGTTGATTTTCATATAGTTATGAGCCAATCTATAATCACCATTCCCTTTGGGAAGAACAACACAAAGAGATGTTGTATCTTCTATTATGCCTTGTGCTAACAGAGCTTTTATTTTGGTCCTTAACCACTGATATTTGTCACGAGACAACCGATACAAAGGTGTTTAAATGTAAATCCTATCGGTTATTTTGAAATTAACAGTGAATTTAGGGGGTCGTGTATAATCGGGTTAATTAATGCCCAGAAAATGCCGCAAAACGTCGTCTTTTTGTAAAATAACTGTCTGTTTTAACTAATAAACTTCCTGCTTAGCAAAATTCCAGCAGATATTTAGTTTTCCCATTGTATGAATCCCTAGCAAAAGATCATAGAAGCTATTATCATTAAGGAAATGGACTATGTGATGGGTTTGGTCTCTAAACTTTATAGTGGCCAAAACACTTTTATATACAGTAAGTGCTCCATTCAATGATTTTAGGACTGTATGTATCTGATGGGATTTTCATCTGCATTTATCTACCAGTTTAGGACTAATTAGGTTAACTGTGAATCCTGGATCTAGAAAAACCAAACAATGCACATTATTCACTTCCATTGAGAAAATTTGGGGATCATTGGATCATTGTTTAGTCACAGATCATAATTTTGTCAGGGAAGATGCAAAAAACAAGTAAGGGAGAGTTTACCGATTCCTCTATTTCCCAGATTCTCATCCAAATAGTTACTACTGAAAGGGGCACCTTTATCAATTTCATTCACGGAGGCAAAACTTCAGTTATCACGAATATTATCATCTCTACTTTCGATTTCAGTGATGATTTTTTGGTAGGTACCAATTTGCTCAATCCGACACACAAGTCTTCTTTGTCATTTAAATTTAGTTATAGAAGAAAAGCTTGCATATCCACCAGTAGTCCACATATTACCATGGTTATAAAGCTTTGTATCCAACTTGCATATCCTGATATTGAGGAACACTGTTGTTTTTCAAAATAATATTCTAATAGTGAACCACTACAATATTCCCACACACCCATTAATATGGACAGTTGGATCCAATTCTGTCTGAACACACTAAGAAATAATTCCTCTCAATTATCACTGACCCTATCTAATACACGAGAAAAGTACCATTTCATGGCAGTTCCTTCCAAATAATTTCAAAGGTTACAGATCTTTTGTTGATCTGTAATCCAATTGTGAGATGCACACACATATTCGTATGAAATTATCCAAATACTCACTTCCTCAGATTTTCCATCATATTTTTTTTATGTTGATGTATCATGAGATGAGTTTAGTGACATTTTTCCAATGGTTTGCTGAAAAGAGTTCATAATCTTCAATGCCTCAGCTTGTAGGTTCATGTATATCTTTTGCAACTCAACCATTTGTGCCAACACATCCGACTTCGGGTCAGACGAACTGTCCGAAGCTGCCGGTCATATTAAAGTTTTATTAAAATAGAGCTTACCTTCTGTCTCCGATAATGAAATAGATAGTGTCCAATAATTCATCATCCGGATAGCAGTTTGAAAAACTGACAAAGATGATTTTCGATTCCTTGAAATTCTTGGTTGACTTCCCCTTCCATTGTTGATGTCGGGATATAATGTAGGAGTCTTCAATCTTCTGAACCAAGAATTTGAAAAGCATGATTCTACTTCAAGACTATGTAAATACAGCTGTGAACTGAAATCCTGTCAACCGTGCCAATTTGTAATATCACAAATGTTAAGAATACAATAATTGAACTAAAAAGAAAGGTGATCACAAGCACAGTGAATTTTACGTCCATTCCACACATGTCCAAGGTGAAAGATGGATCTTTCTCTCCTCTATCCCCTGGTCAAGCTATCCCTTCTCCTTCGTGACCCCTCAGTTCTCCGAATTCTTGACACAAGTCCAGTTTCTCTGCTATTTTTGGATGATAGTTCATTGTCTACAATCTCATTAAGCAGGACCAAAGTCTACATCATCTTAGGGGATGACTTCAACAGAACAGCCAGGATAAGGCTCATCTTCACTCTTAAATATTCTGTATTTCCTGACTGAGTTATATGAAAATGCATCTTTCTCAATATTTGTATCATATCTGCATAAATGTCCTTAGGCTTAGCCTCTTCTCCTGGGGATATTTTATCAGCTTCCTTTATCACATATTAAGCTGTTCTGTTTACGTCAGAAGCCTGTAACACACAAAGAAAAAAGATTGGATGGTTGCATGCCAATGTATATTCCTTAAACATTTTGAATGTATGTATACAAAACAAATTTTTATAATTATTCCTTCTGACCAACTATTCAAATATAATAATTTATTGAAAAACATGATATTAGCTGTCTTTATTCAAAATCATAAAGTATAAATTATTCAACAATAAAATATTTACAACAATATCCTCATAAAATTTTATGAGGATACTTTGTATATTTTGTAATCATAATTCATATAAATTCTGTAAACAAGTTTGTTGATATGTTTGTTTCAAATGTTATTTTTTATTTTTAGGGACCAGTATTTTTCTTAGAAAAAGGTAAATTGGCCATTTCTCTAAATGATGCAATTATGTGGGCCAAAGTCAATCCCTTTTCACCTCTAAACGACGGACAAAGAATTATACCATTTTAGTGCATAAACATCCTATTTAGACAACAAAAAATCTGAAATTAGTTTAAGAAGAAAATCATAGTATTTTATTATAAGATTTTATATGCTAAAACATGTATAGTTAATTTATAAATTAACATTCATATTTAATGTACCGTATTAAATCAACTTATTTTGGGCATAAAAATAAATCAAATATTATCTGTTACATTGTTTAAATGAGAGTATTTTAATAGAATATAACTTCAAAAATCAGTATAATTTGTTATATTATTATGTTTTAAAATTTAAAATAAAATTATAGCTATATTCCAAATTTAATTCTATATATGAAATGATAATGCAATCCAGAAATACTTGTGTAAAAAAATTTTAGCAAATGCAATTAAATAATTTCATATTACAATTTTCACTATCATAATATTGAAAGTGTATATTATACACTAGAGCTTGTGATCTGCCATGTCAAAGTTTTTTTTTATATAAACAAAGTACAAAATAATAATTATTTAATAATACTATATTATAATAAAAATAACAGTACAAAATATTTAAAAATATATAATGGGTAAAAATGCAATCACAAACACTTTCATAAAATATATGATTATTTCATGGACATAATTGCATGGTATCTTACCTGCTTGCATTTGTTGAAAATTTGGTATTAAAGCATTATCACAGGTACTGTAAAAATTACAGCTGAAAAATAAACCACATATGAGACACGTGAAGATAAGGTATGTCTTTTACAGCCTGGCATGTCAAACTCTATGTTATCTGGCTTTTTCCTTATCGAACTCAACTGCCTACAGCATTAAGCCAGGTAATATATATATAATAGTCAGTATACATTCAATTATGTCCACATACATACACACACAATATTGAAAGTGTAGGTTAAGAAATGAAATTTGTTGAGCAGATATTAGGGCCAGTCAAATGAAAATGAGACAGATGGGAAAAAAGTAAGTAAACTGTTTATTATTTCAAAAGTAATCGCCATAACTGTTAATACATTTATCCCACTGTGAGACAAGAAGGTCAATGCCGTAGTGGAAAAATGTTTGCGGTTGCCTATGGAACCATGATTGTACCCAGGCGTGCATCTCTTCGTCCGAAGGAAATCGACAGCCACGAATCTCTTTCTTCAGGGATCCAAAAATATGGAAATTGCATGGGGAGAGATCCTCATCATCTAATTACTGACTGAACAGGATATGTAAGTGCTTCCCAGTGAAATTTCTGCAGCATAGTCAAAACAATCTTGGCAACAAGTGGGCAAGCATTATCTTGCAACAGAATGCAACTTTCAATGACACCCAACCTTCTTGAAATTGTTTATTTCACTCACACTTGTGACATACTGTGTTCGCCATACACAGCAGACATTCGGGCATGAATTTCACTTCTTGACACTCCCTTCGCAGTCAAAAAATGCACTACACCACGCTGTTCCTCTTTCCTGGCCTCCAACAGTGATGTCGGACGCACACGACTCGCCGACCACACTTTGAGCACGTCTAACAGACAAATGGCACAGCGGTGAACGTTTGAGAAGTTTCTTCCCAATTCCCAATAGAGGGCTCTTTTATATACACGCCTACCTGCGTTACCAACTTCCACGCCATGTTTGTTATATAGTCTGTCTCGTTTTCATTTGACTGCCCCTAATATATATAATAAATATTTCCTGAACAAAATTAAGGGAGAATGTAAAATTTCTTCTTATGTCTATTACACTTATAATACAGAAGCTTTAGACAATTATCACTGTAAAAGTTATGTATGAGGAAAGTGCTTTGTGGTTTATCAGTATTATACTGCTATACTTTTTTTGAGGAATGTTCAACCATGTCTCATCAGCAAGATTTATCAAATTCTGTAGCATGATGGGCAATAAGAAGTTGGTCAAACTCTACAACAGCATCTGCAATAGCCTGTTGTCTGTCATTATCAGATTTAGTAGTAGATTCCAAAATATGGGAACAGTACCCAGAAGACCAGGACAAGGTTGTAGACTAATTACTACTCAAAGAGGACCATTATTTGTCACTAATTACTCATTGGAATTGTCAACAGAATACCACAAAATTGCAAAAAGCATTCTCAGTGGGAACAGGGCAACTTGTATTAACACTACCATTTGTTGTCATCTTCACTAAGGATGACATAACCTGAAACACATTATTTGTTTATACCCAGAGGTCATTAATCAATGCAGAGCTCAAAGACAGCTTTAGAACATGCATCCCAGTTTCTAAGCAATGGCAATTTGATCTGTTCTATTGAGATTCAGCATATAGCCAGATAATTGAAGAGTTCTCATCTGCAAGAGAGAGGAACCTGAAATAACCCTTCCCTTGTAAGAACAGACTCCATCTAGTGGAGGAAAAATTTTTATTTTGGGCCATGCATAAATATTGATGGTATTATTGCCATCAGTGAACCATTTCTAATTACATTCAATCAATAATTAGATGATGATTGCTATTGGAATTAGAAATACTTTCCTTCTTATGGATAGTAATTCACCTTCATCCAAAGCATAGCTGTATAGATATGTTGAAAGATGAGGGCATGGAGCACATGGATCTGTTTGCTCACCAGATTTAAATCCTATTGAACACACTTGAGACATACTGGGAAGTTGAATTGCTGTCCAATTAGTTCTACAGACATGAGAATTTAGGAATTCTTGTGGTATCCTAACCCACTCCTATTGCAGGGCACAATATATTGAGTTAGATCATGCCCTGAAATAGGAGTGGCTATGGATGCCACAAAAATTTCTAAATATTCTCATTTTATCAACGTTATACAAGTGTGCTATAGTTATATGGTTCATGGCAATCATACATCTTACTAGAAATGTTTTATTGTTTTTTTTAAACAGAAATCTTACATCTGACAACTTGTCGGGGCAAGTGAATGTAAATTTAAATAAATATAATAAAAATAAAAACAAATGTATTATATTTTATATACTACAATTTAATATTTATCAATCATATGTACGCTTTTGTTTCTTATTGCATTATCCCCTAATTTTATTGTCATATAATAACCTCAAAAAACCTTTTGACATTTACAGTTTATAATTTCTGTGCTATAATTTTAAATGCTTAGTACCATAATACTGTAATTTTGGGCAGATAATTCATAACAGTTATACCCTGCAGAAAATTGCAAGAATGAAAATAAGACATTTGTATAACTCTGCCACAAACTACACCCCTGGAATGGCTGTTGAAAGCAAGATAATTACTGGTAGGCAGTCGACTTAATCTCTAAATGGAAACACAGATTTCTGCTAAATAACTGGAAACATCAGTCTCAGAGACCTTGTATTTTTGTAGACTTCATATTTGTTACTATACAAGTGTTTTTGATGTCTTATGGCAATAAAGCAAAATTATTACTAGTAATTCAAATTTATTGAAAACTAATTCTATAGTAGTAAAACTAAGGAAGTTTCTGAATAAATTATAATGTTTAGTTATTTGTTATTGCACATGTGATGCAAACTTTTCTACAGCACTTTAGACAATTTACATTGCTACATTTGATACACTTTTATGAAATTTTTTTGTCCTTTGAGGATGGACAATTGGAACAGATTTTCCTCTTCTCATGCTCTTCTCTCGAGAAACTTGATTATCTCCTTCAGAATTCCAATATTACCTCCCATATCAATGCTGTAATATCTATGTGTAGATTAGAAATACTGCACTATCTTTCAATATGTGGGTCCAACAGAGTGAGCCAAGTGTTTAACAAAATAAATTTTTCCGTGACTGGATTTTCACAATAGCACAAATAAAGTAAGCTCTTGGTGATTTATGTATTGGGAATATCCATAATAAAGAGATTTAAGAAAGGAATTAAGAAAAAAAGTGTATCATAAAACAATAAAAGTAACAATTGAAAACTGAATGTTTCAGATTGTATATATTTTTATAGTCTTACATACCTTTGCATTCAATATATAATACGAAACACGCCCATCACTAAGACCTTTATGTTTTTAAAAAGCTACATGTATCTTGAAATAAACAGTCATAAATTAAACAGTAACACATGCATAATTCTTACAATTTCTTTCTTTAAATCAAATAAACTAAATCAAAAATTAATATTTTTTTCCCACATAATTTCATTTTTGAGTTAACAAAAACTTATGCACTCCAACACCTTAAAACACAGAAAACAGTAAGTTATTAAATTTTTGTGTTCTTTTTAAGTTAAAAACGATGGCAATGTTAATGATCCTATTGCAATGTTTAAAATTTGTAATTCTAGAATGTTGGCTTTTTAAATGATGTATGGAATTCTGTTGTATATTCTACTAGGAAAGATCATTAAAAACAATCAAAAATCATATAGTTATTAAATTTTTGCTGTGTTTTAAAGTGTTGGCGTGTGTTTACTCAGCAGCTGTGAATTGGTTACCGAAAACTTAAAACTTAACATTTTCAAATTAGCTCGGAAATAAACTAGATACTAATAAATTAATTTCACATACAATGTGTAGTTGTATTATTCTAAAAACAAAAGTTAAGACAATTTGTGTCTTAAATCACAAATATATTTGGCATGAAAAAACTAAGTTATTAAATAAAGAAAATAATGATTAAAAAGCAAAACTTGTGCCAATTAATTAAAGTATATTTATATACTTAGAACAAGACAAAGCATTCTTAATTGTCAATTGAAATTAACACTAAAGTTAATGTCAAGATAGCCATATTTATGATCTTCTTACCAATTTTTCTGTTTGGAAACTTGATAAAAACAGTTGACACGAGAACTTAAAAACACATCTACTTTTGGAATGAAAAGTGCTATCCAAATTCGTTTTCATTTAACTCCGATACATATTTGCTGGAAGACTGTGTGTACGGTGTGTAGTTTTAATTTAGCTTATAAATTCAAACTTTTCATATGTTCTGGGGGAATTTGAAAACTATCTGGTTAAAAAGATAAGGCATAATGTTAATGTTCAATGAAAGACTTCTTATAAAGGGATTAGTTTTCAATTTAATTATTTTAAAGTTGTTAATTTATGTGCTAAAAATTATAGAATCATTTAACAGTTTAAATCTGAATTATCCGTGAGATTAGAGAAACAATCAGGTTAAATTATACAGGGTGGCTTTCTTATTTTTTTTAAAAAGAAATAAATATTTTTAGAGATTATCTGACAGAAGTCTCTGATCTCTTTTTAACCTATGCCACAAATTCTATAGAGACTGGGAATACTTTACATGTAGAATAACAACTTACTATAAAAATATGCATTTTGCAGTACAGCCCTCTTCAGTTTACTTCAATAAGTAATAAATTTTTACAATTACTTAATTTAACATTTTGAAGAAAGTTGAAAGTTAGCTTATTTTAATTCATTACTTACAATTACTTGCAACTAATGATAATTCAAACTTTCAATTTCCTTTTTTGTGAAGAAATATGATCAGATTGAAATGTAAACAAACTCTTGTATTTACAATGTAAAAATACAAATTGTAATATTAATATATTATGTAAAGAAAAAAAAAATACTGTGAAAAAGAAAGTAGAAGAACATTTTATGATGATGAAATATAAAAATCTGACAAATTTAAATAAAGGTATGGATGTAAAATAAATGTTGGAATGACAAAACTTAATATCAAAAAACCTTAAATTCAGTGAAAATAGAAGGTTTATTAATGGAACGAACATTTTCGACAATGTTGAATGAGTCTTCGGGTTCTGTAATGGAATAAATGGAACGGGAAGCATATTTGAAATTAAAAACATTCGAAAATTACAAATTTACATAATGAATTACATTTGCAGGAGCATAAAATATATTAAATAAAACAGAAAATAGGAATAAAAAATAAATACTGTGATATATACAAATGTTGAGAGTAAAAACTTAAATATAACAAAATGGTAATAAACAAATATAACAAACTTCAAATAATGCTCTCCAAGTATTTGACATGATCTTTAAAAGTTAATTGCAGTCACTTTCCTACTAGCTTTATAAATTTTGAGAGTTTCCAAATATCTGAGTCGTGTCAGCTGAAGAGTGATGTAGTAGATGTGCTCTATTGAACAAAACA
The DNA here is from genome assembly GCF_030686945.1 of Centruroides vittatus. Classification (NCBI taxonomy): domain Eukaryota; kingdom Metazoa; phylum Arthropoda; class Arachnida; order Scorpiones; family Buthidae; genus Centruroides; species Centruroides vittatus. The sequence continues at coordinate 1,989,464 of NW_027122256.1, read as the reverse complement.
TCTGCATCACTGTCACAAGCAAAGGCTGCCATGGCAAATGTACTGTACCGGTACATAGGCACTTTCTAATAGTGTCTCGATGTTTCTTGATTCTAGTGCTCAAAGATATATAAGTTGCTCCAATGTACTGTATTTGTAGCTACAATACACTGTTATCTTGTAAGGATATTGAGTAGACTTTCAGATAGTGTCCTCTCATCAGCACAATCCTTATCATTCCTGAGTAATGAAAAGTAGTTAGGGCTCCTTCTGTGTGCAATTCTAAAGTTGGAGAGTTTTGCTATTTCCTTGAAGGTATCATATAAAATTTTAATAAATGTTCTATTTTTACTGGATTTAAGGTCTTTTGATATTAATTGTAATTGATACATCCAGTTTTTATTAGTTAAAAAATTGAATTGTTAAAATTGGCTGGAATAGGTGGTCTCATAATCATGAGTTGTAAGTAATAAATTAAAATTAAATTACTTTAATTTATTACTTACAACCTGTGATTCCAATTCCAGTGGATGAAGAAATCAATTGAAGTGGGCTTTATAAATTTTGTGTGTTGAAACAACCATCATTTTTGTATATTGTCATCTAAAAAGTTGATTTTAAGCAAGTGAGCATAATGGCTGTGAATACTAACTCCTTCAGAGTAGTATTCACAGCCTATATGAAGTCCTATACTTTGTCCTTCCAAATCATTAGCACATCAACATATCACATGATGAGACTAATGTATTTCTTGAACTTTGTGGCAATTGGAGCTTCCACCCAGCCTAAAACTAGCTCAGCAATATCTCCTCAGAGAGTCTAACTAATGTACTTCCAATAATACCAAAGGTTCAATATCCAATAGCAACAGAAGGTTTATATTATATGTGGTTTGATGTTTTAATATGCAAGTGCCTAAGATACTAACATCCAATAAATTTACATATCGTATGACTTCAAGTATACAGTGTAAGCCTTCTGTTGCTAGTGTGTACCGAACTTTTGATGTTATCAAAAATAGTTGACTTAGACCCAGGAAACCCACATATTTCGTGAAATACCTGAGCAATTTTGCCAAATCTTACTGATGAAAAGCAAATGAATTGAGGAGAGAGCCTAGAAATGGCTTTCCACATATTTTCACATGCACTCCATAAATTGCTTTTAGAGATACCAAACTGATCACTGACAGATCAGAAAACAGTAAATCTTTATGTAAACAAAGAAGCCTAAATCTGTACACAAATTTTACCATACCATATTTCTTACCTGTAATTTTATTATTGGCCTTGCCTTTCATCACTTTCTAGGTTCCAAAATTGTGGACCATGTCTAGATTTATCAAATAATTGATATATAAAGCCACAAATCACAACAAAATGAATCAGTAAGCAATAATAATAATCTGAATAAAACAATTTGACTTACCATGTTTTAAAGTGCACAGATTGTATTTGGATCAAGACAAAAGTTCATCTTGAATACAGTTAATGAGGAGCTATTACATCCTTGTAATATCTCTCAACTTTCAGAATTTTACTTTTATATTCAAAATAAAAGTTGATTGGCTAATCATTATCATCATAATTGATTTCTGTCTTCATATAAAGGCCTTTTGAGAAGAGAGAACAAAAATGTACAACTTGCCTCATCTGCCATCTTTTTTTAACTCGGAGAATGATCCTTTCCAGTTACATATACAGGTATACCTCGTCTTACGTCGGTAATTGGTTCCAGGAGAGGCGACGTAAGTCGAATTTATTTGTATAGTTACGACATAAGTCGTAGTTTCGACTTACATCGTAACTAAACGCCAATAATGAGCTCTTAAAGACCGCTAAATAAGACGACAACACATAAACACAGATGTTTTTATGTTTAGTTCTCTAAGATTTATGATGATTATATTAACATTTACTGTAAATGTACATATTTTAATATGATTTTTGTGCTTTTAACGCTTTTCTAGTGATATTACGACTTCAATGTTTGTGGCGGACGGATTTAAAGTCGAATAAACTGATTTATACTTGATTTTTATTTTTCCATATACTTTCTTGACAAACGACGTATAATTGGGAACGACGTAACTCAAGGTATACCTGTACTGTATTGACTGCTAATGGATCTGCTCCATGACCATCATAGATCACCCGAATGGAATAGTCCTTCACAATCCTGGCCATGTCTACAGCAGTAATTCACAGTAATATATTTTTATTGTGTCGTTGCCAAGGGAAACTTTTTTAATGGGTTCTGCTTATTGAGAGAGATGAGAGCCTCAAAACAAAGGTTGATGCCACTAAACAATTTATGATTCTGAGATGTAAAAAAGACAAAATAAGATGACACTTTTTCTTTTATTTTTATGAACTTCAATAATTCAATATGACTTGCATTTTTTAATTCTTTATTTTCTTATAAAATATAGATTGTATTAATAACAATGATAATTTGATTGAATTATAGACTATAAATAATCTTTTATATTATTTAAATTAGATAAAGGTATTTGTATAAAATTTGTAGAATAAGATATCTGTATTTAGATTTTAATGTATTAGTATTTCTACAAAACTTGATGATGTATAATTTCCATTTTTCATCAGGAAAGGTATCATATAGCTTCAAAAAAGTTTTGTAATATGATATGTTTTGAATGGAAAGTGTACTATGACCAAATTATTTTGAACTGATATTTTATAATCTTGTTATTGTGTGCAATTTGTACTTGGAGACATTAAATTAGCCAATAATGTTTGTTTTTTTTTTCAAAGAATTAAATGCTGGATTGTAAAGGTTTTTGGTTTTTTGTGGTTATAGTATCCATTGTAATTGTTTTCCACCTTGTATGTTCATTGTAATTTTCATTTCATATACAATAATATTGTGTAAATAAAATAAAGAAGAAAATACGCCAAAAATAGAATGATATATTATATTTGCTTTTTGTACAAGCTGAAATGAATATAAGAATTATTTGAAATTCATATACATTCTGTTTTAGAACAGACTTCACACTCGTTTGGACAACTTACTAATTGTAACAAGATTACACACAACCTTTTAAAGTTAATTAGTAATAGTAATCACTCTTGATACCAGAAATTATACTCACACTGGCCACTTTTAATTTCAGATCATCATTTCATTTCATAGAAACATCTTACATTATCTTTAATTATTCACTAGACTGAAAACACTATTGTCATATTTGATCATATAACTTGTACAATTTTCCAAAATACCACTGTACATACATGTTATGACTATACTAAAAAAATTTTATCACAACCTTTACATGTATGAAGGTTGGTCCATAACTGTTCGGATTATCGACACAAGTTATTTTTTTTTTATTCTACGTAAAGTTTTCATGCAGTCTCAAACCTATAGCACCAATTTGTATTTTCAGAAACATTAAATTAAAATTTTTAGGTGGCACTTGTGGTAATGGCATTAGATTTGCCACGATCAGAACACATTAATCACTATAATACAAAAAAAAAATATTGTTGTCCTCTTATTTATTCTTAAGAGAATAAATCTTCAATTTATACAATTGTATCATGTTTTTCAAAAGAGTGTTTATACATTGTCTGTATTTATTATTCTTACTATTGCATTTGATTTTTACAAAAAATAATTATATTCACAGATAAAATTTTTTTATTATTTAGTGCATTTGTATAAAGCAACTATAATTTGTATATAAATGATTTTAAAATTAACTATCATTATAACTAAAATAAAATAAAAAAAAAGTCTAAAAGATTATTATTAATAAAATTTAAACATGCCATAAGCTTATGAATAATTTGAGTACCAACTGATATCTGGAATGACAATATAAAACAAGCAGCAATTTTCTATTATAACTATATAAAATAATTACCCAAAAATATAAGAAAATTAACATTTTAAATATATAATTTTTTTACTATATAAGTACTACTGACATTTTAAATTATTTTTTACATATTAAATTTTAATAGTGCACATTATTAATAATTTTGATAAAAATGCTTTTTAAATTAGTGGTCCCATGTGCGGGAGGAAACTTCAGCACATTAAAGAACACACTTTTATCAATAATACTGTGCAAGTATTTAATTTAAATTTAAGTTTGTTGTGTAAACTTAAAATTTCTGATATAACTGTACACAAAACCATTTATTGTTCACCTTTTGAGTAATAATGAATTTGTCTAAATATGAGTAGATAGATATTACATACTTCTCATAGAATAATTATACAATAGTTTTACTAATATCTGTAAAGGTCTGCATTTATATATATATATGTATGTATATATATCTATTTTTCAAAGACTTAATAATTAGTAATTTTTGAAAAATGGGCATGAGGATAATTTGACAAATTGAATTTGTTGTTTACTATTGTTAAATAGATTTCAAAAATGAAGATTTTTTTTTTTAGTTTGAAAATCTGTAACTTGCAAACAAAATATCATATATATATGCAATTCTGTACATCTGACAGATGAACTTTTATGGAATTACTACTTCATACTAGATTTATTTTCTTGGATGATGAGCTACTTGTCTTCTGCGCTTATTCAAAAGAGGATTATTGGAATTTTCTAAATTTTTCAGTTGTACTGCATCGTAATCGACTCGCATGGTGGCTAATGATCTTGTCATTTCCTCCTACAAAATAAAAAATTACAGTGAGGATAATTTAAATAAACTATTTTCTTAAATGTAAATGTTTTTCATCATATAGCTTTATCTATAGATTAAGAATGAGAATATAAACGTTATGTTAAGTTCCTAAATTATTTACAATTTTGAATTTTACATAATTTTAACTTGTATAATGATCATAAAATTGAACAGATTATCATAACGCAAATTGCTGGATTACATCAGGCTATATTAATGCTACTAATTATGAATTAAATTTCAAGTCCTAGAAGTAAGCATTACATGCTATCTCTTGTTTTAATAATTTAGAATGTTCTGGAAGAAAAGAATCAGCCTGAAGTGGGATTGAATCCACAACTCCCACCAAGTAAACTGGCCTAGAGATGGCGGCTAACATCTACCACTAGGCCAAATTACTAACTTTTGACACTGATTAACAAAAATACTATACAAATTTTATGGTACCTGAACTTCTGGCCATGCCGCTTCTTCTTCTTTTAATACTTGAACAGAATGTAATGGAGTCTGAGGCACTTCTGCATATTTCTGAAATAATTTTTTTTCAAGTGGTTATTTGAATAAATAAATATAATTTATTATAAAAAAATTTTTATGCTGATTTACAATTTAATAAACTAAACATGTTTCAATCATATTAATTAATATATACTGAATACATAAATATTACAGAAAAATATTAAAAAGAAAATTCTTAATACTGAAACTAAAAATTAAATTTTAGATGAAATTAAATTTGAATAGAAGTCTAGTCTAACAATAAAGTAAGCAAAAATTTTCCAATTTTAACAAAAATGTTAAAATGTTTACTTATATAAACTTAGTATAAATTACACTAAATAAGGAAAATGTAGGGCAGTCCATTAATTGCACGCACATTTTTGAGTCACTTTTGAACTCTTCGTCTCTTATGTACAACGATGGACTTTTGTTATGTGTACTGTACAATAGTTATGGGCCCTTCTAACATTGAATAAATGAGTTAAAAAGTTCTGCAAATATCTTCTAACTAATAGTTTATTCACATGATTAGTAAGCAGGCTTATAATAACAAATTCGTATGTCATTAATGCCACATACACAATGCCTTGAACTCCGCTCTTATGTATGATGTACTTTTTGCAACTCCGTCCCATTTATTGTACATTTAATCAATGATGGATCGTATAACAATATTTTTTAATATTAACACTTACCCTGCTGGTCCAGTTGACCTAGTTCCTTACCTGTGTGCTGACTGATTTAAGCAATTTTACAGTATTTTCTACTGAAAATAAAAAACGATTGACTAAAGCTAGATAAAAAGTAAAAACAGTTTCTGATATTGGAAACATTTATCTGTATATTACTCAATTTTGATGTGTGTGGATTTTATTTTTATGTATTACGCTTTAATGTTATTTGGACTTGTTTTAGAGATAAAGATACAATGAAAAAAAAATTAAAACCTGCAACATAGCTTTAAAATTTGTATTTTTATGTATGAAATATATAGTACATTGATGAATTTATTCATAACTAGCTGACCCGGCCACGCGTTGTTGTGGCTCAAAATGTATCTATTATAAATGTATAACACTACCCCGTGGGGGGAATTTCAAAAAAATCCCTTCTTAGTGTACATTCTCTTGACGTACCTATTAAAATGCAATCAAAACCGCATGCAAAATAGTATAAATAGAAGCCGAGTTCTTCACAGTAAGCCTTAATCCCATCCCTTTCCCCGCTGGGGAATATCGAGAAATCCCTTTTTAGTGTATATTCTGTTGACGTAGCCTATTAAAACGCAATTAAAAACGCAAAAAAACCGCATGCAAAATAGTATAAATAGAAGCCGAATTCTTCACAGTAAGCCTTAATCCCGTCCCTTTTCCCGCTAGGGAATATCGAAAAATCCCTTTTTAGTGTATATTCTGTTGACGTAGCCTATTAAAACGCAATTAAAAACGCGTCGTACGTATTCGAATGCAACGTGGTGTCAAAATTTCAAAGGAATCAGTAGGAACAAACAAACTTTATATTTTATTTATATAGATAGATAGAAAATGATCTGCTTTAGTCCATTCTCACAGCAAAACATAATGCCTCACAGAAAAGCAAACTTAGGTCGTTGGAAGTTAGCGCCATCTGTTGGACATAAAAGCCTTAATCCATATATAAATATATTTTTGAAAGGGGGGAAATGGTGGTCTTCACATATGCCAGAAACCTTCGCGGGAATGTATCAAACAACTTCCCAATTTCATGGCAATCGGATAAATGGTATGGTAATGCATGACGGACGGACGGACAGACATTTTTATATATATAGATAATGATGTACTGTATCATTATTATTAGTAGACTTTTTTCTGGCTTTCTGGTTTTTCGTAATTGAGACAGTTTGACAAATGTAGATAAGATGGCATTAGCACTATCAGAAATATAGGAATTTGACTTTTGTATTGATAATATCTAAAAAGTATATAAATTATGTAATCTATATATATAAAAACGAATGTATGTCTGTGTGTGTGTGTGTGTGTGTGTGTGTGTGTGTGTGTTTGTCCTTCATGCATTACCACACCATTTATCCGATTGCCATGAAACTTTGGGAAGTTGTTTAATACACTCCCGCGAAGGTTTGTGGCATATGTGAAGATCATCATTTCCCCCCTTTCAAAAATATATTTATATATGGATTAAGACTTTTATGTCCAACAGATGGCGCTAACTTCAGACGACCTAAGTTTGCTTTTCTGTGAGGCATTATGCTTTTCTGTGAGAATAAACTAAAGCAGATCATTTTCTATCTATCTATATAAATAAAATATAACGTTTGTTTGTTCCTACCGATTCCTTTGAAATTTTGACACAACGTTGCATTCGAATACTCACGTGTTTTTATATAATATACATGTCGAAATTCCCCCTACTGGAGGGAGATTGACAGGATTAAGGCATACTGTGAAGAACTCGGCTTCTATTTATTCTATTTTGCATGCGGTTTTTTGCGTTTTTAATTGCGTTTTAATAGGTTACGTCAACAGAATATACACTAAAAAGGGATTTTTCGATATTCCCCAGCGGGGAAAGGGACAGGATTAAGGCTTACTGTGAAGAACTCGGCTTCTATTTATACTATTTTGCATGCGTTTTTTGCGTTTTTAATTGCGTTTTAATAGGTTACGTCAACAGAATATACACTAAAAAGGGATTTTTCGATATTCCCCAGCGGGGAAAGGGACAGGATTAAGGCTTACTGTGAAGAACTCGGCTTCTATTTATACTATTTTGCATGCGTTTTTTGCGTTTTTAATTGCGTTTTAATAGGTTACGTCAACAGAATATACACTAAAAAGGGATTTTTCGATATTCCCCAGCGGGGAAAGGGACAGGATTAAGGCTTACTGTGAAGAACTCGGCTTCTATTTATTCTATTTTGCATGCGGTTTTTTGCGTTTTTAATTGCGTTTTAATAGGTTACGTCAACAGAATATACACTAAAAAAGGATTTTTTGAAATTCCCCCCACGGGGGAGATGTTATACATTTATAATAGATATATTTTGAGCCACAACAACGTGTGGCCGGGTCAGCTAGTATCATATAAACTATATAAGTTTAAAATAATAATGAAATTAGATGGCTTATTTGTATTTTTTTTTTATCTCGGTTAGGCCTAAATCATAATCGTGACATTTTCATCAGATAAATCAATATAATTGGCACTATATTTGTCGATTTTTTATTAATGAATTCGAACAATTATTAGTTAGTATGTTAATGTGCCATATCTAAACTTAACTCATATATAAAATAATAAAATGACTTGATATTTGCTTGCAGAATATGGTGACAAGACTCCAAATCAGACGACGATTGTGGGTGTACAAAATTGCTTATATTTCAAATTTCTGAATAAATAGTGACCACTATTTATTAACAGACACACTAAAATACACAAAGAAATTGTATTTTCATTGCTGAAAATGTAATATTACATTTTAAAGCTAGAAATAACAGGATATATTGAGAAACGTAATATTACGTTTTTCGTTTTTTCCAAAGGAATCTGGAAAACATAATATTACGTTTCTAGCAGGGTAAGTGTTAAAACATTATTAAAATAAGTTTTCAGGCTTTCATTCAAATATCTTTTCAGAAATTAATTGTGAAATAAACAGAATATGATCAAAATCCAAATAAAGGCAGCAGACTCAACAGTTCCAGAGCTGATGAGTATTTTTTTTGGCTGAATGCCCTTCTACAGTAGTGCTGTTTCAGAACATGTTTGGTGTTTTGACATCACATTTAGTAGCATCTTTCATTTATACCTATCGCTAGCTGCAACTGGCCAATGATGGCTGCTTCCTGCTCCAACACATACATCACTCATTGTTCGGCAGATGTAACTACGTAACAGCTAACAATTGAAACACATTTCATCAGTTTCAACTGCTGAAAGCAACCATAGAAATTTCACATTTGATAAATATAAAAACCTGAATTTTTATATAAAATTTCAAAACAATCTACTATATAAAGCTGAAAAAAAAATGGGCAGTCTCTGACAGCATGCCAAAAACACCACTATGGCACTCCTAGCTATTATTTAAATTAACAATATAAATTATTTTATATTTATTTTATATTTTTACAATATAATACTCAGTATATTATTATTTTTATTTGTAATTTAGTATGCCCCGATGCCTGCATTGGTCCATTTCGACTTGTAGATATAATATAAATTTTATATATACCAATAATTTATACAGTATATTACTATTAAACACAGGAATGTAAATAATAGTAATTTATCTAAATACCAAATATTTCCAATAATACTAAATATAATGACTTAGTGTTTACCCATTAAATAAACTAAATTTAAAACAATTTATTTTAAAGAACAGAAGTAATGAAGTAGGAACTAATATTAAGAATTATATACTCTATCCACATTAATAAAAATACATAATAAATAATAATTATAATTTAAAATATTTGGTTATTATAAAAGAGCAATATTAATTTTGGAATTACAATAATAATAAAATTTATTCAATATAGTTCTTTTATGGAAACTTTATTAATTTTCATAATAAAGAAGATAATAAATATATGTAACTTTATGGTAACATTTTATAGAAATATTACCATTTCCAAATTTTTATTTTGAAATATTGACGTGCAATTATTTTTCAAAACAACAATTTGTAAAAATATTGATTATTATTTTAATATATCTTCCTCACACACACCGGGGTGTATATTAGATAAATGCAAAACTTACTTGAGCCTGTGACTGGTGTGAAAATAATCAATTCAAATTAAGAAACGTTTTCCGGACACCTTCCGTGTCCTTCCTCAGGTTAAAACTGCTGGATTCGCTTTTTTATACACCGCTATTCCGAACTTTTAAGAACAAATTCGAACAATGATAGTTCGATTGCGTAATGGCATCGTGCATGTGCTGTATCCATCGTGTTCTGTGTTGTTCTGAATCGTCTTTCTCTTGCGTGTTTAGATATTCTTGCGTTGTATTCTTTTTTAATCTTGGGGTCACATGACTTCATGTGTCATCGGACTCAAGCAAATCCTCAGGCATCCTCTTGTAATAAAGCTTGCCAAGCAAGCGAAAGAGCTATCTCCTCACGTGAATTAATGCATGTCGTTTTAGTTTGTGCTTTATGAATCTCTATCGCTTCTAGCCATTTGAGGTGGTCTATCTGGGTTGTTTTGGTTATTAGCGTGGCTCCCGCGAAGTCCACGTTAATGCCCGGTTCAGAAGCGTACACTGCGAGTGACGTGGTAACCCTGTTATATCTTACATCTGCCTTATGCTCTTTAACTCTGACTTCCATCGAGCGTTTCGTTGATCCTATGTAAGGACCTGAGGAAGGACACGGAAGGCGTCCGGAAAACGTTTGTTAATTTGAATTGATTATTTTCACACTGGTCACAGGCTCAAGTAAGTTTTGCATTTATCTAATATTATTTTAATATTAAATTTGTGCAATTAATATTATTATAATATTATATATTAGATTTGTGCAATTATTTAGGAATATATAATATTCCTAAATAATTGTTGTCACATAAATATGACCGATTTGTTTATTATTAGAAAAATATTACTACCAGTAAATAAATCAATCATATAATTTCAATAAATTTTAAAAAATCATTTGTTTATTTCAATACGATTCAATCTAAGGAAAATTTTATATAGTCAACACTTACAGCAATCCATTTGTTATTTAAGACTTCTTCAATAGATAATCTCTTAGTTGGATCAGTTCGTAACAAGCCTTGAATGAGATCTTTAGCTAAATTTTTAAAAAATTCAAAAAATTAGAATTAAGTTAAAACAATAAAAAGTTCTGAAGCATTACAAGGTTTTGAAAAAGTCTAAAATATAAGCTATCACTGTAGAAAAACAATGCGAGATCTGAACTAATTATCTGAAAATCTTTCCACTAAATCATGAAGTTGTGTCATTGAAAATGTAATATTTTAGCCACTTTTAGACATTAAAATGATGAAACATTCTATGATGAAACTTATTCAGTAAAAAGTATAAACAAAGAAACACTAGATAAATGAACAGAATATGATTGCAATCTACATGTCATGTCATGTGTGTCACATGTGATTTTACAGTTTAGTTTAAAAAACATCCAGCAACAGTATAAATCTTGGACCACATGTCGTGTGAAATAGTTTCTTTCTGCTTGTTTTTCAGCTTCAAAACTTAGAAACACCATTGGTATGTATTAAATTCTTTAATATATTTTTTATTTATTTTGCTCCGTCCCATTAATTACTGCATTTCTTTAAATAAAATAACAAAATGAATCATTTTCAGCTAAAAATTTCTGATTTTCAACATTTTTCTGTTAATTTGGAATAGACCTTGTGGAATTTGTATGGTTTTGTATGCAAATAAATGATTCATTATACAGCATTTTGCTTTACAGCCAACTTTTCTAGAATGTATCCTGGCTGTATACCAAGGATTACATGTATTTATATTGACAATTTGTCTTTATGACAGTAAAATCAAATTATTGATGTCTTCAACAGATCATCGCAAAGTTTAGAAAAAAACAGCAAAAATTACATTGGGATTTTATTGACACAGATAAAGCTTACAACAAAGTACTGAAACATGAAATATGGAAAGTACTACAAAGAAGTTAGTACTGGAGAAGTATGTTAGATTGATAGAAGTGCTTAGAAATAAGAAAGCAAATTTCAAAACTGTTTTAAGATACTGAAAATTTTGAAATAAGAACTGAACTTTATCAGAATTCAGCTTGAGCCTGTCATCCCCAGTCAGCACCATAAGTAACTGTGAATGGCAATATCAAAATTTAAATGTCTGGAATCACTTGGAGGTCTGAGTGGCATAACCTACACACTGCATGGTAAGCGTGGGTTCAACTTCCCACTCCAGGCCGATTCTTTTCCAGACTGTTCTAAATTATTTAATAAATATTAAATTATTATAATTATTAATTTTGATAAGAGATGGTGCCTAACATTTACTTCTAGTATCAAATTACTTAATTTCTAATTATTAATTGTAGCAAAAAATAATCTGATTAATTATGCCGATCATTTAGTTTAGCATTACATCAAAAACTATGATTGTATGTTTAATTGCTGCATTTTGTCTTCTTTCTAACAATACAAATACTTGTGGAATGCCAAAAGTGCTTTTCTTAATGTTTAATTTGGTGTAATTTGATCCAAAAATGCAAAAATAAACATACCAAATTTCACAAACTCCCCATAAATTATCTAAATTTGCAAGAAGTAACATTCCCTTTGCATTAAATTTGAGAGGAATGTGTTCTCTTTCATTGTCAGTGCAACCCACATTGACTAACTACTATTAATGTCAATAAGCTGCTAATTGCTTTATTGTTCTGTAAATGAAAACTCTTCCTGGTTGTAAGTCAGTCAAATTATTACAATGTTATTATTTTATTGCACTCAGAAGAATGTTTTATTTTAACATTTATTTAACAACTAGTTTTGATTAGATCTGATTAATTTTATTTCTTTAGTTACAGTTTAACTGGCATGCCAGTAACCCCAGGGTTTCTAGCATGCTGGTCTCCTCCTGTTATATATACAGCTTGCTGGTCAATCTGCAAAAATACATTATTATTGTATGTGAGGTGTATACATCTAGAAAAACTGGAGGTTCAGACTTAGAAAATTAAACAGATCAACAGAATAAACATTTGTACTTGTCATCATAATCAAAATTATTAGGAAAAACTGCATATCCAGGAACCAAAACAAATTTTATTCAGAAACATTGTTCTCTTGAAAGATCATCACTAACTGAAAAATTTTCTAATTGCTTTAGAATGAATTCATTAAAAAGTACAAACTGATTACAAATAATGTCATGATAGAGAGATTACAATAATTTTGCATTTTGGCTAACACAAAAAGTGTATTTCTGACATAAATAATATAATTTGTGTGTGATCACAAAGTTGAGGAAATTGTAGAAAATGAAATTATTATGGAACTCCAGTATCCAAGATGATGATCAGTTTTTACATAATACTTCTGATATACTATAACCATAACAGAGAGTCTTGTTTGGTATGTAACAGTATTTGAAGGCAATTGAATAAATAGAAAAGAACTGAAAACAGTTATAAACTGTAAAGATTTAATGAAAAAACAAAAAAAAAATTATAGAACAAAATATGCTAACATAAAAAATTCTATATATTCTGGCAGGCATTAAATATTTCAGGAAAATCAACCAATGGCCTTCAAAATATAGCTTTGTTGAAATACTTTTTTTACATAAATATTTGAATAATTCTTTAGGCTCCTAGATAAACATTGCATTCTCCAAGAAACACCAAACATAACATAGTACAAAGAACAAAATACTTTTATCTATGTGTTTGTACTATTATTATGCTATTATATTTTGTTTAAATATTTTTTAGTATTGGTTTGTATAATTTGTTTGTTTTATTTATGTATATTTTGCTTTTATTGTGTTTTCTGTAATAACTCCTGAATTGTAAAATTACTGTAGTTTGCAATGTATATGTAATGATTTTGTTGTATGTATTCCCCGCATCATGGGTTCTTCCCAGTATGTCTAAATAAATAAATATTATAATAAGTTCTTGAAAAATAAAATGTTAAAATTAATTTTATTATACTATTGAAAAAAAATTACTATTAATAAATTAATTTTAAAAAATAAAATGAATAATAATACTTTGAAATAAATCTGAATATTCTGGATTTTATGCATACCCAAAAATAAGAAATATTATGTTATGTATCAGAAGAGAATAATAAGATATTATTTTGATACACAGTAGAGCATCGATTGTCCGACCCCCGATTAACCAACTTATCGGTTAACCGACCGCACTCTAGTCGGCAAATTCAAATGTCCGCTAGTGATGTGGCGCTACAATATTTGGTTATGTCTTGGCTACTTTAATATTATTTTTGTTAAATTTTTGCATGTTTTAGCTGGCAGCACTGGCTCGACCATGAAAGGGAGGCTAGTATTTAAACCAGGCCTAATACACTATACTAATAATGTATTTTTTCATACATTTCGGTTATCCGACTTTTCAGTTATCCGACCAACCCCAGTCCCCAATTGAGTCGGATAATCGATGCTCTACTGTAATTTCAAAATTAAAAAAAAAAAATCATCTCAAATTATGAATAATATTTTTTGATATTCAATTCTTATTTTCTTAAAAATTTTATTTCATATTTATAAAAAGATTTCATATTCCTAGATCCTTTGATTATTTTTAAACTAAAAATTTCATGGAAAACATCAAGAGAATTCTTTCTCAGAATTATTTAAATTTAGATCTTTAAATAATATCAAAGTTTTAAAATACATATATTTTAATATTTTCAACCTATATAAAAAAACTCAATTGATCACAATGATATTTACCATCTTTAGAAACTCTAGTCCATTCAGGTTCAGGAAAATCATATTGACCTGCTCTTATGCGTTTTTTCATTCCAGGAGAAATCGCTAAACCATGATTACTATAAAATGGAGGAAATCCACATAATCTGTTGAATAAAAATATAAATAAAACAATCATTAATTTTTAATAAATTTTAAAATTCTAAATTATTTTAAATCTCAGTCAGATAACACATGGTGACATATAACCTGCAATGGCATATATTCCTCAAAAAATTTAAGAATGAAAATGAAAATAAAACATTCATATAATCTGCATTACCATATATCCCACATCTCCAATTGAAAGCAAGATAATTACTGATATGTACTTTAGAAGTTGCTATATCAAGCATTAAAATATTGCTTTTTCTGTTTCATTTCTGTTAACAAATCATTATATATACATATAATACATAATATGGGCTTATTGTTTATGTATATATACATATATACATAAACAATAAGCCCAAATAATCTATAATAGTCATCTTTCTTTCTCCTGAAATACAAGACAGAACCAATGCATGATCTGATGCAACGACTTTATAAAGATTTCACAATAATGATATGTATTTCAAGTTTCTTTAGTATTACTCTTCGGTCATTAATCTCTATAAAAATACATATTTATACTATTAGAACCATCTATTTTCCTTTAATAATTTAGTAATCTTGACAGTTGCACCTACTTCTCCTTATTTCAATAACATCTCATAAGCAGAAGTTAAGATCCATAAGGAAGCTATCACAGTTTAATCAAATTAAAACTGCCAATAAAAAAACCACAATTTCCTGTATTATTCATAACATTAATAATATATATTAAGCAATATAGTGACCATAATAAAGTTACATCTGTCCTTTCCAACAATATTTATTATAGACAGAAGGATTTTTAAATAAACAGTTAGCTAGTTTCTCAAAGACTACCAGATGATAAAAGTTTTTACTGCTATAGAACAAATTGGATAATTCCATAATTAATTTAATCTTTTATAATTAAAATTAAAACTTTAAACCTTAAAAAGTGTTTAGAAAAATCTCAAAGATTTTTTAAAAATGTATAACTTATAATAAGAAGATTAAAAAATATTTAAATCAATGTTCATTTTTTCCATTAATAATAATAATAATATTTAAAACATAAAAAATGATAAAAATAAACTAATAAATACTCATATTAAATTAGAAATTATTCAATAATAAATTTAAAATAAAATGTAATGTTAAATTTTTCTTAATTTCAGTTTTCAGATTTTATTAAATTTTACTTATTAGTGCTTACACATTTCACAGAAAATTTCAAACTTCATGAATTAAAAAAAAAGTTCAAAATTACACATTAATTATCTACTTACAAAATATACATGATAACTCCTAATGACCACATGTCACAAGATTTGTCATATTTTTCTGGACCTAAAACTTCTGGAGCTGTAAATTAATATAAAGTATATAAAATAAATATGTTATCTTTTAATAAATTATTTATTTAAAAATAAATAATTATAAAAATAAGTAACGTACCAACATAGTATGGAGTATAACAAGGCGTTTGAAGAGAGTGAAAATTTGTAGTTTCTTTTGCAAAACCAAAATCTGTAAGTTTTAGTACAGCAATTTGATCAGGTGTTGAATATAGTAAATTTTCTGGCTAAAATTTTAATAAATATAAACTTTTAATTATATTTTTTAAAATTTTAAAAATTATTATTATTTATATTCATTTTATACAATTAAATTGTAGTAATTATAACACACATACAGATTTTCTACTACTTCTATAAAAAAAAAACTATTAATTAGTTGAATTATATAATACAGTCAGTCAAATTCCAATATAACAGATTTCATAATAATGAAAATTTTTAAAAAAGAAAGAATTTTCTTTCATTGGACAAACTTATTTGATAAACTGTATAAAACAAATCTCATTTTAGCAAGATTAATAATCCAGTATAATGATTATTATTTTATCATCAAAATATTATTGAAGTGAAAATTATCTACTTCAATAAGATTTATCTTCATTTTTTGACATAAAAAAAAAAAAATGACTAAATCAAACTTGGGAAAAGCCTACAACCACAAAGAGTGAAGAACTGTCCATTAACTGCAACTCCCTGAAAAGAGGATGTCATGTGAATGAATGAATGAATGAAAATTTATCTATGTTTGACTCATTTCAAGGTTAATGACAAATTAGTACACAGAGTGAATGGAACTTGCAGTAAAGGAATAGTGTACTTAGTGAAAATACTACTGCCTGTATTTATTATTATTATTGCAATTTATTTTAATTACAACAAAGTTAATCAATTTTGTGTTTACACTATCATTATGTTGAGTAAACAAAAAAAAATTTAATTACATCAGATTACAAAAGAGAAATGAACAGTTTTGGAAAAGGAAGAAAAGCAGTGTTCCAAGAGAATTTGATATCATTCCTTTGGCATTACCAACAATTTTAATCAAGCCAACTGATGAAAAAAATTTCATTTATAAAAGCTTCAAATAAACTGAGAAAAATTTGCTTGTATTCATTCCTCTACTATTGATGTTCCAAAACTTATTTTTCAACAGTTAGTGTTGAAGTTTCATTTTTAATGGCACTACTGAAAATATGATACAATAAAAAAATATATATGCACTTAATAAAAATAATAAAATATTGTAATGATTAATAGCATTTTATGATTATTTTCAAATAAGAAGTGTTTATACTTTGTTTCCTTATCCATTATAACAAAATTAGCTGCGTAGTCCCAAAAACCATGCTAAACCACTCCTGTAATGAACAGGAATGGATTTAGCATTATTGTACAGCACAGTTGACCTCTCTCTGAGAATTTTTCCCAAGTAAAACCAGATACCTCAGGTAGTAAAGAATTTTGTAAGGCATATTGCTTCCTTTCTGCATATCCTCTAAAGATTTCTGTATCTGCTATTGATTCGTTATAATTAGATTTAACCAGTAAAATTAATTCTACTGTGAACACAATAAAATATATAAATGACCTTTAAAAAGTTTATTACTGTATGAACAATACTGACTTGTATTGTTAACATATTGTAAGAAAACTTAATCAAACGATTTTTTATTGACAATTAGGGAAATCCTTTTGATAAATGTCTATAAACATTTAATAACAGCTGATTATTATTTCATTAAATAAAATAATTTAATGAACTGCTACTCCAGAAACATTGTTTACATTCCTTGGAACAATTAATATGTATCAAAAATTTAGCATTTTTTATTATTATTAATAATCTGATAATAATATTTATAATTTAGAAACAAATCACACAATTATGAAATATTCAAACTGCTTCAAATGAAATTATTCAAACAAATTTATTTAGATTCAAACAAATAATGTATTATATCAAATATAATAAAATATGATTACATAAATAATCTTGTTCCTTTTCTATACAGTATCACATTCCAAATCTACTTCATCACAAAACTTAGTTTATTGTAATTAAATTAATACAACTCTAAGTTTTATTGTATGAAATGTAAAAACACAAAAATATGTATTATGCATCATAAAACTTGATATCATTTTTGCATTTAATCACTTCAAACCACTTATTTAAGGAAACAAATTATTTATTTTTCTTTCAAAAAACATTTTTGATTTCTATCCAATCATCCTTAGTTTCAACTAATGACGTTTAAAGAAGTTTTTCAAAAAGAACAAAATGTACCATTACAATCATTCTAGAATATTTGATTTTAAAACTAGAACATTAAATTTACCATTTTACAAACTAGGTTGTTCTTGAATTTTAAACTTCATAATGTCAAATTTTAAAATTTCTACTGACAAACATATTAAATGCTAAAATTTAAACATTTTACAATTTTTTTTTGTATGTTAAAACATAAGCCCTTCCTAAAATACTGCCTTTATATCTTATAATCAATCTACTATTCACTATCCCTATTCTGATTTCTTCTGTATTCTTTTAACTAGTTTTTATAGATTTATTTCATCTAATACCATTTTCCATCTGTTTTGGACATCTACTGTACCATTTTTTAATGATATTAATGTATTTTGCTCAATTATAAATACACACTTGTTCTAAGATTCTAAGGAAGAAAATCTTCCCTACACTATTATACTAGAACCGGTTTAGCTCATATGACCTCTACATCAGTGTCCCATGCCCACTTCATTAGAGCTGCAATATTATTTTCATATTTGCATATGGCTAATTACCCTTTGTTTATTAAGCTATGTGTGAAGTCTATGTAAAAGTAGTTTTTCTTATTTTTGGCAAGTCCTAATGCATATATCCTATTTTTTTATAGATTGTTGGTTATTTCTTTTTCATTTCTAAGCACTTTCATAGTTTACTTCTTGCTTCTCACCCATGTCCTCACCCTGCTTCATACCCTGTCTTCCTAACATATTCTGCTGCTATCCTTGCTATCTTTTTACCTGAACTGCTATCATCTATTTTTTTCTCTTTTTCTTTATTAAGACAATTACAAAGCAACAAATTATGTCTTTAATTACTTCTTTTGGGCATACATGTTCATTTGCAATCTTATTAGTTTTTTGAAACTCTATGTCTGTCTGTTTCTGTATTTAAGTATGTTATAACCCTTATAATATTGTGATCATTGCTAATTTGTGGACTAATATCATTGGATTTCCAATATATATATGTATCCATTGCATCTGTTACATTTCCTGAATTAGAATAGTAGTACAGAAAATCCTTGTTAGTTTGAAATTCAAGGGATGAAATAATCACGACTTCAAATTAGCCGAGATTTACATATTTCTGTACAGTATGCCAAATGCCATATAATTTATTAAGCAAATGAAATAAGACTACATATACAGAATGCTATTTTTGTTAATTAATAATAATATAAATAAATGGCAGGTAAACAGCACAGTATGGTACAGTGAAAATCTCACAGGTTGCCAGATAGGTTTTATAAAAAGTAAAGCAGAATTTTCGAAATGTAGCCCAAATTATTTTTAACGTAGCCCAAAAAGTACTAAGTTGTCCAAATCTAGTAGCCTAGAGTCCTACAAATATCTCCATCTGCTACTTATAGCCCAATCTTGCCCAGCCATATTTTATTAGATAAAACAAAGAAGGGTATTCCATGGGTAAGGTGACACCTGAAAATACATTATTGTAAAAGAAAAGCCATGTTGACAAGATTAGAGTTGTTTTTGGTCTATTGTTCTCTTAGTATGCAGACAATTCAATCTAAATGAACAAGTCAACATATGTATATCACAGTTCAGACAGAATTTTCATTTCAAATTTCGAAGTAGCCATTTTCAATCTAACCAAATTCCTTAACATGTAAATCTATATATCCCCAGCTGGGACAAATAGTATAATTACAAACTAACAGGATTTCAAACTATCTGAGATCGAATTAACAAGGATTTCCTGTAGTAGATCAATTGTAAGATATAAATATAAAGACACTATTTTAGAAAAGGTTTGTTTATATCACACAAATGTGACTGGAAGATCAGCATCAATTTGACGCCACATCAGGATGACACCACTATGTCCTGTTCTGTGAACAGAGAAACCACAATGACTGTTTATTTTTGTTGAAACTGTTTAGTCACACAAGCAGTTGCGTGCATAGGCAGTCGGCTCAGGATTGAAAAGGTTGATGAGACAGCTAGATGGAAGTGACTCATTCAGATACCAGTTAAGTAACATATACCCATTTTATTTAAGAAGGGAATAAATACAAGATTCTACAGCATGATAAACAGATAGTCATACAATGCTAGTTGTCACAACAGAGAGAGCTTACAAAAAATTGCACATTGTTGTAAATACCTGGCAGTTGAAGAGATCCATTTCTAGATTGCTTGTCCCTTAGGAAGGTTAAATAAACGAGAAGGCTGGCATGTTAGACGAGTTTTGAATGACATATTACACATAGTTAATGTCCCATTTTGGAGAAGGGGTAGATTCAAAGTCAACGAAATCTAGGATTATTCTGGGTTTCAGAGACAAAGTTATTCCAAATCGGAGGCAAATAAAGTATTCTGTTTTCGGAGATGACAAAGTATTTTGTTTCGGAGGCATCGCATTAACATTATTGGATGAGGAATTGGTGATGACTTGTTGAGTCGTGAAGGAATTGGCAATGACTGTCTCAACTGGCCATTAGTTGTCACATTAAATGGCAGAATAGGGACAATAGGCCAGAAGGTTGTGAGAAAGCATCTCCTTTGAAGCTGAGATGATTTCAGGTGTGGAAGTTGATAAATATCACTGCCAATAAATTTATATTATTGAAAATAATAGTATTTTCTTTTATTATTTTGATTAAAATATCATGCCAGATTCTCACACAATTAAATTGTAAAAATTAAACTGTCAGTATTTAATGTTTGTTAGTAGAATTTTAAAATTGATTATTATAAAATTTAAAAGCAATCTAGTTTGTAAAATGATGAATTTAATGTTCTAGGTGTTTAAAAATTTTAAATTTAAATTTAAAAAGTTGAAAAATGTTATTTTAAAACCAAATATTCTAAGACAGGGATGGCGAACCTTTTTGAGTCTGCGTGCCATATTGTAAGCATACTTAGCTTTAAAGATGTTAATGCGTGCCAATGTATTAGACTTCGAATAATGATATTTAAAGAAATTAAACGAATACGCTTTAATTCGAATAAATGTAAAAAATCTGATTGAAAAAAAGATGACCAGGTGATAAACAGAAAGGATGATTGAAAAAGACAGAAATCATATGATACATTATGTGCCAGATGATTTCTTTTACATGCCACTTTGGGCACACATGCCATAGGTTCACCACCCCTGTTCTAAGACATTTGTAACAGTACATTTTGTTCTTTGAGTTCTTTAAAAGTCATTAATTAAATGCTAAGTAATTTGGCATTACAGGCAAGAGTTAGGTGCTATCTCTTGCTAAATTTGCTTTCTAAATTAATTATTAAAACATTCATTAAATGTCACTAGTTGAAACTGAAGATGGTTTGATGAAAGCAGAAAACATATTTTGAAAGAAAAATAATTAATTTGGTTTTCTTAATAAAGAGGTTTGAAGTAATTAAATATAAAAATATGTAAAAAATAATGTATGAAAAAATTAATATTCTCACCTAAAGAAGTTAAAAAAATATATTTTAAATAAAACATTTATAAATTCCAAAAGTATAATAATTTGTATAGATCACCAATATGATAACAGCCATCAAATGAATGTATTTTTGTTATTGATGCAATATCTATTTAAAAATATTTGAATCAAAGCATTCATTAATTAGAAAGTCATTTAATAATTATTCATTTAGAATTGAACATGGCAAAAATTTCTACAAAATAGATCTTTAAACTCTGAAATGTTTCTCAGAAACTACTCCATAGTCCTTTTGCATTTTTATTGAAGAGGCTAGTGACTTTTCAAAGCAAATTGTAACTATGAATGAAACATGAATAAAGTACTATTTGAAAAACTATTAAATGGAATAAAAGATACTAGATCTCTGCAATCCAAAATGCTTCATGTACAAAAATCACTATGAAAAGTTTTGTTTGTCTAAGATAAAAATAGACTAATGATGGAATTAAAAAACACAAAATAAAAAATGATGATGACTGTAATTAATTTATTTTATGAATTTATTAACAATGCTAAGTAACAAACACACACAAAAAGCAGCTGTTTGTGTTTGTTGAACTGTTCCAGCTTATAGGAGTTATCAATGCTAAATTAAAAATTTTTTATGATAAACAGAAATTATTCAAAAATATTGTTTATGAAAGACATAAAAGTTAATAATTATTATAATAATTATATAGAATAATTACTTTTGGGAATCATTCCTTTAACATCAGAAAAATTCAAAAACCAAAGATTTTTAATAAATAAAAGACACAGTAGATACCATAAAGAGTAATTTGTTGATTGAAATAAAAAATTTAGCATTTCAAGCATTGCAAAACTATTGAAATAACTTTATACAATTAAAATATGACTATGATTTCATTATCTAATTGATATTTGTTTTATGAAATATTTTGTTTTATAAACTGATAAGTTAAATGAAGTATTTGATAAGTTAACAACTTATCAGATACTTCATATAACTTATCAATTCATTTTTTTTATTAATCTTAACAATCAAAAATTCAAAAAATTAATCATTTTCATTATAAAAAAACAAAAGATCTTTTTGCATGCAAAGATTCTTTATATGATGCTTTTAAATTCTTTGGAATTGTACAGATACCCTATGCACTTCCCTTAAAAATATTTGTCAGTATAGCAATCATTATTAAAATTTGGGAGTCATTAAGAAGACAAAAAGATGATGAGCATTTATAATTGAGACAACTTCTTTTGATCTAAAAATTAATACTTGAACAACATAGGATGCACATCTAATAGACAAGGTTCTACATGTGATGGTAAGACCCAAACTACAGAGGTGACACAAAGGAATAAGGAGATTCTTTTGTCCAAGGTAAGTCCCCTGGATGGATCAAATTGGTTCTCACTTGTAAGCTTCAACAATTATTAATATAATCTTTATAATTATTTTTCTCATACAGCCTACATTATGTAAAATTTATATATTTAAAAATGAACTTTTAAATAACAACAACTGGGTGTATTAAATAACGTACCCTATGAACCGATGACTGGTGTGTGACGAAAAAAATAAAAAAGAGAAAGTTCATCACTAACGTTTTCGAATTCCCCCGAGTTCTTCTTCAGGTGTTAAACAGAATTTCTGATAGAATATAAAACATTTGGATTATGAAAATTTGAAAAATTGTTCAAATCCGACGCTTGAGATGTTTGACATGCCACGCAAACGTATTTGTATGACTTGCAGATGTTGACATTTAAAGATCGGTGTCAATGAGTGCCTGCCAGGCTACCAACAAAACCAACTCCTCTTTATAATCACCCTTAGCTCATCCTCACTTTGCCCCGCACGGAACATCTAAGATGGTTGGAGGCCATTCACATATATAAATTTAGCCTTATCACCACTTGTATCAATTACAAAGAGGAGTTGGTTTTGTCAGTAGCCTGGCTGGCACTCATTGACACCGATCTTTAAATGTCAACATCTGCAAGTCATACAAATACATATGCGTGGCATGTCAAACATCTCTCGAGCATCGGATTTGAACAATTTTTCAAATTTTCGTAATCCAAATGTTTTATGTTCCATCAGAAATTCCATTTAACACCTGAAGAAGAACTCAGGGGAGTTCAAAAACATTAGTGGTAAACTTTCTCTTTCGTTTTTTGTCACACACCAATTCATAGGGTATATTAATTAACTTTTAAAAATAAAATAATTTTTAAAAGTTAATTGTCTGTTTTTATGAAGCTGTACAAAATTATCTTTTTGTACAGCTTCATAAAAACAGACAATGAGCAAAGAAAAACTCCCAATTTATGACTAGTAACTATAGGATTTTTTGATTTAAAAACTAACAATTATCATACAAACAATTTTATTCAAAAAATGATCACTTAATTAATGCCATTTCCTTTCAATAATTTTTCCTTGTCTGGTATGAGTCAATTAATTTATTATTTTACCTTGAAAATGTCTCATTAACAATGTAGAACAAAATTTAATTCAACATGAATAAATATTAAAAAAAACAATGAATTTTAAAGTTATTAATTATACATGCTAAGTAATTTATGTAAACATTTCTATAGTCTCTTAAAAACAGTAACTATATTTATTTGAATTTAAACATTTTTTTCTATTATCTGAAATAGAAAATAACAAAAATATATACAAGGAGTCAGTTTTTGAAAGCATAACGAAGACAAGTTCAACATAATACTGAATACACATAGTTAACCTTATAACCTAAATTTAGTTTTTAAAATTTAACTTCTATGGTCATTCATACCTTTTTCATATATGTTATTATGAGATACAAAATGGTTGATGTTAAAGAAATGAAATAACTTTTAGAATTACTTTGAAAAATATATCATATACAAAGAAAAAACAAAAAAGATCAATTCTAAATAGTCCGACTATTCGAATCCTTTTTTTTTTTTTGTAAGATAAACCATACTATAATGTACTTTCAAGATTCATTGTAACTCATTTTTAAGGGAATATAATGAATGTATTGCCTTAATATAATGAATGGCTATATTGCCATGTTAATTTTTCAATCCTTTTTTAAAATATCATTTGCATTTAAATTAAAAAATAATCATAAATACAAGTGTGGCATTACACATAATAATAATGTTAACAAGAAAACTCTGTCAATAATGTTAACACAAAATTTTTTATGACTTAACAAACTAATTTGTCTGAGGAGTTTTGTACATTGCTGAGAGTACTTACATATTTATGTTAACTCATTAAAAATTTTGTGTTAATGTCAATGATTTTGTTTCTCATTAATCAAAAACAATAATATTTTTTATATATTTATAAATTTATTTATATCTAAATCTGTAAACTTATAGATTTTTTAGGGATTTTTTTTACCTTGAGATCACGATGTGCAATATTCATACGATGAAGATGTGCCACAGCTTTGCAAATGTCATGCATTATTTCAGCTGCTTCTAAATAGAAATAAGCAAATAAATATAAATTAATATAAATTTTAAAAACTTAATTATAAAAAAGAATGATGTTTGTCATAGTTGATGAATGCTATTTTGCCCATATTTTCACTATATTAAATAGATCCTAAAATATTCTATAACATTCTAACTATAAATAAAAGTTTTTAGATTAAACTAGTTATTTCATATTTTTTTTTTACCTGTAAGATTTGGTTATTGAATTGTAGAACTATATGAATTGAAAATAATTATGGTTAGAATTAAGAAGCATTATTCAAAATACATTTAGAAATTATATACTTTTATATTTATTCCTAAAACTGATAAAAATAGTTTTAAAATTTATTCAAACTTACCACTACAAATTTGTTTATGATGTTTATGAGACTGAATATGTTCTCTGTATCTTAAATTATATTCATTTTATTGTAAATTTGATTTTATATAATAAGAATTAATCAGTAGGGCATTTCTGTCCAATTTTATAAAAATTTAATGTTTCTTCTTTTCTCTAAGTTACTACGATAATCATTTGCAGAATACAAAAATCTACATCTGAATAAAAATTATATATAAAAATGTGGTGTAGAGCAGTAATTAGATAAGTTTGTTTTCATTTATTCACATATAAGACAAGGTTTTTATTCATTTACCACATCTTCAAATTCCTAGGTTGTCCTATACATGCGAGCAAAAATTCTTTGCATTTTTGCAAATAATTTTTGTGAACAAAGTATTTGCATTTTTTACCAGATGCTTACCCTCTCGTATTTAAAAACGTAAGTATTTTATCTGGGACCAGGGCCGGATTTACATAAGGGCATTTGGGGCCTGTGCCCAGGGCCCCCACAAAACTAAAAAAAAATTATGTTTAAACATAATTTTTTTTTCTATTACCGCAACAGCCTGGTGTGGCCTAATCATGAGGGCAACAGGCAGAGAAAACCAAACCCGGGAAAAAACCTATGAAACATCAGAAAATTTGGGAAAAAATTTCACATAGGTATTTTTCAGTTAAATTAAAATAATTAGTTTTATACAATAAAATATATGTATGTTTACAATAACCTTATTTTTAAATGAAATTTAAAACTTCTTAGTTCAAATCTAATTGAAAGTACAGTATTTTGTGTAAATTTTCTAAATCATCAAATTTGCCTATCTTAAAGGGGGACCCCAACTGAATTTGTGCCCAGGGCCCCTGGATTGGTAAATCTGGCCCTGTCTCGGACGTTTGAATCATTCTTGTATATTGTCAGGAGTAAAGATGAATAGCAATAGGAAAAGCAAAGCTTTTGAATTGAATTCCAGATTGAAATTCCAAAATCACATGGGAACCCAATATAAGTTTTAATTCATTCCCACATGAAAACAGATGATTATTCAGAAATCAGAGTTTGAAGAAATTCATAAGTGTAATTGACAGAGTGGATTCGACTGTTAAGAATTGGCAAAAAAAGTTCCAGATTGTCCAGTTTTACATGAACAAACTATGTTGTCGATTTTACAAGATTTTTCCTTAAAGTTTGAAATGCCAGCAATTTTTGCGGGACAATGAGTGCACTTACATTCATTTGATATTTTACTTGTGATTAAACGAAATAAAATTAAAACTGTATTAATAAATCTAATTTTCTTTATTTTGATCTTTAAAGTCACACCTCGTCCTATAAGCGAGGCCGTCTTATATGCGAGTAAGTATGGTATATTAAATCTTATTAGGTTTCTTTTTCCTTGTGTAAACTGGTTCTGAAATATTATTTTGAATTCCTTGTATATTGAATAATGATATACAGGAATCAATTAAACAGGTAAGTCCTATTTATAAGTACTAAATACACAAGAATTCAACACAACAAGCCACTTTTTTCTCTCTCTCTCTTCTTTGTGAGATAAAATATTGATACAACTTCTGACCAATATTTTCAAGAACAAAGTATTTTGATCACAAATGCATAAAATTGAAATTTTCCATGTTCAATTAGATTGCTCATAAATTCTTGTCTCCATTTGCTTTAAAAATTGAAAAACCAAAGAAACAAAGTTGTCTTCCTTTTAGTCATGTCCAATCACCAGGAACAAAAACAGTCTTTCTTTGCAGCAACAACCTGTTATTGGAAGCTATGCCTCTGCAAAATTATGTAAAACAGTTAAAACGTTCACTAATGATAAGTCTATTAAAAATTTTCCGTTTCCTTTGTTTTGTCCCAAAATTATCATCTCTCCTGTACATCAGTGATTACAATTTCAATAATTAAAATATATTTTATTTAATTCACTTTTACTTATTTTCTTGTTATTTATTGTCTTAATTAATTGATTAATTCTTGTTTTCTTATCATTAAATGAAGAAATAACTGATAACGTAATATTTCTTTCTCTCACTTTGTATATACACTCATGTTTGTGAAAATTGCAACACCATGAAGGAATTGTCAGAAATTAATGAAATTTATTCCACATATTACTGATAGTGGTACAAATAAACGATCAAATTTACAAGACCAAAAACAAAAAGAACATCGGAAATCAGTACTTTGTGTATCCGACATGCTGAGCGACAAGAACCTGTACACATCGTGGCATTAAATCATACAGGTTCTGAATGTAATCCTGAGGAATGGCATTCCAGATGGCTTCAACTTGACACCAAAGTTCAGTCTTATTGTGTGCTCCACTAGCTGTATGAGCGAGTTGCCAACCAATGAAATCCCAGATATGCTCGATGGGCAACATATCCGGAGAATAAGCAGGCCATGAAAGAAGCGAAACCTGTTGTGCAGTGAAGAAAGCTTGTGCAGTCTGAGAAACATGTGCAAGGGCCTGCTGAAATACCTGCTGAAATACAGCACCCGGAATGTGTCGAAGAAGGGGGAGGACCTCTGGCTCCACAATTTCCCGTATGTAGCGATCACTGTTGAGGTTGCCCGCAATGTGCACTAGATGGGATCGACAATTATACCAAATAGCTCCCCACACCATGATGCCAGGCGTTTGTGCGGTATGATGCTGGATAACAAACTGTGGGAGTAGACGTTCCCCTCTGTAACATCTGACACGTACTCTTCCATCATTGTACTGCAGATTGTAGCGAGATTTATCGGAAACAACAACTTGTTGCCACTGGGCATGCCACACGCTGTGTTGCTGAGCCCATTGAAGTTGAAGGTGTCTGTGAATCAGCGAGAGGGGAATCCTGCATAGAAGAACTCTTGCATGCAGTTTATGCTGCAGCAGATGGCAATGAACTGTGAAGCTAGACAACAAAACACCTGTAGCCGTGCTCCAATGTTGTGCTGACACACGAGAGGACGCTGTATGGTCTGTCACAGCCATGCGGATGAGGTGTGTGTCATCCTGTGCTGTTGTGCTATTGCTTGCCCCACTGCCAGGTTTTCACCTTATTTGGTTCTCCTCTGTCCATTTCTTCCAAACACGCATCACTGTTGTGGCATTATACTGCATGCGGGCTGCAATTTCTCGATACGAAAATCCACCCTCTAGCATACCAACAATGCAGCCTCATACGAACTCTGTTGTTGGTATGGCTTCCTCCACTTTTGACGAGGCATATTGACCACCAATGAAACGTTTACCGCAGACAGAGGAAGATAAATGGATTTCAACACATCTTTAGTCCTTTATATACCTGGAACAAGTGGCTGATAAAGAGCCAGTTCTTGTTCCATGCATGTGCAATCGCTTTGTGATTCTACTCATTTGCATGTCTTACCTCACTTTACATTTCCTGTAAGTTTGGTTCAATTTGCACAATTCTTTCATGGTGTTGCAATTTTCATAAACATGAGTGTATATTTTATTTGTTTCATTTCATTCCATTTACAATCATTAGTTGATAGGTAAATATGTATATTGTAGTACTTTTATATTAGTCTATTTCAGAAGCATGAGAAGAGTGACTAGGCCAGAATGAGGTACAAATTTTTCCATAAAAAAATGAAAAAGTTTGTTCCTATTTAGAAGATACTGACTTATAAGAGGTTTTTAAGAACAAGGAAGACTCATAAATTAAGATTATAGTGTATAATTTATAAAAAAGAATAATTTAATCTGCCAAAATACTTGACAAAAAATTAAAATGTAGTAATAATTCAAATACAGTAAGACCCTGCTTAATGCTGCCTCACTTAACACCGATTCAATATAACGCGGTCGGCTTGATGCCTAAAAAACGCTCAAAATTTACGCTGATTCAAGTTAATGCGGTATTTCATTGATTTGTATATAATACAATTATTCCCAAACATGAACCAATCAGCAAAAGGCGGCAATTCATCATAGTGCTGTACTTCCCTTAAATCTATGTTTGTTTTGTGCAATTTTGGAAAAAATATAACATCTTGGATGCCATAAGAAATATATTGACTTCGCTTGGCAAGAATTAACTGATAAATGCATGTGGAAGAAGCTATGGCTGAAGGTATCCAAGAATTCTCATCGAGAAGAGCCTATCGCTGCATCATTAGGTTGACAAAATTGTCAACATAATCGATACAGGAGATGTAGACGAGCAGGATATTGGGGAGTTACTGCAGATTTCTGGTAAGAGCATTACCAATGACGACCTTCAAGAACTGGCAGAATAAGGAATTCGTATAGAACTGGAAAATAGAGATTCTGAAGACAAAGAACCCAAAAATTTTCTCTACAGTTTTTCTTAGTAAAAGTTTGCTAACGATAACCAAAATTGTTGATCAAATTCTACCAAATGATCCAGAGTTTGATAGGAGTGCCAAAGCAAAACGAGGCATTTTGGATGCGATCTTCTGCTACCAACATTTGTTTAAGGAAAGAAAAAGAAAGCAACCAATGAAACTACACGACTTCATTGCAAAAAACAAAAATTTCAGAATAGCCAGGACCTTCGTCATAAAAAATTAACTTTACATTTCTGTGCGCATATGTTTATGTGTTATTTAACATATATTATTATGCAAAAATTTATATAAAAATAACTTAAAATTATAGTAAAATTTGCTTATTTTTTGGTCGCATGTTCCTCTATCCCTATTTACTCTATGTTAAAATGGTCTTGTTTAACGCTGTTTCGCTTAGCGCTTTGTCATCTAGGAACGCATCCCCCATGTTAAGTGGGGTCTTACTGTATATATTTTTGAATTATTATTATTATTACAATTTACAATATTTAATGCTAAATTATCAAAAATTTTAACGACTGAAAGTATCTGATATGCATCAAAAATTGTAAATTTTAATAATCAATTTATTTTTGAATCTATAAATTTTGAAATAGACTGTTTGATGATACTGTATATCAATTTTTCAAGAGAAATTTAACCCAAAGTTCAAACAATGCTTCTATGTTTGAACTGTGTGCACATAAAAAAATGCACTTACTATCTGTTGAGTACCAGACTTATCTCTTGTTCTCTCTGTGAAAGCATTCATGTGTTACACTCCTATTTTCAGTGCATTTTACACTTTATTGTAGTATCATTACTATATTTGTTAATTATTGCATCCAAGAAGAGTGTGGAAGCAATGAAGATGAAGGTTTTACAGTAGTATCAATGACTGCTGTTAAAAAGGAATTATTGCAAAGCGTAATAAAAGTGATACACATGTAGCAGATCTGGTAGCCATGTTTAAGGTACTGAAGTTGGTGTGCACCATCCTTAATAACAAGGAAGCAATAAAAGCAGTAAATGTGGTTAAAGGTGTGAAAATGTTCATCTCCAAAAAATTGCATGTTATTGAGGAGATGGAAAAACTCCTAGTATAGATACATGAGAAGCAATTGGCTGGTGATATATCTAAGAGGATTATTTGTGAGAAAGCCAAGCAAGCTGCTTAGTGACCATAAGAAATGAGACGTCACTATTCCTTACTAAAGTACAGTGCAATCATAAAGTCCCTCTGCAGAAGGTGGGAAAATGTGAGAAGCTTCTGGGAATGAAGTAATGGTATCACAAGCAGACCACACATTGAAAGGCTTAAAGTAAGTTATGACATCACCACTCAGCCAAGCCAAATAGACGTGGCCCACTTGGATGGACTTTATGATTGCAATGTACAATAAACGCAATTTCCATTTTATTATACAGTATTTATGTATAATAAAGTTTTTACTTACGCTTTATGCTAAAATTTCAAAAGTAACACATTTATAGTATTTATGTATTTTATTTATTATTTTCATGCTTTAATTAATTATTTAGGGCATTTAATTATGTTATTTTTACCTTAAATTATGTGTATAGCTGTTTACGTTTATCAAAATAAGTATTGTTTAGGGTCCGGAAACAATTAATTCGCTTTCCATTATTTCTAATGGAAAATGAATTAATGAGGAAAACTGATTTCAAACTTCAAACAATTCAGAGTTCAAATGACCTTCTGGAACAAATTAAATTTGAAGTATAAGGTGCTACTATATTACATTTGTCAACATTATACTCATTTAAATTTAACTTTTTTTTTGTTAAAATTTATTTTTCATTTGATTATTACAATAATTTTGGTGAAAATATATACAATACTTATTTTAAAAAGTATCTGCTATCTGAAATAAAATTATATTAAACTTTACTGTACAATAATTCTGAAAATATAATTGATACTTAATAAATTCAATATTTTAAAATTTACATTCACTAACCTCTCTCAGTAAATGCTCCTTCAGCACGTTCTTGAATTCTCTGAAACAGTTCTCCACCTTCCATACTGAAATTTTTATTTATTTTTTTATTTAACATAATTTAAAACTATATACTATATATTTATATACAATACTATATACTATATAAAATACTATTCACTTAAAATAAATCATTGATTTTAAACATATTTTTATAATAAACAGTGTGATCATGGTTTACACAAGGTTTTAATTATGAACATTATAAAACCATGCATACATAAAAAGCAAGATTCATGAAAATTAAGATCATTCTTAAAAAATGTACTCAAACTTGAAGAAGACATTCAGCAAATGCCTACTTAATCATTAACACAATAAATGTTAAGCTTATTTTATATAGTGGGTGACAATTAATGTTTAGACAAAAGAAATTGAACTGCACATGCAGAAGTTGTATGGTGATAGAGGTCTGACGGTGAGATAGTAATAAAAAAAAAAATAAACAATTGAAAGAGTTTGGTGTTATTTTAGGTATGGTGCACAAACAGCTATATTCCATGGAAGACCAGACTTTTCTTGTGAAAAATTATTATAAAGTGGGCAAAATCAACACAGAATTGCTCTGCAAGTGGTCCACAACATTCAAGAACTGCCCAAAACTATCTCAATGTACAATAATGAACTTAATATAGAAATCTGAAGTTATGGTCCTGTCCTTTATGCCTATAAAGGAAATTTGGCCAAAAAATTACTGCAAGAACAGAACTTTGTAGTCTATTACAAGGCCCTAAAATCAACTGATGATCTCAAAACAGCCATTGTTAATGCTTTTGATAGCCTCTATAGCAATATTTTGCCAAAGGACATCCATAACTATTCCATGCATCTTCATCATGTCATTGCATCCAGAGGCAGTCACTTTGAAAACTTATATATACATTATATATAAGTTTTCAATATAACTTATTATACATGTATATATATATATACATGTATAATATCAAATCTATGTATCTTTTTACATATAATATGTTGTGCATTATTTTAATTTTTTATTACTTAATTTTTTATTATTTTATTTTTTTTACTATGTATAAAATTATTTGAGCTGCTCAAGGAAACATAATGGTAAGCATCATCACTATGTATTGTGTAATACCTGGCCACTACTGTCATTTTGTGTAGCACAATAATATAAACAAGGTATAACTTGTCAATTCACACAACTGATGGCAGGGAAAGGCTTGGTGATAAATGTCAGTGGCCTCCAGACTCCCATGGCAGAAACATAATAGTAAATGACACACAAAATAGCTGCCACCAAGGAGAATCCAATTGTGTTCTGTGATTTTACCCACAGTAAGTGATTTACAAGATAATATTTTCCGTGATCTTGACAACAGTGATGAGGATCTGGAATACATCCCTCATGGCTCTAGGTACATGAATTGGCATTTCTATTATTCTTTCCATACTTCATGAACATAATAAGTACATGTATTGTACTGTACAGTACATACCATTATGTTCCCAAAGTACCAGCATTTGCAATTTACTTAGCTATATCAGGCTTAGAGGTGTGTTAATAACAATACTATGTAATATTACAGACTACAAGTTATTTCATAACTTAATGTTTGTTGTTATACAGATAACAAGTGATGGAGAAATAATAAGTAATGAGAATCCTGCCACAGGAAAGAAAAATAATAATAAAGAGGCCTTCTCATAAAAGACTCACTAATCAGACATTCTACACAATGTAAAATAAGATAGGTGCAAGACATACACAGTCCAAAACAATGGTCTGACATCATTAAAAAATCAACAAAGAAGTCACCATTTATTGTATATGATATGATTAGGGAGTATTTCTTCCAAATACATCACTTAAAAGATGCATTTTTCTTCAGGAAAAAGGCTGTTGATGGCCTAGTGGTCAACCTAAGAGATGCATGTCAGTTAAAAGTCACTTCAGAAAATCTATCATAATTGTTCATAAATCAGACATTCTATAATGATATATGGCATGATGTGAATCTCAGAAAACAGGAGGAAAAGTCCAATTTCTCTCCAAAGTCCAATTAGTGGAGTTATAGCCCAATTATTTAGGCAATCATTTGGTGATATGTCCAATTCCTCTCCTTCAGCTGAAATACAATGGATCCAGACCAGTTGACAAACAGTTTCTGATGCCTTGTCTCTTCTGGAAGATACTCCATCTAGATACCATGAGTTCTTTATGTCACTTAAACCAACACATTTAAATAATGAGTGTGATGAGTGATTTCAATTATGTGGATTATTAACTCTCAGGAACTTGTTTTTGTTGTTTGATGATGATTGTAGTATATGTGATAATTCTTGCATTTCTGTAACATAATGGTATCTCCACTACACTCCTTCAGTTTTTGTAAGATATTTCAGGTGTGATCTTTTGTTTCTTGTTCCAATTATGTCATTATGAAACTGGATTGATTGCAAAACACTTTCAGTAAAAGTTTGATGTTGGAATAAAATTATTCAAATTTATGGTTCAATCACAATTTTATTTTTGCTGTATTCTAAAACTTTTATTTTGGTGCTTACCATATTGTTCCCCCAAGTAGCTCATTTACCATTGCTATTTTGTATTATAAGATCACATTGTTTCATATTTACTTGAAATAAGATTGTATAAATACTGACTACATATAATACGATGACAAATAATTATTAAAATTTTATAACTGCTGATTTAAGAAGGATTTTAAATTCATCTTCAGTAGAAGATTTCAATATTATCATAAGTACCACTTAACAATTAGTAAATTTATCACTATATAATAATTATTTTCTATATCTTTAAAAAAAAAAACAATTTAAAAGTTAAAAGTAAAAAGTTTTTAAATTATTTAATTCATCAACATATTCATGATCTTTCACTTTTCACGTGTTTCCTTTTTTCATCAAATCTTTGATTATCATATTTATGACTATCATTTATATTAGAGTACACTTTAGTTTCTATTTGTATAAGTTATTCAGGTCTCTGTTGGAATATTTTAAATTTTAAGCTACATATTCCTATTCTCTTTTCAGCTTAGTAGATCCTTTAACAACAACAAATTAGATTTCAGTCTTCATATACACCAATGAAATTTATTGAAAAAAATGTTTTTAGTCATTTTATAAAAATCTTCCTTTTTATCATCCTCAATTAACAGTTAACAGCAAAAGTTTGTAAATTGTAAAAAATTATAAAATTGATTTTGTCATCTTTAATTTTAAAGATTTTGTAATCTAAAAACACAAGTTCACTTTTTTTCACAAATCATTTCCTTAATGACAAAAGCACATTAACTTGCTTTATAGAGAAAATAAAAATTCGGATCTAGAGTTCATAATTTTTATCCTCCCTATAATTAAATATTTGCTAGAACTATCATGAAAATTGCATAATATCAGGTTGAGTCAAAGTTCATGGATAAAATCATGAGAAAAGAAGAACAGAAAAACATTGCAAAAAGAGAAAAGAAAGCATTGCTTGAGAAAAATAGATATATTTTATTCATTAAAATACAAGGCATTGTTTTCTATGACTTTCACCCATCTTCTGGCAAGAATAGTAATTTGATGATGGTACCACTCTTTTGGTTTAAATGAAAAACAATAACTGGCAGGCTATCTTATAATCACAGTTTCAAAATTGGCTATCTACCATTTACTAAAAAATTTGTAAACAACACCTTTGTAGGCCCAGATGACTCAAGATATTTCAGCTAAATTGTTGCTTTAGTGTTCAGTAACTTTCCTTCTTTATGTAACTTTTCATTATAAAATTATCTGTTCTGTTGTGAAGTTGAAAATGTCTTACACAACATTTAATTTAAATAATCATGAACTGATGATACATTTAGAATAATGACACAGTAATTGAATAATGTTTATTCATTTTATAACCAAATTCCTCACTCTACTTCTTGCTATTAAACTTTCCTTTTTTCATGTGATATATTTACAATGCTTCACCATAATTTACAATGTAAATTATAGTGAAGTAAATATTATTTATATTATCTATCAAAAGAAATAACTTAAAGTTGACATAATAAAACTGTTATAGTCATACACTATCTTTTTGGATATACAGTATAAATGATAATTCACATTCAAAGGAGTTTTTCACAAGAGAAAATTGAAAAAAATTTAGGATAACTCTTGTCCTGAATATATTTCAAAATACTCTAACTTCAATTAAATTATTCTACATAATCTAATTTATTAAAATTAGCAGCAGATAATGCTATGTCTACTTGTAAAGCCAAGTTACTCAATTAAGATCTTAATAGATTATTAACAAATTAATATCTTACCATTCCATAACTACTAATAAGCATTTTTGGCCACCATAGTTATTTTCAAAGACATCCATAATATTTACTATATGTCTGCAATTACTTGCTCTCCAATGAAGTTCAACTTCTCTTCTTGCTTTAGGACAATCACGCAATACCTTGAAATAAAAATTCAGTAATATTACTTATATGAGAAAATTAATTATTATTAAATGCTTTAACTGAATATTGTAATCCTACAAATATTTTTTTATTATTTTCTCTAATTAATTACAGCAAATTGAACATACAGCCTACATAAAATTAAATTACTAACTAAGCTAAGTATTACACAAATATCAGCATTTCTAATAAAACTGATTTTAACAATTAACATTCTATTAACTCTTTAAGCTCTGAAAATTACTTCTTTCTATGTACCTGGAGAAAAAATTGTTTTTACTGCTCAGGCTACAAGAGGAATTTGTTCAGCAAAACCAGTCAAACAACTTTCCCTTCAGCCGATTTTGTCTTGAACAGATTAAGTAGATTTCGTGTTTAGAGTTAAAGGTGTAAAAAATATAAGCAAAATAAATAAAAAAATCAATTTCCATCAAACATTAAGAACATAACAAATGTCAGACAAAAAAATCTAATAAAGTTTTACAGTAAATTTAATAAATTAGAAACATTTTGGAATACTTACTTATTAAGAATATTTAATTTATGAAATAACAGAAATATTTAAAATTCTACGACAAAAACTGAAAAGTAAGAATAATTTTCTTTTGTTGGCCATTACACAAGACTGAAGAATACTATCTTGTAATTTCTTACATTATGTTTGTACAGTGATCGGATGATGAACACTTTCGTCAACGATTTTTATGTTCGGACAATGAACACGTTTTTGATTGCGGACAATGACTTCGGGTTGTAGAATTATTTATATTTTTGCTTATTGGTTCACTTTCTGTAGCTTATCATGTCTTCTTGTGGACTTGGCCTTCCAGAAAAGGACATTTTAGCGACGATTTCCAATGGACTGGATATAATACTGAAGGCATTTCCTACCAATGCATATGGATCTGTCAATACGCAACTCCGGAAAAGCATAAAGCAAGTGGCTATGGACATGTATGCGGCAGCTAATAGCCTCTATGGAATCATCCTGGCCCTAAGGACGCAACTCTTAGCCACACACAGCTATGCAGATGTAACTAAAAAGGGACTTTTCTAAAGTAAGTAATGCAACTAGCATAATAGCTGAATCGATAGCTGTGGGCAGACCTTATAGTAAGCAGCAGGAACTAATCCTGGAACCAGTGGCATCTGCCATGGTGAGCGTATGTGCCCAGAGGAGGTCATGAACGCCTTCCAAGAAAAAAAATCGACCCCACGTTTCTAAATATCGGTGTGAGGAACATCTCACCAACAAATAGTGAGAACATTAAAATCAAAGTTAACATGGAAAAAGAGCTTAACAACTTAAGAGAGGCAATTGAGACATTGCCAAAAGTGAACAGAAAAGTCAGGATTTCCAAACCTAGAAAAAAGAACCCTAGATTAATCTTTCAACAGTGGGATAGTCAGGTATGGCGCTATCCCAAAGTAGTGGAGAATAAACTTGAAAAATTTTTTAAAGTATTTTTTCACATGTTTTTTCTCATTACTGTTTCGGAAAAAGATTTTGTAAACAGTTATGCCTAGTAAAAAAAAGTCTTTTTTTATTGTTACATAATTCATTTTTATGTGAATTTTTTTTTCATGGTAGTTTTTGGCGATACTCCCAAAAGAATTTAATCAATATATCCGTCCCTCACCACTGCCACACAATTGCCCTTGACAGATATATCCTTCAGTCACTGCAGAGTGGTTAATCATATTAAATCGTTCCCAAGGGTGAGGACAGGAATGAATTGGCAAGGAAAATTTATGAACAAAATGCAGAAAAAGGAAAAATTCTCTGCAGAAACTTTCATTCATGAAATGTCAATTACTCATGTTATAAATGCCAAACGGATGGAGGATTTTAGACATATCACAGTAAGTGTGACTCCAGCACTATGAAACACATGGACAAACATCAAAAGAATTTGTTATGAGTAGGGAACCTTAGTAGTTGATGACTACATCCCAGTTCTAAGATGTTATAGGTGTACAGGATTTGGACATAAGGCAGTGGAATGTGACTCGCGGGAAAGATGCAGTCACTGTAGTAAAAGGCACAAATACAAGGAGTGCCCATATAAAAAAGAAGAGCCCAAGTGCACCAACTGTACTAGGGCAAACAAAGTGATGCAGGAGGGTAGGAAACACAGTAAAGTGCATAATGCATTTGATGTCTCCTGCTCTGTTCTGCAAAATTATAAAAAACTGGTGGCAAAGCAGACAATATATGACTAACAGGACTCACTCCCATTCATACTGCCCCCTCACCACCATGGCCAACTCTAACTCTACAATTAAAATTCTACAAATCAATGCCCAAAAATGTAAGGTGGCCTCTTCCATGGTTCAGAAGACAGCTAATGACCTTGATGTGGATATTAGTTTTATTCAAGAGCCATATACGGTAGGAAATAAGATTGTCCACTTTGGTAATTGGCACATTCTTAACAAGGAGAACACAAATCAAAGGCCAAAATGCAGAATTATTGTAAGAAATAAGAACATTGATGTTGCTATGATACCTGAACTAAGTTCAGAAAGAATTACTGTGGCAGCCATAAACACAGACAGGGTCGAATACCTCTTAAGTGTGTACTTCTCACCATTTGACTCAGACGAGGAGTGCATTAATGAGCTTCGCAAGGTCCTCTGCTTGCTTGGGAGTGAGGGTTTCATTGTGGCTAGTTATGTGAATGCAAAGTGTCCCACTTGGTTTCATGAGGAGGAGGACAACAGGGGAAGGCTCCTCAACGATCTCCTGGATGAATTGAACTGTTTTACACTTAACACATCTGACCTTCCTACTTTCTTCACCAGCAGGACCAAGGAGTGGACAGATGTGTCTGGCCCCCACCTCTTTAGGAAGATACATTGAAAGCTGCGAAACCCTCACTACTACTTCAGCAAGTGACCATAGGTATATCCTAATTCCTTTCAGAAAAAAATTTTTTAATTGAAATAATGTGACTTTCGGTTTGCATCGGAAGTTTGCATATAGTTAATCAGGACCGCCTGCCCTTAAGCTTTCTATATCTGGTCTCAGCGTTCATCTATCTAACTCTGTTCTTAAGATTAAGGAAGGTCAGACAGATACACAACAGTGAACATTTATAGGTCTACAGTTTTTTCAAATTACAGCCCAATGAGTATGTTATTTTCCCAAAAACACATCTTTAAATTCATTAGCTATAGTTCATATAGTTCATTGTTGGTCTAAGAGTGTTTAAAGCATTGAGTAGTACTATGAGATATCAGTGTCCTCAACTTTGCATTTTTTGATCAAGGATTTTGGAACTCAAACTAGCTTGTTCACATTTTGTGTGAGCTCATAAGGATTACTTACAAGAATTATTTGAATATCTAGCACAAGTTTTTCATGGGAATACCAAAAACATTTTAGAAATAAGTAGTTCTAAATTCTTGCAATCAAATACTCCCATCTTTAGTTGGAATCACATTGGATTAATTTGAATTAAGTCTAGTAATAAACTTCAATATATGAATGTTACTATGTGATATTTATCTGCAGTAATTTAAAAATAATAATAAAAAAAAAATAAAGTTAATAAAATCTGTTCAAAACAGAAACCTACCAAAATGGAAAAGGTAATTTACTACTGGTTTGTAATTCCAGCTTTTATGGATTTTATTGTATGTAGATTTTTATTTATAAAGTGGAAGAACTGTTAAATAAAACTAAGACTATATTAGGCTATTTTTTAAAATACATTTTTGTTTTATAAATTTAAAAAAAGAACAATTCATTTATAAATTTTTGTAAAAGACAAAGAACATTAAACATTAATGGCATAGGCCTTTATTTGCAGACCACTACCATTCTTTATATTTACCAAGGAACAATAATATAATTTGCAACATTTATAAAAACAACACAAAACAACAAAATATCTTTTGCTAAATTCTGCTAATGGAAGACTTAGAAAAATATTTGACAAATGTTTAAATACTGCATTTAATGTGTTTTATTTTAATGGAAAGGTAGTTAGAAAATACTTTATTTATTACATACAAGCATAATTTTTTAAAAGCATAAGAACATTTAAAAAAATTGCAGAATAGTCTAAGTAAAGATAAATTTTTCACCAACAACTGCCATAAATGATCAGGCTAAATTTTGAATAAGTGATTATAGATTAGAAATAAATTTGGCACTAGAGTTAGGCATTAGGCACCATCTCTTATTAAAATTAATAATTATAATATTTAATTAATTAATTTAGATTAAACTGGAAAAAAAGAATCGGCCCGAAGCGGGACTCAAACCCGCAACTTCCGCTTACTGTGAGGACGCATTGCCAGTTACGCTACCCGGGCCTTCAATCCAATCTCCTCTTCCAGCATTGTTGACAGTTGTTGGTGTATTTGCTTATGATATCGGGTTTCGTTTGACGTATGTTTAAGATAAATTTTGCTAGTTCTTTGGTTCTTCTATTTTCATAATAATTTTTATACAGATTATATTTGTTTCTTTTAAATTTTTTTATATATATCTATTGGAATTTTAGGCTATTCATTGTTTTGGAACTTTTTGTATATATGAATTTTGTTAGTATCTTATTAACTATTCTAAGTTTAAATATATAGTATTTATAAATGTTTAATGTGTGTATCATTAATTTGTACAAAGATCACAATTAAAATATTTCCTAATAGCCCTATTAAAATATTTCCTAATAGCTCTATTGAAAAAAGTCTAAACTTATTAATTTATTGTCAAATTAAATTTTTTTTAATAAATCTAAAATTGAAAGTTCAAATTAAACACATCTATTTTTCATTAACAAAAACTACATATAAAATGAAATTAATTAATTAATCATTTTTTACAGGTATTTACAAATGAAAATATCTATTGATTCACAGAAACCAATAATAATTTATATTAATAACCCATTAGTTTCTTTAGAATCATAAGCCAAAAAACATCAAAATATTTCTATTTAGCCTAATATTCTATAGATACCTGTATTTTTATTATTAATTGATTTTTATTTATGTTTTTGTATAAAAGAATATGAAGTTTCAAATTTTGTGGAAAAAAAACATTTATCCATTATTGTAATGGATAAAAAAAGTTTTTTAAATACTAACTCATATTTAATTAAAAATGTCAGTGACATAAATAATAAATATGAAAATAATTAACATAACATTAATGCAAATTATATAAGATTTACAAAAAAAATTTAATAGTTGCAAAAAATTCTGTAAGATTTCACATATGATAATTTTAAAAACCAGTTTCTGAAATAACTGTGTTACCTCAATATAAATTTTTATCCGATGCAGACTGCTGATATATTTAGTGAAAAGGGTTAATAATTAGAATCAGAAATATTCAAAAACTTGCATAACTTCCCTGGCAAAAACTTAAAACTGTGTGCACCACCATCTGTTATGAGATTTTATTAAAAAAATTATTATTATTAATTATTATAAAATCGCAAAAAGCTTAATTTTGAGAGTGGAGATGAGATTTATAAAAAAAAATTGCAAATGCTAATAACGAGTAAAATCTAGCCTAACCCTACTCAAGATATGACACATGATTCTCTATATTATATCCTCAACTGATAAAATTGAATAGCATAAATCTCCTAATACATAAACCTCCCTACAAAATTTCAGAAAGTTTCAACAAAAGGCATAGGAGTTATTAAGCTTCAAATTGTCCCCCCCCACATACATACACATAAGTATCTATACAGGAAAAAAAATTTTTTTGCATTTCTCAATGTTTCAAGATCCCGAGTACAAAAATATAAAAATTTCGGGGATGATTTTTTGATCCACTCGCCATACCTTCCATCTGTTATATATAACATCTGGGAAAGTAATAAGTATCATATTTGAAAATATATTTAAGATTAATTTTGATTCTAATGCATAACAAAATTTTAAATATTTAATTTTAAAGTATTTTAAATTTTTTCTGTTTCGTATAACAAATTCATGGCATCAAGCACAATGATCCACATTTCTTAAATGCTT
Organism: Centruroides vittatus; assembly: GCF_030686945.1. NCBI lineage: Eukaryota > Metazoa > Arthropoda > Arachnida > Scorpiones > Buthidae > Centruroides > Centruroides vittatus. Next base: position 1,947,086 of record NW_027122256.1, on the reverse strand, counting down.
TAATTAAAATATTTTTTTAATAAAGATCTGCTGAACTATGAGCAATTTTCAATATTAGATTAAAACAGATGATTCAAAATATTGTTTAATGTCAAAGCTAAAAAGAAATCTCTTTCCAGAAAATGTTACTCTTATAAATTATATACAGTACAACTCTTAAGAAGTTCCCACATTAAGTTTTCCCATATAACAAACATTTCAAAAGTTCCAATTTTTTCCATATTAGATATGTATAAATTTTTCTCATATAAAATGTCCATGTTAAAGAAAATTTCCTCCATAAATATACTGAAATCCTTGTCCATAACCAGAAAATGGACTCAATTAAAAAGATTTTTGATTGCTCCTATAAAAAATTTAACACATTTAATTGCAAATGAAAAAAATCTAAACCGTGTACTGTTTCAACCTGCTCTGGTCTCCCTACCTACTTTATATTTCACCTGCTCTTATCCAAAAATCCAGCTACGAGTTGCTTAACTTTCCCAGCAACATTTGATGGCACCATCTGTTATCATGTATTATTAAAAACTTTTAGTAGTTTTAACTATTATAAAATGTCAAAAAGCTTAATTTTGAGGATAGGTAAGGGTTTTAAAAAAAAATTGTAAATGCTAATAATGATTTTACTCATTATTAGCATTTACAATTTGTTTATAAATCCTACTGGAGATATGACACACAACTCCCCTTTATCTCCCGACCTCATTGACTTTTAACCACCAAAATTTAATAGAATCAATCCTCCCAATTTACAAACCTGCCTTCAAAATTTCAGAAAATTTTCACAAAAAGCACAGGAGTTATTAAGCTTCAAACAGACTGAACAAAATTGTGCCCCCCCCACACACAGAAAAATCCCCCAAATTTTCTCAATGTTTCAAGGTGTCCCATTTCCAAAAATATAAAAATCTCAGAGGGGTCATTTTCTGACCAATCACCATACTTTCCCTCTGTTTTATATAACAGCCAGGAAAGTAAAAATGGCTCTCTTACCTAATGAAGGCATCTGAAAGTAGCTGAAAACATTTGTGCTTCCATTAAATATCAATGTGCTGGAGTAGGTTTGAGTAGTTGCAGTGTCTTTAATCAACTGTTCCAGCTTTAGAGAATGTTTAGAGGATTTTTTTAATTTGGACCCAGAAAAACTTCTTAACCAAAGTTCTATTGTATTCATATTAAAATTATCAATACGTAAAATGTAAAACTTTTTTAAAATAAAATTTAGTTTATTGTCTGAACAGCTTTAAATGAATAAAGGCATGAATATTTAAAAAATTTATTAACACAAAAAATTTTAGACTTTCAAATATCTATGCATATTTCTTCAATGTATCTCTATCAGTGTATAATTATGTTACATGGTAATCTTCTCATGCTATTAAACAACATATGCTAATTTGGTTAAAAACCAGATTTTCAGTAGACATAGTGGAAACTCAATTATCAAAATAGTTAAAAAAAAAACAACATGTAGCTTGTACATACTGTAGAGTATAATATACAGAGACCGAACAGTCCACGACACTGGAAATCACTATGTCATCTGTAGTGCCATGGAACAAAGTTTTGTATATTATATATAATATAACAAATTAATTTTTTCAAAATTGAAGGTAATCTTCAAATACAGAAATTGCACTACAATATTTATTGTTCATAAAATTAAATTTGTTACAGTTGATCTTATACCCAAAACACAACAATTTTTGTATTTTAGGTATAACCTAACCGAGTTTCTGGATTATCTGAAAGAACAACCTGTGGTCACATCAAGTTTAGATAATAAAGTTTCCATCATATATAGCATATAATGGCAAAATGTTAAATTATTACAGGTTTTTTTTTTATTTATATTTTTTTCTATTTCTCAAAAGCATCTACTAACTCAACTTTCATATTTCAGAAAAACTATCACTTGAAAAATTTAAGTTCCTTTTAAACAAGCATAATAAACTTACAAAAACAAAATGCTAAAGTTTTACATTTTAAAAACAATACTTTAACTTCTTTATTGAAATTTAAACTAACTACAATTGCACTAACAAAAAAAATTGCTTTTTATCACATTTAGTTAGCTTATTTATGATGATAGTATCATCTGAAAAATCTATTTTCAACAACCATATTTAAAATATTACATATTTCTAATATTAAAAAACAAACTGCTTTTACTAATACTTCAAAATTGCACTTAATTGAAGCCAACCAATCAGTAGGCTGAAAATATTCCTAATAAATTATTTTTAGTTGTAGAAAGCAGTTTGTTTTAATTTTTAAAAGAAAACTCAAAATATAACTTTTTATAAATTACACTAAAAAAATACAAATACAACTCATGGACAAAATAATTGATAAAACAAAACATCACTTTATTAGTTTTAATTAATCCAAATACACAAAAAATTATACGAATTGAAATGGCTATTGTTTCTTATGCACATAGAGATGACATAATTTTCAATTGAATTCGTGTCTAGGCTATTTTGCAGTTACAGCATATATAAGTGGCATGCATCAAGAAAATCATTCATACATTTAATCTGAGGTGATGGTGCATTGTCATCTTGAACCATCACCTCTTCATTTTCATCTTTAATCATTGGTAACAAGAAATGTTCCAAAATTTACATATATAATTTGGGTGTTACACTCGTTTGAAGACTAGCACATTTTCCTTGTACTTTCCATGATATTTATCTTCATATCAGAATGAACTGCAGAAATTTGGAAAATTTCTTGAAGCACAGCTTGGGGAATTTTTCTCGCTCTTCCTCCAGTCAAATACATCATTGTCATCATCATGCTCCAATGTACAATTCATTGCTAAAGATAATATATTTCTACCTCTCGGGAATTCATTCTGTACACTTTTACACATAACAGTTTCTTCAATATATCTGGTTTCATCTTTGCCTTTCAAGTGCTATAACCTATTGCTATCAGTCTCTTTCTCACTGTTTTAATCACTAACACTAACTCCACTCTGTCCACTCAAAATTTAATTCTTTTGACATCATAAAATAATTGTTAGAATAAATTCTTTGTAACAGCCTGTTGTCTTTTTCATTTTGATTTTCTGCATGACCTTTAGATTTATACTGAACCAGTAAGTTGATCTTCTTTCAAGGTTGATACTATACTTTGAGCTTATTCAAATGCTCTTGTGACTTCTGTCTGTGAACATACTTCCTGCAGTGGGCTAATAATCTTTTTGCATTCTCTTACAGCTATGATATGTAAGCCATTTTATTATGAGGATACAACCATGTGAAAGGTTCATAAATACTAGCTAATTTGCATATCCATATATAACAATCAAGTTAATTTACATGCTTATTTACACAAGAATTACTAATATCTATTATTTTTGCCCAAGGTGTGGCATTACAATTTTGTGATTCAATGTTTATAATCACAAAATTGTAATGCCACACCTTGGGCAAAAATAATAGATATTAGTAATAGATAATTAATAATAATAGATAAGTGTTCTTTCAATACAGTTTAAACATTTATTATGTTATTGTATCATTGCTATAAGGATATAACAACAGCAAGTTTAATTGATACATTTTATTATGTATTCAAAAAATTTAAAACTAACAAAGTAATAGTTTTTCATTATCAACTATTTTTGTACATTATGTTTAGTCAATTTTGCATTTCTTCAGAGAACATTAAACAATGCAAGATATCTAATTTTAAATAAAGGTCCTTGAATTATTTAATGTTTGCTTTTTTCAATTTTTATATTCTATAAGTTTTTTTTTATATGTAACTTAAACATATAAGAACTGAAGTGTTTTAAACTACTTTAGATATAGTTTCTATAATAAAATAATACATTTTTATTATGATTTATAAATATATATAACAACTAAGAAAAGAAAGTTGGATTAATTAATATGGAATTGTGTTTTCCTTTTACACAATATTTAAATCAGTTCTGTGATTATTGACATATATTCATGTTATTAACAGCGTTGCATTAAAAACCGATTCATCCATTCTTATTAAAAGACTATTTACTATTTTCAGATAAAACAAGACAGTTTATCTGATGAGAAACTAAGTCACCCTGAACAAATTGATAGCAAAGCAAAAGAAAAAAAAAGAATTCACTTTTCATATTAAAAGACTATTTAATATATTTAATATTTATATATTAAAAGACTATTTACTATTTTCAGATAAAACAAGACAGTTTATCTGATGAGAAACTAAGTCACCCTGAACAAATTGATAGCAAAGCAAAAGAAAAAAGAGAATTCACTTTTCATATTATAAATTCTTAGGCTTTTTACCAACCGATATATTTACAAATAATTAAGCATTACATTAATATTATCACACAAAATCAGTAGAAATCTCAAATAAATAAACTTATACAAAACATCTACCAATTTTGCGAGAGCTTAGTAATAATAATTCAAAATGTTTGTATGAATTTAATTAATGTTACGCAATACGTAAACAATATAATAATTTTATTACATTATGCATACATAATTCTAATTGTAATGTTTGTAATTAGACTCATAAGTATAACAAATTCATGAATTTATATTATTGTGTTACTCATTATTAAATAGTGAAGTTAATTATCTAATATAAACATAGACCCAGGATAAGGAATTCTATTTAAACTTCCATTACCAATATATTTACACTACAAATGAAATAATCTCAAACTTATCTATAATATTGCATTTTTAAAATATATACTTGAACGTTCAGACGTTTTATTACTCAATTTAAAAACGAAATAATTGTTCACAGCAGTGATGACTAACATTAATTAAATTTGGTGAGCCATTACTTAGTTGGATGCTGATTAGTTGGAAGTAGCATTAGTAAATAGTTAAATATTTCAGGAAATAAGATGTCTTATAAATGAAATAGACGGTTGGGCATGAAAATAACCGAGTTAATGTAACTTCCGCCAACAGTAACTCAATTTCTATTCTTGATGTGAAAGGATGTAGAACTAATTATTACAGCCTACTTACCTTAAGTGCGTATTTTTGTCTTGTTTTTTTACTATAACATTCTACAACTTTGCCGTTAATTCCTAAACCGAGTACTTTTTCCGAAATAATATATTCCTGCGCGAGTGGTGATGATTTAGGAACCAGAGTCGATCGTGCATTGCCTAGTTTGTCGTAATCGCACATTGTATTAGACTTTATCTTGGGTAATAGACACACACAAGCACTAAAAATCAACTGAAATAATTCACTTAATAAACGAAATAATGCGACGACTTTATATTCATGAATGACAATTGGAAAGGGATCAAAAACAAAATACAAATTTAGAAAATACACATCACTAACATCCATCCACGGCTGCGAGCTTTCATAGCAACTCGCCACTCGGCATAACCCCCAGAGGGCGACTTGTTCTCGTCGGTAGACGAAGCGATTGCATAAGAAATTTCTCTTGTGACGACACAATATAAAACTGCCAATTGCATACGCTTTTCTGTGTAGGACGGAATTACAGTATTTTCATTTAACTCTATAATTGGAAGTGTGAATATGGTCGATTTCTTCTTCAATTTTTACATTTTTTACAATCCTTGACATATTTATTCCAACGAAATAAATCGTATTTATTTTATTTCGTGTTTATAACAAGACATTTTTCTACGCATTATGCTAATAAAAAATAAAAAAAGTTGTTCTTTATGTTAATATCTTCTCGATTACTTCGAATTTATAAAATACTTTAAAAGCCATCGAATTTTGTTTCAAATCGCGAGAAACGTGTTTTCTAAATTAAAAACAGAGAATGTTTCCAAAAATAATTAAGTGGGATTTTTCTAAATTTCTTTCGAAAATAGTGCGTCAATTTTTTATTTATATATTTAAAATAATTATAATTTTAATTCGTTATAAACTTCCTTCTATTGTTCTTGTGCCAACTCTGCGGGAATAATAGAAGGTAGTGTGCATTTTACGCCAGATACTAGAAAACTTTAATTTAAACTAACTTAATTTGATATGACATCATTACTTGGTTGTATACGTATTTATGATTTAATTTATTGTAATCGACTTATGATATATCTAAAAATTTGACAAATGAATAGAATTTATTCATTTCCTGAACTTACACTATGTACTGTAAATGCATATTTGATATTTTTTCCTCTTTTATATGTATTTTTGTTCATACATATTTAAGTTTTAAAACAATTTTACATTATTTTAAGAAAGTTTTCATGCTACAAATCCATATTTTATATATTGTGTAAGCTAATAAATTTAAAATTTATTTTTTAGACATTAAAAAATGCTTTAATAGTATGTATATAAATATGTTTTGATGTTTATGTACAGTACAAATACCTTCGTCTGAGTGCATAAAAAATGAAATGATAATCTTATTTTATCTATGTAGAGAAAGCATGAAGAATATTTTCTAGCATTTCATTATTTATTTCATTTTAAAACAATCTATATAAGCATTGATTGGATATTTTACCTGGAAATGTGACTTCAAAATCAGATTCATTTATAAAAATTGAGTGTTATAAAACAGAAAATTAAACTTACAAGATCAAAATCTATAAAAAAAATTTTTACATATTATTGAGCATATAAGTTTTACAATTTATATTCAATAATTTGTTTTTATATAATCTCATTCAGTAACAATCTTTGCTAAATTTATAACAATGAGGTGAATACCTATACTTATAATTGCGCAAGAAGTAAATGTATTGCTTGTATGTTCATCTGATCTTTGTAAAAATTTGAATAAGATATTCAATACAAAAATATCCATCCTTATTTCCTACTAATAGGGCCTATATTATTACGCTATGCAAAGTTTTATAGTAATGTGCAATTGGTTTTCTTGTATTTTATTCGTTTGTATTTGAGTTAGGTCAACTTCACAAGCAAATCATTTAAATGTTATAGAAGATGAATCAAATGTAAAATTTTGTGATCCAATTTTATAATTAAATGTAGGCTAATTAATATCTGTCTATGTTATGTGATCTAAGTATGTACTAGTACAGTATAAATCATTTCAAAAATGTTTTCACCTATCAGGAAGTTGTTTGACTACCGTGCAATATTTCTCGAGCCGAAATGTTAACTAATTCATGTTTAATAACTTAACATGGATTTTTTGCTGGACGATTCCATATTGTCGTCTCTTAGAAACGAGGTAGGGAAGGTTTATTGAAAGAAACCGACTCGCATCATCCCATAAGTAATTTTAGTAAATCGAAAAACGCTATATTTTATTATTAATAATAATAACTGTATTTACGCGTATATTAGACTAATGCAATACGCACAAAGTGTGCTATTTCGATAATTATCTAGGTAACTAAGGTAGAGTAGTAAATAATTAGTCATTTTCATTATTTTCATCAGGAAATGACGAGAGAAATGCGAAAGATAAAACAATTGTTTATTCAGGTGTATTTTTAAATGAATTGTATAAAATATTTTTGTTTAAATCTTATACATTATCAAAGTTGACATTTGAAAGCATCGAACATTCATCACTAACCGTGGTTAATGATGAATGTTCTTTAAGTTACGTACGGTGTACAATACAGGAAAAGAGGAATTATATATATTAAAGTAAAATATTTTTTCCTTAAAGAGCAATTTATGTAAAGCATAAAAGGTTTAAAAACAATAGGAAACACAAAAGTCTTTTCAAATCTATCAAATTAGAATTGTTATCAGCAAACGTTTCTCTTGATAAATAACAGATTACAAATAATAATACAGTATTTTTGTATAAATGGTAAATTCATATTAGGCCTGTAGTCCTCGTAGAGAAAGACTAGACAAGAGTCAGTCTGAGCGGAAAGGGTCGAGTGAAAGGGATGAATGGAGACAAAAAACAGATAAAATTATTTATGATAAAAACATTTTTAAAATGTAAAAATAAAACAGCTGAAAGAGATCATATCCATGTGTCAACTTTTACATGTCCCTTCCATTCCTTTCATCTTACATAGATCCAATTCAGGCTGATTCGTGTCTACTCTTTCGCTATGGTAACCATAGCTATTGTGTTTTTAATCAATAGCCCCATGGGGCATGTCTGTAAACTGTTTAACACAGATATGGATGAGTATGCAGTTAATCGTTACGATGCGTTACAAGAAAGAGAGATTAATAAAAGCGTTACGTAATGGTAGGGTCTTTAGGAGGTTGTTTATTAAATATGTTGGAATTTAGCTACTGGTAGTTTTTCGCCATTCTGATTTGTCTATAACTTTTGCTGTATAATTCGCCAAAAAACGAAGACGAAACAAAAAGGCGTCGCATAGCTAATAGTACAGTACTGTACATGTTGCTACTTTGTACAGTACGTTATTACATGTAATTAATTAATAAAATAATATAACATTATAGTGTCCCGTACAATGTGATATTTCTTAGTATAATTAAGGGGATTGATAGAAGAAATGCATTCCGTAATTTTGTGGTGAGTTTTTTATTAAACTTTTTCTTACTATTGATACCAAGAGTGCCTTTTTAGTAAGACCATTATAGGTTTGGTCAATGGAATGGCCGGTTGGTGAGGGAGGGGGTCCGACAATTTGGATGGACTAACCCGAAAATTTCCTAAGGTTTTTTGACCAGTCCTGATTTGATCCTGGGTTCCCAAAGCGGTAAGCTGTCACGTTTACCGCTTGTCCATCAGGCCGTCTTTTGCGGGTGGTATGCGCGACAGCGTATGGAGGGGTTACAGAGGGTTGGGATGTTAGTTGAAAAGTATAAAAATAGCGTTACGTAATTTATTGGCAATCCCGTATGTAATAGGTCCCTACTGTGTTTTTATTAGTTATTATTTTACTAATTTTCAGTGATCCAGAATCATACATTCCTCAATTTATGAAATTTAGATATGACATCATAATAAAGGTTAATAATGAAGTTTTAACGAGGTTAAAATTTAATGAGAAAATATTTAATAAAATTTAATTTTATATGTTTCTTATTTGTTTTCTGGCTTCTGCATAATGTAGACAAGATTTTTATTAGAATCTTCAATATTTCTAAATGTTCCAGATTTGTAATTTGTATAATTTATCAATATTTGTAATATTTTTCACAAACACCTGTATTGTATTTTTAAATATAAAATTCAACAAGTAGAATGGCTCACTTTTTTTGAGAATAATCTTATGAAAGTTTTTGGAATATGGATACAATTAAAATGCAGAATTATCATTAATTGATCGTCGAAGAATGTTCTCTCCAAAAGCTGCTATTGTACTGTATATATCATGGAAAACTAATTTATTCTATCATTTGAAAAACATTTATTTTATTTAAAATTTTAAACTGATATCGATTGAGAAAACTTCATTTTAATTCTTTTAAAGGAATGACAATGCAGTTATTTTTCAATCGCATTATTTGATTGATTGAATTTAATATTTAATCGTTATCTTCCAGAAAGCATAAATGATGCGTCAGTAAATGTACTGTAGCATTCTCTGCAATAGATAATGGATCTATTAAGAGTAATAGTTTAGTTTATTTGTTGAAAGTAATATTATCTATAACTAACTACATATGAAAACGTACAATTACTTTATTACTTTACATAAGAAAAAGATTTAACGTAATGAAAGCTCTGATGAATGGGTAATGAATAAGCTATTTCTATTTTTAAAAGAGAATAATTTTCTCGTTATTTCATTTATTTATTTTTTAATCGTCAAAAAAACTGTTTTTTTTTATTTTAAAAAAACGTGTTTTTGTGATAGATTTTAATCGTTTTTTTCTATGATTATGTCTATTTATGGTTTTTATCCGTTAAACATTGCTAAAAGTGCAAAAAATAAACATTAAATGAACATGAGGAGCGAGAAACAAAATGACGAAAATATATAAAGCTTCAGGGAAAAGAATAGCTCTAAAACATTAATTGTGTATTAAATTAAATCATTAAAAATATTTCCTTCAAAATACAGTTGAACCTGTCTATCTCAAACCTGTTTATCTCGAAAACCGCTTTATCTCAAAATTTATTTTTTTCCTTCATTTTCATTCTAACTCAATGTATTTTTCATGTTTATCTCAATTAAATTTCTTTCAAAATTTATCTCAAATTATGGATCGAAGTTTCAATTACAATTTTAAAGCTCAGTGACTGCATTTTGGTACTATTGCAATTGCAGTTAAGAAACATCTCTTGCAATACAGTACATAGTTGCAATTAATACAGGTATATACAGTACTTGCTATTGTATTAAACAATACCGTACCTCCAATCAAATCTATTACTATTTACTTATAGGAAACTTTATATTTCGAATATTTCCTCGTTTTTCGTAGGATTCCACGTAGAGAGGTTTAGCCATAATTCATGAAATTATAGGAAAACTTTATTTCATTTGTTCTGTTTTCTCTATGTTCATATTTGTATCTATTACAGTTAATTCATCGAATTAAAAATTGTTTTGTCCAATATTTAAAAATGTTCATTAGATAAATCTAATTGGTTAAAATTACAGAGAGTTGTTACATCTTTGGTCGCTTATTCAATTAGTGAATGAAATAATTGAATGAATCAACCTATTGTACTTCATCTATGTTATATTATTTAATGTACTGTACAGTACTATTTGATTTTATATGAGTTGCATCTTTTTAAACTTTTTCCGATCCATGAATACTGAGAGGGCCTCTTTTAGCAAGGCCATTGTGGATCATCGGCCAAGACGGAGCCCGATATACCCGAACGGATCAACCCCCGGAAAAATTCTTGGGGTTTCTAGACCTGTTCGGATTAGACCAGAGCGGTAGGATGCTACTCTAACCGCTTGGTCATCTGGCCGTCTGAATGATTTGTATTAAATATTAAATCTTTCCAATACACTTAATTTATAATTTATAAGATTGTGAAATAAATTTGTGAATGTAAATTCACGTATTAATATCAGATTCTTATATTATTCTTAGATCTATTGGTTTCAAAATACACCCAAATCATCTGATGAATTGGTAAATCCAATTTATCAGATAAATGATCACATCTATTCACATTGCCAACGAAAATTGCTGTTGATCGGATTATTTTAGTCATCACATTTTACTATATTTTCAATTTTATGTTGAGAAACATCTATTCTATTTTAGTAATTGAAAAGTAAGTTTATTTTGTTAACTTAAATCCTATTATATCTCAAAGTTCGACGTGATTTTTTAGTATTATACGACTAAAAGGCTATTAACTCTTCCTTTATATATATTAAAAAACCATTAGACCATTAGGCTATTTGTTTATTTGTTAGACTATTTTTCAATTTTCCCTTTAATTACATTTTGATGATCCATGTCCTCTTTCCTTTGTTCTCAGAATATCGTTGTCAATTAATATAATTTTTTTTATTATTCTTTTTGGTTTATTATAATGAAGTCTTAATTTACTAAATTTATATTTTTATTTAAGTTATTATTTCCAAATTAAGAAATTTATTCTTCTAGTGAAACTTCTTTTAAATATTTTCAGATGACTGATATTGTAAAAATATAACTTTATAGGTTATATTTATATACTTTTTCATCGTTTATATGGAAAATATATACGATATCAAAATTTTTAATTTAAATAAAACTAAAAGCTATTTTTTTAAGAAAAAATAAGTATTTGTAAATTTTTAAAGAGAAAAAGTAAAAGTAAACTTTAAAAAATAACATAAATCACAATAAACTTTTTCTGGAGATATTTAGATGGTTTAAGATTTTGCTTTTATATCTTGGCTCTGTCAAGATATAAAAGCAAAATTATGAATATAAAACAGTTTGTAGCCTTTCTTTAGCTTTATTTTTCCCCTGGGAAGAAGGAAGTCTAGTCCAGGTGAGAATCATACCTGAAGCTTCCTGATGTGACTTAAATAGAACACATGCCAGCCACTTCAATTGTCTCTTTCTGAATAACAATTCGTGAATAGTTTGTCGCGACAGTCTAACATGGAAAATTTAATAATTCTATCGGTAACAGACACAAAATCATTGTTTTCCAATCTTCAGATATATCATCTATCTACATGTTAAATATTTTGAAATTTTTCTTTATATTTAGAATTAAGGTATTTCTATATGTGACTGATAATGTTTATCTCATTGTAATCTACTTTATTTTTTCAAGTTTTCTTTAAGCGTGATTTCTTTTGAATAAAATCTTTTGTCCCATTATCACAATAAAAAGAAAAAGCGTTCTTTGTCACTATTCTTTATTGTAAGTTTACATTTTTCTTTCTTTCTTTCTTTATTATTCTTTTGTTATTATTACTTTGTAATTGTAAAAACAAACCCAGAAAAAAGACAATGCAAAAAGAAATTAATGAGGTAAGTTATTTATTAATGTTAATAAAATCAAAAGTTGCAAGGAGGTAATAACGTCAAGAGGAGCGACACAAAGCATTTTTGTTTCCTTTTCTTAATACGTTTCAGATAAGAGGTAAAATCATTACAATAAAACCATTAAAATTACGAAATTATCAAGATTATTTCATATTATTTAACTCAAAATAACGAAAATGAGCGTGGACGTACGCAGGATAAAAAATTCCACAAATTATAATCGTAAAAGTGTTTGATATATGTAACCTTACACCATCGACCATGGGACACTTTGTCTATCTTTTTATATTGTTGCAATATTGCATTCTATAATCTACTTGTGGAAAAAACTCCAAAAAAATTAAATAAAAATGCATTGATGTAGCCTAACTTTTTGTCTTTAAGCTTTGCCCTTCTGGAAAATTTTCTGCCGATCATTTGTATCCAGGTTAAAAACGATCGCAAAATTTCAAGATGAGATAGAAAAAATTTCTTCATAAATAAATAACCTCAAGTGGAAAACTATGTATAACAATCACAAGTGATTGATTAACTAGAAGTGAATAATATTTTAATGTAATAATATTTGGCTGATTAAAATATATTACAAATTCAATACAATGTTCTTAGTTTGAATAACAATAACATACGAATTTTTAATTTTCTGAAGAAACCGATTATAAGTAATTTCCTCATACAATTTTATCTGTAGATGTAATATCTTACATGGCAATTGATCAATTTTTATAAATATTAATATTTAATTATTTTATTCTATTCACACATATAATCTATAATTTTTAATTAATGCATTTTGTCACTACTATTTATATCAATGAATTAGTATTTAAAATGATATAATTGTTTATATTTGGAAATTCCTAAATTTAATTTTAGTGATTAAATAGTCTTTCCGTCAATCTTAACAAGGAGTATCTTCCGTTATGACTAATTTAAATATTTTAATTAGAATGATTTTTTAACATCAGAAACCGAGCAGATCGAAAAACTCCAAAAAATTTTAACTAATGAAGGAAAACTCTTTAAAAACGAATACAGTAAATAAACAAATATTTAAAAATAAATTTCAGTATAAGTTTACTGACTGTTGATTAGTTGAACTATTGGGTTTATTAGATGAATCCATTTGGCCCTGTGAAGAATTAATTGAAGTAAAAGAAAATTAGAGCGATTAAATGAAGTTTTGGAATTTAAAATAAATATAAATGATATCAGAGATTTTGTAGATAACAATATAGAAGGAAAAAATTGCATCAGTTCCTGAAATAATAAAAAAAGCTAGGAAAATAAATTAATGTCTAATTAATGTCATAGCAATTAGTAGTGCAGAAACTGAAGGTTGAATGTAATATGTACAAAAATAAGAACAGTAAAACATATCCGAATTTATGACAATCAATTTACTAAGGAAAAAAAAAATTAAAAGATTGGTAGACTATACCTTTTGTAAAAACGTGGTAAATACAAACCATAAATTGGCCGCAGACAGTAGAATACATCAAAAAGAAAAGACTTTAGTGCGAACCAAATTGTTGTTTGGAACTTATTATAAATAATTTTGTCTTTTATTATACTTTTAAGTTAGAAATTGAAATTTGTGAAATTTAAATAAAATTTTATTTATACGTGAAAGTAACTACATTAAATAAAAAAAACTAATATGTTAAATAAAAAATGTATTGAAGTTTTTTTTGTTATCATAAAAATTTGTTTTAGAAAGTATTACAAAACATTTTTAACTTACAAGTAAGTACGTGAAAAACACTTTTTAAAAGGTTTATAACCCGATTAAACTGGCTAGCCGCTAGCTGTCAATGAAAAAGCAAAGACAAATGATAAAAGAGTATAACACGTTAGAATAAACTATTATAGGCATATTTGTTCTCATATAAAAAATATATAGACAGTCAAAACTTTCTCTTAAGCATGAGGCGCATGCTAAAGCAAGCCCAAAGAATTCGCCCTTGGTTAGTACACAAACCTGACAAAAAGCACAAAATAATTTGAAAATTTCAATATTCTAAAATCCATCGGCAAGTTTCAGACAACACGCGTGCTTACTTGAATTGAAAAAATAAAATAAAATAACGAAGTTTAAACTTAAAAATTGAGAAATTTTGTACGGAGGATTTCCAAAACCATGTTAAAGCGAAACCGGAAGTCGGGGATATCCTCGATTTTCAAATCGTGTTGTACGAGGGATATCTGTATATGCAAATAAAAGGTTTTATTCTTTTGTTATTATGGATTTGTTCTATTTTATTTCAATATTCAGTAGAATGATCTATGATAGGTACAGCTTTTCCATGTTAACTTGTGGGTCAACTTTGCCTCTTACTAGTGATCCGCTTTACCCATAGTGTGCGGGAAAGTGGATATTTTACATGGTTTAGAAAAACCTAGTATGGTATGCTAACGCGAAAACATGTGCAAATCCACAAAGTAACAGAAGAATTTATAATGTTTAGCTCGTGAGTGGGTAAAAATCCAGAAGCCAAATATATTTCAGTGTTAAACTTAACCGATTCACTTTGTCCCACCTTTCGCTGTGTGTTCCTGTTTGAAGCTTGTAACTAAACTGAATTTTAATATGTACTGTACAAATGCATAGTTTTAAAGATTTCCATTGTAGCTATATTCGTACAGAGTCAATAATTAGAGAAAGTGAGACATCATAACATCACAAAACATTACTAGGCAAAACTCTACTGATGAATTAAAAAGGATAAAAGATAAGGCTCCTGCAGGTAACTATAAGGAAATGTCTGTCATGCATGTGTGCATTTTCGTTGTTACGGAATTATTTCGTCACGTTAAAAACCTGTTTTAAATCCCTTTTTTTGTAATTTTAAAGCATTTTTTACAATTATTTTCAGGAAAATAATAATAATTTTTAAACAATATTTTTTTTTATTTCTGGGTAGTCTAGTCGTCAGCTTATAACATTAAACGCACACAAAAATTTTAAAATTACATAAATATAAATACAGAAGTTATTATAATATAAAAAGTCATAATTTTTTTTTATCTGTTGAAAAGTGGATATAAGGTTGTGTTTCCGTATTCCCTTGGATATGGGCTTACTCCAGAAAACCAGCCAAATATATATGCCTATATATGATCAATTAGGCTATATCTATGTAATGTTTAGGAAATCCATTTGTGTTATTAATGAATATACGTACTCTTTGCATAAGGTTCTTTAAAATCTTACATAATGACGTCATTACATAAGGTTAGGGGACCTTATTTTAAGCAGACGAAAGACAAGTTGAGAAATTTTTTTTAAAATTATAATATTTTTGTTATGATGTCATATATATGGAAAGTAAATAAATATAGCTTCATTACTAAATCAATTGATATTTGGCTCAGAGCAAGAAATTGAAGTAGGCTATATTTTTGTTTTCGTCGATTAAAAGAGCTTTTAAAGAACATGAACATTTTATAATCGTGTGCCTTTAAAAGACACAAAGTAATAATATAATCTATAATCGTTATCAATTTATATGAATATAAAATAATAATTTCAAATTAATTTGTTTGTGAAATCATTTTCATAATTCATTTATTTTTAATTTAAAAATTTTAAAAAGAAGTAAAAGTGTAAATTCTCGTCATATAAGGATAAAATAGAAACCGACAAGTGTTTAAAGTGTAATGAGACAAAGATAGGGTTTGGTGTACCGTACGTCATCATATACTGCACTGTGGTTGATCTAAAATACAGACCTTACATTATTTTTATAAAGGACACTGCTTATAACTTTTGCCCTTAAAGTAGTTCTTGTAACCTTGTGGCGTCACAAGGTAAGGTCAATGGAGAACTTTTTGGCGCTATGCGAACTCTATTTCAAAAAAGTATCTAGTACTATAGTAGTAAGTATATATACTTTCTACTGTATTTGCATATTATTTACAAACAAGAAAAAATTATGCTAATAGAAAATGCTATTGATGCGTTTTTTAAAACTAAAATAAGAATAGTGAATAATTAATTAAATTATAGTTTAAATATTTTTTCGTACTGTTTATTATATATGAATCTTTCGTCAATTTTATTTACAGTATCTCTGATAATTTCTTGTTTACTCCATTAAAGCAACGTTTTGTTGTTTTTACAAACACTGCCAGCTTATGTAAGTTTAGACTTTAAAAATTTAAAAATCTTTAAGCCTTCTTCATTCTATATTTTCAATTAGAAAAGATACTTTTATAATAAATGAATGACGTCAAGAACAACGAATTCGTCAAGTCATGAAATAAATAACTAATACATTGCTTTAGAAAAATAATAAATAACTACTAAAAATTTAGCTATATTATTAAGATGATATAAAAAAAAATTTTTTAATGTAAAGAAAGATTAAAAATCATAAATTGATTTTTTTTGTATTTATTAATATAAAGTATGTTTATAATAATTAATTTACATTATCTTTATACTTTCTCTATAGGCTTACAGTTAACTTCATACAAAAGACATAAAAATTAAGGAAAAACTGATTTTATAATGTAAAGTTATATTTAACAATTATGTTTTCATTCAAGGAAACGTTACACATGTCAGTATCCTAAATATATATTTCAATATTTTTAAAATGATTTCCAAAGAAGCACCCACACAGAAAAATTTGTTATTATATTCCAACTTCAAAAAAAATTGAAATATAATAGACCTAACAAATCTTTTGAAACTAATGTGATTTGAAAAATTTCCTCTATACGACTCATGCTTTTTTCAGTAATGAAATCAAAATGGTTTATATAGACTAACATCATCTCAAATTACATTGTATGGCCTAAATAGACATAGCATTTATTAAAATGATGATCTAAGCTTATGTATAGGACTAATATTTTTTAATTCCTTTTTTTTATGTTAATTAAATGTGTTTTTCAAATTAAAAGAATTTTGGATGAGTCACGTTTTGACCGATTGTCGTACTTTCCCTGTTATATGTAACAGACGGAAAATTAAAAACTAAAATCTGTTTTTGATTCTAGTTAATTTTAATTATATTTATATAAGTCTATGCCTATAATTTTATAATATGTAGCCTATAAACATATAAAAGCTATATAGATAATTTCTCTGTGCCATTTAATAGACATTGCATAAACTTGCATTATAGACTGGTATAGGAACAATGGCATCAAGTAATGACTCTATGCCATTTAATGGCATAGAGCTGGGATGGCGAACCTGTGGCACGCGTGCCCAAAGTGGCACGTAAGAGAAATCATCTGGCACGTATTGTATCATACGATTTCTGTCTTTTTCAATCATCCTTTCTGTTTATCACCTGATCACCTTTTTTTTCAATCAGATTTTTTACATTTATTGGAATTAAAGCGTATTCGTTTAATTTCTTTAAATATCATTATTCGAAGTCTAAGACATTGGCACGCATTAACATTTTTTGAAGCTAAGTATGCTTACAGTATGGCACGCGGACTCAAAAAGGTTCGCCATCCCTGGCATAGAGTCATTAGTTAATGCTATTCAATACTCAATTACATGACATTAATGTATCCCTGATAAGCGGCAAATCAGAATAAAAACATCTGGCACGGGCTCTTGCTAGACGTTCCCGTCACTCGAAGAGGAGATTAAAAGGATCATTAGAAAGTCGAATAATTTTCGATTAGCCTATACTAGGATATAAAATTTAAATGCAACAAATGTTTAAAATGAATAATCTTGTTGAATTATGATAAAAATCTTTGTTTTAAAAAATATTTAAGTTTAAAAAACAATACAACACTCGCGGCAAGTTAAAATTGTGTGTGGTGCCATCTGTTATGAGAAGTTATTAAAAATATCTTTTATATTATAAATCATTATAAAAAGAGTAAAAAGTCTTAATTTTGAGGGAAGAGATGAATTTTTTTAAATATTGTAAATCTCAATGAGTAAAATTTTAAATTCGATCCCACTCGAGGTATGACAGATGATCCTTTTCTATCTTCCCACCCTCTTGAGTTCCGTATTCTAAAATTTAATATCGTCAATATCCTTATAAGTTACCACGGTAAATTTCGTTTCTTAATCTTTACTCGATCCAGAGATATTAAACAAAATAAACGCCAACACACATCCCCGGAATTTTTTCCCGTGTTTTAACTTTTTTTGGAGGTTCAGCGGTCTCAAAACATCGAAATTTGCAAAAAATAAGACCCGGAAGGGTTAATGAGCCTAAATACTTGTCTATTGCACTTTGGGATAATGAAACAAATGGAGATTATTCATGGATCGAAGGAAGTTGTAATAAACTACCAAATAATAAACGATGCTTAATCCCAAACCAACCATTTCTTTCGTGAAATAAACGAAATGTTTCAGTCATTCAAAGGTGTATAAATGAAAGCATTGAAACGTCATCAATTATAAATAAAATTATGTTTTTCAATTCAAACCTTAGAATTTTAAGAACTTGATTGATCGCTTAATGATTTATATGAGACACTACGACCATGTTCAATCAGAAGTTGTATAAGCCTGTAAATAGTCATAAATTCAATGTCAAATACAGCAATATTTTTTTTCCTAAATCTTTTCGCCCTGTGGGCACCAAGAGGGCCTCTCTTTAGCAGGCCCATTATGGGTTCGGTGAGGCCCACAATGGGGCGGACTGGGCACGACATAACCGGACGGACCGCCCCTGAAAAATACCTGGAAATTGCCGCAATATCTGTTGGTGCTGTTACCACTGTTACCACTACCTCTTTGCCTAAACTTTTGGCAATAAAGTTTTGGTTACGCAGACCTTCATTGTTTTGACTAATTAGCTTTTACCAGTATCGCTTACCCCAAACAAATTGCGGGAAAATATGAAGATTCGTAAAGATTCATTAATTCCCACTGCCGCACATTCCCACATTATTTTATTTTTTCGCGACAGAAAGGTATCGTAACGATTTTAAGCTTAATATATTATAGACAAATTAGATACGTATTTTATTTAACTCGTTATTATTATTGTTATGATTAAAGTTTTAAATAAAATTTTATGGTAAAATTTTTAACTATGTTTGGCTATAATTTGGCGATATTTTATCAAGAGAATAGCTAAGCGCCGGATCGAGATTATTTCTTTTAATCTTTTTGTGTAAATCCGGCATTTTTGATCGAACACGTTGTCGTTGCAATGGGTAAACTATTATTTTAATATAATTCGAATTTTTACTTATTTCGTTTTATCAATTGATTATTTCGTTGATATTAAACATTTATTTTATCATATCTAGTCATTTAATTATAATTTCTCGTGATTTACGTTTAGAGTTAAGATCTAGCATAATGAAATCTGCCATTAGGCTTGTGTTTAAGCCTAAATAGAAATTCGAAATTATACGAAAGTTGAAAGATAGTTTATAAATCTTTTTAAGACGACGATATCATATTTAAAGAAATGTAATTATACAATAAGCTATCTTGTGCTACATAGTTTTTCTGCTTCATTATCCGTACACTTATATTCAGTTAGTTGCATGTGTTAACGGGTCACACTGCCTGTCGCGATAATTATATTCTTCTGGCGATTGGAGTGGCGAACAACGAGAAAGCATTGTCCAAGTGACTTTTTTTCTTTTTGGATCTTGTTAATCTTACTGTTAATTAACCAAAATAAAGTTGCTTGAGAAACTCCATCATAAGAACTCTTGCCAGACCCTCTTATCTTTTTTTTTTATATTGTCGGTTGTCCTTTTGGGTGTACTATAGATTACTCCCTATGGAATTTCAGGACTAAGCAGGTTACTTATGGCAGCGAACATGGCGGCCCGACTGACCTCGAGTTCAACGGTACCCTATTTTTGGACCGGAGACGAAAAATAAAAAAGTTATCACACTTTTTAAGTTACCATACTTTTTTAATGCTCTCGTGCAGACGGCACCGTAGTTGCTAGTATTGCCATCTTGCGGTAAAGTCTGCAAACTGTGACGTCGGACTACGGTCATCTCCCGGAGCGTTAAACACGCGATACGAGAGCGATGCAACTTCCGATCATTGCGCGATTGCCATTTCGGTTAATGTTACTTATGGCAGCGAACATGGCGGCTCGACTGACCTCTTGTATGGGATCCACCACACGCCGCCATGTGCTAAACTAGTGATCGATTTACGGTAGTTCTTGAACAAAGTAAAAAAGGGGGAAAACATCTACTAAAGGCAATTTTAATGGCAAGCACGCGACTCCCGATCGTGATAGCGAGGCTGACTTAGCGGAGAGCGACACGACTCCCTATCATTGTGCGATCGCCGGAAAAAAGTAGGATAACTTTTTTATTTTTCGTCTCCGGTCCAAAAATAGGGTACTGTTGAACTCGTCTCGGTCCCCTGAGTTCAAATATATAATCAAAGTCCTGAAATTCCATAGGGAATAATCTATAGTATACCCGTCCTTTTATTTCTAGTTGACTCAAAAAGTCACAGTAAGCAAAAAAAAGTAACATGGTGAAATGTGCACTGTCGTGGTGGCGGTTGCGACTATTCAAGCTCCTGACGGACTCCTCCCGGAGGAGAACTGCCGATTGTTTAACATCACTAGTTATTGATTCGTGGTAGTTCTTGAACACACATATCAATAGTTAGTGACGTTAAACAATCTGTGGCCTGCCGGCGTCTCCCTTCCGGGAAGAGTCCGTTGGGAGTGAGAAAAGTCACGACCATTGCTGTGACCGTGCACATAGACTGTTAGGTAAAATTTTACCTATTTGTGAATCTTTTTCTTTTACTTACGAGAAAACTGATATTACTATTAAAATGCTGTATTCAATAGAGGTTACTTTTTGAAGCATGATTCTTAAGATTTTAGGTTTATTTTCACTTTGCTAATATATGAGTCATATTCAATCTTTGATTGAGATGTGGTCACTGGAATTCTGACTTTTTTGGCAATCTTCTACACAGTTAGTTGTCAATCATTTCCTTATTTTATGATGTGATAGGATGTGTTTAAGTAATGGAACCATTCAAACATTTACAAATAGCCATGGTATCATTTCTGTAGACTATTTTCAATAATTCAAATGTTTCTTTAGCTGTGTTACTGATTTTAATACAGAACTACATGCATATATGTTGCTCTGTACTATAGCATCTTGAGATCTCCACAAGAGGTCAACTTTGATTTTCATTGGCAAGTTGAATGCTTATACAAGTCTAAGTTGTCAATAGCATTGTTGAGATTTAGAAACATTTCTAGTGTGAATGGACCAGCTGGTATGCTGTTGCCTTTGTGCTACTCCAGATATTTTTTGAACAAACTACTCGTGATAGGATTCAGTTTCCATCAAACATGTTTGGGAATTCACTAGAATTGGAGAAAATAGATATGACCAAAATATTATTG
This sequence comes from Centruroides vittatus, assembly GCF_030686945.1. Taxonomy (NCBI): domain Eukaryota; kingdom Metazoa; phylum Arthropoda; class Arachnida; order Scorpiones; family Buthidae; genus Centruroides; species Centruroides vittatus. Next base: position 1,925,367 of record NW_027122256.1, on the reverse strand, counting down.
ATTAAATTTTCAGAATATTAGACATATATATAATATAGAAATCCTTCCACAATAATAATACAGCCAATTTTTAAATCAGCAGAAAATTAATTTTATTTGACTAGTACTCTGAATCTAAATACAGAACATAACTAAAATGGAATGTAAATTCTAATTGAACCAAATCTCCTCATGTATGGAACATCATGTACTCTCTGCTTTATCAACATGAAAGTTTCCAATAAACAATTACTTGTTAATATTGTAATTTTAAAAACATTTCATCTTTAACTGAAACAAATAATTAATTTTCTTATTAAATGTGAAAGAATCGGAAATCGTGATGAGATTTGCTTGATCCGATTCCAATTAATTGTCACACCAATAAAGATGATTTAAAATCATCAGTACAAGAGTGGAATAATATCCTCATTGAGTTCACAGCCAAGTTGGTCGATTCCATGCAATGACTTTCAAATGCAATTGTAGACTCGAGTTAACAGCAAAATATTAATGTGCAATTTAGTTGTTTTCTTTCATAAAATTCATAATTACATGTACTATTACTTTTTATGGGACAAAATGTTTACACATTTTGATTTTTCTTTTGTGTAGTTCATACAGTGTTTTCACTATTTTTGTACCATTCATAATTTAAAGAATTCATGAGTACACATTTGCTGCTGTTATAAAGGAACAAAAATATAAATCGAAATGCTATATAGTGACTTTTGAAAGGAGTAATGTAGTTGTATGCAAATTTACTGATAAAGGAATCGGTATAAAAGCCTTTTCTGTTGGTTCAGGCAATTGGCATTGAGAGAGATGATTAGAATCCAAAATCAAAAACTGGGGCAGATAACTTGTAAAATCAAAACTATTCACACTTTTTAAGCAAATTGGTTTAATTGAATAATATACAAATGTTTTGATTTTATAAAAGATCATTACTGAATTGTATTGCAAACATTATTGCCTTGTAACTGCATGACTATTTCTAGGCATTGATTATGGTCCAAATAATTGGGTGATTATTTGGACCAAATTATTGATGACATTCTGTGTGGCAGGTTTATTGTGTGGTTAGAGCCTGGCTAAACTCAGACAAGAGTTATGTTCCATTAAGTGTTATCTCTAGGCTTTGCAATGGTTCCAATGTTCAAAGGCAATACAGTGACTGTTTTCCCACATTGATTTCATCTCTAAATTATATGGTATATTGTGAGATTTCTGTGGAATATTAAACAGAAAAAAACACATACCAAAATTCAGCAGAAACGGTAAAAACTGTTATAGCAAATGCTGGTTTTTGGTAAATGTGCTTTTTCATTGTATACTTTAGTTTTCCTCATTGCTGCATATTAAACAGATTTTTCCTTTTATGCTTCTATATGTTGTTGTCATAATCATTTTGTATTTTAAACAAAATGTGAATATAAGTTTTGAAATTCTTGTTATTAATTTACAGGACAGATTCTGTAAGAAAAACTAAGATAAAAATGTTAATATTTTTCAAATAAAGTCTTTATTAAAGAGTTTAACATTTAAAGAGTTAGGCATTTAAAGTTTAGTGACATCACTTCTGGAATTTGATGCATGTGAAAAGATTACATAGTCTAAAACTTACAAAGTCTCTATTTAAAGTTGGGTTGAATCAGTGTATCAAACTAGAACTAGATTTTTGTTAAAGAAGAAAATGAATGTAAGAAATATAGAATTCATCTATAAAACTTCCTTACTATAAATATGTAAAAAAAAATTTTATCAGTTTAAAAATTATTTTATTATAATATTTTTGCTTATGTAAGCATTTTCATATAGAAAAATAAATTTTAACTTAATACTTTTCAAAGCAATTTAAAATTAAGTATATTCTTCTTGCCAAAAGATATTTATACTGTATTTAATTACAAAATCTAATTACAGAATTTGAATCTTATTTTGGCAGACTTTTTGGTTGTATCAAAATTTTATTTGTATCTAATCATCATTGAAGTTTCTAGTGGATGTGGCATACGTTATGTTAAAATATATACTTTCATGTCTTGTTTTTATTATAATTTAAAATTTCCAGAGTTCAGTTATTTTTAATGTAATATAAGTGTTCTTACTTTAGAATAATCATTATCATTGTAAACATTTTAAAATTTCTTTAAATATAGGTAAGCCAAGAGGTTTGAGAACAGCTCGTAAACATCGTGATCACCGACGTGAACAAAGGTGGCATGATAAAGATTTTAAGAAAGCTCACTTGGGTACTCGATGGAAGGCCAATCCTTTTGGAGGAGCTTCACATGCAAAGGGAATAGTTTTAGAAAAAGTGTAAGTGTATGCATTTTGATATATAATAAATAGCTCAATTCATTTTTATTTAAATAAGTTAAATCAGCAGTTTCCAACCTTTTTTGACTTACAAAATAAAACTTGGACTGCCATGGGGTATGCATGTTTGTCAGACATTGGTGTGATACCTTGGTCAGTTATACAGTGCTGTACAGTTACATGTAAAAAAGTTTCTTAAAATCGAAAGGCATTGCAGGAAGGACACAGATTATATTCTTTAAAACTAAGCATTGAGTGCCATGACATCACCAAAGGCCTCAGTGCAAAAATCCAAGTATTTTTATAGTACATCCATTATTTTTAATTTTTTCACATACCCCTAAATCAGGCCTGGCCAACCCAAATTGTTTTGTGAGCCACTTTGATCATTACGGTGGGCCACAATTTAGAGAAACATGCTTTTAAAAAATTAAAACAAGTACAAAATGAATAAGATTTTATTGTTATATCAAGAGTTCGTACTTGCACTTGTGCATTATAACAATGACACATGCAAATTTTCATTTATTTAATTGTTTTGGTATACACAACAGGAAACAAAAGTTTTAATAGGTATATAATATCGCTTAGCTGGCCACATGATTTAACATGACGGGTCGGGCCGGGCCTGCCCTAAATCATCAAGCATGTACCTATGGTTGGGAATTGTTTGGTTAGATTAATTGAATAAAAAAAAATATTTATACATAATGTTATAGAAATTAAATGTCAATTTATTTTTGAAATATGATTTAGATCTTAAAAGCAATAACTTATTACAGTAGAGCATCGATTATCTGACCTCCAATCAACGGTCACATCGGTTAACCGACACGTTCTAGTCAGCAAATTCAAATGTCCGCTAGTGATGTGGCGCTACAATATTTGGCTATGTCTTGGCTACTTTAATATTATTTTTGCGTGTTTTAGCTGGCAACACTGGCTCGACCATGAAAGGGAGGCCAGTATTTAAACCAGGCTTGATTTTCTATTTTTTTCTTTATTTTTGTATTTATTTTGTGCAAAATAAAGAAATAATTTTTAACGATAGAATAGTGACGATCATTATTTTAAAAAAAATTGTTCAGCTTAGCATTGATGAAAATGCAATGTGAAGTAGGTTAATAGTGATATACTAATAATGTATTTTTTCATACTTTTCGGTTATCCGTTTTTCAGCTATCCAACCAACCCCAGTCTTCAATTGAGTCGGATAATCGATGCTCTACTGTAATTATAATAAAAAGTTGTAATTCTATATCCATTTGTTAGAATTATTTGAATTAACATTTTTTTTTTTTTTGTAGTAACTTTTACATAAAGAAGATAAAGATAAGCATTGCATTTTTCAATTTGGTTGTGTCAAATATTTTTGAAATTAATCCTATTTCGAATTATAACTTTTCTGTAATGTCAATGTAAATTTAGTTGGTTACAGCTAGAGGTTGAACTTTAAAATTTTCATTTGTATATATGTATTATACTGCTTATTTATCTCTGTGATGATCATTTACAATCCAACGCATAGTATTAATGCTGACAAAAGTATGATCTGAGAGAATATAACAAAATTTGAAAATTTAATTCTTTACTTAGTAATATATTACATATTTCTAAATTTTGTTATGTATACAATGAATGCAATTCACATTCATATAATTGATTACAGAAATAAGATTTAGTTAAACGATGTTTTAAACCTTTTTTTCAGCCTATATATATAAATTTTTAAATGATCAAATGCTAAAGAATGGTGTGATTATTATAAATTTTGTTTTAATAATATATATAATTTTTTTTAATCTTTAGTGGTGTTGAAGCAAAACAGCCAAATTCTGCTATTCGAAAGTGTGTTAGAGTGCAGTTGATAAAAAATGGTAAAAAGATCACAGCATTTGTACCTCGTGATGGATGCTTAAATTTTATTGAAGTGAGTATGCTTTTAAATATTATAAATGCTAGTTCAATTTTACAGATGGTGGGTTTTTAAAAATTAAGAATTTAGTATATTATGGAATTCATATTTAAATTTGTCATCTTATTTTTAACAAATTTGTAGACTTGCTTTTTATCACTGCTGATTTACAGAAATATTAGATTGTCTTGAAGTTCATTAGCATTTCTTTGTGTAACATGCTTTTTATAATAATTTATAATTTTTGAGTTACTAAAAGTTCCAGAAAGAAAGCATAATGTAATATATACATAACATTATTTTGCTGCATGCTTATATTATGATTTGTAGATTTTCATTAAATGTTTTGACAAACAATGAACTATGAACAATAACCAGTTTTAAAGTATTTATTTATTGAATAAAAAATATATATGGTGAATACAAATTTTACTCTGATTTGTAATTCAATTCTAACTTTAACTGTAGCTTTAGGTGATTTCAATAATATTTTCAAACCTTTCTTCTTGAGTATTACAGTTTAATAAATGATTCCATTAGTTTTTAGTGGCAAGTGTTTGCACTTCTTAAGATACATTTGAACTTTGCTATTTTCAGGTGGACATTATTGAGTCATTTTTCAAGAACATTTTTTAAACAAAAATGCATGTGAAATAATGTCTAAACCAGCGTTTCTCAACCTGGGGTCATAATGATATTAAAGAAGGTCTCAAAAGATATCAAAAGGTCTCAAATAAATGAATTTTTCTCATAAAATGATTCATTATTACATAAACTTATAAAACATTTTACTTACAATAAGTACACATGTAAAGAAAAGAAATTAATGTGATGGTTGCATTTGTTTACATTTATAATTACAGTCAAAATTCAATTAGTAATAGTAAGGTTTACTGTTATTACTCCTTTGGGTGGGGAGGTCGCAAAATATTAATTTTATTTATATTTACTATTTGGGGGTCGCGGAGCTAAGAAGGTTGAGAATCACTGGTCTAAACAATGGTCTTTTTTTATGTTCTCATCAGTAGCCATTGTTTAGAGCAGTGTTCCACGTCACATGGTGAAAGGTGTATTGTGAACTTTTTACATATTCTGTTAATTTTAAGTTTTATTTATGTATTTTTATCACAGTTGTTGTTTCTTATGGTTGTATTTCATTCTCTACCACAGCACTTATTTCATAAGGTATTTGTTTATTCTTTATTACAAGCCATGCATTTTTATGTATTTTAAGAAATTATATGTAATATAAATTTTCTCACAGTTGTTCATGTCTGTTTAATAATAATGGGTTAGTGGCATTACGTAATTCTATTAATATTATCATATACGTGTTTGAGGGGGATAACATTTTAGTGTGCCGTGTTGAGTCATGGTGTGGAACACTGGTATAGAGATTGGATTGTAATTTGATAAATGCTGTTATGTACTTTTAGCATTTATCAAATTATTTTAAGAAGTGCAAACCATAAGTTTGACACTACTATTATAGTCATGTATAAAAGTTTGTTTTTGGGCATTTTTCATTTTAATAGTAATTTTATAAATATAAATACATATAAATACATTAATATAAAATTTGAAATTATAATTCTATATATATAGAAATATTTCTGTTTTAATTTAAAATCTAGAAAAGTATATAAACTAAAAATAAAGCATTTTGTTATGAAATGAATACATTAAGAAAATTATTGCAGGAAAACGATGAAGTTTTAGTAGCAGGATTTGGAAGAAAAGGTCATGCCGTAGGTGATATTCCAGGTGTACGTTTCAAAGTGGTAAAAGTTGCCAACGTGTCACTCTTAGCTTTGTACAAAGAAAAGAAAGAACGACCACGTTCTTAAAATTGATGTAATCTTGAATGACTAATAAAACACAATGAAAAGTTGAATACATTGTTGTTATTAACAGCTTTGAATATCCCAATTATTTATTTTAACTACATCAGGAAAGATTTCCAACCCTGCTTAACAATACAAAAAATTAACTAAAAAGATATGGCATAGAAAAAACAATAAAACAATCTCATAGTCAGATAACTGGAATTAAAGTCATTCAAGTATTTTACCTTTTATTGTAAAGATTCTTAAAAGCTATCTTTTGGTTATAAAGGTCTCAAACGTTCTAAGCTTTATCGGTGAGACGGTTTCGGTAAATGTGGTTGTAGCTATTTGAAGAGCGTTTGTAGGAAGCCAATCTTTTATAATGTCGGTTTATGAAGTAGCCAAATTGGTACTTCAGCTATTTTTTTTATCTCATAGACCTCTATCTTAGGTATGTACTGTACATCAACCAAAACTGGAATTCACTAACACATCCTTAAATTTCTTCAATGAAAAATCTTCCATTTTTTCAGCTGATATTTTTAGGTATTTTGCGACATGTTCCCTTTGATCTATAATTTTCTTTTCGGCATAAGTAGCATAAAATTTTCGATCCATATCCTTCTCCTACGCAGGGCCGGATTAACCCACTTTGGGACCCTAGACATTTTCTTCTTACCGGGTCCCTCCCTCTACCACAAGAAGAAATATAAGAACACATTTTCTTTAGATTTTAGAATTCACAATAACCATATAAATAGCAATATATTTTTGTTTATTATATACAGTTGTCCAACAGAAAAGTAAACTGTCTTATTTACAAATCTTTTCAAAATAGACAGTTTGACCGGGTCCTAGACATTTGTCTATGCGACGATCTGGCACTGCTCCTATGCTATTTCCACGTATTGCATGTACTGGATTTTTACAAATGTCGCATGAATGGACTCCAGTAGATTCTGTTCCACAAACAACACAATATAGTTTTACTTTGCTGTCAACTGCTTCTGTTTTTGATTCTATTAACAGTACACATGTTTTAACTGGCGGTACGGGTGTTGTAGAGTTGTAAACTGGTTCGAGCTGTGTTATTCAGTTGTTAGTAGATCCTCTAAATTTGAAGTTGAAGCATTGTAGTTAATTAATTCAGCTTCTGGTTAACTTCTGAAGTTGAAGCGTCATCATTGTTCATTAATTGAGTTGCTGGTAAATTCTTTGATGTCAAAGTGCTGTCACTATGTTGCTGTTTAAGAAGCTGATCAAAGTCCTCTTCAGTAACAAGCTTCTTAAGCAACTCCTTTGAAATATGAGTAGATTGGAGTCCTGTTTTTGGTTCTGTTCTAAATAAGGCTTTGTAAGGTGATAGTTGAATGATACAATGAAAGGAGGAATTCTTCTGAAACTGAACAAAGTAACAACCTTAGTCCAATTATTTGTGTCATTGTCAATAAGCCAAGCACGTGACATAGCTTCCACATCTTGATTCGATCGCTCAACAGATCCTTGGCTTGCTGGATGTCTAGGCCTACCATTTACAATTTTACATGTTGGCCACAGGGATGTGAATTCTTGTATGACCAACCGCAAATTCACGGCTGTTGTCACTTTGCAATGTATGAGGACAATCTACTTCCAGAAAGATTTTTAATAGCTCCATTGCTACTTCAGCTGCTCTTTTCGGCCGCAGAAAGCTGAATTTCGTCGCGTGATCCTGGTAATGTAATAGCCATTTGCAATTTCTGACCGGGGTTGACTGCAAGTCAACTAAATCCGCTTGGCCACGATGGTTGAAGTCGCAGGATACAATTGGGCGAACGACGATTCCTTTTCTTGGAAATTTTTTTAGACTGACATACCGTGCAGTTTTAAAAACTCCAGAACAACCGAAGTGGGTATAAAGTCGCGATTTCAAACTATACAGCATTTTATCTCTGCCTCCGTGGCCAGTTGACTGATGAGTTTCCCGAAGTATGTGATAAAATTCTTCTGCAGGCACTATTTTCACAACTGGATCGGAGTTAGACTTTCTCATCAAAATCAAAGAATTTTTCGTACCTACTTCCATTAGATCGTATTTATTTGTCCGTTGAAACTTACGTACAGGTGCTAATTTAAATTGTTCAGTGGCTGTGATAGCTTCTATTCCTTTGAGAGTCCACAACGGTTTTTCTTTATCATGCCGCTCACTCAAACACGTCCCGATAGTTTCATTGAATTGTTCTTTACAGACAAATTCAGTTTGAGTCTGATTTTGTCCTGTATTCAAAGACATTATTTTGATAATTGTACAAATTACAGGGAAAATAAAATATAAATGCGCGCGACTATCGTGACAATGATTTGTGCAATTGCGTGCGCCAGAGGTCGCGGCAACTAGCCTGTTGAAGGGACGAGGGGACGGGAATCTAGTGCAAGCAGTGCTATGCAAGTCATGACTTGTTTATTTTCACTTTTCACTAAAACAGTACAGGGATTTGATCAAATCACTTATTTTTTAGGGAAATGACTATAGAATTGTGATTTTACCATCTTCAGTAAATTGATCATCTCCCTTAGGGATTTGACCAAATCCCCACTTTTATCATATCCCTGCGACAGATATATGCCACAGCAGGTTTTGGACGCTCCAGACAGACCATCAGTGTTTATTTTAAATTAATTTAGAAAACAAATTATAGATGTTTAAATGTATATAATACAAATTTGCTACACGAAAAATATTTCAGTAACTTTCATAACGTTAAACGATTGATTAAATACGGACATTTATATTTACTGAATATATTTCAAATTATTAAATGCTAAATTGAAAAAATAAGTAATTCATCGAAAAGAGAACGAAAATAAAGTAAATGCTTTTTAAAAAATTATTTTAATTTATTCAATTTATAGTGATGTTTTTACATCTATAAAAATGAAAATAATTTATAAATTCTCAAACAGATCTATATGACATTCCTGTATTTCTTAACTCTCTAAACGATAGTAAATCACAAAACTTATGTTTTAAAAACGTGCAGGTGAGTACATTTTCGTAAAAGCATTGTACATTTCTTCAGTCATTTTGATTTCTTCAGCTCTGCTTTTCTCAACAACAGTTGGATCTAATTGGTTAATGCAATAAAACTGATTGAATTTAAGTATTTCTTCTCTAGCTTTATACAATTTATCAATCTTTTGCTGGTGATCATTAAAGAGTTTTTCTTTTGCATCTGTGTGACGTTTTCTGGCCACTTCTTTATCTTCCTTCTCTTTTTTATATATAAATATTTCGTTATATTCTCTCCATTGTTTTACACTTTCAGCATAAAGCAAAAGATTAATCGAAGGTGACTGCACATTTTGCATAAACTTCTGCATGTATTCTTCCAGAACATTATTTCTGTTCTTTTGGCTGTCAAAAGCGATTTTATGCAATGCTTTGAAATAAGTTGATTCCTCAAAGTCTAGCTTTTCCCTGTATAATTTCTTTTCTTCTTCTATTTTTCTATCGAGAATATCGGTACACGGGACAGATTCTGTTTTTTGACGTTTATTATCTATTATTCCTACAGGATTCCCTGTTGCAGTTCTCTTTCTATTAATACTATGCTGTGCTATATAGCCCTCTTTCTTCATTCTCATTAATCTAAAGGAATGTGAAGTGAGATCTTTATGAGGATTTGGTACGCTGTCAGAATTCCAACAGTTTTTTACCGCACTGTACCGTTCTTCGTCTGTAGTAAGGGTCTTGACCTTTTCCCATTCAGGATCATCAATGTCTATTTTTTCTGTAGGATCTTCTCTCCTCCAATTACGTTTATTCAATTTTCTGTTGCTTGTTTTATCATGTTCTTTATTCCATTCCTCTGGAACAGATTCTTTTAATATACTCTCAATACTATTTTCAGCAACATTCCCATCTTGAATAATTTCATGCTTATCGCTACTTCCTGCCGGAAACATTTTATTTTGTGAGTTAGGTTGATCTTTTTCTTTTAAAGATGCACTTTTTAGCGCAGATAACGAAATTTTTGACTTCTTTTCATCTTCTGTTTCTGATTGTTCCGTAATAGTATCCATTTCGCTAATTTCCAAAATGAGACAATCTGATTCATCTTCACTAATATTTGCAATTCTAAGCTGTGATGGACCATCATCTTTGTTTGTATCTAAATCAAGTTGAAATTTATTAACTTTTTGTTCCTCGTCACTTTTTATCTCTAATACTTCTTTTGTTTCATTAGAAACATAATGGGTAGAATCGATCTTAACTTCATCAATGGCTCTATTTTCTTGCTCGATTTCATTATTCAATGAACTGTTTAAGTTGTTATCTATCACAGTTTCAGTCTGATTAGGATTTTTATTAATATGCCTTTCGTCAGAATCATTTTTTGTTTTCTCATATAAAAAAATATTTTTATTTGGCAAAACATCCGAAAAACATGTTTTTTTTATCGAATCTCCATCATTCGTAACCATTGTTGAATTTTCCTTTTCCGATTGTTTTTCACTGTTGTGGTTGCTTAACTCTACAATTAATCTATTTTCTCTGTCTTTATCATACAAACACCTTATTGAATCGTCACCAGCATGTAGTGATTTTGGCGACGATGCGCAATGAGAATCTCCTTCATTAAGGAGTGAGCTCTCATTTTCATATTCCGCATGAAGACAGCAATATTTCACAGAATGTCTCACAGGTGTACTGGAATTTTTATCATTATAATCATTTTCACAAATTTTTATCTTATTTCTGGGAGAATTCAGAAGTATTTCAGTATTTTCTGGAATAAAGATTGTTTGATCCTTATCGTTTATAGGCATTTCTGAACATTCATTTTGATCCTGTATTGAAAATATCACACTTTCTGTAGATGGTTTTAAAAGATCATTAGATTTATCAATGCTATAGGTTTGACTTTCAATTGTTTCAACTGGTTTAGAATTCAATACATTTAATTTTTCGTCACTCTGTTTTAAATAATTAGCTACGTCAGAATTTTTTACCACTGAACATAAAGTATAATTTATATTTTCTTCTATATTCATTGAAAATTGTTTTTCATTTACATTCGGATTTCCATATAGGCCTATACTTTGTTCCACCATTTGATAGTACCCTGGAAAACTGAAATTGTAGTATACAAAACCTTCTATTATTTCGCTTAGAGAGTTCACGTTAAAGGTATTCAACGAATTCTGATTATAATTGCTAATACAAGGATTATTTAAAATTTTGTTATTATCTTTACATAACATCAAAAGAGATTTTTCTAACTCTTCAAATGTCTCTACTCGATCAGGAGATGAAAAATCCATATTTTCCATTTTCTCAAATTGATTTCTATCAATTTTATCTATAAAATAAAATTTAAAAAAAAACGATAAAAAGAGGAAAAACTATTTTCCTAATTAAAATTATAATTTATACAAAGAAAAACAATTGTTACAGAAAGATTGACGTTACAGTTATCCAGATAAAATGTTAAAAGTAAAATTGATATTCAAATAATGCAGACTCGAAAGTGATTTCAATTTAATTGAATTTTATTTGTTATATGTTTAATGCTTGCATTTAACTTTTTTAATGCAAGCATTAAAAAAAAAGTTTTATAAAAATAAAATTGCATTAGTATTGATGTTTTGCCATTTCTGGTATTTAATTAACTTATTTACTAATCTTAAAGAAACACACTAGCATAAGTGATTGTTATTGTGCGAGTAAACAGAACAGCGTAGCAAGGAACTAAAAGAACACTTAAGTCGATATTACTAGGAATAAAATAGGAATACTTACATTTTATATTCTAAAATATAAGACAAATATTAAAATTTTATTAAGTTCTTGATGGTATAAAATAGAAATTTACACAATATAATACAACATATAAATAAACTTTTAAAATAAAATATACCTTAGTTAAAACTAATTTTGTAACAAATATATATATATTATGTACTTAATAGTTTTAGAGAACCTATAAAAGATTGATAAAGATAATCAAATTAAAAATTTAAACAACTTCACAAAAAGTTATCTAAATCAGACTAGAAAAATTAAATTTTAAAAACACGCGATTTTTTATTATTTTAGATTATGAATTTATCATCTAAAATCATCACGAATTTATTATTAAATTTAAAATCTCACGTAAAAGTTAATATATATATATATATATATATATTATGTAAATTAAGGATGTTTGTTTGTCCGCTATACACTCCTAAACCGTTCAACCAATTGTTATGGAACAGGGCAATTACGTTAACATATTTCTAAGTTATATAATATCGTATACACCACCACTAAATATTGATTTAATTTTTATATATTTCTATATATCAGACGTGGGCAAATGCGGCTCTTTTTGAGTTACATGCGGCTCTTGCTGAAAGTGTTAATTTGTTTTTTATTGTTATTTTTATAATTTTGTGAAAATATGTTAATATAAAACAAATATTCAATTTTTTAATAATATTTATATTATATAATAAAATTGCGCGCCTTACCATACTACCCGCCACGACAGTACAGAACTGCGGCTCCCATGCATTTTGCAAAACCTACATTTCGGCTCCCACTGAACTCTTGCTTGCCCACCCCTGCTATATATATTAAAAGAAAACTGTTCGGTCACCTCCGTACAAAAATAACGTAATTTTAAAAATTCATTGAAATTACAAATTGTAAATCAAAAACAACTTTTAAACTGCTTTAAAAAACATTTGTTTTAATTTTCAATTAATTTGATTTTAATTAATTTATTTTATTTTTAATTTTGGTGTAAAGACCAGCGTTTTAATTAGGTTTAATTTATTTAGTCTTAATTTAGTTTTCATAATTATTTTAATTTTTATTCATTATTATTAATTTCATTTTGCATTAATTTTATCTGCATTTTTTAACTCTTAATTACAAATTTTTTAATTAATTGCAACTCTCTTCTTTTGCCACATATCTATAGAAATTGTTTTAGTGCTGTTTCGCAGAAAAGATAATCAAATTTAAATTTATTTTAATTTTTTCTTGGTAATTTCCATTACTTTTTTTGTTTTTTAAACTTTCTTGCATAAAAATTTCTTTTTTAAATTTTATTTATAAACGAGTTAACAGTGATTGAATTACGGGACTACTAAATTACAGTAATTTCTGCCTTCATCCGCTTTCTGGCTTTGCAGATCATCTTTTCAACTCCGGTTATTTTCATTTCTGAATAGTACTTTCTTAATTCTAATATTTTTTTTTTTTTTTTTTTTTTATAAAACTCGCTATTTACAAGGACACGCCTCCCACGTAGTTTTTAAGCATTCCGATAGTTTTTAAAATGGGTTTTACCCCACACATTTTTGAAATTTACAAATTCATAACGTCGAGTATAACAAGCTAGTTTATATATTTATACAAAAACACTGGAAACTCGATAATCCGAATTCGATGATTATCCAAAAAGATTCTTGTCCCAAGAAACTTTTTATGTTTTTTGGGTCAATTTAGCAGTGTGCATGTAATGAAGAAAAGATACCTTCATATACAGTAATCGCATTACAGTAAATTAATTTACTCAATATCTAACGTAATGTTGAGTAATATGACCTAGTTTTGAGGCGTTATAATCAAAAGATAACGTAATGATTTCCAGTTACATGGAGAGGTTGGTTTCTATGTATTATACTGTAATATGTACTGTACAACGCTGCACGTTATTTTTTTTAAAAAAACCTTTTCGGATAATCGCGTTTTCCATGTACTGTACTGTATGTATGTGTATATACATTTGTACATACAGGAATAATATGTAGGAATAATATACACATATATATATATATGTAAGAATAATATACATGTGTAGGAATAATGATAGAAATAGAAGTAACAATAATCTTCCAGCGTTCGTAACACACTTTAAATTATTGATAGAATGATAATGTTCTGGCGTCCGTAACGTCTTTAGTCCTCGTTGCGCCTTCTCCAACTGTCGTCTTCCCTTACTCGTCTCCTTTACAACCCCTCGTTTATTTTCTTAACAGTTTAGGAATTTTACTCATCTAACCCCACATTCGGCCATCCTGACAGATGACATAGTCCCCGATGTCCTCATCTGACCGGTCGAAAACTTCGTTAGTTGAACTAACAATTTAGTAGGCATTTCCTTTTTGTTAAAAGTTTTTCTGTTCTCCGCTTGCAGTTTGCTCTAACTTCATCCCTTTCTTCCTCAAAAGCACAGAACTTTTGCTTTCTCGATTTTACTCTTCGTTATTTTGTTTCTTTACTTTTATTATGTTACAGTACTTACGCATGCTACAGTAATTTTTATACACATGATGAGTAAACTGTGCACTTATCATATAAAAATTACGGTACTCTTTGCTTAACGGGACACCAGTCAATTAATGAAATCCGATTTGTGTTTACATCACATAACGTTCGTTTTAATTTTTATTAAATCGTATATAAAATATTCTAGAACTCAAATCTTTTCTTTAAGTGTGCATAAAAATTATAAAAAAATCGATTATGAATTTATACAATGAGTGTTAATACATATTTCAGATCGAAAACGATTAGCATATTTTCGCGTTGGTATAATTTAAAAAGTTAAATTTCAACTCCTAGTTGTGTTTTATACATATGGACTTGTTATGATATGTTATTTGGTTATAAATATAAATTCGAAATTAGAATAATATTAAAAGTTAAAATAACATTTTTTTTTTTTTTTTTTTTTTACTTATTTTCAACCTACTTTGCATAGTACAGCGACTCATGGTTGCGTTATTCATCATCATGTGATTAAGTAAATTACTTGGATGTACCGTATGTATCTGAAAGTTATATACTGTAATTTTTGTTTTTTTTTTCCAAAGTTCGCCGTAATTGTTCATTTTGGTCAGTTTGTTATTATACGATTTAAACTGGAATTTAGATTATGGCAATCGTCAATTGACGAAGAAATTGCAATTCGTTTTTCCTAGAAATTGGAATCTTACATGGTGAGCTAAGAAATAATCCCAGTATGATTGTTGATCGGAATGATTATATGCGTTATGTGCGTATCTTCAATCATTGCAAAATTAGGTGGTGCAAACAGTCGTTGAGATGTACGAAAGGCGATTTACACATAGAAAAGTGGAATTTGCCGTGAATCGAAATAGTGTTTTTTAGTCACCGTGAGAGACCGTTCAACTAAAACATAGATTTATGCTATATGACAGGGGTGGGCAAGCAATAGTTCAGTGGGAGCCGAAATGTAGGTTTTGCAAAATGCATGGGAGTCGCAGTTCTGTACTGTCGTGGCGGGTAGTATGGTAAGGCGCGCAATTTTATTATATAATATAAATATAATATAAAACAAATATTGAATTTTTTAATAAACATATTTTCACAAAATTATAAAAATAAAATTGTAAAAATAATAATAAAAAACAAATTAACACTTTCAGCAAGAGCCGCATTTGCCCACGTCTGGTATATAGCAATAGTTATAAAATCTATAAATCTACAATTTATTTTCAAATTTCAGCCCAATAAGTGTAAATATTCTATTAAGCAATAAACATTTACCCATCTCCATTGAAAAATATAACAATCTCTCAGTTTGTCTTTCTGTGAGAGATATATCCTCTGGTTGCTTGATTTATGTGGTTCATTGCCGTCATGATTAAATATTTTACATTTTCTATTATAAAAAATACGAAATTAAATTAATAAAGTCATTTTATTAATGTTAGTTTTTTTTAGAACTTAAGTTAACCTAAAGATGAGTCGATGACGTAAGGCACTTTCCCATTGATCCAGCGAGCCCAAGGATAAGGCGTTATAACTTAACTTCGATTCGATAAGGCGTTATAACTTAACTTTAAATTTAAATTAATTTTGGTACATCTTAACTATTTAAAATCAATAAACTTACGTCACTGTCTTCTGTTCTGATAATATCGCCTTGGAAGAGAGCTTAGGTTTATATAGGGTGCATAGGAAAGTCCCTTTAACCAGAAAATTCTTGCGAACGGAGAAAGCTACAGCTATGCAAGTGAGGTAAGGGTATAGTAAAGCGACTATGCCCGACCTAATGCAAACGACAGCAGCGCCCCTGGTGACGAAATTTGGAAGATAGGCAGTGCAAATCGGAAACGAAAACAGAGCAAACTTCCCAATTAGAAAGTTTTAGAGCATCAATTAATTAGTACAAAACGACATGTGGAAAGTTAAGTAACTCGTTGCTAGAATTTTCTCATTGGTACTACAGTATTATTGTCCGATAACCAAATGATCGAGGCAGTAAGAGCAATACGCTGCCATATAACAGTAGATAAAAGGACCGAATACTGGCTGCTGGTCGTGGGTTCGCTTCTAATCGATAGTCTGACAGCGTGAAATTTTCCGGGTATTCTTTACGTGTCTAACACGGAAATAAGGAGTTGTTTCACTTATAATTTCCAGAGGCATCTTCTCCTTGCAGTTCGTCCACGTGTTAATGGACGATTTACCTTAAGCCATCGATCCAATTCAATCCAATCCACTAGTCTGCCATTTTGGATGACACAAATTGGAGTCTATTCAGCATCAAAACAGAAATCTTTAAAGATAAATCAATTCAGATAAAACAGGCTCAGAATTTACTGCTCGGTCATTTTTAATGGGCCACAGAAACCCATAATATGCATTTAAAAAATAATTTTTGTTCCCGCCAATGAAAAAAATTAACACATTAGAATATTCGATTTTTGCAATTAAAACTTTTAAAATGAAAGGGGAAATAAACCTAAAAGTAAACAACTTGTTAGTAACTTAATATAAACAAGATTATAAATAACACCTCGTTGCTAATTTACTGTTTTATTTAAAATTTTACAAAGAGATTTACATTAAAAACTATTCTTTTATGGCATTATGATATATTTATATCAATTCAATTCCACAAGAAATGTTGAATAAGCTTATATTTTACGCATTTGATTGGATTCAAAATTATTTATTCGTGGTTTTCTCTGGTTTATAATTTTAGAAAAAGTCTTTCTTCTGAAAACAGATTCAAATTATACAAGTTTTTCTAAAATCGACAAGAAAGAAATTGAATAATAGACCAAAATAACAATAAACCTTTATTGTTAAGATGTATTCTTTACGAAGAAGGATTTCGCTAGCAACGATGTGCGTTTATATTTCAATTTTATCCTCTCCATTGATTTTGTCAAAGGCTTCACCCATTCCACGTAGACATTTTGATTCCGCCGACCACAGAACAGAAGACGAAAGTTATCTCAGTATGTTCCGTGAGAAACGGGATCCACAAGAATCTGGAACATCGCCTAAAGATACTCAGGCATACAATTACATAAGATATTTGTATCGTCTCTTGTCTGGTCCCACCACCAAAGCCGATATCAGAAGTATAACACCAGGAAAAGAATTTCCGATGACCGTAACTAATTATCCATCGGCAAGGCTATTAAAGACGGAACATGATTGGCTGAAACTCGTATTAGAAAGGATGAGAAAGAATAAATTTAAAGAATTACGAGATGTCATCGGGAACCAAAGCGTGGACGAGTTGGTGTCAATTAAACCCAGCACTGGAATAGCTACCGATGCGAATAGATCGAAACTTTCGTCTACTCGAACTTATCAGATTATATATTATTTTTTAATTATCTCTATTATAATAATATGTGCAGCATTCATCCAACTGAGTAGAATGAATTCCCGTCCGTAACCTGATTTATTCGCCAAGTCCAATCAGAAAATCAATCGAATGTAAACAGAAACCGATGAAACAGTTTCTTCAATGACACAAGATTTGGACGAAGAAGAAATCCAACTGTTGATTTTCTTCCTTATTACTGAACATAAACAAAAATCACGAATAATTTTTAATAATCAATAACGATTCATCAAAAATTTCGACAAAAATTTTTCTGAAGACTTATACAAGTATTGCAAAAGTGTTTATGAGAATATTCTCCTCCTCAACTCGATATAACGGAAATCCGAATTATCTGTATACCGTATTTCTGTAGGACATAACAATTATTAAGTTTATTAAGTCTGCTCTCACTGGAAATAGGACTACACCACAATGGTATCTACCCTGCTTCTTAAGTTATCATCCTCAAAACCCAAGATCATCGAATAAAAAGTGAGATTCATCAAAAAATAAAAGAATCATACTAATAATAAAACTGTGCGACCCTCGGGAATGGAAAAAAAAAATAATTGAAAGTTAAATTTCCACGAGATAAATTAGAAAGAGGCAAGACAAAGAAAGCTGAGCTAGTTACAGTTATAATTGTACTAGTATTATCTCAGTTATTAATAAACGTATTTATTCACAAATCAACAAGGTGTTTCCTTCACTCTCACCACCGGTAACGCCTGTTGTTTCTTATAATAGCGAAGTCAGATTAGAATGAATCATTTCTTCAGATAAATAAAAATGTATCAGTTTATGACGTCATAATTCATTTAACTCGACACGCGATCTGCTTGTGACGTCATTACTTCATTCCTAGAAACTCCCCCCTTTCCCCGTTCACTGCCGAGGCACTTTACCATCGCGCTGTATAACCGTTACACACACAGTTATGTAGAGATGAAGATGAAGACTTACAAAATATTAAGTTGGTAACAAAATTCTTCTATATTACTATTATACGTAATTGTGACATTGTTTCCATGAAATGTCACCCTCTAGGATACACAATCGATTGAATCAATTTACAGACGCCAACGTTGTAAAATCCCTACAGCGTGCATATAAGGATTCATCAGCACAGTTCTTATTGCGTATAATTCTAGTCTGTAGGAATAACACGACAGAGGTTCGGAAATCGTAACATCAAGTTTCAGTGGAATAGTTTAATTGGAAGAAACTGGTTTTTATCGTATTCGTTAGCTTAAAGATACTACTCAGAATAGGTCCCCTGAGAGGATAATTAATGCAGAGCCAAAAGTACTGGTGCTAGAAACTTAAAAATTTGAGGGTGTGTTCCTTTTGTAAAGTTTAGGCGTGCTAAGAAAATATTTCCCATTTTACAATTACGTGATTCATTGCCTGGTGATAACAGAGAAAAGAGATAGATAGGACGTCGGTATGAGTCACAGTTATGTTTTCACAGATTCGAGACAGCTTGGTAGCTTGAACGGCCCCAGGCTTTCGCCCGTGACGCAAGTGACTTTCATTACAAGCATTTAGCTTTCCGAAGTCTATGAGAACAATTATTTGGCATTGACGGCCGCGAATTTTGCGCCAATAAGCTGCCTCGACTTGTTCGAATATGAAATTGAGTTGATACAACTCAATTTCATATTTATTTTCACGTTTTCACTTCGCGGTCCTTCTCTGTTTTTTTTTCGTTATTTACACGTGTAGGTCATTTCATTGTTATCCACATTTGATATCATCACTTATCACATACTGCCATGACGCGCTGTCTGTCCGCTACAACTGTCAAGAATTAACGCGATTGGCGAAGCGTAGTGACAGCGGGCCAATAGAGAGCAGGGTCCTATTCTGAGTAGTATCGTTAAGCTAACGGATACGATAAAAACTAGTTTCTATCGAAACCACGTGATTCGCGTTTAATCAACTGTGAAAATGCTATTCCGAGCCGTACGTTTCGTTTTCGGTGCCGATAGCCACGTGCGATAACTAAGTTTTTGTTATCGGTCACTCTGGAGCTGCCGTTAGGGACGTAACTAGGGTTTCTTATTTCCCGGTCTTTTGCTTGTCCCGGGATTCCGGGATAAAAGTGAACTGTTTCCCGGGATCCCGGGAAATCCCGGGATATAATAAATTATTTTTAAAATATAAAAAATATCTTGAAATCGAATGATAAATTACTTTAAAAAATGAAAAATAATGATAAGTGTTCTACAACCTCCATAATCGTATTAATAATGATGTGTAAAATATGTATTAAAAATACCTTTGAATTACGTAGAAAATTCACAAATAAAAAAAAATTTGTTAAAGTTTGTTCGAAACTGCTTATAACAAAAATTGCCTACGAATTGAGTTAAAAATTTAAAGAAAAAAAACTGAACTTTGATCAAACTTCTAACTTAGAAAATGATATTTTTTATTTAAATAAAACATAATACAAATATTACTGTAAATTTTTATAATGAGATTTTAAGAAACAAAGATGGTCGATACTCCGATCACTCAATCTGGTTCTTAATTTGGTAATAAAAAGTCCTGCTGCCGAGAATGCCCTTTCTGATTCAATCGATGTGGGTGGAATCGTTTTTAACGCATTTAACAGAAGACAGATGTTGTGTGTTTTTTCACCTGTAGCCTCAAAGATTTCTATTTCGTTCTCGAGACGCGTTTCAGTACTGCTTTTGTTGTCCACTTTTCTTGATCTGTCTATCTCAGCTTCTTTGATAGCAGCATCAAGCTTTTCAGCTAAAGTCATTGCAGATGAGCTTGCGACATCTGGTAGTTGATCTGTATCACCGGAAGTAGAATCAGTAGATACTTCAAAAAGACGATCTAACATCTGTTTTGCTGATAAAATTAACATAGTCTTGGTTGGTAAGGCTGGCAAACTTTTTTCACTTGGGAAAGTTGAAACTTTTCCATAATTCTTTCCACTATTGAGATATTGTATGAGGCCAGTCAGTTTTACATTTCTTCTCTCTGCTATGCGTCGAATAAACGACTCTTTTAGTCTTCTTGAAAAAGGTGTGTTTAGTTGATTTAACTCATTTATAATAAAAGAAAAAATACCTTCCGATGAAAGTAAAGTCGATCCTCTGTTGCCAAGCTTTTCTGCTCCAGCTTTTAATGGCTGCAGTGATGCCACGATGTCACGAATTACAGTAACTTCTTGTTTGTCAAGATCAAAATTGTCCGTATCTTTATTACAGTCAATGATTGCTTTCGATATGGATGATCTTATTTTAATAAATCGCTCTAACATGGCTAAAAGGCTATTCCATCGGGTTTTGGAATCCAGAAATAAGTGCAAATTTTTCCCATGTTCCTGTTCAACGTATTTTTGTAAGATGTTATTCTTTAAAGGTGATTTGCGAAAAAATTTTGCTATTTTTCTAACCTTATTAATGATTTGAGAACAGACGATTTCATTACCTAGTGTGTCATGTAATTCAAATGAAATATCTATATCGAAAGGATCTTCAGCCAAACGCTCACACAAAACACTTTCAAAATCAATACTATAACTAAAGTCTTCTTCATCTTTCTCAATATCGTCATTGCGCTCTTCATCTTCAGTTTGAATTTCTTCAGAAAGAGGGACTGCTACTGAAGTGGTTGACTTTTGGTACAAAACATCACATACCGCTAAATGAATTCCGTGTGCATAACA
Organism: Centruroides vittatus; assembly: GCF_030686945.1. Lineage (NCBI taxonomy): Eukaryota > Metazoa > Arthropoda > Arachnida > Scorpiones > Buthidae > Centruroides > Centruroides vittatus. Next base: position 1,904,007 of record NW_027122256.1, on the reverse strand, counting down.
TAACTGATGCTCACATTCAATTAACCTTCCAAATTTCACCATTACAGCTGCACCATCAGTAACACAAGCCACCACGTGTTTTTCTAAAGATATGTGAAATTCTTTTAACTTTTCTTTGATTACTTGGACAGCAGTTTCTGCAGGTAGAACATTGGAAATCTTCACCATTCCTAAGTTCCAAAATGTTCCGTCACTTTTGTGTATGTTTATATTTAAATACCGGCGATTGTTTAGTGAAGTATATTCATCCAAGGATAAACTAAACCTTGATCCTCCATTTATTTGGCTATCAATTTCAGAACATAATCGTTGTTTGATTTGTTTGTAATGCGAATGGATGAGATCCATTACATCTGATGGATTTTTTGGTAAAGTGTATCCTCTGTCTGTCAATGATTTTCTGATGAACTCACTTTTTGTAATAGAGTTGATAGAGATGCCATCTAAAGTCGCAAGTTTTGTTACTATTTCTTCACACGTTTCTTTTTTAATAAAAAGCGATGGTAAGGTTTGTTGAGAGGCTAATCGCTTACTGCTAGTTTCTCCAGTTTCCTCGGCTGTACGCTTAGTACTAGTGACAGATAATTTGTCAATATTATGCTTGTTACGCAGATGTCTGATAAGGCCGCTTGTTGAAAAACCTTTACACTTTATCTGTGTTTTACATTCATTACAGGTTGCAAATTCTTGTTTCAAATCCTTAACGAAATATTTCCAAACAAATGATTCTGACATTCTTGATTAAAGGGATTGGTTACGAACAAAATAAATTATAAATTATAACGTAGTATAAATGTAGATAATAGGCGATTACAGGAAAATCCTTGAGTTAACTCGCAGCTCACAAATTCACAAAAGGAAGTGTGACATATGCACAATTTATAAATAATTTTAATTTCAGTTATTCACATCAGATTTGTTAAATTTTACAGGATTGTATTATCTTTCAACTTTAGGGGAGTAAAGCTTTTTTTATTTTCTCCCGCGAAAGTAATAGATTCTACTAGTCCCCCACTTTGAACGACAACAAAGTGCTAATCGTTTTATTACTTTGTTTTCAAAAACTCCCTTATCTGTCAGTAGTGAGTTAAATGACTAACAAATTGTTTTTGCACTCGGGGGAATGTTTTCTTTTAAATTTAACAACTAGTATTGACAGTAATGAAGTCTATAATTTTGTTTTTAATAATTAAAAAAATATTGATAAAATAGCCAAATAAATGTTCGGGTCACAATTACTAAATGGTATTGCTACGTAATAAACATAGATTTTAATTGTTGCAAAATTGAAAGTATTAAATTTGTAAATAGCGTCCCAACTGAATAAAGTAATGAATAATCTGCCAAGTATTGAATAATGTCACCGTAGTGTGTCTGTAAAAAAGCAAAGTAAACTACAACACGGTTTCATCAGAATCAAAAGTATTAAATTTCTTATCGTGTTATGATCGCGAGACAGCACAGCGATAACACCGAGCGAGAAAATCGCGTTGTCAAAAAAGCTGCAATAACTTATTTGAAATTAATTGGGATTTGGCCGGTCATTGAAACCAGGAGAAAAAGATAGAATGTGTAGTATTATGGTAAAGGTTAAACGTTCCACATTGTTATTTTATTCAATTGCAATTGTGCTCATAATAATCGCGAGAATACAGAGCTCTCACTCTGCCAGATAATTCACTGCAGGTGGTAGTAAGGAATTGTTTTTCGCAAAATTTCTGTAAATATATATATATATACAAATTTTTAAAACCTCTGTTGGAATCACTTCAGAACGTATCAATTGAGGATTACTACAAAGCCCGCAGTTCAACAATTATTTATTTTTGAGACATATAAACAAAAAAAACTAATAAGCAGGCTTAAATTAATAAATATAAATGCATTCCGGCATTCTGACAGTTTATGAGTTAATTATACTTTCTATTTGTAAAATTTCTTCAATCTTAACACAAAATAAGAAAAAAGTGAACTTTTAAAAAAATTGCGGGATTTCCCGGGATGAGAAAAATTTCCCGGGATATTTCCCGGGGTAAAAAAACAGCCGGGATCCCGGGATCCCGTTTCAGAAACCCTAGACGTAACGAAAGTGAAATCAACATGGAGTCTTGTTGTACGAATGATTTTACTTCACGAGCAATTGGAGAGAGAGTTAATAAACTATGTTTTTGTATTGCTTAAAAATAATTACCTTAACTGTTTATGAATATTGTATAATGTAATTGCTTTCTTGTTAAAATTTAAAGTAAGTAGCTATAGCATGAACATTATTTCTGAAATAGGTTTCATTCGCATATGTATAAATTAAAATGATAGTCATATATTTATATTCAAAGCTATCAGTTACTTTCCACCATCTTTCTGGATCTTTTTGTGAGCAGACTCCACCGGAATTCAGACGGTTGGCTATTTCTTGCCACAATTTCTGGCGATCTTTTACGGTAAAGGAAGCATCTAACTTCCCTGACATTAATTTAAGGTTGTCTTCCATAAAATTAACGAACATCTCGAACTGGCAACTTTTAGTTCGCTGGCTTCGTTCTCCTTTATCCGACATTTTAAAACAAAACTATTTCACTAGCGCTGATGCACGACAATGCTAAAACCACGTGCTTCGCTTAAAAAATGGCGGGTTGCAGTCACGTGACAAAAATACAATGTTAACTAAACTGTGATTGGTTAAAGCGTAATAGCTATCGATAGCATGGAACCCAGACGCATCTCGACCGACTACCCGTAGCGAAACCCACTTAACGTGGAGCACAGAATAGCGATTTGTCTAAGGTTCGTTAACTGCCTTTCGCTAAGGGGACTCTTATCGAATGTCCAGTGTATCGCTCTCGTTGAGTTATCGGAAGAGCTCAGAATAGGTCCCCTCGGTCCTTGCCATAATACGGTTTGTGCGCCAATTTTCGTACGTGCGTTAATCAAGCTGAATAATTTGGCCGAATATTCGGCTATAGAGGGGATGCAGTCATGTGATATAACGTCATTGCTCCGCCCAACAAAACAATTGTCTGCCATATTGGTTGCTGATTTCACGTTACCCTGCTTGATCACTTTATTACGTCAACGTGGAAGAAAGGAATTTTACTGGCCTTGCAGCCGATTTAAAAGATAATGATTTGATAAAATATAAAGAGAAAACTTCTTTTATAGAATTGGATCCATAAGAAATGAAACAAATGGATTTTTCATCCAACGATTTAACCACGTGGCCAACTATAGAACATGGGGAGACAGTAAATTATTTGGAAACGCCTTTACACAAAAACTCTTGATCAGCCGATTCCAGGATGTATTAGTCTGGAATTGCTATTTATGTTAAGATTGTCTTGATAGATATTTGTGTTTATACTGAATGGGTGTATGTAGGCTGATGAGGAGTTTTTGTGCCCGAAATGAATTCTACTAAAAATTTGATTGTGGTTAATTAAAGGCTAATTTTTGTAAAAATTTAGTCTATTTTGCTCCAGTCAGTCATCCTGATGTGATAAGCCCTCCAATTTATTATAGCCATATTTATTAGGCTAATTAACTTAATCTTAATAATAGAGACTTGCGCAACACAAAACCATAGTGACAAAAGAAAAAATTTAATGGTAATTATAAATACAACTTAACTTAAAATGTGACTAAATATAAAATTACATTCATCTTTATATTAACGCAGTTATGTTATGAGTAATGGAAAGTCTCACATGAAGATACGTACCTCTCCTACAAGCAAAATTAAATCATTACGAATAAAATATCACGATGAATAAATCCGCTTGTTAAATCATTATGAGCATCGAGTGATTTGTATGCCTTCATCTGATCCAGTGTGACAGCGTTAGTTGTTAAAACCAAATAATTTACTGCCTCCATGTTCTATAGTTGGCCACGTGGTTAAATCGTTGGATGAAAAATCCGTTTGTTTCATTTCTTATGGATCCAATTCAATAAAAGAAGTTTTCTCTTTATATTTTATCAAATCGTTACCTTTTAAATCGGCTGCAAAGCCAATAAAATTCCTTTCTTCCACGTTGACGAAATAAAGTGATCAAGCAAGGTAACCTGAAAACAGCAACCAATATGGCGCCTGTATATATGAGCGGAGTCATGTGACGTCACGTGCACCCCCTCTATTCGGCCTGAAACCGAATATACTATTCGTTGCAACATTATTTATTATATTTAATTACAAAAAACTTAATTCTCAATAAAGGCAGTTGTTATAATTACAATACTTATGCATGTATGTTTTTTTTTAAAAAAAACCTGAGTATGGACTGTAGAACAGGTTGAAAACGTTCGTTAAAGTTAATAAATAATTCTCAATGAGATAGTGTTGTTGTAATTAAGGGGGACACTATAGATCACTATCTATGGAATTTCGGGACTTTGAGTATATATCTGAACTGAGGGGACCGAGATGAGTTCAACGATACCCTACTTTTGGACCGGAGACGAAAAATAAAGTTATCATACTTTTTTTCGGCGATCGCGCGATGATAGGGAGTCGCGTCGCTCTCCGCTAAGTCGGCCTCGCTATCGCGATCGGGAGTCCCGTCGCTTGCCGTTAAAATTGCCTTTAATAGACATTTCCCCCTTTTTTTACTTTGTTCAAGAACTACCGTGAATCAATCACTAGTTTAGCACATGGCGGCGTGTGATGGCGCCCATACGAGAGGTCAGTCGGGCCGCCATGTTCGCTGCCATAAGTAACATTAACCGAAATGGCGATCGCGCGATGATCAGAAGTCGCGTCGCTCTCTCCGCTCTCGTATCGCGTGTTTAACCCTCCGGGAGATGACCGTAGTCCGACGTCATGGTTTGCAGACTTTACCGCAAGATGGCAGTACTAGCAACTAGGGCTTCATGAGAGCATTAAAAAAGTATGGTAAGTGATAAAGTATGATAACTTTTTTATTTTTCGTCTCCGGTCCAAAAATAGGGTACCGTTGAACTCATCTCGGTCCCCTGAGTTCCAATATATAATCAAAGTCCTGAAATTCCATAGATAGTAATCTATAGTACACCCTAATTAAGAAGCATATAGCTGGGTATTAAATATAAATCAATTTCATATCGTATTAAAAATGTAATTTTAATTTTTTAAATCATCATCTTATTATATATTAGTATATAACGTCTTATCTTTACTAACTTTTTAAAATTTATATGAGAATACTTTTAAATTTAATTAAAATGGAACAATTAAGCGCAGCAGCGCCGCTTAATTGTTCCATTTTAATTAAATTTACCATGGGCGCTCAAACAGCCGCTAGCTGTTTGAGCGCCCGTGTGCAATAACGATTATGCCGCCCCTGTTTAACTACGACTACCTACGCTGAACTTTCCAGCAATACCAATTTACCGCCCGCGTACGGTGCACGCCCGCTTACGGCGGGCCTGATTAAGCGAACAAACAAGGCGAAAGACATTAACGCGTTCGATTTTTTTGTATTGACTAAAATCCTCCGAAACATCTTTTGAAATGTTAAATGTTAATTTGCATAATTATCAACTTTTGTACGTCCTTCTTTTTATCATTTATTATAAGAAAGAAGCCATTTAACATTATTTCTATTATTAAATATTATTAAATTAAAGTTACCGATAAAAATTTACATATTCTGAAGATCTTTGTTCTTATTTACGAAATTATGCCATTATAAATACGGAAGTTAAGCAGTAACGACTAAATGTAAACTAGAAAATATATAATTAATAATAATACAATTTCAAATATTTCTTTAAATATATAATCTTTACAACTTACCAATTTTCACCATTTCAATTCACACGTTAAAGTCCCGATCTCTACTGGAATTTGGATTTGTCCATTGGCTTCCATAACAATATTTTGTCATTTTAGTTTGTTTAAAATATAAATCCAATTAAAAAATTGTCGTATTAAATTTTAATAAAATAAAATTGATGATTGTTCGTTTAAAACATTCTTAACTAATTACGTTCATCTGGCAACTCATGAAAAACTTCGTAATTTTAAAATCGACTCGATGACAAGTCCCAGATGCTTGCGCCCTCTATATCCGGTGGAAAAACTCCGTAAAACACCCTTAAAAATATTTTTCCACCCTAAAAATACTCCTAATTTTTTGAAATTATAATTTAAAAAATGTTTTATTATCCTTTTATGGATTACAAAACTTTTAAAAAATTAAAAAAAAGCATTCATTATGAAAATTAAATATCTTGATATGCTTTGTTTATCGAGATGTACTGTATAAACACTACTTTGTCTTCCTTTACTTCAAATAAACTTGTAATTAAACACGTTTATATATACAATTACTAGAATATACGCTAAATAGGTTTTGCTTATTTTTAAAAGATTCTTTCAAAATAATAATATAAATATAGGAATCGATCTGCTAGATTATTATAAATTATACATTGATAAATTTAAAACTATTACTTGCCTATAAAACTTTAATATAATTCTCAAGTGTTGAAAATTAAGTAAAATGTTTTAATTAAAAAATATATCGCCAGGACCTTTCTTCTCCGGATCGTTGTGCGAGACCGGATTTGAGGGACGGAACCCAATGTTTTAACTGCTTCGGTCATCCGACCAACATATTACGAGTTTACAATATAAATTTACATTTTATCCGTAGAAAATAATATATATTTTTTTTATTTAAAACTTTGTTTGAGATTATTGTAATTTTGAATTTTCTAACTTGGGCTAAGATTTGGCTATTTTCAAACCACATTTGGTAAATTTGTGTTCGTATGTTTTGATGCGCACAAAACCACGTGCTTTTCAAAAAAAGCGTGGTTTTGGGATTTGATGTTCATTTTTAAAAGCTTAAACTATAATAATGGAGTTTTTGGAAGAAGCTAGTCCGTATAAAGACAAAGAATTTTGTTATTTAGATGTGTTTTTGTATGCATCTTTTCTGTAATAGATTTTAGTTTAATAATTCGTATTTCATATTGTACTGTATATAATAAGTTTTATGACATAATGATTTGATTTAGTTATAATAAGCCCATCTATGTGAATGGCCAACTTTATTCATATTCAGAGCTGCATTAAGCTTTTTTTAGGTCCTAGGCACTTTTTAACTTTTTAAATATAATTTTTTTATTTTTTTATAAATATTAAAATTATTCCTGCTGCAAAAGGAGCAGAATTTATTATTCTGCCTTCCTAATATGAATATTGCTGTTAAAATGTACTGTATATGTCAGTGTAAGGATTAAACTTTGAAGGAGGATGATCTTTTTCAACATTAAAAATCATTTAAGATCTAATTTGTCTCAAATAAAATTATCATATTTAACAGTACTTTCTGTAGAAAGTGAAATATTGAACAGTTGCCAGTTGAAGAAATTATTAAAGATCTTGCATGCAGAAAATGTAGAAAACTCTACCTAAATAAATAGATTTGAGCAAATTTAATGTTTTATTTTAATTCTCATAACTTATATTTTCTCAATTTTTAATTTCATAGGCTGTAGACACTGTGGCTAAAGTGCCTAATGGATAAGAAACACTGCTCATATTGCATAGTTGCTTTGATTTGTTTTTCTATTTTTGGAGTTTAAATGTTTGAACTCTTAATTATTAATTAAATGATATTCTCATTTGTTAAAATTTTATAATCATATTTTCTCTCAAAAAGGGAATAAATTTTCCATTCATTATCACTTTTATGTAATTCTGAATAGTAAATTAGTAATTCCGATTTAGACTTCTGACATAATTCTTTCAATGTTGATGTTGTTCAAATACATGTAATCTTATTTTAAATCATCAAAAATATTTTTAATACAATCTTCATGTATATTTCAATATCTTTTCAATAATATATTAGTTAAACCAAACTATTGCCATAATTAATCGAGCTATTATTTTGCTATTATGTATTAGTTGTGCAGTATATAAATATAAGTATAATAAATATAAACATCTGGCCACATTTAACGGTAACACTTTTTGTCTGGCCACATTTAACGGTAACACTTTTGTCTCGTTGCCATACTGTGACAAAAAGTGTTACCGTTAAATGTGGCCAGATGCCTTCATAAAGATGGCCTATTCACCTGCCATCCTGAATGCTGCATCCCATTGACAGCTGTGCGTCGGCAGCATCTTTAGACTGGTGTAAGGAACACAAAGACTGAGCATCTCATCAATGAAGTCACAGATGAGAGTCATTTCAGTATCACAAGTGATTCTCAATGCCAGTTGATATGGTGAGAGGTAGGGACATGGTTTTATTCCACTAACATCGTGGAAAGAGACCGTTATGGTGGTCCTGGTGTGCTCATTTGGGGAGGTATTATGAAGAATGGGCGAACTGAGTTCCAAATTTTCAATGGAAGTACTGTTACTGGAGATCGCTATTGTCAGCAAATGATCCTTCTTCACATTGATGAGATGTTCAGGCGCCATTGTTGTAGACTTTGTTTTTATGGATGATAAATAAGGACACATTAGACTCGTGCTGTTGAGAAGCTTCTAGAAAGTGAAGATATCACTAGAATGGATTGGCCAGCATACTCCCCTGATTTAAATCCCATAGAACATATGGGATGCTTTGGGGAGACACCTTTCGGCATGATTATATCTGCTAGAGAACACCCAACAACTGAAACAGATGCTCATTGAGCAATAGGCACTCTTACCTCAACAACTGTTTGATAATCTGATTTTGAGTATGGAGAGATTGTGCCAAGCAACCATTGCAGTTAAGAGAGATCATATCCCTCACTAATGAACATCTATTTGTTGTTCTCCCTCTTGGTCAGACAATCATTTGAACCAATGCCACTCTTTCAATTAAGCCTTTTTTGTTTGATTCCATACTATATGCATTTTATTCATTTTTGTGCTACTATGCTTTCTTCATTTTTAAGTACAAAATACTGTCTCTGTATTCTGAATGTCATGTCCCCCATGTGATTTCTTACATAGTTATGGCAAAAATAAAAAACAATTGTTGTTTAAGTTTTGCACACCAGTGTAAATAAGATAACTGATTTTTGTAATAAAAATTTACATGTAGAACATAAGAAAAAATTATATTCATAAATTCAACTAAAATTTATTTATATAGCAAGGCAATAAAAAAATACAGGTAACTTCAACATCATTTAATTCATTTTAGTCTTTTGATTTCTTGAGTTAAAAAGACATTTATAAAATTGATTGCTATTTGTGTGAACAGTGTGTTGTTTGTTTACTGCATGCAATTTAATTTATACTTTAATGGAATATAATTTCAAAACATGCAAAATAAGACCAAACAAATTACAACTATATTATATGTAGTCATTGTAAAATGTTTCTTTTTTAAAAAGATTCAAATAAATAAATCTTTTATGTTTCTAAATATATATTAGTAATGTCTGAAAATCTTAATAATTTGTAATTTTTTTTTCCTGAAATGATTGAAAACCTTCATTAATTTGTTAATTGTTCAGTAGCTAGTGTAAAGGATTTTTGTCTAATGAAGCCCCATTTTTTAATGAATACACTTAGTTTGAAACAAAATCTATTTTAATTTTTAGTTTTGCCAATAATAATAAATTTTTAATTTATGAAATATATTTTATTTCAGAGAATTTGATAGAAATTATGAAAATGAAATAGATGAAAATCATTTCAAATGTATTGTGGTTCAGGCTTTGCAACAGATGTTTGGCATAGTAAGAACAGTCTATTAAATATAAACATTAATCATATATTATGATAATTATAATTACAATTTTTAGAATGCAATATCAATTAACACTTTATAAAATTAACATACTGTGAAAATCTGTTAACCCAGCATTGTTGGGTCTGACTTGGTGCTGGTTTATTGAATAGATGATGAAAATTTTTCAGTTTTTTTGATTCCCCAGACACAATTTTACATATCTTCACATGTAAAACTGTACAACTATATCATATCTTCTATGATTATTTAACATGCAATTTCAGTTTGTTCAGGCTATTCCTACCCTTGGTTGGCTTGAAACAAGAACATTATTTTTATTTTGTGCATTGTGCATTGTGTATAAATGCAAATGAACTCTAAATTAAAAATACATTAACAATATTGTACTATAGCTGTTTCTGTGATAACTATTGATTCCAAACATCCTAAATATTTCTCTTCTCATATCACTAATGTCTTTGGAAAAGCCTTTAGAAAAATCATGCATGAGCTAACTACTTTTACCTAGCATCATCATGTCGACTTAATCTTCCTCTGTTTACACGATGCTTATATTGGAAGTTGTTGAATGTAATGGTAAAGACCAATGTGCCGATAATGCCCAACAATATGCTGGATGTGCCAGGTTAATGGAATTTCACTGTATAATAAAAATTTAATAGTACTATATTATGTGTTTTATAATTGCACTATATTTAGATTATTGAGTGTATTTTGTATTCATAACATTATTTCTTTATTTTTATATAAAACAAGTTTATAAAAAAGAAATTATATTTGCATGAAATGTAATTTTTTAAGACAAGAACTTACTCCATCTACTTTAAATTTAAAATAGATGAAGTAAGTTAAACTTTCATAAAATAGTATTTTAATTTATATTTATAATTAATTTTTAGGATAAAGTTAGAATATTAAAAAAAATGTTTTTTAATTCCATTTAATAGGTAGGATCAGCTATAGACATTGATGTCTTAAAATATAGAGAAAAGGATAAAAGAGCTTTTCTTCGATGTCCTGGAAAGTAAGTAAATATATATTTTTTTTCATTAAAAACCATTTTTAATTATAAGTTATTTTTGATAAAAAAAATTATTGTTATAATTTCTTGGAGTTTTATTTATTATTTGTAAATAAGTTTGAATTTTATATATAACAAATCCTCATTTAATGTCATCAGTGGGTCCTTGGAAACTGGGATGTTAAGCAAAAAGACATATAACTAAAAAACCAATTTTACCACTGGCTAAATGATGTAAACAAGATATAATTTGGTTAATATTCTAATTGGATCATGTTTGCAACCTTCAGCATTTATTTTCCATCTCAAAGAATCAAATTTACTGTTTATAAAGAAAATTCAGCAGCAATAATTGTAAATTACAAATATACTTCAACAAAATTAAGTTAGGACTTGCTATTTTACTTTCAATAATTTTGTACAAAATTCATATAATGTCTTTTCAAAATTAGGTCAATAAAATAATTTTAAAGTAATAATTCAAATTAATTTTAATTATTTTAATTAAATCATGAAATTATTAACTGAATTATTAACTTTATTTCATTGATATTTTAAAAATATTTAATTCAGTTTGTTTCAAAATTACAATTCTAACTTGTACTCAATATTTTCAAGTTCTGTTAAGAAAGAATATCATTAACATAATTATACAGCATAAATAAGTTATATTACAGGTCTGTAGTGGCCAAACTACAGCTCTTCTAGTTCTCTATTGCAATTCCCATGTATTTATACAGTTTATTTTTATAAACCTGGTGCATACTATGTACATACATATATGTAATATTTTTGTAAAAGAGTTAAACAAGGTAAAATACAAGTGTGTTATGTATGGAAACTCCAATCTATAAAAGAGTTTATGGTATTTGTACATTGATGAAGAATTGGACAGAGTTTGATAACAGGATGGTGATTAAATGCTGTTGACTTTTTCTTTTTTGCAGATTTCATTTTTGTCTTAATTCTATTTCACTATTTCTAATCACATGTGCTGGTTAAAAAAAATCAAAGAAATGAAAACAAAATTCAATAAAATGTAATTTTTGCATTAAAAATCTACTACTAGAAATAAAGGAGTATCCTGGGGTAACATATCAATTTAAAGTTAACCTACTTTCTGGAAGAATTTAGACTAAATTTTAATTTAGAAAGTTTCTAGGGATGTTTAAATATATTACAAAATATAAATCAACAAAGTTTCAGATAATTTATCTATTATAAATTTAAAAAAAAGAAGGAAAACCTGCAAAATCAGTTTATTTCAATGTAATTAAAAAGATTGATTGAAGTTTAATGAGCACATGCTTTGGCACCAACTTTGCCCATAGACTTAAGATTGTGAATTTTGACTTTGTATATCTCCAGTCACAGGTCAAATTTTAAAATGCCTAGACTGAGATGGATTCTATTTGTATGCAAAAAATGATTTAAATAGGTTATGCAGTTTCGGAAGAGTTAACTGTTGCACAAACATCAAAGTCATCGCTAAGAGAATCCTGCTTAATAATCTGACCTATACGAAAAGTCAATCAGATTACAGTTAACAAATTCACAGTAAAGCACCTTTTCACTTCTTAGTAATATTTAGAATATGGTCTTTTGGTGTGAATTTAATTGATATCTTGTTCTAATTTTGTTTACAAGTTATAGATTATTGTTATAAACATACTGTAGTTTTAATAGATGTTAAGCTTGTATGCTATTACTTGTAAAAGTTTATTAAAATTTATATAGAGAAGTCAGCAGCATGGATTTGTAACTATAAGACCAAGTTTAATTTGATGGAGTACCTAACCTTAGCTAGCTAGGATTAGATTATTTTCTTTTTGGCTGGCCCTTGAAGCAGATGGGCACATTTGTATGTGGATGAGAATGTTGCTCTTCAAAATGTTTGATTGAACATATATTAGAATTGGGCCTTCCCATGAAATATCTTTATAGCTAATTCAGAATTGTCACAGATGGCAAAATTTAATTATTTAAAACAAAGCATAGTAATAGATGATATTGATAGAATATGACTTCTCTGTACTATTTAATATTAAAATGAATGAAATTTTTAATTATTTTCTTTAATTTTAGTTGAAAAATTTTCAGATTTTTTTATGACTGCAGTATGTATAGTGTAAATAGTCTGTTAATTCTTAAAGTTGGTTAACATATTTCACAATCTTATTACAATGTTTTTAAAAAAGTTTAATTATTAAATATTAATTTTGTTTTATTATATTTATTCATATAATTTATTTTAAAGGAAAGTTGAAAAAGTCCGTATTGCATTAACTATATTTTCGTCATATGAAAATGTCAATTGTTGCTTCAGGATAAATAAGGTAATAAATAGTTATATATTTTTCAATTTTTAAATGTAATGCTTGAAATTTAAAAACTTACAATGATATCCTTATTTACTGTATTTTATGGACTATAAGACGCACTTTTTTCTTCGAAAAATTGCCTCCAAAATTCAGGTGCATCTTATAGTCCGTAGCGTCTTATAGGTATTTTTTTTTTTTAAATTGCTTAAAAATTAAAATGCGTCTTATAGTCTGTAGCGTCTTATAGTCCATAAAATACGGTATTTATGTTTAGTTTATTAGCATGTGCAAACTATATACTCCTCAAAAAATTATAAGATGTTTTTTCTATAAAACTAGTTTTAAAAAGCTTTGTTTCATATTGTTACATTATTTTTACACTAGTATCATTTCAATGCTTATTTACTTCTAAGTTGACTCATATTCTACAAACTTATTAACTCAAATCCTTCAATTTATGTTGTTTCAGAAAAATATTGGAAGAGTTTCTAGGGGTCAGGAATAATTTATTCCTTGATCATATGCTTGGGAAAGTTGTTTTGGGAAGAATAAAGTGATTTGAAGATGATAAGAATGATTGCAACCTGAAAATGTTAATCATATAAACAACTTCTGGCTCCTAAAAAAAATCTTTCAGCATTTTTCTGTTTAAATATAAATAATTTATTGTTAAAACAAAAACAAATACCAAAAATTAATATTGTGAAAAAAAGTTATATATATATATATATATATATATAAACGGCCTACAGAATAAATAATAAAATGCATTTATTATGAAAAGTTAGGTACAAATATGGTTACTTTTCGACATAATTACCATGAAGATTGAGGCATTTGTCATATCTGTGGACGAGCTTTTCCATCCCCTCTTCATAGAATGTTGCTGCCAATCACTTGAGATGAGTCCTAACATTGTTTTAAAGACCATCATTAGTCTCAAACCTCTGCCCTCCTAGCCACTTCACTTTTTCTGTTAAGAGGTGGAAGTTGCTCGGTGCCAAATCAGGACTATATGCAGGGATTTTTAATGTGTGAAGACTTCCATCTCTTTCCTGAACTGAAAACATGGCTAGGAGGGCAGAGGTTTGAGACTAATGACGATCTTCAAAACGTTAAAACCATCTCAATTGACTGGCAGCAACATTCTATGAAGAGGGGATGGAAAAGCTTGTCCACAGATATGACAAATGTCTCAATCTTTATGATGATTATGTCAAAAAGTAACCATGTTTGTACCTAACTTTTCATAATAAATTCATTTTATTATATATATATATATATATATATATTAGAGGCAGTTTTTTCCAAAATATATATATATATACATACATATATATACCTGTATATATATATATACAGGTATCCCTCTTACAACATGTCATTCCTACAAAATAGTTTCGCTCTAATACAGTTCAAAAGTTGGAGATATCCCTGTACAAAATGCACAGTTTTTATGTACAAACAGTCATTCAATAATTTTTTTTATTTAAGCAAGCATGCATGTTGTCTTGTATTTGTCCATGGATTTTAGATTATTGAGATATTCAATGTTGTTTTGTGCCTTTCACCTGGTTTTCTTTAATGAGAATTGATTATACAATTTTTCTTCTTCCTTGTCTTAGCATCTTATTTTAGCTTTCTTTCTTAGCTTCTAATTTAGCTAAACCAGATATTGCTGTTATTATTGATAGTGCTGTAAATGAACCTGAAAGACTGTCACTGTATTTTGATTTTATAGATTAATCTTTGTATTTAGTAAAGTTTGTTTAAACATTTATAGGTATGTGTTATTAACCATTTTTTAACTGTAGGTAAGTAATCATTCATAAAAATGACAAACAAAATACAGCAATATCTTGGCACTCAAACTGTACCCAACTCAAACAATTCAGTATTTGAACACAAATTCTGGAAAAATAATCACTTGGTCTTTGGTTGAACAAACACAACCTGCTAAAAGAAATTTTCAATTAATAACATATTTTTATTTTGTCATATGTAAAAAATTTCTATGATAGAAATAAAAAGAAATGAAAACATTGCTGATATTTCTGATCAAGATCAAAAAAAGTTGAGATGATGATGATACTTTGTAAAAAGAAAACACCCTTGTTTAACTAAAATTAATACTAATGCATAATACAGTACTTTTAATTGTGATTGTTAGTTAAGTATTGATTGCTTTAATAAACATATTTCTCTTAGTAATGAAAAAGAATAGTATACTTTTGTAAACTTTTGTAACCTAACCCCATGTTTTACATTAGTCCTTTGTTTCATATAGCATGGATTAACATAACACGGCACTTTTTTGGAGTGTACTTACTGTGTTATACGAGAGATATTTCTACTATTAATTAATAATAATAATTCTAATAAATAAATATTCATTGTATATGTTTTTAATTGTTTTAATAAGTCCTTTTAATGTCAGAGTCAGTAAAGCCAGAATTCCAGTAATTGTAGTCATGTTATATTTTGATTATTGTTATCAATACAGGCACGTCCCAAAATGTTACAATAAATGAACTCTATTGTATATATTTTTTTAAGTGATGAATGAAACATTGGTATTCAACAAAGATCAAATGTTTAAAAATATTATATATATAATATTTTATATATTGTGTATATGTATGTATGTATGTATATACACATATAATATTTGTTGAATACCAATATTTCATTCATCGCTAAAAAAAAATATATACAGTAATACCTTGGTTTTCGTTGACTTCAGTTATCACCAGTTTCAGCTTTCATCGATTTTGTCTGCGAAAAATTTGTCTCGGATTTTGTTGGCGGGCCCACATGACTTTGCTGCTAATTTTGCGAAAACAAAGGGTGATCCATGCATTTTCCTATTCAGTGTGGCATTGTTTCTCATTGTGTGAGCATTATTACCCTGTGCCTCTAGCCAAACAATTCCATTGCTTTCCTTTCCTTTTTGCTCCATCATAGAACCAAAGAAAGTTTCCAGAGCCAGCAGCCCTTCGAAGAAGAAGGCCAGGAACACGATCAAAGTTGAAGGAAATCATTGAAACAAGGACATGATAACAAAGGAGCGACATTAGGATTGCTGAAATCGGCACTTTTATATTCATTTTATATTAATTTTGTATTGTTTTTAGTATAAGTACAGTGTTAATACTTTTAGTATTAAACACTGTATTTATTGACAAGACTATGTCTTGTTTGTAAAATCGTATGTCCTGCTGTCTTATCAGCTTAGAGGTATGAAGGAGAACATGTCAGGAGTTGAAATTTGGCACAGAGTACAAGGTGCCCAAATCATGCACACATAAAAAAACCAGACTTGTCAGGGTAGTCAGGGGACTGAGAACTGAAATACAATAAAATACAAAATGGTGACATTCTCTACAAACAGATAGTAGTGCGAGATTTGCACATGTGTTGCTCATTGGTAAGTTGGAAATACAAATATTGCAAAATTGAATTTTGACAAACTCGTGCGTTGGGAAGTTCGAAAAGCGAATGTTGCTAAATCAAATTTTGACAAACGAATCTTTGAAAAAAACCCATTTACCTGTTCGTGTTATTCCCCACATATTTCTGGTCACCACGTGATAACCTTGACCGATTGACCAGGAGATATCTCGTTTCATCATCGGAACTTTTTGAAACTAGATGGTGTGTCATTATAATTTTATATTAAAACAAACTTCCGAAATATAATTAGTTTTTCTTTTTACATTTATTAATATATATATATTTCGTTTGTGCAAAATAAAAAAATAATTGCGAACGATACAATAGCCACCATTATTTTTTTCAAAAACTGGGAAATTTTTGCATTGACAAAAATTCAACTTGGGGCGTCACATAACGGAGAGAAATTTCAACATTCGATAGGTTAATTTCAATGAAAATGCATCATGGAAGACCTCGTGGTCGTGGCTATGGCAGGTGAAGTTTGAATGATTGCGCTCAAAACCAGCAATACCAAAGATGATTGGAGAATGAGAACGAAACCCGCCGTGAGCATCAAAGTGATCTCAGTTAGTAGTGAGTCTCCGTGACATAGTCTTGTCCCAAATACGGCCTTGTCGTTTTACTTGTTCTCTATAAAATGTATTTTTGGTATGTATTTTGGAGTGTCTAGAACAAATTAATTGGATTTACATTGAATCATATGGAAATAATTGCCTCAGATTTCATCAATTGTTTTCGGACGGATTACCAACAAAAACCAAGGTATCACTGTATACAATAGAGTTCATTTATTGTAACATTTTGGGACTTGCCTGTATTGATAACAATAATCAAAATATAACATGACTACAATTACTGGAATTCTGGCTTTACTGACTCTGACATTAAAAGGACATATTAAAAATAATTAAAATATTTTAAAAGTATTTATTTAAAAGTAAATATCTAATATACACAGTTATTACTGTATTTGAATCTAATACAATCCTGAAAATGATTTAAATATCAGAAAATGTTATTTGTTCCATTATTTGTTATGTATAAAATTCTAACTAACTTCCTCAGATCACATTAAAAATTCTGCTAAAACACCTATTTATCAATAAACCATAATTTTGACAAGCTCCTTACTAACAAATATTTAATAAAGTTTGTAAAGGGTATAATTGTAAATCACTCTAAGTTTGTTTAGTATTTTCTATTAAGAATTGTTATTAACTGAATTTTCTTGAATATGCAATAGACAACAATGAAAATGTTAGAATGATATCACACATCTTATGTTAAAATATTACTATATAAGAACAACAATGCAAATAGACAAAGTAGCAAATTTGCTATAATGAACTGTCAAGAATAACTTTTTCATAAGATTGCACTAAAATTTTATTATGATAATCATTAACTTCACAACTGTGATAAAACAGACAAAACATCACTGAAACAAAGAACTTGCTGAGAACAGAGTGCCAATTTCACTTTCTACTTCCCATTATATATATTTTATTTCTAAATTTGAAAGTAAAAATGTTTATATTAATTTTAATAACAATGATTTGCATCTTTTGCATTTATATCATTCAACTAGAGCAAAACTCTAATTTATAAAATAGTCAATTAAGAGTATAAGAACCTTTGCTAATTAAACTAAATTTTAATAATTTATATTGTTGCAGGTGACTCCAGATTTAACATCTTTAAGTAAAAATACTTAAATTTAACTTTTTTGCATCATCACCATTTAAAATGAATACTATATTTTAATTGTACAAATGTTATTAAATAAAATATACATATTAAGAATAAGTGTGTTCATTTGGTAGGATTGGATGTGTCCCCATTTGAAGGCAGGTTGGGGTTCATGGCATCCAACTAATGATGAATAGCATGTTATTGATTACCTATATTTCAGTGCAGTTGGATTTAGTTATCTTAATGGCGTTACGAAATTTACAAAAAAAAAAAGAAGAAGAAGAAAATCTAACAACAAGTTGCTTTCTTTCCCGGATGTTATGAAATTTCATTTTAAAAATATTTATATTATTAATCATTCTAAATTCGTATATGGCGCCATCTGTTATGAGGTTATATTATAAAAAAACTTTTTATATTATTATAAATTGGCAAAAAGCTTAATTTTGAAGACAGTGATGAGTTTTATAAAGAAAAAAAAAATTGTAAATGCTAATATCGAGTAAAATCATTAAGTTCGACCTCTCTCGGGATTTGACACATGATATCCCTCTATCTCACCAACCCCTCTACCTTTAACCACCAAAATTTATTAGCATCGAGGTCCCTTCTACACAAGCTACCATGCCAAATTTCGTTTCTTCATTGTTACCCCATCTTGTGATATTAAGCAAAATAGACGCTAACGTATACACACAGTAGTGTTACCACCCGTCCGGTTTTCACCAGGACAGTCCGGGAATTTCGTAGAAATTGTGAAATTACGATGAAACAAAGTTCTTGCAAATATTGTTATAAATTTACACCATTTGAATAACGAAAGACCTCACACTCACTGAAACTCATCTGCCATTCCGCCATGTTACTCTGTTTATGCTGACGTGTGACGCACAACCTGCCTCTCGCCTTTTGACCTTTTTTTTTTTCTTTTTCTTGTATGTTACTCCTACGCAAGTCCCTAACTGTAACTGATTTAGAACCAGCATGCACGTTATTTTTCGCATTGTAAAATGACATTGTGCATGCGTCAGGAACTTCTGTTCGAACAAACCTGACCAGCCGTCCGGGTCAGCGATTTGTAAAGGTGGAAACACTAACACACAGACAGAATTTCCCCTCCCCATTTTTTTACTTTTTTGGGTTCAGGGGATCTCAAAACGTGGAGATTTGCAAAAACCTCCGCTGGTCAAATATGACACGATTCCACTACTTTCCTTGTCATGCACTCAACAGCCGGGCAAATTAAACTAGAATCGTCGGATTATTACCCAATATAAATTAAATTCACATCGAATATTCTCGTTTTATTAAATTTTTATTATCAAAAAGACTTCGCTTATTTATAATAAACTGGGGAAATGAAAATAAATAAATTTCGAAAATATTTTAATAATAATCTTGATTCGTTTTTCAAACATTTTAAACCAGTTTTATCCTATACATGAAGTAACTATTGTAATTACAAATTTTATAGGTTAATCAGTATTTTTAAATTGTCTATTCGCATCGTAAAGCCAGTTCGTTGTCCTTGTTTATGACGAATCTGATTTCACATTTATAATTTCTTTTTCGTTAATGATTTTATAGACCTTTGTAATATGTAATAAAATAATAATGGTATTTTTAACTTATTACTCATCTGTTTCCGTTCAAGGAACTCCCGATGTTTTATGGAATACTATTATTACACAATGTGGACACAATTCACACTAAGATATTTAAATATTTGGTTTTGTGATAATTTCAATTACATTGATTAGAAAAGAATATTTGTGTTTCATTTAAATAAATAAGTTTACTCGATAAATATAGGTATTCGCATTTTTCACCTGATGGTGTTTAAAAACAGAACTATTTTATCTGGGTCGTTTGAATCATTCTTGTGTATCGTCAACAGTAAAGAAGAATAGCAATAGAAAAAGAAAGCTTTCTGTTGCGTTCCAAATTGCAATTTCAAAGCCATACGGGAGTCCGATAAAAGTTTTCGTCTATTCCCATATGAAAAACAGATGATTATTCGGAAATCAGAATGCGGAGCTCATAAATATAAGCGAAGGAAAGACTATTAGGAATTGGCAAAAAGTTTCCCGATTGTTCAGCTTTATATGAACGAGTTATGCTGTCAATATTAAAAAATTTTTCTTTATTAATGTTTAAAATGCCAATAATTTTGTGTGGGACACAGGGTCGGATTTAAGCATTTCGAGGCCCTAAGCCAGTGGTTCCCAACCGGTGTTCCGTAAGCATCTCCCAAGTGTTCCGCAGATTTAGTCGCAAATCGGAAAGTGTACAATCGTATTCGAACCGCCGAATATCAAAAAATTAAAATCATAAAATTTTCATAAACTTAAATATATATTTAAGTTTATGAAGTAGTAGTACACTCCATAAGTACGACTCGTACTTATGGAGTGTACTACTGTTTCGAATAAGATAAAGGCAATGATAAAAACTGAATGAAATATGTAAAAAACATCAGGCACAAGTTTCCCATTAAAGTTATTTAGGTATATTTTTTCCTGTCTTAGAATTGGCGTTAATAATATGAGTAGAGATTTTGAATTATAACTGCTCAATTCTAATAAAATAACTGATGACAAGCTTATGTATTTCATATTCGCATTTTTCACCGGATGCTCGCCCTCTGGTGTTTAAATACAAAACTATTCTATCTGGGTCGTTTGCTTAATTCTTGTGTATTATCAGCAGTAAAGATGAATAGAAAAAGCAAAGCTTTCTGTTGCGTTCCAAATTACAATTTCAAAGACTTACGGGAGCCTAATATAAGTTTTCGTCTATTCCCACACGAAAAACAGATGATTATTCGGAAATCGGTCGGTTATATTTATGAGCTTCTCCGAATTCTGAAAGAGAGTATTACTGTTAAGAATTGGCGGTTTCCCGATTGTCCAATTTTACACGAACAAGTTATGCTGTCAATTTTAAAAGATATTTTCTTAAAGTTAAAATGCCAGTAATTTTGTGTGGGACAAAGGATCGGATTTAGAGTTCAGCTTAGGGCTTCGAAATGCTTAAGTCCCCTTACCAACCCTTCACAATTTTAGAAGTCAATCATAAAAAGAAAAGAATTAAATCAGATTATGTCTCCGATTTATACGGATATTAGAAGAAAAAGATGAGGTTTCACTAGTCTTGTTTTATAACTGAATTTAATTAAAGGCCGGATGGCCGAGCGGTCAAGGTGGCAGCCCACCGCTCTGGGGGACCCGGGATCGAATCCGAACGGGTCGAAAATCCCCAGGAATTTTTCGGGGGGTGGTCCGTTCGGATATGTCGGGCCCGTCCCTCACCACCCGGTCGCCCCATTGTGGGCCTGGCCGAACCCATAATGGGCCTTCTAAAAGAGGCCCTCTTAGTGCCCACAGGGCGGAAAGAGTTAAAAAAAAAAAAAACTGAATTTAATTAAATTTTTATACTCTTTCCATTAAAAATATTTTTTAAAATTAGTTTTATCAATTTTTTTTTAAAAAAAGACCTTATGTTAATTCTTAGAAAAAAATTAATGAAATACTACACAAAATAAAAAGTAAAGCATATACTGTTGGTTCGTAAAAAAATGTTTATTACAAAATTCGACTTTAATTTTTTTTTTTTTTTTTACAAATGTTTGAGGCCCCTTGAAAGTCGAAGCCCTAAGCAACAATTTAAATAGCTTTTTACTTGTAAATCCAGTCCTGATAGGACAATGTCGAAGCTGATGCTCTTAACACAAAGGGCACAAATATGTATAGAACGATCTCTCACTTGTTTCGATACCACATAAAGACGTGTCCCGCTAGCAATAATTGTTCTACTATAAAATTTCTCGATAAACAGCTACAAGCAGCATATCATTATATCGGACAATAATATATGATTAATTTTACAATACTAGTTACAAGCGACCCAGATGAAGTAGCCATTTTGTGGAAAATGCAGCGCCCTCTATAGTTCATGAAAAACGCGAATTAACTTAAGTAAGTGTTCGCTAAAGAAAATTGCTCACAAAAGTGTTCCGCATCCTAGAAAAGGTTGGGAACCACTGGTTTAAAGCATTGAAACATTTTAAGATTGTTTATTAAAATGGAATTACAGAATTAGAAATGTTATAAATAATAATTTGAAATATTGTATGTCCTGCGATTTCATAAACGTACAATACAATATTTTATTTATGTCACATTAAAAATATAGTATTTATCTATTTAGAAATATCCTATTCATCAAATTTGCAAAATTATAAATATAGTATTGAAGTATCATATTATTTCAGCATTAAATATGGAAAATGATTTCAGCTATTTGAAAGAAAATTTGAAAACATCTGAATATAAAGATGTTGATCAGATGTTCTGCGAATTTTTTTAAAAATGAAATATAAAAGTGCAAAGTTTCTATGTCGAATTCCGACATTGAGTATTTCATGCAGTATCAAATTGTCTCTAAACATGATATGTAATGAATTATCGGTATACTTTCCAATTATGTTAAGTAAAAAAAAAAAAAATACTGTATTGTTATTTATATCTTATTAATTTGTGCAGATCATTTTATATCAATCATATAGGTTAACCATTTTCAGTAAACTATCGTATAACTATTAAAATTTTCTTCTATAAATTATTGCATAATTGTGGATTCAAAATATGGAACTCTATTGTATAGTTGAATGATAAAACAAAAACATGGAGATTGAGTTAAATATTTTGAGTAAGAGGAAATTTTTTGAAATAAGCGAAAAAATATTTCATAGTTTAATTTTCCAAAAATGATATTTTATATGGGATATCAAGGGAAAAATGTCAACGAATTAAAAAAAAAAAATAAAAAATGGACAAGAGTAAGATTATTGTCGTATTCTTTAGGAATTTTCTTTATGATTTATTTTTTGGTTACGATCATAATTTAAACAATATACAAAATTGATATCAATCAGTTTGGGATTGTCTAGAGACGATTCGAGAATATAATTCGAACCTACATTTTTTTTATAAAGCAATGGTTCTTGATATTTTTGGTATTGTGGCACATAATACGAAAAATTAAAAAATTGAAAAATACTGCGAAGATTGCGGCATAGTTTACTATTAAATATTCAGGACGATCAATAGTCACAAAGATCGCATTACGTCCAATTCATTGCGGAGTTACTTTCAGTCGAAGTCAAAAAATCGAAATCTTGTTCATGTATTAATGATACTAACTAGCCTTGGATTAACACACTAAAGAGGACACGGATCTCGGTGCAAGAGTTTCTTATTGAGCCTTATGAATATCATAATTTCATTAAATTTATTAATCAAACTGGTCTTTCAAAGTCCGGGGCTTCTTTGTTAATAAGATTCCACAAGACAATAATTTTTGACAGGTAAAAATTGTTGTCTTGTGGAATCTTACTTTCTATTTAAAAGCATTTTCCTGCTCTGTGTCGTCGTAATTGTAATATGCATTTTGGACTTTTGTTGGATTTAATGATCTTTGAAAAATCAGTATTCTTCTTTATTCAATTTTTTTAATAAATTGTTAAATCAAATCTGTTTGACTCTGTTTAAAAAAACATTCAAATGAGATAGTAAAAATAATATACAAAATTTTCTAATTTATTAATTTAAATACGCTATTCCCTAGTTTTTTAACGCTGAAAAACGTAAATATGATCAGTTAATAAATATTTTCATATAAATTATTCTATATATTATTCTATATAGTATGTGTATATCTTTGACCTTTTGAACTATTAATCAAGAAAAATAATACAACTCACGAGTTTAAATGACATATTCCCCTCAAAGTTCTTTTTTTTTCTTTAAAATTCCAATTTTAACTTCGAATATATTAATTTACTATTTATCAACGAACAAGTAATTATTGTGACATCGTCACAATGTTGGGCTCCAATTTTTTATCATTTTTTAAATTTATTTAAAGTGTATGCCCATAATACTCTTCCTGTTAGCGACAGAGTCATGTCGGTCATCTAACTCCTTTCAGGGGAAAATGTTTGAATTAAAATAACATGACTTTCGGTTTGCATCGGAAGTTTGTATATAGTTAATCGGGGCTTCCTGCCCGTAAGCTTTCCACATCTGGTCTGGCCTTTATCTAACTCCGTTCTCGAAATTAACTAAAGATAGACAGACATGCGGGTGACAATGGGAATTTATGTCTACAATTTTTTCAAATAGTAGCCCAGTGACATTTCCACAAGAAAAATATAAACTTCTGGCAACTTAATAACTGTAGTACTGTACTCTAGGCTTTTATATCTTCTTCGTAAGGCAAAATACAGCTGTGCTGCTATCCAAAACAAAAGTAAACATCATTTTGATATATTTTTTCAAAACATTTTCCTATACTTTCATTTCTGCAATTTCAGAATGCGAGATTTTTTCTCTCGAAAATCTTCTTTTACGTAAATCCATCAGCTTCGAGGCGTGTTCTAATTTCGTCAACCTGTTACGGAATTGGAATTGCATAAATGAAACAATTCTGAGCGATATAGCCAGTCATTATGAAATTCTGAAAATGTACAGTACACAGTATTTTCATTTTTGACTCCTTTCACTCCGTTGACTGCAAAGAGGGCCTTTTTAATCATATCCATCGTGAATACGGCCATGCTTACACTGATGGCTGGGTGGGTTGCTGTCCAGATTCGATCCGTGGTCCTCAGACTGACAGGATGATACCATATCCATCCACCTCGGTCATCCGACCGTCTCTGAAAACTTATTACTTTTTATAATTGTAAGAAACATAGTAAACATTCGTGTTTTAGGCTTTATCTGAAAATAAATTGATAAATGCGTGTACATAACTTGTAGGCAAACCTTGAAATGGTGACACAAATTAATAATTGATTCAGAAGTTTGATGCAATATTCACAAAAATGTATGTATGCTAAAATAATTACTCCCTTTCGAAATTTATTATTATTAATTAATTTAGTTCAAAAAGGATGTTTTTTCTTAGTATTTAAAAATGTTTTTAACTAAATGAATTGATATGAAATTTTAAAGCTTTAACAAACTAATCTGTAAATAGGTTTTATTTATTATATATATCTAGAACGGAAAACGAAATTATGATTTGTTTTATTAAGTATTTTCTTTTAATTGGTGGATTTTTTTTTTTTTTTTTGCTATATTTACATTATTATTATTTATTTATTTATTTAAATATTCAAATTTTTAAATAATAAAAACATATTTATATTTACGGATTTAAAAAAAAAAATTTAACTCAATTGAATTTCTCTTTACAACAAAATACATTGATTTATCGGGCAATTATCTAAATAAATAATTCGCTATTTTAAGATATACAATATATTATCTACAGTAAATAATCTAAGTAATTTTTTTTAGAATGTAACTTGAAAATTTAAAACAACAATCAACATTATAGTAAAGATAATAAATCTGTTCTGTAATTTATTATTAAACCATTTACATACTTTTTTAATCTTCGCAGCATTTAGTTGAATAAATTTTAAACATTGCTTTGTTGATCAAACTTCCTGAAGCAATCAAAATTTGTCATATTAATAGAATTAAATTATTATTATTGTTAAATACTAATAATCGATTTAATAATAAAAAACAATCACATATCTGCTGTTGTCAATACTTATCTAGATAAATTGTTTCACCTCAATGATTAATTTTTGAAATGTAACTAGTTAAATTTCTATAAACAAACGTTGGAAAAACTTATCTTGAAATAAAAAAAAAAAAACATATTTTTCAATTAATTATAATTACAAGTTTATTTTTTTATTTAAGAAGATATGCAACAATAACACAAATTAATTACTGTATTAGTATGAAAAAATAATTATGTTAATAAGTTTTAAATTCTTTTACGCATTAAACACTCAAGATTAAAAACAATTTATTTATTTATAACAAATTATATACTTTTAATACATAAAATATAACAAAGTAGTTGTACTTATAATTTTTTTTTAGAAACTGACGTACGGTGTTTAATGTGTTAGAGATTCTCATTGTTCTTTTAGTCTTAATATATTATTTTATAAGTTATATATCTATTAATAAAAATTATGCATTTTTAATACTCTAATTTACATAAAGAACTAATATGATTTACATAATACTTCATAATAAATACGTTCTGGCATATTTTGGACCACTTTCAAACAAATTTGTATTTTCATTGATTCATCAAAGGCAGAATTAAGTTATACATTACTACCTAATAGGTAGTAATGTATAACTTAATTCTGCCTTTGATGTATCCAACTTTCCCGAGATTTTGTTCCAATTATTACATCTCAGTTAAGTATAATATAAGAATATATTAAAGGAATAAAAAATAATCAAATATACAATTTATACATGCTAATTAAAATTAAATTGGTATATATTATTCATAATTGTAATTTATAGTAAGAAAGAAGCAAAACAAGATTTTCAATTAAAAAAAAAAGCAATTTTATAATAAAAATAGATTTAATTAATGAGATTTACAAAAAAGAAAAATATATATATGTATGTATAAATTTTTGTTCTGTAATTTATTTGAATAAATGATATACTTTAAATAAATGTTCATCTTAACATAATTTATTTAATTACAATATATTCATTGCTAGATATATATTATATATAAAAATCATTCACATTGTAAATTGTGTTCCTATACAAATTGAAATTAATTCAATTAAATAATTCAGTCAGAACACAATGTTAAGAATAATATATTAATTATATACAATATTAATATAATTACAAGTTTTAAATTTCATATCAAAAGTTGTTATATTCCTCACTCCTGCATCTCCGAAAACATGAAAAAATGCTAAACGATTGTCTTTGGTGATGTGGACAATAACCTATATTTTCAGGAGATTCAGCCATGAAGCGTTGGAAATCAGTTTGAGGTAATGCACCATGAACATAATATTCCTTTATTGTTTCATATGTATCCATTATCACAGAAATAAAAAGAGAAATGACAACATATATGAAAAGACAGATAAAGAGATAAAGATATATTCGGCTGAAAACCCAAATAAGAGTATTATTTGTATCAAGAATAGCAAATGTTGCAAACATATCATCACCATTCATGAGAGAAAACAAACATTCTGAAGTAGTACTAAGATATCGAAATTTAATATGATATGGTCCAAGTACAACCCAGCCACAAAAACAAAAACCTCCATATAGCAATAAAGCACATAGCATGAATCTCATAACATTAGGTAATGCTTGCTTTAAAGTAAGAATTAAAATATTATATTTATGAAAGAAACCCAAATACCTTAAGACTCCAGCCCAAGCTAACAAATTTCCCAACCCAAGTAAAATTGAACATAAATTATATTGATCTCCTTCAGATATTCTTTGTTCAATTTGAATTTTTATTGCAGACCCAGATATAATAAGCATATCATTAATTATTATCATAACAAACCAAAAATCAATAAAATCTAACTGATCTTGGAATGACAACTTTTTCTCATATTGTTCTTTAAAAAACGAAGAAACTTTTATCCGTAACAATTGTCCTCTATATAGAGATCTGCAACATAATATAGCCGAAAAACTACACAATATTATTATTACCACATTCAATATCTGTCTGCCTATTACATTTAAATTATCGTCGTCGTCATTATCAGAATAAGCTACTGTCACATTGCAATGAAGTTTAACAGTGTGTGTAGACAGGGATACAATAATTTGTCCGTCATGCTGTGAATTATCATATAAAATACTAATGTTTAGTCTAAAACAATCAGGATTTTCTAACTTAGACAAAGATTTTACAAACACTAATTTTATAGAAAACTTTAATTCTGCAGATATTAAACAATCAAAATTTATAGTATCATCTTTTTCTCTTAAAATCTCTTTTATGGAAAAATTATCCCATCTATGATCATTAGGAGGATAAAGTGTTGGTATTTTAATACATTTAGTAATTGGCGTATTATCAACATTTATAGTTACATTATATATTGTAACATTTCCTCGAAAGAAGGTCCTGCAGAATACTAACTGTTTCATGCTACCATCTTTACTATCGTATCCGAAAGATCCTATTGTAATATCAGTCATTTGCGCATACTTTTTTACAATATGATTGACATTTCTGTAAAATTCATGCTTTGTATACACTGCGTAAGGTCCAGACGATGGCGGATAAGCCACGACATCTCTCGTAGAATCCCAACCTAGAAGGAAGATATGCCTAAGAGTATTAGTTGCATCATTATGTTCTTTCACATATTTATAACTGTGATAACCGAAGAAAACCAGCTGAACTGTGACAAGTATAATTTTAATAATTTGTAATGTTAACTTCCAAGGATATTTCCTTTTAACTCTCCATTTCTCCAGAGGATTCATAAAATGAAACCTTATCTTACTTCTCAGTTCCATTTCATATTGAGGAGTCAGTATTGAAGGTAACTCTGATAAATTGTTTATCTCTACATTATTTGAAGATGACGAGTCATCTGTCAAGTTAGAACTGGCCGAAGTCTTCCTTAGTGTTTTTCCCATTTGATCTTTATGGTATTCCACGGCAGTATCGAACGAATTCTGAGAAGATATATCTCCACTACTTTCCAAACTGTGACAATGTTTCGGTTTCCGATCATTTCCAATCCCCGAAGGGATGTTTACCTTGTTGTCTTTCTCCATTCACATTGTTTATCTTCAAACGCAAGTTATTATGCTATAACGGGACGAAATACACCTATAAAATAATAAATTAAACTTTCAGACATTATAAGAAATTATAACTTACATGCAAAGCCATTTTGTGACATAACACAACTAACAACAACAACAACATCATAAAAAAACTTGATATTTATGCATATGAACACTAGATGTCGCCTTTCGAAAGAATCGTTAATATTATAAATGCAATTATATCCTATATTAATCTTTTAAAAATTATATAAACTTAATTTTATAAATTTTATATTATATCTTATAAGTTTTGAATTAAAAAATTAAGCATTAATAAAAATATTATAAAATATTAAACAATTTTAAAAATTTATATAATTGTACTTACCCCTTTATATTACTATAATTTTAATTAGTAATAATTTTTTACGTTATGAACAAATATTAAAATTAATAGCAAATCTCAAATTGATAGTGTTTTGCAGAGACGTGTTTAACTTGAGGTCAAACTCTTTGGTTGCGGTCCTAAGCCACAAAGCTGCCCATCTCCAACAAATTATATTTAATTTAAAAGCGATATATCTAAGTATAACTAGTTGAGGTTGTATCAAAATCCGTCCCTGCATCTTGTGAGAATCGTAATAAAAACAAAATGCTCTTATATGATTTGATACTTACATCTCATTCACCCGAGAAGCGTTTACAGTAATGTGAATCGATATTTACATTTATATTATACATATAAGAGATCAATCATTAAACAGATCGATTGATATATTTTTGAAATGCGATATCTAAATTTGACATCTCTGTCTACATTATATCGAAATATTTCGACGAATATCATGATTACGGTGTTGATTTTACATTGTATATGACTATTTGTGATTACTCCTATACATATGATATAAATTATTTCGACTTGTTGTGCTTTCTTAATTACAAACTTTGAAATGATTTGTTGAACACTTTTCATCTTTTTTTTTTAACTCTTTCCGCCCTGTGGGCACTAAGAGGGCCTCTTATGCAAGCCATTATGGGTTCGGCCAGGCCCACAATGGGGCGACCGAGTGGTGAGGGACGGGGCCCGACATATCCGGACGGACCACCCCCCGAAAAATTCCTGGGGATTTTTCGACCCGTCGGGATTCGAACCCGGGTCCCCCAGAGCGGTAGGCTGCCACCTTGACCGCTCGGCCATCCGGCCTCACTTTTCATCTTGTGGGCATTAAGAGACCTTTTTTCCTAATCTCATCATCAGTTCGGCCAATCCATAATGGGGGGAACAATGGTCATGAACGGAGGCAGAATATACCCGGGTAAACTCATCTACAAAGATTTTTGCGTCAACCCGGACTCAAATCGAAATTCCTCAGAACGGCATCTTTATCGTTTCGGCTATCTGGCCGAAACGATAAAGATGCCGTTCATTAATATGTATTATGAATAGATATTTTACTAAGGATATTCATCAGTAATACACTGATGACGGCCGGATGGCTGAGCGGTTAAGGTGGCAGCCCGCCGTTCTGGGGACCCGGCGTCGAATCCGAACGGATCGAAAAATCCCCAGGAATTTTTCGGGGTCTATCCGGATTTGTCGGGCCCCATCCCTCATCACCCAGCCTCCCCACTGTGGGTCTGCCGAGACCATGATGGGCGTGTTGAAAAGAGGCCCTCTTAGTGCCCACAGCGCGGAAAGAGTTAAAAAAAAAAAACAAGTAATACACCGATGCGTACAAGTAACATATATTTGTACACAGTTTTTCCGATAATCAATATTTTGTCTCATTTGTTATAGTATTTTTGGTAATTAAAAAAATCTCTTGTTACTTTGAATTCATCACTTCAGTTATAAGTGATACACAGATCTCAATTTTATCGCGTTAGCCTAATTCTCAACAGGATCGACCAAAATGTGTGATTATGGGTAAGATATTTCTTATCGAACTGTTAATGGAAATTTATTATCCAAATCGGATTAGATCGGAACTCAAACAGTTGAAGAATCCGTTATCATGTAACCTTTTGATACCCTTTGACACCCCTTTTTTACGAGTATAAATGAAATAGAAAAGGTAGCTTACAAACTATTTGAAACCAGCTACAGTTGAAAAGCATTGCTATAATATCGGTATCGCATTTGATAATCCATTACATGAGATTCAAAAATTAGAGAAAATAAGTTAAAATCTATTAATTGCTAGTTATTAAACTCTATTAAATAACCAGGTTAGGAGGAAGAAATAATATCTGAAATATTTTCAAAAATCAAGAAATAATCCTGAAACTATAAAGTTATTTTTTATTATTATTATATTATAATTGTTAAAGGATATACATGCGAGATTATCTATCTACTTCAAAACTCGCATACAGTTCTAGTTCTAGAACTCCATATTAAATGTAATTTCGATTGGCACATATTTAAAATACAAAATATCAACGTTTAAATAAATATTCATTTTTTTCTTCTATACTAATTAATAGATTGTAAAGATCGAAACCACTATTAAGAAATTGGTTATGGATGGCGTAGTTGTTATTGTGCCACGTACGATGGTGTTAGCGGCAATATTAATTATATGATAGTTTAAGCATATTATTATTTTTAGATCTCTTGAAGCGAGGATGAAAGAATGAGTAATTGTCACTACCAATGATAACTAAGAGAGTTACCTCAAAGGTAGTTGTTTATGTTCTAACTATCTTGAAAAAAACATATTGTTATCTATAATGATAAAAAAAAAATAATGATCAAAAATCTCAATGATAAAATCATAACGATTAGTTACTGCGAAAACAGTACCACATATTTTTTAATTTCCCAAAGTAATTTAGAACCATTCTATTTCAACACTTTTACTTGAAAAGTAAAAGGAAAATCACTAAATAAAATTGGAATTTAGCATTAATTGTGAATAAAATTAGATATTCATTTTATGATCTATTTAGTCATAACCGCATGTAATGTATGAATGACCCATTAAATAACTATCCACTGCGGACAATTATTTGTGGTACAAATATTTTATTGATCTCAAACGTAATGGCTGTTTAAACCTTATATCTATTCATATATATAATTCATTGGTCGCTATCTATATGAAAAGCGTCGGTAAAATGACAATACGATTGATATCGGTCTAATGCGGTAAGCGACCCGGATTCTCATCAAGGAATTCGCGATTTTTGTCTAGTCGCGAGCCTAGAGAGTCAAGTTACGAGCAAGCTAGGTCATAACTTTATAGGCTGACAATGTGTGCGCCTAATACTTTGAGTTATCGGAATTTTATTCTGGGCCGGATCTACAAGAAAAACTTTTCTGGCTTAGATAAGTCGGGTTCCTCATCCGGGTGTGCATCTTGCACTTAGTAGCCAGTGTGCTACAGATATTTGACCGCTCCTATCAATGCTGATCGCGAGTAAATTCATAACCTTTACCCAACCCCCGAAATCCTACTGGTATGTTTTAGGACAGTTTAATATAGTCAACAGGGATAAAAAAATTTATAAAACTATTTGATGTAAGTTATATATATTTTCATTTTATTCAAATCAAGCCGCCTTTGTTCAAAATATTTTGGCGCTGCCATAAAATAAAATTTGCAAATTAAAATGAAATTAACTTAGAGAAATGTTTTCTTATTTAGTATATAAATACAAAATATAGGTATGTGTGTATAAAAATTAATTTAAATGTGAATATTTAAATTAATAACGTTCGTGCGCAATTCTTTCTTTATTTAAGCTTTCTTTTGGTTCCATTAACAATTAAAGTAATGGTTTAAGTAACACCTTAAGATTAACGGTACGGGAATTCAGACCCATTCATAATGAAAATTAAGCATAAACGTAAAACCTTGTATCTATGTTATTTAATGCAACCATTCACAATGAGTTACGTAAGTGTAATCTTAAACTTAATCATAAGACATTAACATAAATAAAGCTTGGGATTTACAAACTTCAAGTTTTTACGTAATTTAAAACAAGAAACAATCGTAGTGGTTATGGAATTCGCACTGATGAATTTTTTCTCTGGTTCAACAGATAAATCCCTCATCACTTGTTGCTTGCACTTTTAAGTTTTCTGATGCAAGATACTTAACATGCTTCAGCGTTAATTATATCCATTAACTGACAGCTATACTATCTTTATATCATTAGTCGTCGTGCAAACATCAATCTATTTCATAGCCGACTACTATATTAAAAATAATATTAAATTATATTTGAATTTTATATCTTAAAGTGCACTATCGGGCGCCCTAATAATTTGGCCGCCTGCGTGATGCACGCACTGCCCACCTATCAGAATCAGCTCTGACCTCGCCAGTTTGCTCAAATCTATAATAAATATGATAAGAGCCCGCTTAGTGCCCAAAAGTATAAAAAAGTCCACTCCTATCGAGCGAATTGAGATTAATAATCCGTAAATCGCTGTTATCTTATGACGATAAATCAATTAATCATTAATTATTACTCACTTATTTACTTGCCGTTTATCTCTTCGATTATAATAAATGAGTACAAAAACCTGTAAACAGACTGTAAGGTATGGAATCGCCTAGGCGCGCGATTCCCACGCTGTTTTCATATAACGAACTTTCGTAACGGAAAAGCCGTTAGCAAGAACCGTTAGAAACGGCCGTTAGGAACGTCCGTGGGAAAGTCCGTTGAGCTTCAAATCGACGATAGACGGACGATTGGCCAGCGGAAAATGACCGTTGGCCGGCCGTTATGGAAACATTCGGATTTGATTGGCGGAGGATTTAAACGCCGATCGCTATATAAGCAGCAAGTTTCGGCGGGAACAGGAGTTTGTATCGGAGCTCGTATCGGATCGGATCAGGATCGGGGTCATCGAAGTTCTGACTGTCTCTCTCGCTGGAAGTTACGTGGTTTAGTACGAACTTGTTCCTGACTCGGAGGTTTTGTTAATTACAAGTCTGTTTGATCGTAAGGAGTTCTTTCGACGAATTTGTACGGGAATAGTCGGTTGTTGTTGGATAAGTGTTTGTGCATATTTAATTGTGATCCTAATTTGTATTATTTTGTACGTTTATATTGGAAATATAAACTTTGTGTTACGTTACACCGACTGAGTGGTTATTTTGAACATTACTCAGACTAAGTTAGAAAACTCTGTAGATTTATAAAGACAATGTGTTGAAACAGTAAAACTATTGAAATTTTAACATTTAGTGCCCTTTTTATTAAATACCGATGAAATAGATCACACTGAATAAGGCAATTAATCTTGAGTCATGAATGATGAATGTTTTCATTGCGTAAGCTATCCACAATATCATCGCTTCTCAGTCACATAATTAAATACAGTGGGTGATCGGTTAACGAATATAATCCGTTCCAAGACTTTGTTTGCTATCCGAATTGTTCGTTAACCGATTATCGATTTACCATAAGTTTTTATGGGAATTTGATTAATTCGTTCTGGAGACCCCCAAAAAGTAAAAAAAATATATATCTTTTCTAGTATATATTTACTTTTGGGAGTCTCCAGAACGAATTAATCAAATTCCCATGTATTATTATTATCATATATAAATAAACGTAGTAAGAATACTGCGTTTATTTATATATAATAATAATAATACATATATACACAGTCTTGCATTTTCATTAGTCATGTTGTTTTGTTTGTGAGGGTTAAAGGATCTGTTTAATGTCGATTGCTTTTCT
The DNA here is from genome assembly GCF_030686945.1 of Centruroides vittatus. NCBI lineage: Eukaryota > Metazoa > Arthropoda > Arachnida > Scorpiones > Buthidae > Centruroides > Centruroides vittatus. Next base: position 1,869,455 of record NW_027122256.1, on the reverse strand, counting down.
CTCTTCTTCAGGATTTTCAAAAGTAATTAACAGCATTGTAATTGTAGAGATCCCCAAGCCTATTAATGGTTGCCATTTGACCGTTGGTCTGACATCCCCCACTTCTTCAAAAGATCTTTAATTAATAGCAGATATCGGCATTAATCCTTTTTTTAAGAAGAAAACATATCTCGCCGAGTTTCTTGGTGTTCTTCATTCAAGAGTTCTTGGCGTTCTTATGTTGTCAGATCAGTTTCAGGTTCAATTATGAGCTCTTCAATGTTCTTTATTTCTCAGATTTGATTTTTGTTACTCCTTTAGCTGCCTGAGTCTTCTTGATTATACTGTATCTTTCTTAGATAAGATTGAACTGCTCCCTATTGTAATTTGTAGATTCCCTATTGTAGATTTGTTCAAGCCATATGCCCAGCAACATCAGACATCTTCTGCCCACTCTCTACCTTTGCTATTATACTCTCACCTTTCGAAAATAAAAACCGACGCAAAACTCAACAAGTGCCCGCCCGACAGTCTCGCGAATACTATAAAAGAATTGTTTCTGTCAGAAAAATAAAAGGCTGGAATTAGAAGGGACTATTTCAAAGTTCGAGGAATACTATCCGATCAGTATATATCGGATTGAGCGTCGATGTCGACGTCTCCCGCGCTCCGAAAAGTTTCGAATTGTTACCTGAAGACAAGGGAAAATCAATAGGTATTTGCTATTTCCGTTGCTTCTTTTTATCTTTGTTTAGTGAAGTGTTCGTTAACCGAATATGTGTTCGTTGTCCATCATAAAAATCTTTCGCGAAAGTGTTCGTTATCCGATTTGTTCGTTAACCGATCACCCACTGTATTTACTTTTATTTTATTTTAGAAAAATCTCGAAAAAGATGTCAGCGCTAAGCTTTTTAACGCTGTAATATAAACAATATATGAATAATCTAAATTTATTCAAACTCATCGAAGAAAAATCTGATCGTCACAATTGTAAATACTTTTTAATAAGGTGATACATTTTTTTGTGATTGTGTTAATGATAAGTAAATCTCCATGTATCATGCAATTTTAGCATCAAAATTTAATGTTCTTTCGATGACATTGTTCGAATTATGTCATCGAAAGTAAATTGTATTATTTTAATAAAACTTGATCTAATAATAAATACTTCAAGTTAAATAAATAACGAAACCATCAGATTTGTTATAATTTGAGTAAATAAGTGATAGATGGTTCATTACATTAAAGACAGAATTACCTTTAGTAAACTTATAAAATTGACAAAAGATTTCTCTTTAATGCAATGAACTCATACAATATGAGGAAAGAGAAATACAATTTATGCATTAGCAAACATGCTGACAAACTTAATTAAAATATATTTGATTGTATATTACAGTATTTTTACTTTTAATATTTATTATTAGTTATTATTTATCTCTATATTACCTACCTAGTTATATGTACAAAATACTACAAATATTGCAAATTTCTTATTTGCTGAAGAGTTTTTAATAAAATTTTTCAGTTTTTCATAGCAATTAAAAAATACGCTAATAGATTTTAGTAAAAAAAATTCTCTAATTATATACAATATTGTGTTAATAAACGATAGTAAAAATAAAAAGGAAATGATTTCTAGAATAAAATAAAGTAAAAGTTCTTAATAAAGTGCAATGATATTTTTACTTGTCTCTAAATTTTCTCGGGGTTTTTCTATAATTCACACAACTTCTAACAAAGTTTCAAATGTGAATAGGTCGGCATAAATAGCTATTTTGATAATTTTACCATATCAAGAGAAGGAACATCAATTTAAAAACTGCCTGATGGCCATTTTTGATCAATACCAGACGATAAAGGCTATGGGATATGGTAATAAAATTCAATGCATTTCTCGCTTTTGGCGATTCGTTTATGCTTCTTTGGGTTAACAATACGAGAATTCTATGATAGCTGAGAGAAACAGTTATGACGATGATTCAATAATCGCCAATATTTGATTCTTATCTATTTATTTCTGTACGTTGATGTCAGAGGATGTATGCATCGTGATTAGATAGCCTGATAAAGATACTGTTTATATCAGTCTATTTTTGTAAGCGATTCTGGATTCGCTTCCGAACTGGTTCTTCAAGATTTATAGATGAAGAAACAGGGGTAGGGCATGGTTCCCTATATCTGTCACCCATGTTATCTGATTCATTAGACGTTAGCTTTATAATGGAGTTGGCTGTGATGTAATATTAGGTTTATGATCAAAACTTTGAAGTTGTCCATACAGACTACACATGACAAAATCCCCAATCCCAATTTACATTTCATAAATATAACAGTATCGAGAACTTCGATGATCCTTTAATCACGCAATCCAATGTGGATTGTGTGATTCGCCGACATCTTATACATAATTATTGACATTTGGATTGCCTCAAGCAAGCTGATATCGTCATTCATTAATCTTTCTGTTTTAGCTATTAAAAACTCTATTTCTCGGAATACGGGCTGTTTAAGTATTAGACTTACATCAACATTAATTTGCCCTTTTTTGATTAACTCTCCCCATCATCACCCGCCATTAGAAATCAATGTATTCTTCCCTCTATTACAGCATCAGACCAGAAGTTTAAAACAAAAATTATTTTCAGACAATTTTTCGATGTCCGGGGAGAAAATATTATGTCATCAATGACTCACCCTTCCACATCGTCAGCAATCCCATTGTCAGATACGAACGAATTCCCCTCCCTCATAAACTGCTGACATAATACTTGATTGCCCCCTTAACATGTTAATTTTTTCTTTATTTTCCATATCTATAGTATCTGAATATTATCAAGAAATCTACTTTCTTGGTAATATCCATTATGTTTATCAAGAATTTTTGTATTCCTTTTATCTTCCAAAGATTTATATTATCGATTAAAAGACATGCTTTACATTACTTCATTTATTTAATTTGTTTGTAAACAAAATAATATAACGAATCTGTTTCAATATGAAAAATATCTTTGAAATACAATATTTTGTAATTTCTAAGTTTTAATATGATGAAACTATAGTATTTACAGTTTGTATAGTATTATCTTTAACAAATAAACGCATCAAATCCTAACAAATAAACGCACAACCAAATGGAATATGGCGAGTTTTAAAAAACAATGAAGGGCATTATATAAATACAGCAGTATTTAAAATTAATTTATTAAACTATATATTTTTAAATTATTTCATATAATTGCAGGACAGTAAGTACAAACTTTTCAAACGAGACAATACATTAAAAGTGTCTTCATCTTGTCTTTTTTCCACACCTCAGGAAATGACAGCCTCACGGTTAAAAATTTTTTTATACATTTTCTGAGTTTCTACTTATAGTACTGTTTAAAAGCAATTATAAGAAAAAATATTGTAAATTATCAAATATATATATATAATATTATATTAATTGTGCCGTCGACAGAAGGAAGATTTTAACGTTATATAATACATATTGACGAGAAGTCTCCAAAGGTAGTCGTGAAACTTATTTCCTGAGTTGTGTAGAAAAGACAAGATGAAGACACTTTTAATATATTGTCTCCTTTGAAATTATTTCAAAATTTTCTAAGTTTGTATATTTCTATTTATTTTCTCCATATTCAAAGTTTAGAATTATTTTATTTCAAAATAAATCCTGTTAACAAGAAATTGGCATAACTTTGTTCTCTGAATTTAGTCGATAATTTACGTTTTCATGTTTTCTTGTTAACAAAGACAGCTAAATCCATTAAGATGAATCACTGCTATGTTCTAGAGCAGTGATTCTCAAAGTGGGGGCGCGACCCCCAAGGGTCGTGCAAAAAATATTTGAGGGGTCGCTGAAAAAATTGATTCGCAGATCCCAGATTTGTTTTCAAATATTTATAAATTTACTATGGATTCATGTTTAGAAATAATAGAAATAAAAAATATATTAAATAATTTTTACTTAAATAAATTGCACTATAAATGAATAAAAATATAAAATATTTAAATACGAGCCTAACCCCCTCCTCGGGATGTTTTTCGACACATACTCATTCTTCGGGGTCCTTTGAAATTTTTACGACCCCCATGGGGGTCGCGACCCTCACTTTGAGAATCACTGTTCTAGAGAACATATTATATAACTAAATTATCCTTTTTAGCATTGATAACTTTTAGATTATAATATATTTCAAGTATTGTATGTGATATAATATCATTAATATAATCACTAAATGCGTAATATTTCATATCGAAAAAATCAATTGTAATTAAATACGTATTGATTCAATTCACACGTACAGTACATTTGATGAACTTAGTGATATATCATTTTACTGAAAAATAATTAGAAAAGTGCAACTTCGTTCTCAATAAGAGATGTACTGTACTTTTCCAATTAAGCTTCTTCTGAATAGAGACTAAAAGATTTAGAGAACTAGAGATTTTAAATATATTTATTTTCAATTTTAAAAGTTATGTAGTGGATATTCTCAGGTATTAAAATAAACATTTTGGATTTTATTGAGGAGCAACTAACAATCGAACTTATTAATACAGTATATTACAAGTAAATTTGTACGTTTCAATGGTATGAACAGAAGGCACTTATATATAATCATAATTATTTAAATTAATAGTTAGGTAGAAAAAAATAATATTTTTGTATTTTATTTTACTCACAAAAATTAATTTACATGACTAAACTAAAAACAGAAATTTATAAAATAATATGCACTGCTATTTATAGAAATTACAACACTAAGACAGCCGATAACAAAATAGTAGTTTGTATTATACACGATACAAGATGTAAATGATAATGATAAATACAAAGCTGTATGTACGGTACAAAGGAAATAATACTCAGTATGCACTTGTCCCTGTATGTTGCTTAATATTGAATGGGAGAGATCCTAAATGGTTGTTTCTGGTATATCATACCAAGCTGTCTATTCAGACTTAAAAGTCAGCCTCGATACATGTTGGTGTGTAAGACGAGCTGAGTGAATATGTTTCAGATATGTTCAGGCAATAAATATAGCAATTTTGAAGGCCAAGAAAAAATGTAAATTGTCTTGCATTCCGGAAATGCAAAACTTTCTGAACAATATGTGGCCTGGCATTGTCCTGTTCAAAGGTGACATAAAGACGACTGCTAGTAAGGAAAGACTTCAGTCTTCGATGCAGTCTCTAACGTCAATAGAATAGAATCAAAGAAAGTCACGACAATATAATTTTATACATTTTGTTTTTAGATTTGTCAGGATTAATTTTTTATGACTAAAGTAAAATACAAAAAGTTTTTTTCTATTTAAAAATAGCGAAAGAAACAACTATATAAATAAATTGACCAATGTGTGCATTTTGCTAAAATGAATTAAATTATATTTTTTAAAATTCTGTAATTTTAATAAAGTTTTTACAATTATAATTAAGTGTAAAATTACTATATTAGGAAATTTACTGTAATTAATAGTGTCAGTGCAATTAATAGTAACAGTAAAGTGCACAACCTTGAGAAATTTATATTTATTTATTTGTCTAAACTCTTCCTTTATATTCTCTACGGAATTTGTAATTTGTACTATTAATTACAGTAAATTTCCTGTATACTATATACAGCATATATATAATACAATAGACTTGCTAATTCAGCTATTTCTTGCACAGCGAGAGTCCCGGAAAGCTTGCCTAAAGGCAATGACGTGATAATCGCCCTTCGATACTGATTTTTTTGTAAGCAGGCTGGCAAATAATACAGCGCACGCGTTGACACGCAATACTGTACATTTAAATGAAACACAATAAACATAAAACAGATGTGTGACGTGACTAAGATTTTTGCGGAAACGGAAGCGCTTAGGCGACCGCAGTGGGAAGTATGCCCTATTATTAGGGACAGAATTATCAAGAGTGTACTGTATATATTATTTTAAATTCTTTGATAAATTTAGAATTTAACTCAAATGTAATAAACAAATTCGTTACAAATTTTAATGTTTACATGCACATTTAATATAAAATGCTTATAATCTATAAAATAATACAATTCTTCTTACGAGAAACATAATCTTAAACGAGTGATTATTTATTGTGACATCGTCAAAATGCCGGGCTGCAATTTTTAATCATATTTTTAATTTATTTAATTTAAAATATATGTTCTCCACCTCAAATTAATAGTGTCTCGCCCCTATAAATCGTACTTTTCCTTTAACAATACAGTCGTGCCGATCATCTATTAACTGCTATCAGGAGAAAATGTTTGAATTGAAATAACATGACTTTCGGTTTATATGGAGGTTTATATATAGTTAATCGGGGCCTTCTATTCCTAAGCTTTCCATATCTAGTCTCGGGTTTTATCTTTCTAAATCCGTTCTCGAGATTAACGAAAAACAGACGGACAGACGGACGACAGTGGGAAATTATAGGTTTACAATTTTTTCAAATTGCAGCCCAATTATATAAGACAAAAATGATTTATTATTTCATGTTTTTTTCTTTAATTTCTTATAAATTGTATAGTCATATAATTTATAAGAAGAAATGTTTAATAAACATTAAAAACCCTTATTTTAAATGCACATGTATTATTAATTCGATTACATTATTTCAAATTTAACCAACTTATAATTATTTGTTAACATATTTTTAAATAAATAAATGTGCCTAGATATATTTTATCGTATTTATCAACATGATAAGATATAATCAGTATATATAAATGAATTATATCAGTATATATAAATATAGTAGTCAGTAACACTTCTTGCATTTAATCAGAAGCGGCCCTACATATAGGCGGAAAAAAATAATACCTACAGCCTCACAAATTTGCTGGTATATTTTATAATCATCAAATTGGTAATTATTAAAAATACAATTGGACCGATATCTGTTGCATCTGCAGAACAATCATTTTCAAATGAAAACTGATCAAGAACCACATCCAATCAACAATGTATCAAGCGAGAGAATTTTTTTCATTTCGATCTTGTTCATTGAAAAAGATACGTTGCTGCAGAACTGGACTTATTTTCTGCAATAAATATTTTTAAACTTCATCCTGTGGGCAGTAAGAGGGCATTTTTAGCAAGTCCATTATGAGTTCGGCCAGGCCTACAATGGTGCGGTCGCGTGGTAAGGGACAGGACTCCGTATAGCCAGACAACACAAAAATTCCTGGAAATTTTCGACTCTGCATCTCCTAGAGCGGTAGGCTGCCGTTTTAACCGTTCGCCCATCTGCTCCTCCCTGTAATTGATTAATTCAGCACTGCCAAAAACAGGAGAGCATTTTTGTAGGTGAATTTCTGTATACCTATTGAATTTTCCAATTCATTGTAAAACTATCGTGCACTTTTACATTGTACATTTTTATTACTTTATTATGTGTTTACTGTCTATTTCTAATCCATAAGAAAAACGAGTTAAAGAATTAAAGTTTAATTTAAAAAGTTGGTAGAATTCTCCAAACGACTTCGCAGCTCGGTCACTTTCTACATTGAATGGCTCGTTTCGAAAGCGTGTGTTCTTCAACGTAAAAATCATTCATTTTAAAAAAAAAATCAGAAAACGCAACGGAGTAAAAATCATTCATTTAAAAAAAAATCAGAAAACGCAATTTTTAAATCAAAAATCAGAATTGTGAGTATTAATTTCGTTATGACAACAATATCTGGAAAGCAATCGTTAACTATTGACTAATAACGGAAAAAAGCGCTTGGATGAAACCACTCAGCACTGGGTTAGTTGGGTTCCTGCCTGATGTTTGGGCTGACAGGGTAAAGTTTTCCAGGTTTTATTCACGTGATTAACAGTTAAATAGGGACCAGTTTCTCATAAAAGTCCTCCTGGGAACCACCCCCTCTGACAGATCGCCTATGTGTTGCATTGCCTTATCTTATCAATGCAATTCCAAAAAAAACGAACTCAAATAGAAATCTAGAAGAATCATAAAAACAATTTATATTCGTGATTAATCGGGTGCAAAAATTCCATCCACATAATTTCCACTACTGTTTCCAGTCGCAATGTTTTCCCAAATAATAACTTGTTTTTGTATTCAACGTTTTGTTTTATATATATTGCTAATAATATATATTATAAATGTGGTAATAATATTTACCAGGTAATGATAATGATAGCAATAAAATGGATAAAATTGTTTGCATTTACATGAAAATGAAAAAAAAAATTTTTTTTAATGTTACAGTCAATAAATAAGATTGAAGAAAATCTATAATAGACCTAAACAAACATGTCTTAATATATTTTAATTTATATAATATTATTACTCATATTAAGCAAATAAGCAAGTAAAAAACAAAACATATATAATGATTTTCTTGGAGAAAAATTTAAATCATTGTACTAATATAGTCGAAAAGAAACGTGTAACTAGAAAGCACCGATGTCTAGTTTAAAAAAAAAAAAAAAAAAAAAAAAAAAAAAAAACATTTAAAACGTATTTATAACAAACTTAACATTATATGGTAAAGTTTATTCTTCACAAGTTTTTTCATATTTTACTGATGAAAATTAAAACAGTGGGAACTCGATTATCCGAATTTGGTGGGTCGAGGGGTCTTTCGGATAAACGAAATTTTGAATAATCCAGAAACGGCATTTTGAGTACATCAAGCACTGCACATTTATACTATAAATACTGTAATGGATTACTGTATTTTAAAGTAAATTAATTTAGACAAAATCTAACGCACGGTTACATATATCAGCGGTCGGCAACCGGTGGTCCGTGGAGAAATTTGGACATTGATCAACTCTGTAGGCTTGCATTAATTTGTTATAATTAAACACGTGAGTTTCATATTAATATAGTAAAATTGAACTTTTATGATCATTATTCTACAGATTATGTATCGTTTAAAAAAATTCATGATAGTGGTCCGCGGGATTCAAAATTGTGAGTTTAATGGTCCGTGAGGTCAGAAAGGTTGCCGACCGCTGCACTATAGGACTGGGCAACTCACGAATGAGCTGATTCATAGCATTGACTCAGTAAAGTAAACCAGTGAGTAGCTTAGCTCAATAAAAGTCTAAGTGACTCAGTTAAGTTTCAATAACCGGTCAGTCGCTTTTCGAAAGATATTCTGGCTCAAAAGGTTAGAATAAGAGAGTGACCTTGGGTGACCTCTATGTGCCACAGCCACGGACACGACGTCATTTTAAACCTCCAGCATAGCGGCCATGGGGTAACAATCTAATCTAGTTAAGACGTTTATCGAATAGGTCGCAGCGTTTTGAATGCTTTTAAATATTTAAGGAAATTATCTAGCATGTTCTACACAAAGAGTTGCTTTTCTATTCACAATTCTATTCATGTTCGTCTAAAATAATGATTACCATATCAACCCACTGATAGTTTTTATGATAACTGTCGTTCCACGAAATCATTCTGGTGTAAATTTTACTCGCTATATTCGAATCTAAGTCTATCATTGTTTAATAACTTAAGATTCGGATCATATTTTGACAGGAAAAAGATATTTGATCACCAAATATCAAATATTAATATGTGAATCAAGAGGATTTTCAGAGCATTATTTATAGGCCTACACATGTACTGTACAGTATACCTACTAGCTTATCCTCAGAAACAATCTGCTCACGAGAAGATGCCTTCTCAATTAAAAGTTTGTTCGCGATGTCAAAAGGTATATTCCCAATAGACTGCTGTGTTAATCATACAAATTTAAAGATTCTCCTAAATTAAATTATGCCAAAGCAAAAGTGAGGAAAACATTTACAAAATGACAAATGAGAAAAGTATTTAGGCCTATTTACATGTCTACAAAGAAAAGACTGTATGCTGCCTCTAGTTTCACAAATAAAAGTGGAATTAATCATTGCCCCTTAAAAAGACTCAATTTAGTAGACGTTTGGCGGACGGTTTGTTCTCTTGCTTTTTCTGACATTTTTTGTACATACAGATATATAGGAAAAACTCCTTTTGCAATAGCTTTGTTAAGACTAAATAGGGTTGCTCTTCATTGGTCAGCTGATTCAAAATGATGAAAATAGTCACTGAATGGCTATTATCTTTAGTTGATAAAGTTTTATAAATCAGTTTTGTCATTAGGCTGTACTAATGACAAAACTTTTCATAACATCGATCCCTTTGGCACGCATTTCTTAACAGTATGAGTAACTTTATGACATCACACGAAACTCATGAGGTTATTCTTTAACCTTTTGCTTTATTAAAGTCGGATTTTTTTTCACAAACAAACAGTTTATGTAATCAGTATATTTTAACTTGCTTTACTAATAAAACATTTCCTGCAATATATTCCACAACATTTTCACATCGTAATGATAGAAAGGAATATTCACAAACATAATTGTGATCAAAATGTATCATTCAACTCAAAGTCCCACAGGTTTCGATTGGAATAATGCATTTTGATCATGACTATAAAAACTACAGTTCTTCTAGTCAACCAATAAATTGTTTGATTGTTCCGTTGTAATCTGTCAGTTTGCTAGAGATATAGGGGATTATGGAATAGCTAAGCCCCTAAAAATATAATAGCCCCCAGCTTAGTGCCTAAGTTTCCATATGCAACATATATAATAGCCTATACGTTTTTGTTTTCATTGCATAAACTTAAGCTAATGCTAGTTTTTTTTAACAAGTTGACTGTAGCCAATAGTACTGGCTAGAAAAGAGAAAAATATAACGAGTCATTTGTCACAACCTCGTTTTCTTTGTGTTTACATCTTAATTTTTTTTTGTACGTTCAACCATTGTCTCTTTCATTATCAGATAATGTAAACCTATTTTTAACAGATTTTTAAATTAATAATAATCACTCACACCAAGCTTGGAAAAGTTGGAAAATTAAAATAACAAAGTCTACTAATACCAAGCCTATTTACAGGTCTACACAATTTCTTCAGCTTGACTCTCATTTATTAATCTATACCCAATGATTTAGTTTTGGTTACGGGACTGTAATAATTACTTGTTAGCTAATTCATATTTTCGATATATTTTACGATATAGATTATATAATTTTGATATTTTTTACTATTTGAACTCTTGTTTCATCGAGAAGTGTCAACTGCCTTATAAGGATAAAAGATTAGCGATGATAAAGAGAATATTTGATACAATTTCACAATCTGGCAGATATTTTTAAATAATCATCATCTATATTTTAAAATTATGAATACGTATAGATAATATGTTATAAAATAAATTTACATAATATTAAGAATTTTAGAAATATCGTCGGTTCTTGAATTGATTTTTTTATTAATTTATAAAAGATATTTTTCATTTTGACTCTTTCCGCTGTGAAAGCTCTGAGGGCCTTTTAAATCATGATGGATTCGGCCTTGCTAACAACAGGAATCACAACATGATGAGGAATGAGGCCAACATTATCTGATATCAGAATCGAATATAAGTTATATGGACATTAGCTGTATCACAGATAGTTTAATTAAACATGAAAACATTACGTCTAAATTATAATGTGGTTTTTGCATATATCTAACTTCCATTAAGTCAATTAACATAACTCGACTGTGCAGATTTATATGTTTTGTAATAAAAAGAAATTTCCATCGGTTGCCGAATGGATAAACCACCGATAGTTGGTCGTGGGTTATAATTATAATTATAAATTATAAATTATTATTATTTGTAATTATTAATTATTGACAGAATGGAACTGTAAAACAGAGAAAGACAAAGGTTGGAGATAAGGATGTTGATTATCAGAATGACAATTAATACAGATAAATAATGTAGATGTTTAGAATTATCATTCTTCATATCGACATAGATTATAAAGCAAACATGGGTTAATGAAGAGGAAAATTCTGTAAGACTTAGGTAAAATAAGACTATCAGATGGTCAAGACGACTATTTCTGTTTATCGCTATAAGACTTGACTCGATCCTCAGAAATTTTTCATAATGATCGTTCGGATATGTCGGACTCCTTAATCAGCTAGTCATCAGGGCACAATCAAAGTCATTATTGTGCATGAAATAAAGGATTTTTTTAGTGCATGAAGAGTAAAAAGAATATAAAATAATGATCTAACAGTAACTTAGTCACGTCGTAATATAAAATCGCCAAATTCTTTACAATCTAATCCAAAAACCAGCTGTTTCAAAATTTCCCATTTGTCAAAAATTCATTACCTGCACTTAAAAAATTAAATAACGGATAACGAGTCTATCAGTTTAGAAAAAATCACAAAATCCTCAATTTGAATTAATAAATTTTATGTTATTTTATCATTAAATTTTTACGTTCATATTATAAAAACAGATATAAGAATTAAATTTATTTTAATTAAAACATTGTGAATATTTTTATATTTTATTATTGCCCTGACTATTATATTTATTAAATATTTCTTAATTAATTTAAAAAATCTTCCTCATACTTCATTATAACAAACTTAACATAATTTTCTAACGTAATATAATCTTTTAATAATGACTGATATTATAGTTCTTAAAAAATTTATTTATTGATTTATATTATTTAAATTTATTCAAATATAGAAAATAGGTATTAAAAAAAGGAAAATGTACAGTACATACCTTTGAATTAAAAAATTCTTTAAATAATTTAACCAAACTCCTTTAGAAGTTTATTAATATTAACTTAATATATTACATCTGTATTTGTTAAAATTTAAGTATAATATTTATGACAAATTACGTGATCTTTTAATAAGTAAAAGTGCTAAGGAACTGTACAAAGCGCATTTAAACTAGTCTCTTTCAAATTTAAAAATGAATGATATTAATTTTCGCATGACTTTGCAACGATGTAATGGGTTCAAAGGATAAAATACGATTACAAAATAGACGTTATCAAACACAATATAACCATCTATTAGAATGCAGGTACGAATTTCTATCTAATTATATGACAAACAGAATGTAAATTTTATTTGAATTTTCAAGTATAATATCTTTATGATAATAAACAATAATTTTATTAGAATTAAGCTATGCGCGTGATTGTTTATACAATATTTCTCTTAATACAGAAACTGCTTACTTATTGATTTTTTATTTGAAAATTTCTTCGTTTGTTGTTTTTTGATCAAAATTTTTAAAACATCTCACCATAAATACCAAAATTGAATACATTAAAAGTAATAAGAAATCATTTTACCTTAACGGCACTACTCTTAACTTTTTCAGTCAAATACAATAATCTCCACATAAGTAAGCTAGTGTAGCCATTATGTGACTTACCGAAGCTTAAAAATGCAATCAAAATACAAACTGTAAGTTTAATCAAATGCGAATAAAAACACAAATAAATTAAATTAGACAGTAACAGATAGCATGACCCAATATGCCAAAAAATAATGGCAAAATAGACGAAACAGATTATAAATAGTTATTCAAGATAACGAATGAAATTATGGTTTTATGCTTATTTTAGTGTTTACGTTATGCTGTGTTTTATTTTGAATAGTTATTCAAGATAAAACACAGTATCACGTAACACTATAAAAGTATCGGGGTTTTTGAAACATATTTTCTAAAAAGTTAAAGAAAGTATTATTAACAGTTACTACTTCCTTGTTATATTAACAAGGAAGTAGTAGCTGTTCATGTAATAGTTTTTACATATTCTTTTAGTAATAATTTCTTTAATTTTTTAGAAAATATGTTTCAAAAACCCCGATGTAGGATAATAAAACAAGCTTCTCTTATTTATGGATTTATCTCCTGCATTTCTACGAGTAAGGAAGGCTTGCGGAACGGGAAAATCTCATGTCTGCTCACAATTATTACATCATCAAAGATAAATATTATACTGTGAAAGATTATCATCAGGGAGCACATTTTTGTGCCAAATAAAAAATAATGATGATGTGAAAGATTATCCTATTCTAAAGTATTAAAACTCTGGTTAGATAATATCGTGTAACTAAATTTTTCTGCTTTACGACTTGTTTGTTTCAATAGGTCTACAGCAATGCAATTCGTTCCAGCATAACACGTGGAAGATCTCCAAGAGCAGTGACTTAACGAGAGGACTTTTTATGAAAAGTAGACCCTGTTTAGGTGCTAGACATGTGGAAAAAACCTGAAAGTTCGATTTTACATAAATTACAAAGTTAATTTATAAGTGTACATTAATTTTACAATTATTGTCCTGGAAATTTTATCAAATCAAGTGTAACTGTGTAATCGTTATTTGTGACCTCCAAATTGTATGAATGTTTTCAATTAACAGCACACGGAGAAGACTACATACAGTCAGGAGGCATTTCGTTTTGCTTTTCAATAGCATTTTTTTCTTTCACTTTGTTCGCTTATTTAGTATTGCTGGACAGCAATATTTAGGAAAGGTCAACACAAACAAATCTAGATAAGCTCTTCCTGAACTATAAATCCGGTGGAGAGTTCCGTAGTCACCACTAAGTCCTTTTATGCATGCCTCATCATGTTTTAAAGTAATTTAAAAAATTGTGTGACAGTACATGTAGGCTACTTGCAATTCTTTCCCACCGAAGTACTACTTCATTGATCGTAAAACGAGATATTATTGTAAGCGTACATAACCGACTGATCTTTCTTTTTCATTCTTTCTTTCCTGTGGGCATTAAAAGAGCTTTTTTTTCAAGTTTACCGTGGGTTCGGCCAAGCTTACTGTGGTGTTGCCTGGTGGTGAGGGACGGAGTTCAAGATATCCAAGACATAACACTCCCGAAAAATCTCTGGAGTATTTTCGACCTGTCCGGATTCGATTTTGGGTCTCACAGAATGGTCTTACCTCCTCGGTCATCCGGCCAGTCAATCTCCCTGTAGAAACTACAGTTTACACATTGATTATAAAACTTATTTTTACGTGTCCTGATGCATATGTTTTCGTCAGCTTTGAGTGTATATCCAGACAGACCACACCCAAAAACTTCGTGGGGTTGCACTCCCGGATTTAACCCCAGATTTTTCCCAGAGTGGTAGGGCGACGCTTCAACCGCCTTGACATCCTGCCGTACATATATTTAATATGATTTAAATTGGGAACTATAAATTGGTCAGCCACAATTTCGTATATTTTATTATCTTCAGAAGTCGGAGGAAAAAACTAACATTACAAAAAAAAATTAAACAAAATTATATCTAATAGAAAAATCATGTTAATAATTAATAATTTAATTTTAATTTAAAAAATCAAATATTTTAAAATTATATAGAACCAAGTGAATTATTCAAGAACAGAATGTATATTTTACTTCAAATTAATTCCAGAATCGACGTCTATGGCTCTGAAGAGACAAGTCCGATAATAACGCCATCTGTGTGTCTAATGAAAAATTACCTTTACTATAAAATGTTTGTAAAAGTTCAATTGTTTACAAAAAACCGCAAACAAATAAGCGTTTTCCGAGAAAATTCAATATAAAAACTAAACTATAATTATAATTAAAATATTTGCTTTAAAATTATAGAAACGTTATAAAATTCTTTTATACAATTATTAATGCTAAATACAGTATATTATTTCTTAATTACGACATTTTACTACAAAATTTTACCAAAGTTCCGTTTAACTGAAACGAAATTATAATTATTTAACGTATATTTTAAAAAAATGAAAATAAAGTACTGGTTATTTAATAGGATTTTCTAATATCTATTATATGATTATAACATTTTGTTTTTAAATCGCACGAATCGATTATAGAAAAATCATCACGAAAACCCAACTTTAAAAACAAGTACTGTACATTCATCGAAAAAACGGTTAACTCTCAAACCGGAAATAACGTATTTGGTGACGTTAAATCAACGTCACAATATCAATGGAAAAATCAGAAGAATAGTACTGCAATCTATAATTTTCATTACGTTAAGATCGATAAGTAGAAGAAAATTGTAAAATTTCAAATTCAGTAGTCCTGAATGGAAATATATCTTTTAAAATTTATTGGACGAATTTCTGTAATCGTTGATTAGTTAAATTAGTGAAAGTGTAACAGTGGACGAAGTCGATCCAAGTGTCCTGACTGGTTGCTTTCCTGCTCGTCTCTCAATGGCTCCTTGACCGACCAACCAACTGTTCGTCACTCGCTAGGTTTGTCGTTTTTATCAGGATTTGACCAATAGATACATTGGCCATACGTTAGTGCACTTGATTTGAAGAAGTGAATGAGATCGTCTGTTTATTAAATATCTTGCCATGAATCGACTCTTGTTAACATATTTTTCACTAGGCCTAACTACGCCACGTACTAAGCCTAATATTAGGCTTAATGTTAACCATCAACTGTTTTGTTTCTCTTCCTTAACATTATATTTCATATGGACAAATCGTTAAAATATTCAATACGTTCCAACTCCGTAGTCACTTTGTTTATGTTTAGTGCCGTGTAAATTGTATCACTTGAAACAGGATCATCCGTGATAACGTTTGCATTTATATTTCCTCCATTTATATAAAAACATGTTTTGTCAAAATATTTCCAATTTATATACCACTCACGTTCAAAATATACTTTAAAAGCTTTCTAAATTGACAATTCGCAGTTTAACACTCGTCTTAATATTCTGTTGCACTTATGGCCAATGTATATTATATAAAAACGCTACCTTGTTTACAGGAAATAGCATTTGATTTGATTTATTGATGTTTTTAAATAACTTTAGGTTCCTATTTAATTGTCATTGTCATTTTCTATATGTTTTTGTTTTCAAAACATTAAGCTAATACTAAAATTCATGAATTGTTACAGTTGAGAAATCATTTAGTTATTTCTCTATGTTTAATATAAATCCATTATATTATAATAATTGCAGGAATAAATGTTTTCATATTTTCATTATTTAAAATATATCTAGTAAGTATATCATCATAAACTTTTATGCTTTATTATTTTTTTCAAATATAAAATTTAAAAATGTAGATAAATATTGAATTAATGACTGGTGAATTTTTGCTACCTATTTTATATTTTTAATTAATAATAATAATTAATATAAGCATTTATATTTATATAATCTAAGATCATAAAAGAAGTCAACAAAATTCTATAATTTAAGATGGTGTTTCCCAGACTTCTTTTATGTGATTCGTTTGAGTTTACTAACAAATTTTTGCTACTGTAATGTTAAATCTATAGGCCTATATAATTTATTCGAGAGGATTTTTTTTAGACAACTTGCCAGTTTCTTCTGAAAAATATAATAGATTATTTTTTTTATTTACATTTGGATTTTGTTTCCAAGATCTTTGAGAGTTTGTATTCTGCAAAATTTTTTAACTTTGCACAAACCTTACACTAAATGTTTGCTAATTCTTCAAGAATTTTTTTAATAATTAAATTAATATTTAATAAATGATTTAGAATATTCTGGAAGAAAAGAATTGCCCTGGAATGGGACTCAAACCCATTTTAATATGAGATGGTGCCTAATGCATCAAATAAATTTTTTTTTACATTTTGTTTTGAATAATTTACTTAATCTCCAATATATTTCTAATACTAACTAGTATTTTTCTAAAATAGTATTTTTCTCCATGTCTGTACTTAGCACAAACTTATAATTCTGAGTTTTTCTTAACACATTATTTCATATTTCTAGATAAAATAATTGATACTAAAAATAAATAATATATTTAGTAAAAAAGTACTGTTTTTGTATGAATCCATTAAGATTTAATACATTTAAAAGTTATCATTATTTACATATAGAGCAGCAGTTCAAGAAATGCTAGATTTATCCCAATTGAATTTACCTGTTTTAATATGCTGCCATTTCAAAACTCAAATAATTTGAAAAATGTTTTTGGAAAATTAAACACTACAATAATTTGATATGGAAAATATTTTGTAAATGACAGTATTAAAAAGGATAGAAGTGAAAATGTAGATACAAGTTAAACAAACTGAAAGAATTTCATGTCATGATATATAATTGTTATGATCCTGACATGTGTCATGTAACTCATAGTCATGTTGTAATTGTTAAAAATATTTGTCCTGTTAATGAATAAATACTTGTGATTTTATCACTTTTTAAAGATCAGCTTCCATTGATGATGATGATGATAAATACAAACAAAAAAATGCATAAATCTTTGGTTTGATAAAAAATGAATTGAGTGTTATATGTATTTATAAATTATACATTTATTTATTTTTAATGTTAAAAGTAACAATTGCTTTAGTTTAACTGCAATTGCAGTAAACTAAAGAAATCTTTCCTAGGTAAGGTGCACTTGTTATCTGACCTAGTTCTCTAATATTAAATGATGAGTCGGTTCTGATTTTACCGTATAATACAAAATTTAGTTTGTAAGAATTGAATTTTCTGTTCAGAATTCTTTTAAAAAGTTTTTTAAACAGAGGAATAATGTTCATTAAAAAAATCTACACAGCCCCATTAAAATAATTGGCAAATTCACTTTGTATTGTTCTCCATATTTGGGAACCACTGATTTAGGAAATTTTATATTTCAGGTGTTTATCTTTAGACAATTAGCTTATTTTCATAAATTTATTTATTATACATTATCATCAGTCTAAAATATTTTTAATAGAAATTTTAAAATTTGAATTTTGGTATTCTATTCAAATTTATTAATAATTAAATATAGTAAAACCTCAATTTAATAGACTAATTCAGGCAAGAGGGTGTTAGTTAAAGCCAAAAGTCTATTATATTAATAAAGTAGGTTTTTCTGAATGCATATATTAAAAAAATTAACAAATTAGTTTTATCTATTTTTATTTATGTAGATGCATAGGTGTAATTAAAATTATGTATGTATGATAAGTTTAATTTTACAAAAAAGTTTTCTATATATAGTTCTGTGACTGTAATAAACAAGCATATGATCTACATCAAAGTGAATTTTTTGTAAAATACACTTTAATTGTATTTAACTAAACAAATAATGTTCTTAAAAGAAAACAAAATTTAAATTTGACAAAAACACAGAAAAAAATTCATATTGAGACACTCTTGTTGTGACATGAAGTTAAGAACAGTGAGTAAGATTTATTGCTAATGAGAATTACTGAAACAAATTTTATTTCAAATGCATGATGTTTATAAATGTATTTTTTTAGGATGATGATAAATCATAAATACATTTATCAAACAACTTGAGATTTATTAGTATAAATAGTGTCTTATCATATCGTGTGGCAAAATCAAAAAATTGGAAAAATTCAAAAGTTTATTATTGTAATTAAAAATATTTATTTTTATTTTTCTAACAAAAATTAATATTAAACAGAAATAAATATAATCATTAATATTTAGATTTTAGATCTATAAATGTAAATATTTAAACATTTGATTTTTTTAATACTTAGACATTAAGCAATGTGTTGTTCAAAGATTGAACTTAAGGAAGGAGTGAAATTAATTATTGTTATGTCTTCCAGCAATACTTTATTAAAAACAAATGATTTCAGCCTGCTTCAGATTCTGAACATTTGAATTGAACAATATATTGAGTGTTCCAAAATTGAAATGTTCTGACCTTTAAGCTGATTTTTTTAAGGCATTTTTTAAAAATTGAATAATCTAATGCATTGAATTAAAAAATAATATAAATAAATAAATTAAATATAAATAAACAGTGGTGCACTCATGATTTAATCTTGGGAAGCCAAGTTAAACAGATAAAAAAAAAACTTTTTAATGAAAATTCAGCAAAATGTTCACCTTTATGTGACCACTAATTCATAAGTAGTATAGAAATAGAAGACACAATATAAATAAAATAAAAATATATATATATTAATTAGGAAAACATTTCTTGAAAACTTTTTAGTGTTTCTTTCCTTTTTCTTCGGAGGGGTGCTCCACTTGGCCTCTTCCCTTGGCCTCCCTCTTGGTGTGCCACTGCAAATAAGAATGAATGCTGGAAATTGTGGAATTAATTAATTATAGACATTAATAAAAAAATTTTAATGTTTTAGTTTAGTCTGCCTAATCTATCTATCTACATTTTTTGTCTTATTATAATAACTTTTTCATATATTTGTAATTTTTCTATTGTAACCAATTTTATTAGAAATATTTAAAAAGGTACTATATTACATTTAAATTAAATCAATTGTTGTGTGCTTCCTATAGGGAAAGAAAACTATTTGTGGTACTCTTCTCATTAATTGAATTTAACAAATAATAAGATAAATTGTACATTATTGTTGCATTTAACATTTCTGATCAGTCCAAATTTGATACAGTTCTAGATCAGAAAGACTTAATGAAAGATTGTTGTTAGAACTATATATGTTTAATTTTAAAACAATTATATATTATAAAAATTATATTATATGCATATATATGTTTAGAATAAATATTTCCAGTCTAAGCAGTAAAAGAAAAAAAGTAACAAAATATTGTTTATGTTGAAAACAAAATAACAAATGAAAAAGAATTTCAGTAGTTAACAGAAAAAAGCAATATATAAAAATAATAAATGAGAGTTACAAAAATTGCAAAGAAATTAAGAGAGAGAAAAAACTTCGAATATTAATAGTGTAATATATTATGTGAAAATAACTTTTTTTTTTATCTATTGTGCTTAATGATTACATCAATTCAGTTCAAATGACCTTTTCTGGTAATGATAACAAAAATATGAATTGATGTTTGAAATTGCACAATTGGAATCATTTATATTTGAAATGATATCATTTCACTTACCTCAATTTATGTAAAAGAAATTGAATAATATCATTTGAAACATTTTTAATTCATATTATTTGATATGAGTTTTTTTAATGAACATTTTAGTGTATGTGTTACCGGCCAAATCCGATTTTAGGCCAAACTAGTTTGTCCTACGCGTGTCAGGCCAAATTAGTTTAATCCTAGGCAAAACTAGTTTGGCCTAGGTCAAACTGATTTATGTACTATAAATAGGTGCCAGTGTAAAAAAAATAATTTTGTGTAATTCGAAATGCCACAGTACATCCTGTAAAAATAAATAAAAGATAAAATATATGTTATATGTTATGCTAAGAAGTACAAATAAGTTCATTTTTAATTTTAGTTTGACTCTAAAAGTTATTTCTATTTCATTTGAATTTTTGAAAATATTTTTGAAAGTTAATTACCTTTAAAAGCATGGCTTAATAAATAAAAAAAATACAAACTGATAAGTACTGATTAGCTTATTTTTATTTTATAGTTTTGTACAAGTGTTGTGTCACTTCTAATCAATATCATTTTTGGTTAATGTTACCCTAAGTATCGAAGGAGTGGCTCGTCTCCGATTCCAGCAATCAGAAGACGGAACAGGGGGGACGCACGTTCTAACCTAACCTAACCTACCATAATTTATTAGAATAGGTTAGGTTAGGTTAGAACGTGCATCCCCCTGTTCCGTCTTCTGATTGCTGGAATCGGAGATGAGCCACCACCTTCGATACTTAGGGTAACATCAACCCCATTTTTTATAATTAAGTAGATTATGTTTGAATAAATATTGTTCAACTAATTGATTGCCTTTTAATTTTATTTTAACCATTAATATACTTGAATAATAATTCTAAATCAGTTCGACCTAGGACAAACTACTTTGGCCTGAAACACGTAGGATAAACTAGTTTGGCCTGACACATGTAGGATAAACTAGTTTGTCATGAAATCGGGTTTGGCCGGTAACATATGAAATAAAAATAAAACTTGTTAAATCTAGTTATCATTTTTATCTTCAGAAGAAAAATATCTGAAAGCAGTTGTTTTGAATTACTATATATGATATTAAATACTTAATTTATCCAGAACAAACTAAAATAATTTAAGCTCAATACATAATAAATATTAAGTTAAACCAAATTATTTAAAATATTTCTGAAATGTAAAACATTTAAAATTAAATGATATTCAATTGATTTGAGTTAATTGCTTTCAAATACCCTATTTAAAGTTTTCGATAGCATCAGAGGGCAACAAGCACTCTCTCAAAGAGTATGACAAAATGTGATTTGTTGTCATACTTTGCAACAAAGTTAGAAGTTGTTGCTTCAAGCACTTATTAGTGAGGTTGAGGCCGAAGTTTTAAATGCGAAAACGTGTATGTCGGACATTCAGCGCCGCTTTCCTGTAAGCCTAGAAGTTTGACAATGGCATTTGGAATGTCGAGCATGATTCCACTGACTTTCTAAACACCATTGTCAAACTTCTAGGCTTACAAGAAAGTGGTGCTGAATGTCCGACATACACGTTTTCGCATTTAAAACTTCGGACTCAACCTCGCTATTGTAAATATGCAGGGAAAAATCAATGAAGTTTTATTTACTGTACTGTATATACTGTACTTAGTACTCATTATCCAAAAATCATGCACAATAAAATGTAGAGGCATGATGACTGTCTACCATATACAGAAAGTGCATTCAAATTTTCTACAGACTCAAGCTTGCCAATTTTTGCTTTCAACTCTGTTGCTTCTTTAAAAAAATTTTCATTTCATAATCTCTACTGCACTTAAATTTATGACATGTTAAACATTAATACCATGTAGATTAAATTAAATAATTATGCTGATTTTAATTTCTTCCAATTTTAAACTGAATTTATTTAAATTTTTAATACAACTTTTACTTAATTGGAAAATGTTTCAGAAAAATTTTAATTTTACATTAAATTCTAATTTAATGTTAAATGAATATACATTTGATATTAAATTTTGATTAGAATTTTTTTGGTAGGCAAAAAATTCTCAACCTAATTTTTTTTAAATTAACATTTGTTTTATTTCATTTTGTTAAAACAAATCAGTTTACAATTTAAGTATATTAAATTTTCTCTAACTTGGATTGTATAACTCTGACAAATTTTTTCAAAAAAATTTTTTGCAAAGACTTCCAGATATCAAAAACACTTGCTAATTATGTCTGTAATAATTAACAAGTGTTGTTGATATCTGGAAGTTTTTGCAACACATTAAATTACCTTAGTAAGTTACCAAAGACTATACATTGCAGTATACTATACTGTCATTAAATTTTTTGAACTCATTTATTAAAGTAATAAATTCAGCAGTATAAGCTACTAAAGCTCAGTAGAACTTTGAATATAGCTGATTATAATAAATTATTGTACTGTATATCCACCACCTTGCTTTCCACATCAGAGAAAACACACCTCTAATTCAGACAACCTTTGTTCCCTATTAGTTTGAGTTAATGGAGGTTTGCTGTACTTGGAAGTTTTGGTTGTTAGTTGTTCATTCTCATTATTGATTTGTCTTTAGATAATGCAAACATCAAATGAATTACATAATGCAATAATCCAAATAACTAATATATTTTTTTTTTTTAAATAATATTTTGAGAATTTTATAATAATGGATACTTTGAAAGTAATGCATACTTTCAAAATCTATATTGTAATTATTCAAAAAATATACACGAGGGTCTCACACCCACAGATTTAATCAATCACAAATCAAAAATATTTTCTAAAAATTTCAAAAAGTAAAACTTGATTTTGCTTGTATTTTAAATATTGTTTTATTTTACAGTAAGTATTTGCTTTTGTTTAATGACCTGAAAGAGAATCTATAAGTATTGAAAGAAAATATTACATCTATTGAGAAATGCAATGCTTAATAGTAACACACTCCACATATACCTTAAAAATGCATTAAACACTTTAATTTCCAATATTTTTGTCTGTATTTAATTGACCTTCAGGATACAAATAAATGACTTGCATTGTTCATTTGAAAATATTAAATTATTGCTGATGTGTACTATTTACTATACTGGACCTATGATGATTGCATCTGTACTGAAAATGTGTCAAGAAAACAAGAACAAGAAAGCTTTTTTTCTGTGACAAGGAAAAAGTGACTTTTCTTTTTCTTATCATTATTCTCTAAACATTGCAGATTAGGAATTAAGTCTGAATGATCAATTTCCTCTCTCTCCTTTTAAAGTTTGGATTGGTAGATAATATTTAGTTTTCAACCCAAAGAAATAATAGAAAATTGAGATATATTACAGTACAACTGTCATTATTAAAAGTAATTGGGATTGGAGATAGTTTGGATAAAATTTTGATAATTAATACTGAATCATATATTCTAGAAAAAGCATTGCATTAGGATGATAAAATGAAGATTGCAAATGATTGTTATAGGGCAATATTTTGTTTTAATGGGGAAAAAAATAATCATTTAAAAATTTTACCTTTGTGCTAAGGAAAATAGTTTCTTTGTTGCTGGATTTGTTTGAGGAGAAGCAGTTGAGTTGAAAATTCTGCTGTTCATACCATATCATTGCTTAATCACTATCAGTGGTAACACTTGAGTATCACTGCAATTGTGCAAACCAATGTTGTAATTTGTTGTTTGCTAACTTTAAAGCTAGGAACTGCAAATTCCTGTTATGAAGTCAGTGATCTTTGGGGCAGTGCCTTCCAGTTTTTCCTTGCTTTATTTGCACTGTAGACATAATTGGAATATCCCCTGCTTTCTGTGAATTTGATGGCCCTTTCTTTGCATTTGTTGGCAGCCATGTTGTCACAGAACAACTCTCCATTTTGAAGTTCTCTCATGTTGTGGCGTAAAGTTTCTGGACCAACCATTGTTGGCTTTGAAATTGGATCAAAGTTCTTTTCTTAGATCCATCAGAGCCAAGGCTGACAGCATATTCTAAGAAGGTTTGTTGGTTGGCTTTTATCTGAAGTTGTCTTTTCTATGTTATAGCTCAGTGATTTTCAACCTTTTTTTCATCATAGTACACTTTTAACAATTTAAAAATTTGGTGGCACACAGTTACCTCAGTAAGTACCGCAGGACAACCAGCGACGTCATAACAGTGAGTTTTAAATGCGGTTGGTTATTTAGGTCACATTTTCTAAACACCTTAGTAACTACAGGCAGTTACCGGTAACACTGGTTACAATTTCCAAACATGCCCTAGGAAGATAGAACTGATTGGACTACTTGTCTGATGTCGCTTATATATGAGTATTTTCAGTGGTGGTATGCTTCAAAAATCTCGCAGCACACTTTAGACATAATGGCTGAGAATCACTGTTATGGCTTCTGGCTAAAGAAACTCCACTTTTTCTTCTTTGTCTGAATAGTTGATCTCTAGTTTTGTTTTTATTGTATCACATTATTAGAGGTTGCTCTGAAAAATTTTAAAAAATTGCCAACCATTTTGTCAGTTTTAAATTTTTTTCGTCACTTCAAATTATTTATGGCCACCAGTTTTACTTAGTAATTAATGTAGGGGATGGTAGTGTTATCACTTTGGAGTCTGAAAAGCCTCCAAACTGAAATTTTTTTGTTTACAGATATGGTGACATAGGCATACCCATGTACCATTCCAATTGTCTGGAGAACTATTCTGGAAATTTTTATGGTGAAATAAGACATTCCAGTTCAGATGATTGGAGTTTTACTGTTTAAAAAAACAGAATACTAATTATATTTTTGATTTTGTATCTGCAAAAACATTGAATATGGGCTACACATATGATGGTTGAATAGTCATATGCATGCAAGTAATTCATTCATAAATGCAAGCAAATGCTTTAATTTAATGTCTAGTTTTATTTTTTTAAATTATATTATAGCATAAAGCAAGATCACATATAAGGGATAGCCATTTATTTATCTTCTTTGATTTAGCCTATTAAATATATATATATATGAGTTTGTAAAATACTGTCAAAATTTATTATTTTATAAATAAACTAAATTTAAGTAGTTTATGGTAGAACTTATTTATTTTTTGATTTGTTTAGATTTATTCAGTTAAGAATGGATAATGGTGATACTTGTAGTGAAAATGCAACACTCAGTGAAACATTTTTAGCTGGAAGTGGACAATATTTAGTTCATGCTGAAGGTATGCAATTTAATAAAATTTTTATCAAAATACTACTATAATAGTATTGTATTATATGTAAAGTATCAAATTTTAAATAAATTATTTCTTTTTAAATAAAGAAATTATTTATTTTATCTGAATAATTTACAGAAAAATTATAAGTTATTTAAATGTAATATACATTATTTCTTACCTATTATTCGATGGGTACAATTGTTTTTAATATAATTTGCTTCCTTGATGCATCAGCAATGAAATGATGCAATTTATGTGGACATTTAATACTAAAAAGTATTCTCTGATTTAGAAAATAAATTAATTTTAAACAGTTTAAAGTTTAAATTCCAGAATTTTAAAATATGGTTTGTCCTCACTTTATAACTTTCAAATTACCAATCAAAACTGTTATTTAAAAAACCAGAAAGGACTTGATACAATTATGCTGCTAATAAATATATATATATGATTTTACTTGTATTAAATTCCTTTGTTATGTTTTTAATGTGGTTGTATGATGTTTTCATAAGAGCGTGAAACAGCTCACTATGTATATATCTCTAGCAAAAGCTTTATCTCCTTTGGGCAGAATGTACAAAGGGGAACCTTGTTGACTAGGAAATTGATTGTCAACAGGGGGAATCTTTGACTAAGTTTGAGGATGGAAATTTTCCTATAGCCAAAGACCAAGGGTATGAGTTAAGTGTACAGGGAAGAACAATGACAATTAGAGATCTAACAGTTAACCTGATGAGTTTCCTACAAATCCAAGTCAGTTTGAATTTGCTTTTAACAGTCAGTGGTTCAAGTGTTGATGGGAAAGAAAACACTGTTTTACATAAAAAGTATAATGTCTGCACTGGGGAAGGGAATAAATACAGATTTTATGACATGATGACTGAAAACTGGTCATACACAATTCACACGCAACTTTCTAATAACAAAGGATGTTCAACTTGTCATACCTCATTTATGATCCAACACATATTACTAACTTCTCTTCAATTATAAAACAACTCAAGAAGACACTTTGACAACAAATATTCTCAGACAACAAAGTCATATGAACTATACTAGACAACAATGCACAAATCTAACTTATGGCATATCTTCAAGCAATAAATTTATATGCAGAACTCTAAGATATGACATATAACAAAGATTTATGATTTATTAAAAGAACCAAAATGGCATACAGATATATAACTGGCTAGACTTGTACTCTTTTCCTACCTAGGCCCTTGTGCCAATAACTCTCAATACTATCCAACCAACCATCAGATTGTGACAGGGGATGGGGAAGTGTTAGTAAAATGATGATGATAAAGATTCTCAAAAATTTTCTTATTTGAAATAATTTTTTTTAGGAAAATCATTATGCAGAAATATTTTAATCACAAAGCAATTGTGGATATAGAGCACTGTTTGTAGATATATCTGTAAATCATTTCATACAAAGGTCAGTAGTGTATTTTGTAAGAGGAAAAAAAATATTTTTATATATTTCTTTGAA
The DNA here is from genome assembly GCF_030686945.1 of Centruroides vittatus. Lineage (NCBI taxonomy): Eukaryota > Metazoa > Arthropoda > Arachnida > Scorpiones > Buthidae > Centruroides > Centruroides vittatus. Next base: position 1,842,119 of record NW_027122256.1, on the reverse strand, counting down.
TGAACACAAGTCAAATTTGCATTTGAATGAACACAAGTCATTTTCCAAATTGCAATATTCGATTTGTTCAGTTTCAATATTAAATTTCATTTCCTATTAGAATAACTTTTATTTCAAAATTAATTACAGTAGAGAGTCGTTAATCGGAACCCCGGTAATTGGAATCGCCGGTAATCGGAACGATTTTCAGTCAGACTGTGTCGTGCTGAATCGATCATTTTTGATACTAGATTTACTTCTAAAGTATAATTTTCATGTTTTTATATTCTTCAATATATTTATTTTGTTTGTACAAAATAAAGAAATAATTTTTAACGATACAATAGCATCAATTATTATTATAAACATTTTTGTTAGGCTTAAAATTGACGAAAATTCAACATGAAGCGACATGCAACGGAGAAAAATTTCAACATTGGATAGGTTAAAATATTTTTTCGTACATAATCAGTAATCAGAACAAATCACTAATCTGAACAACCCCAGTCCCCAATTGATTCCGATTTTCGACTCTCTACTGTATTTCAGTTAATTCCTTGCAGTTTCTGATGATCATCATAAATTATACAGGATGAGAATATCAATGTAAAATGTGAAAAATGCTTACATTTATATAGTAGTATTACTTTGTCGTTCAAAAAATTTCGATGATTTAAAATTATAATTTTTCTTGCTGCATAAACCAATATTAAATGCAAACTGATAAATTTTCTTTAAGAATTTAGTGTGTTCTGTGTGTGTATTTGAAAAGTTATTTGAAAAGTTTATGTTGATATAATGTATTTGTTGGCATCAGTTTATATAAACATACAGAATAAAGCAATATTTGAGCGAATAAATTAGTTTGATCATTTACAATATATTCATTAAAATTAATGAAAATAACTTAATTGATCTACCCCTCTACATTTTCAGCTGAGATCTATTCAACATTATAAATCTTCTTTCTCTTGATTATTGTTACTTACTTTCAGATCTTTACTAATTTATTACTATGAGAAATATTTCAACTTTTAATAAGTAGTACCATTCTATTTTCCATTAAGTGTCATGGTCCAAAAAGTAAACATCCAATTTATATTTAGAAAATACCAAAAATTAGATGTTAGAATAATTTAAAACAAGTAAAATAAATCACGAAAAAACTTGATTTTAATAATAATGTTCCTGTAATCATTTTAGTATATGCACATCAAATTTGGTTCTTTTTTGAATTACAGGTAGGCCTCCTACAACGCGGTAGATATGTTCCTTGAAAATACCGCGTTGTGGGAAATCGCATTATAGGAGACACCAACTTAATACAAAAACTGGGGTTCAGTTCTAAAAGAGAAAAACTGCCTTTTATGGTGTAACATTTTCATCATTTTTTAAATTTATGTACTTTTATGTACATAAATAAAATTCAACATCATATAAAAACTAAAAAGATTATGATTTCAAGTCAAAATCAAAAAGAAACATAATGTTATGCTCACAAATTCAGTCCTCATCGTCACTTATTATAGTTGTTCGAGAATGTTTGACTGGCCTTATTTCAAGATCTGAGCTTGTTCATCAAGTTCCACTGCACTTATGTGATCCGTTGCGATTTTTCTATTATGTGAAAGATAATTTGTTTCTAAATACCCAAAACCGTGTTGTAAAAGTACTGCGTTGTAAGAAAATTTCCGCATTTTTCCAACCGCGTTGGAGCGAAAACGCGTTGTAAAGGTACCGCGTTGTAGGAGGCCTACCTGTACTTTTAATCTAAACAATAAAAAAGTAATTATTTTTTAATTTCTTAAAAATTCCTCCTGGCATGTCCAACATGGTAAAACTATTTTGAAATATAGTCCAACTATATTTTTTCTTTCATATATTGCATCATTATGCAGAAAAATATTTCTGCGTAATGATTTTTCTAAAAACAATTATTTCAAATAAGAAAATTTTTGAGAATCTTTATCATCATCATCCTGGCATGTCCAACATGGTAAACAAAACTATTTTTAAATATAGTCCAACTATATTTCAAAATAGTTTTGTTTTCTGATAAATTTAATTGAAAACTTTGATTTACAAGTTATAAATTTTGACATTTTTTTCTTTAATTGTATAAATTGCACCATAAGTAAGCCTGTCATTGAAAATGCATTTTATGTGGTTACAATAATTTGATGATGTTTATTAAATATCATCTATAAATACTAGCTGCTATTCAGTAATTTATTGACTGAAATGAATATACAGTAGAGCATCGATTATCCGACTTAATTGGGGACTGGGGTTGGTCGGATAACCGAAAAGTATGAAAAAAATACATTATTAGTATAGTGTATTAGGCCTGGTTTAAATACTAGTCTCCCTTTCATGGTCGAGCCAGTGCTGCCAGCTAAAACATGCAAAAATTTAACAAAAATATATTAAAGTAGCCAAGACATAACCAAATACTGTAGCGCCACATCACTAGCAGACATTTAAATTTGCCGACTAGAACACGGTCGGTTAATCGGGTCGGATAATCGATGCTCTACTGTATATGAATATTATATGAAATAAAACTGACTAATATTAAATTTTTATTTTATTATTAATTTAGAAAAAAATCATGTTTATAAGATGGTTTTGAATATATATTTAAACTGATAGAATATCTTGAATTGAGATTTTCATATTATTATATCATGTCAGCATTATATATCATTTGTGAAATTCATTTTGAGAAATGGATTCTTTATTTTGAATTATTTAAATTTGTTTAACACAGAGTTTAAATATTTCATTTTTTTAGATTCAAACACATTATAAAACGAATAGCTTTACCAATTGTTAATGCTGAAATATAATTTTAATTGCATTTGAAAACTATTGTAATAAGATTATATATAATGTTTCTTTAAAGAACAATTTGTACATTTAAGAAGATGGAGGATTTTCTGATTATTCAAATATTAAATATATGGATCTATTTTCTTCTTTTATAGCATTTTACTGAAGTTGTAATTTTAATACTAAATTTGAATGTATGTGAAATTATATAGAAATAATTAGAATTGATACAATCTTTTATGTTTTTGTGAAAATTGTGTTAATTTAGGTGGAGAAAGTGAAGATGGATTAGGTATTTTAGGTGATTCTGGTGAAGGTGATAGCCAGAAAGATATTGAACCGCTTCGTGAACAAGTAAGTATAATTTTATGAAATTTTAATATTTATCCTATACTCAAAACAAATTTTTTTGCTGATAGTGTTAAGTTTTTTTTAAAAAGATGACTGATAAAGTAGTGCTTTTTGAATTGTAATGTTGAAAATGGAAATGGGTTTTGATGATAAAATTAAAGGAAATCTGAAAAAGAAAACTTCCAAAACTCATTTCTGGATTTTTTTTAAACTTTTCCAGCTATTATGAGATTTTATTTAAAAATCTTTTTATATTATTAATTATTATAAAATGGCAAAAAGCATAATTTTGAGGATGGAGATGAGTTTTATAAAAGATTGCAAATGCTAATAACAAATAAAATCTTCATTAAATCCAACCCCATTTTTTAGATAGTACTTTGACACACTTCACATTAAATATTGATAAATTGAAATCAGCATTTCCAACATTATATAATGAAAGGAAGGCATGAAAAAATCAGGGAATTTTGAAGAAAGAAGAAAAAAAACTATGAATCAGTGTGAATTGTGTTGGAAATATTGGCAAACATCCTAATTGAGAAGTCTAGATTATGTAATAGATAATCTTGCTGCTTATATTGACATAATTACAATTTTAATTCTATTCTAGGCTAGATCATTTCTTCAAATAATTTTCTAATAATTAGAAACTAATTTAAATTTATTTAAAATGTGATGTTTAATATTTCTAGTGCTAGTGCAAATTAGCTAATTAGTATATAAAAATAGTCAATAATTTTTGGCAATTCTTTGGCTATTTTTGAATACTGTTCTTATTACATATTCTTTTACAAAATAAAACTATATTGATAAACTTAAAAATCATAAAGTATTGCAAAATATATAGTAGTAGCTTTTTTTTCTTTTTTAATGGATACTTATCTTAAATGGATGCCTGTCCTAAGTGGACAGTCTCGATCTCAGCATGTCAGCTAAATCTGGGTTCTACTTTAAAATTTTTTTTTCCAAACTCAATTGAAGTATACTATATAGGTGACATTGTAAATGTCATTTACTACACTTTTTTTGATTTCTTGACTTCATTGTGTTCATTATTACCGTATATCTCAGCAGATAAGACGATAGTTGAATCATAAAAAAAGGCCTCCAAAATCTAATGAGAAATAATGATATGACTGCATTGAAAATTTATGAAATATTCAAAAATTCTGAAAGCTGACAATTTTTAATATTTTATAAATTTATGTTTTGAATTTCTTAAATAGTTGTCATTTATTATAGTTATTATAAATGATTATGTAAGTGTTACATTGTTTTCTTCTCTTTTAACATAACATTACATAAATTTATATCAAATAGGTGTTTAGACATATTATAAATATTATTATTTATTATTATTTAAAATTTATTTTCTTTAATTCAAATTTCAATCTTTTGTAATTTCAGGATAGATTTTTACCTATTGCAAATGTAGCTCGAATTATGAAAAATGCTATACCTCAAACAGGAAAAGTGAGTATCTTATATTAAAAAATAAATAATTGTTTGTATAATATAAACTAATAAAACATAAAAACAGTTACTAACTAATATATTTAATTAAAAATAAGTAATTAAAATTAATTTTCTGTTATTTTAAAAAAATTATTACCGCTAATTTTAATTTAATAATTGTTCAGATAAAAAAATATATGTAAAATACCAAAATTATTTGATATATATGATTAATCATATGTGAGTTAAATATCACTAATCTCATTTTTTTATTTGTTTGTATGTTTGACTGTCTCATTAATTTACACAAAATTAAATAATTTATTGACAAGACTATGTCTTGTTTATAAAATCGTACTGCCTACTGTTACCAGCTTAGAGGTACGAAGGAGTACACGTTAGAAGTTGCAATTTGGCACAGAGTATTAGATGCCCAAATCATGCACGCATAAAAAAAACCAGACTTGTGGGTTCTCAGGGGACCGAGAACTGAGTCAAAATGATGACACACTCTACAAACAGGCAGTAGTGCGAGATTTGCACGTATGTTACACATTGGGAAGTTGGAAATGCAAATGTTGTGAAATTGAATTTTGACAAACAAATCTTTGAAAAAACTCATTTACCTGCCCCGTGTTATTTCCCACACATCTCTGGTCGCCACGTGCTGACCTTGACTGATTGACTTGAGATATCTCATTTCAGCATCAGAACGTTTTTCAAAGCAGATGGCGCTAGTCATTATAATTTTATATTAAAACTAACTTCTGAATATAATTTGTTTTCTTTTCACATTTATTAATGTATATACAGTGTTTATGCAAAATAAAAAAAATAAATTTCAGACAATACGATAGCCACGATTAATTTTTTCAAAAATGGGACATTTTCATTAGGCATGGACAAAAGTTCAACCTGGGGCAACAGGCAACAGAGAGAAATTTCAAATTTGGGTAGGTTAATTTCATTGAAAATGCCTCGTGTCTGAGGCTGGCGAGGTTTGAAAGATCATGCTCAAAACCAGCGATACCAAAGATTGGAGAATGAGAACGAGACCTGCATTAGTAAGGCTGGTATCATTCTAAGCGTCAAAGTGATCCCACTTACTAATGAGTCTCCATAGTCTTGTCCCAAATACAGTTTTACTGTTTTACTTGTTTGTATAATTTAAAATTAAAGTATTATATGAGTTTAAATTTTTTTTAAATGTTTAATTTTTGTTATGTGATTGCAAAGAAAAAAATCTTTCTGAAAACTGTCAATTCACTGTTTTATTTATATTGCTATAATTGAATAAAAATTTATTATGCAGTGATTTAACATTGCAAACAGAATTTACGTTCACAAAGTTTGTGTTCAATTTTGAACACACTATTTCTGGATGAATGATTTCATTTACATGTTATAAAATTATATTTGTAATGTTAATTTGATGATAATTTAATCAAGTGTTCAAGAATGTTCATTTTCACTTAAGTTATTTATATTTAATATTATTATTGTGATGATTAAAATTATATATAATATAGTCTTAATTCACATGTTTCTGATGTTGTATTAATTGTTTTATAACTGTCTTGTCAGTATTTTTATAAACAGAACACTAAAATTAAAATAGAAATTACTTGATTTATTTTTTAGATGTATTGTCTAAAACTTATTATTTTTAAATATTGTTTTCTTGCAAGATAAAATCTTTTACTTATCTTCATAAACTAATATTCAAATTGTTCAAAACAATAATGTAATAGCAATTGAACTTGAACTTATATTAATATTGGCACTGCTGCTCTACTTTGCATGTCATTTTACAATAAATAAAAGTACAATATATAAATTTCCTGTTATGAATAAAAGAAGCTGAAGTTAAGCCAGCTCTGGCTTTCAAAAATCTTTAAACTGTAATGTATAACAGAAATTAATTATTTGTATTTTTTATATTCAGAAAAACTTAAGCACTATAAATGTTTTCTTAAAAAGAATTTAGAAAAGTATTTAAACTACTTTATTAGAATTTTCTTGCTTTCTGAATCTGTAATTGAAATGATTATTTTAACTGTAACAAAACTTCACAAGATAAATTTTGTTTTAAAAGTATAAGATAAGAAGATAAAGATAAGATAAAATATCTTTTATAACGGGTGGCCAACAAGTCGATCGCGATCGACCGGTCGATCGCGATGCCAATTTTGGTCGATCACTCGCGATGTCTTGACTTAATGTGTTAGGCCAGGAACACATGCGTAAAATTCGGCGTAAAATCTAGCATAAAACAGAAAGCGTAAAAATTTTTCTGAAATTTTGGCTGAAACAGAACTAAAAAAAGAGTAGAGCATGTCTCTACTTTTTACGGCGTAAAATCTTTACGCCAAAATTCCTCCAATAAAGAGAAGTCTTTTCTGTGACGTCAAAGTAGACGTGTGCTTTTTATTCTAACAATGGCGGCAATGAGGGTTAACCCTACAATTGTGACGGTCTCGAAAAAACAAAAAATAAATGAAATAGAGGAGTTTATTGAATTCATTCGACCACATCAGTGTCATGTATAAAGCCACTATATTTAAACAACGTTTATGGATGGCTATAGGTGCAAAATTTCAAACAGGTAGGTCTAGTAGAATTGATTTATAGGCTTAGTATTTAGATTACACGCATGTTCTTTATTTGAATTCGGAATACAAGTGTATTAATTTAAATTTTCTATATTATAGCAGAGGAAGCGGAAAAAATGGAAGGTACAAAGGAATAGATATATGACAAGAAAAAATTAATAAAATTAGCACTGTTGGTAGCAGTGGTGTTTCCTATTCGGTCAGAATTTTTACGTATGTGTGTTCTGGCATAAAAGCGTAAAACAGAAACTGAACTGAAAGCTGATTTCTGATTCAGTTTTCTGCCACACAATTTTACGCATGTGTGTTCGTGGCCTTGCACTTTTAACTGAACGCAACGCGAATGTAACGCGCAAAAGCAACAATATGCATGCAGTTATGACTGGACTCGTAGAAAACAGCCATTTAGCTTGAATATTTGATACTGTCATGCGGTAGCTTCTTTTCTTTAGTATTAACAATATTAATATTATTAATCAATATTATTTATCCACGGTGACAACGTTGAGTTTCAATTTTTCATTTGTTTAAAATGTAAGTACCTGTTCTTTATGTTTTAAATTAAATTATGGCAATTCTTACCTATCTATTTACTTGATAAGTGAGCGTTTTCGGCAATAGACCTCTATATTTTTGGATTTTTGGAAATACGTCAATTGAGAAAAATATCCCAGTATCACCAAATGTAGCGAATATATTTATTCCTGTTTCGGAACTACATACCTGTGTGAATCGGCATTTTCATACGTAAAGTTAACGAATACTAAACAACATTCTGTCCTGACTGATTCCCATACTGAAGAATCATTATTATTATCTTTGTCAGGATATACAGTACACCTAATTATGTTTTCTTGGTAAGAGACGTGCAAACTCAGCCCTCTCATTAATGTAACGTAATAAAATAAATTCTAAATCTGTCTTTATCAGTAGCTAATTTGAATTAATAACATGAGTAATTATTAACAATATTTGTTTTAATTCCCCCGGAAGTGAGTATTTTGGCCCGTTAAATAATTACGTTGTTTTTTACGTAGGTAGATATTCAGGGTGTTTTAGTACAAAGAGCACTCCCGCGAGCTATTGATAGATTAGCAAAAAATAAGTCTAAAAATCTTATATCATTCTTCCGTGATAAATTTTCTTCGCCAAAAAAAAAATTGCGAAAGTAAAATCTTATAATCAAATTATCAGCCGTACTGTGCAGTTTTATAACAACTTTTTCAAGTTTACGAACAAATAGTACCACAATTTATACATTGTAATTGATTCAAAAAATTATATTATATTTTAAGTTAATAAAAATCTATCTTGAAAGTGTCGAAAAATCAAATTTTTTTAGGTGCCGCCTGTACGGAATGAACTCGTAACTGCAAATATCAAAAGTTGGGTCTGGAAATTTATTTTCTTTATGAGCCTATATCTTGAAAACTTAATAAGTGACTTAAAAAATAAAAAATAGTTTTGAACATATATTTTCCTTATCTACCCATAGCTCGCGGGAGTGCACCTCGTACTGAAGCACAGTGTATAAATATAGTATGTATTTCACACCCCCCTCGCCACTTAGACTATGCCTACGACAACAAGTCGATCGCGACACATTTTTACGATAAAAAGTAGATCTTATGTACACAAAAGTTGGCCACCCCTGTTTTATAAGATAAAAAAAATTTAAATCAGACCTTGTTTAAAATATTTTAATTATTGTTTTATGAGAAAATACTTTTATTCACCATATTTGGTAATGTAGTTGGTGTTTTCTTCATGGTTAAATTACTTTTTTACGTTACAGTAATGAGATTTAACTGTTGACATAAGTTTTTTTTAAACATATAAGTCAGTTTACTGTTTTTTCATATAGATGAGTTTTTTCTTGATACATAAATCTATCATATGAATGTAAACTTTAATTTATTTTAAAAAATATGAAATTCAAAATGCAGTAAAACCTATCTAAAACAAAACATAAGTAAAATAGAAACTTGCCTAAAGGAAAAAAATTCTTCAAGCTGGAGTGATTTTGTTTTTCCTCCTGTCCAATGTGAAAGTGGAACAGATTTTTGGGTATGAAGAATGTAACTTAACCTGAATACAACAGAAAATTGGTATTCCATTTGTAGACAGACAAATAAAATTACATACAGGTATAAATGATTACCACACAAATTGTATTCCAAAAACAATTTCAAATTTTGTCAGAGAAATGAAAGTCATGTGACAACTTTTTTGGAATTAACCAGGAACTGAATCAAATACCATAAGAACTGAGAACTTTTATGAATTTGGAATAAGTTTCCAGAAATTGAGTTCTTGAGAACAAATAATGAATGTAATTTGTGAAAACAATGAGAATCTTAAAGGTAACATGTGCTCCCATTTGCCATGTACAGACTAGTTGATACTAGTTTACTAGTTAGTTACCAAGTATTCGAGAACAAGTTGATTAATTACAAAGATTTAAATTAACAATTGATTATAGTATTAAAATCCCTTAAAGCTAAATACAGAATATCTTGGTCTCTGAATTATTGTAATATGATTAGAATTTTCAAAGACAGAATGGGACACTAGTTCTTGGTATTTGAATTGACTTGTTGAATGTTGTGTGAATTTGTAAGGTTTGCATTTGAGAAGGTATAGTTTAAATATATATATATATATATAAAAGATATAGAAAAAACACTAAAATCTGTTCAAAATGGAAACTTTCTAAACAAATAATTTAGTTTCTTGCAATTTCACTTTATTTGGATTTCAATGTATTAATTTTTTAAAATTAAGTATTAGGATTATTTCTTCTGAATATCCACTTCTAAATTGATGATTGAGTTGATATCTGTTTGAATACTATTATTTTAATAACAAAAGTTTTCAAAAGCTTTAAAAGTTGTCTTCATTTTATAAAGAAAAAAATTCAATTAATATTTATTAGTTTTGAAGATAGTTTTTTTTATAATTAAAAGTTTGATTTCCTTGCCTATGTGGTGTTGCCTCAAACATTATAGAGTATTCAAATTTGTCTGCATTATGTTTTATATTTAACTTTGTTATTATGTTAGAAAGTACGATGTTTGTCTGTAATTATATTTATTTTCATAATTTTATATTTTTGAATTTGGAAATTCAAAAATATAAAATTAAAGCAGATACCAGCTTATTGAGATAGCAGAAAGTAAGTCTGTTATGAATCCTTACTTTTTCTGCCTATAACTATGTAAAGTTTTTATTCTATAAAATAAATGTAATTTATTTGTAGCTGAATATAACCTTTTCATAGAAGTCATAATTGGATATCAAAAATTATCATATAAGAAAATGTTTATGAAATTATTTTAAATGCAATTTAAAATTATACTACTAAAAAAGTTTTTTTTTAAAGCTGTGTACTTTCTGTCACAAAGAATAAATAGTTAAATTCTGAAATATAATTTAGTATTATAATTTCTGTTTAGATATAATTTTTTTTGCAGTTTTATAATGTGTCAATTTTTGTTACAGATAGCAAAAGATGCAAAAGAATGTGTCCAGGAATGTGTTTCTGAATTTGTTAGTTTTGTAACAAGCGAGTATCCTTTAAATTTAGTGTAGTATATATGTTATAGGTTGTAATAGAAAACATAATCAGTTTTAATCTATTTTTGAATTTTAATTTTTCTATTTGTTTTGATATATTTGTATTAAATTGATAATTAAGGCCTGGAACTTTATGCTTTTATAATTGCCAAAATATGCATTCATTTATTTATAAATGAGAACGTTTGTTTGTTTGTTCACTATGCATACCTAGGCCATTTGACCAATTGCTACAAAACTCTGCATTTATGTTAAAACATACTTCTAACTTAGATAATGTCATAAATATCACCCTAAATATTGATTGGATTGATTAGAATATATCAACTAATTTCTGTCTACATTTGATTTGCTAGGTTTACATGTAGTACCATTTATTGGTATAAAAATTTAAGAAAATAATGAACTAAATATAACTCTTAAAATGGATAGAATTTTAAACAATATATATTATATTTAGTTAATTACTACTACAATAATATAGCACAAATTAGACACACTATATCATTACTGCCAGCACAAAATATGTTTTACGTGGTTTTTGAAAATGCAAAGTTTGTTTGTTTTTTTTTTTTTTTTTTTTGTGAAATGATTTAATTCATTGGCAGATTACCATTTGATATTTGGCTGTGAATGGCACAGTTTCTTAAATTAATATTATAATATTAGAAAAAATGATATCTGAAAAATTTTAAGATATTATATTTTCAATTGGTGTCTACTTGACCTTTGAACGTGTGCCATTTTGTACTATCCAAGTATCGTGATAAACATGACAATGGTAGAATAAAATGAGAAAACTATTTTTATGATTTTTGTTTGAATGTTTGTTATGTTATAATAATTGATTTACAGTATATAACTATGAAGGTTATCTTATGTAAGGGTTTATCAAGTTATGTGTCCATCTAATGCATTTAAAAAAAAATTTTAATTTTGTGTAGTAGAGGAATAAAGAATTTTTAAAATGTGTTAGATTGGTCATTCAGTGTGATAAACCCTTATGTAAAATAACATTTGTAGTTATATAAATCAAATACTATAATATAATATAATATAATAGAAGGGTTAGAAGTACAAAATAGTCTAATAGTCTTAATCTTTGTTGTTATTTTTTGCTCTGGCAATGTTGAACTTACCTGCTAGTGTGCTTTAAATGCTTGAAATATGCATTTAAACATGAATTTTTAAATTGTCACTTAAGAATACCAACAAACACAGAAAATGACAACTTAAATCATTTAATGATGCTAAAAATAATTCCTGAACAGTTAATAATTGCAGTTGCACACTAAATACATTTTCAAATTTTTAAAATTCAAGCTTTGCCTTTTATCAGAAAATACAGATTTATATTGAGAGAAATTTCTTTAATGTAATTGCAAGTTGTATGTAATTAGTGCATATTTAAAATATTTTAATTCTTCAATCTTATAGTCAATTTTTAGATCAGAAATACAGCCTCCATTTTCTTGTAGAGTGCTGGATATAATTGACAGTTCTATTTAAACCTCCACATTTATAGCTCCACAAAAATCTGCAGAGTTCTCTACAATCGTTCAAATAGACTATTTTTCAGTAGTGTGTTACATACTTTGTCCACAATTTCAGTTGCTTTGCACAATGGCAGCTTTGCAGTTTCCAAGCTGTTAATTGATGCAGGTAGAAGCTGACAGTTCTACAAGATGTTCTTGAATTAAACAGTTTGAAAATTCACCTTTTTCCAATTGCAACAACTACTTTCTCAGAATCCATATTATTGAAGATCCATTTGACCTTCTTAAAATGGTTCACATAATAAATAGCAGCTTCTATCCATGTTTTCAGTGAGCACTTGCAACCTTTGCATGCCTTAATCAAATAGGATGAGCCATCAGTCAAAAACAGAAAGATGGAATCATACTTTATTCCTTCTGGTCAAAGAATTTCTAGGGTGTTTTCAAATAAATGTGCTGTTTTTGTGTGGTTGGTCACTTCGAAAACAGAAAAGTCATACCAGGCAATCTTTTTCCAATGTTCCTAAGACTACATTTTCTACAATTCAGAACATTGAGTTTCAAATTTCATCAATAAATATTCAGATGTACTATACTTGCCAATCACAGTTGCTCTTATCTGACTTAACATGTCTCTCATAGCATTTCGATAGATAAGATTTCCTAATTGTTGATTGGTAAGTATGTTTTATTGGATATATTTCTTCAGAAATTGATGGAACATGGGATTATTCAGTTTGTAAAAAGGAGATGTCTGTTTTCAAAAAAGCATTTGTGAAGTCCAAAGTAAATTGGGATTGCTTTCATGTACCTATGGTTAATGAATTATTTTCAGTGGAAAGGAGATTTTGCTTGTAGGATTTATTCAGAGTTGCTTTATGCACCAGAGCATCACTAAGCTGCAGGATCTGAAACTTTCTTTCTGCATTTATAACCTTCCCACATGGTTAACATATAAAAACACTGCCACTAGTGATAAAAATTTGATTTCCAAATTCAGCAACAAACTTTTTTAGTCAAACATTTGTGGATGTCTTTACCTTTCCTGTTGTTACCAGCTGCAGTCAACCAAACATATTATAATTCAGAACAACTTAGTTACAAAAATTCTACTGAATATAAGATGATGAAATTTAGTCAGCTAGTAGAAAAGAACTAATAAAGATAATCCATTAAAATTTGCATGTTAACATGTCAAAGTTTAATGCAGGAAGAGTTTGATTGCATCACACACAGGCTTGAGCATTTTTGATAGACGGTACCCATGTCTGATATGTGCTTGAATTTTATGGGGTAAAATCCCAGTGGAATTAAACTGATAATTTTTTCAACATATTTTTGGAGTAAACTGGTAAAAAAAAGGGGGGGTATCAAATATGCATTTATTCATCAAAAGATGAAAATATGCATTTATAAGAAATTTAGTGTAAATGTACATTTTATGTATGCTTCTATGCAAATGCATATAGTTCCAGTCATTATTAATAATATATATGATATGGCTAAAGCCCCTGAATTAGTTAAATCTATGATTAACCAGCTAATTCTAACTTTATCCAAGTTTTTTTGGTTAAAACAAGAAACAATCTATTAATCTTTGAATTTTATCTGTATAAAGTGCACTTTATTGAAGTCATAAGGATCTAAAGCAGGCATTGTCCAAAAATAGATAGATGAAGTATGATTCTTCCGAGACTGCATATTACTCAATAGATAAACATTTACTCGAAAACCTTTTAAATGTGCAGCCAAATTTATTAACTTCAAACGTTTTTGGTCATGTTAAAAGACTTTTCTCAAGAAAAAAACATTGTAAAATTCGAAGACTTAGTACGAATACAAAAATGAAAAAACTTTGGAACATTTTTGAACGATATTCCATTGCAAAATCACATGAAGTATGAAGAGAACATTTAGGATTTCACTTCAGCTAGGTAACCTATGATCTTTCTGATGCAAGTTAGATGGATAAAAAGGAATTTTGTTTTTTGAATAAACTAGAATTTATTAATTTTCTACTACATAAAAAATGAGGTGAATGAAAATAAATAGTGCCAGTTATTTCACTAAAATATAACGATTTTTAGATGAACCTGATTATATCTTTTTTGACAAGACTATGTCTTATTTATAAAATTGTACCTCCTGCTGTGTTACCAGCTTAGAGATATGAAGGAGTACATGTTAGAAGTTGCAATTTGGCACAGAATATTAGGTGCCCAAATCATGCACAAATAAAAAAAATACCAGACTTATAGGTACTCAGGGGACTGAGAACCGGGTCAAAATAAAATTCAAAATGGCGACACACTACAAACAGGCAGTAGTTCAAGATTTGTGCATGTGTTACTCGTTGGGAAGTTGGAAACGCGAATGTTGCAAAATCGAATTTTGACAAACAAATCTTTGAAAAAACTCATTTACCTGCCCCGTGTTATTCCCCACATATCTCTGGTCGCCACGTGCTGACCTTGACTGATTGACTTGAGATATCTCATTTCAGCATCGAAATGTTTTTCAAAGCAGATGGTGCTAGTTATTATAATTTTATATTAAAACTAACTTCTGAATATAATTTGTTTTCTTTTTACATTTATTAATGTATATACAGTGTTTGTGCAAAATAAAAAAAAAATAAATTTCAGACAGTACGATAGCCACGATTGATTTTTTCAAAAATGAGACATTTTCATTAGGCATGGACAAAAATTCAACCTGGGGCGACACGCAACAGAGAGAAATTTCAAAATTGGATGGGTTAATTTCACCGAAAATGCCTTGTGTCTGAGGCAGGCGAAGTTTGAAAGATCGCGCTGAAAACTAGTGATACCAAAGATTGGAGAATGAGAACAAGACCCTTAAAGTAACAATAAAAAGTACTTTGATTTACAGAATGCCAATATGTACTGTACAGTACATGATTTTAATTGTCATATATCATGAAGCTTTTAATGTTTTCTCATTTTGCTGTGCCATTTATAATGCAATAGCACTTTTTATTTGAAAGTGTTTTTATATGATCTTGTGTATGTTTGAAAAAAACTCTATTAATCTTATGAAATGAATTTGGATTTAATCTAATGCATTATTTTTTTACAAATTATTTCATATGATATAATGTATGTACTGTATATGTACATAAGTGTGAATTTACTTTGTATAGTTTTTATTATGATAAAATTTAGTTTGTTCATTTAAAACTTGAAAAGAAATACCTTAATTAAATATAGAGCTAGTGATCGCTGCCATCAAGAAAAAAGGAAGACAATTAATGGTGAAGATATTTTATTTGCAATGTCAAATTTAGGATTTGATAATTATGTTGAACCTTTGAAATTATATTTACAGAAATATAGAGAGGTAAGTTTATTTTTATTTCAATGCATATTAAAATAAGATTTTGCATTAATTATTAATTGATATAAAAATGCGATTATTAATTATATTAAGAAAAACTTAAATGTAGAAGGTGTAAATTTATTAACGAAGTTTCCAAGCCATCCCAATTCATCAACAGCTTGTTTGATGAGCCAAAATGGTTTTAAAATATTTCTGATGATTAAAAAAGTATGAACTTTTGTATTTGAGTCTAGTAGTGCTTATTGCGATTAAATTGACATCATTATTTTCTGTTTTAAATAAAATATAAACAATATGAGAATAACTTGATTTGAATTAGAACTAAAATCAAATAAATTCAAATCAAACTTTAGAGAATTTTTTTTAATTATAGCATTGGTGCTTTTGAGACAAAAGGTAATTAGTAAGATTATACAAATCCATATTACGTTATACTTGTATGCAATATTTTATTTATAATTTCAACAATGAATTAGTTCATAAAATAGGATCAATAGATGATAATTTGAATTCTCATTGAACCTGCTTATATTTGTAGGAAAGATTATACATTCTAAATTTCATACCAGAAGTGTCATATTTCAATGACCATTTTGGAAGTATGGGATTTATGCTACCACAAGTCATCTGCAATCAGTAATCAACTAACTATTCATAATAAAGAACATATTCATTATTCAGTTCATTAATTTGGAAATTCAAATGTATATTATCAGTAATGTAAGTAATGTGTCTATTTCTGGTCAGTTTTGCATTACAAGAAAAGTATTTTATGAAGTTATAAAAAAGATTTTTCTAAAAACAATTATATAAAATCTAAAATGTAATTTAATTTTTTTAAACCTGCTTTTGGAAATGTTACAATTAGTCTGATATGATGAAACTCCTATTTTATCTTTTATGTAATCAAGATGAAATAGTTTTCAGTTTTCTCATGATAGGAATATGATTATCAAAATTTTTCTAATTAAATTTCCTAAACTGCTACTTTATAGAATATTGTTATTCTACTCTTAAATTCAATGATTTTAAATATTTTAGTTTTATTTAGTAAAAACATTAAAATATAAGAGAGAGATTCCTTGTGTGGAAAATTTGATTAGATACTTATTAAAATTAGAAAAGAATTAGTTTAATTGCTACAAAATGTTTTTATTTCTAATCTTGCTAGTCTAAAATATATAATTTTTTTGGGTAGAAATTTATGAATTGAAAGTATATAGAAAGAATTATACTGTCAGAAGAATTGGAGAAGGAGTAAATTATAATATATAAAACTAGATTTATACAAAATTCATACTTCTAGTAGTATTACATTTTCATATTGACTCATACAAGAAAAAGCATAAATTAATACAAATAAGATGAGAAAATAACCTTAAAGACAAATTAAAATAAATCTAATTACTGATTAGATGTCTTATTTGTTGAGATTATGGAAAAACAGTAATTAATTTAAGCCTTGTCTGAAAGTATTATACTACTATTTTGTTGGATTTTTAGAGACATATTGAAAGCTTTCCTAACATCAAGTAGTATATTTGTTTTAGAAATACAGTAAAGCATCGATTATCCGACCCCCGATTAACTGTCACATTGGTTAACCGACTGTGTTCTAGTCGGCAAATTCAAATGTCCGCTAGTGACGTGGCGCTACAATATTTGGCTATGTCTTGGCTACTTTAATATTATTTTTGTTAAATTTTTGCGTGTTTTAGCTGGAAACACCGGCTCGACCATGAAAGGGAGGCCAGTATTTAAACCAGGCTTAATTTTCTATTTTTTTTTTTTTATTTCTGTATTTATTTTGTGCAAAATAAAGAAATAATTTAACGATGATTATTATTTTTAAAAAAAAATTGTTAGGTTTAACATTGATGAAAATTCAACGTGAAGTAGGTTAATAGTGATATACTAATATGCTTATTACATGGGATATACTAATATACTAATACACTATACTAATAATGTATTTTTAATACTTTTCGGTTATCCGACCAACCTCAGTCCCCAATTGAGTCAGATAATCGATGCTCTACTGTATATATAATTTTTGAGTGGTCTAGACATATATATGGTTTTGAACTGTGTATGTATATAGACAAATAAACACAGTAAACACCTTCCTAACTCTGCTTTTGCATAATTAAGACAAATTTTTTTTTAAATTGTACAATCATTTAAAATTTCTTGACAATTTTTCTATTGTCAAGAAATTAACAAGTAATTATAATTACAATAATAATATAAATATCAAGTGTCTTCAATATCCAGAATCCAATATTATGCATTATACTACTGTAATTGGTACATTACTAAAGACCATACATTGTTGTATACTGTGCTGTCGTAAAACTTTCAGCTCATTTCCTATAATAATAAATTCAACAGTATAACCTATTAAAGTTCAGTAAACTTCTGTTAGAGCTGATTTTAATAAATTACTGCACTTTAGATCCACAAGCAAGAAAAGAGAAAATTCACATCCAGGCGTTAAGTGTTAACGAATATCGCTATAATCACTAGCGCTTTCGACGAAACTATTTTCGTCTTCCTCAGGTGGATAAAAACGGATAAAATCCTCTTTCAAATCAAAAAATTTTCGAAATGCAAAAACTGCTTTAGAACTAAAGCGGTTTTTGCATTTTATCGTTTTTATCCACCTGAGGAAGACGAAAATAGTTTCGTCGAAAGCGCTAGTGATTATAGCGATATTCGTTAACACTTAACGCCTGGATGTGAATTTTCTCGTTTCTTGCTTATGAAAGAGATTGGTGTGCAGTCCACCATCGTTACGATTTACTTTAGATCCACTTTCTTGGTTTCTATATCATTGGAGAAAACATTCCAATAACTTGGATTTTTATAAAATTCTGACAACTATTATCCCCTATTGTTCAAAGTTAGCAGGGGTGTTGTTCAGACACCTACTGGTCTATTGGGAATTTGGATGTTTTCTCAAAGGCTCTCTATTGACCTTAGTGAGACCCTTCCAAGTTTCAACACTTCCAAGCAACAATAATCAAATTTTATGAAATTAGTTTTAGTTTTAATGTATAATTAAAGCTGCTAACATGGCAGAGCTCCAAGTGGAAACACACTGTTGATACAGCAAAACTGCCATTACAATAATATGGACATTTCACATGCAGCAAACTCCATATCTTCAAGTTATAGAAACAAGTTATAGAAACAAATCCCTACATCACTGTGGATAAGTGTTAAATAAAACATTAATGTCATATTTATAGCATAATAGTTTCATATTGAATAGTTCCATTTTGATTTTTAAATTTATTCTAAATAAAACTGCTATGATCTAATGAAAGTAATCAGTATAGGAAGTTTTATTAATTCAGTAAACATGTACGGTCTGTGCTTGGTGTGTCTTTCAAAATTTTATATTCCTCCACAAAATGTGGGGATTTTCTTTTTCTTTGTGCTGTGGGCACTAAGAGAGCTTTTTTATCAAGCCCATTGTGGGTTTGGCTAAGCCTATGATAGGGCAGCTGGATAATGAGGAACTGACACAGGTCTCTGGATAATTCCTGAGGTTTCCCCAGGATCCCAGATAATTCCTGTTGAGATTCGTTTCCAGAGTGGAAGCTGACATGGCCATCCAGCCATGATGAAATGTGAAGTGTGATTGTTTTAATAAATGTCAAGTGTGTAAAAGTATCTGTAGTCCAGACATTTCCTTTTTTATGTGGGGATATTTAAATGTGGATGATGTGGGAAAGGTGGACTAAAAATAATAAAGTTAGATGTTGATCTAAGAAATACAGAATTACTAATTTTGATATACATAATGTTTACAAGGCTAGCAATTACTTTCTGCAATATCCAAATTTAAAACAATGCCAGAGGATTAATAGGTAGATTTTATTGTTTCAAACAATTCTTGTTGCAATGACCATATGAAATGACAATACTGATGTCAGAATACTTACAAATGAAGAATCTTGACTTTGCTTCAGCTTTGGGTATCAAATAAATCAGACCTCAATAAAAACTTTGCTCACAGCAACAAAACTTTGAGACCACTCTAAGCTTCAAAACTCAAGGCTTTGTGATTCTAACGAATAAGGAATTCTAAGAATTTCTCATAGTTGGTTATTTGCTTGAAACATCAAAGAAAGATTAAAACAAAAAACAAGACTGGAGAAATGGGAGATACACTCAAACCTGTTTTTGTGTGGTATATGAATTTCAATCAAATTGGTATACTGCACAAAAAAAATTGCACAAAACAAATTGCACAAAAAAAGACCGCACAAAAACAGGTTTGAGTGTATGAATTAATTGGCAAAACAGAATGGGAGAGTTCTGATTACTGGTTTATAACCATGTTATGGATCAGGTCATATCAAGCATGGAAGAACAGTTTTCTGGAAATAAGGAACTTTACCAGGATCTTGAATGCTTTAATCTGCATTGATTTGGTGACATCTTGAAACAGCTACCATCTAGCTCTTGAGATTGTGTATGAATTAATGCAATTGCTCAATAAGCAAAAGCTATGAGAAGAGTTATCCTTTGCCTCACTATGGCCAAAAATTACTAAATATTCATTCATTAATTTTAATGAAACCAATATAGCCCCTGGCAAAGATTGAGATTGCAGTGATATTGAAACAGAAAAAGCAGAGAAGGCTCAACACCATTCCCAAGAGATTAACTATTGCACCTAAGAACATAAACTATAAAACTGCTGCTTGTCCTGTGTACTTAGAATGTAAGATACATATAACTTTACTTTTCCAGCTGTTATGTATACATAGCAAGAGAAAGTATTGGAATTGGAAGTATAGAGATTTGCAGAAAAACTCGAATTTGACCCTTCGAGTTTTTTTGCAAATCTCCACATTTTGAGACATGAACCCAAAAAAGTCAAATGGGAAAAAATTTCTATATGTATATATGTTTGTTTCTATTTTGTTTAATACTCAGGATGGGATGATGATGATGAAACAAAATTTGGCATGTTAGCTTGTGTATAAGGGGCATTGATGCTATTAAATTTTGGTGGTTAATGTCAATCCAGAGAGAGGTCTCTTATCTATGAAATTCAGGTTTGTTTATTGTTTTCTGCCCCTGATCACCCATTCCAATTAGTCGCTTTCTTCATCTTAATTTTTCATGTGGTTGTTCACTCATTACTAAGTGTGACAAGATCTTAATTTAGATGGCACGATGAGTCAAAATCAACATTTAAATTTGGAGATAGTTTATCTTAGAACTTACATTATCTAGTTTTCCTTTGTCATGTTTCTGAAGAAAGAATTTTTATATTCATTATTATTAATTTTTTCTTTTATGGAAAGAAAAAAATCAAATATTAATGAATTTAGTGGGACATTTCCAGAGTCTCACACAGGTTACATGGAAGAGGTTGTTTTGAAACTAAAAACACTCAAATTCAGGTCAGCTCTTACTGAAGAAAACTTGGAAATCAGTCTTTATGTTTTATGGAAAAGAATTAACTGTATACATTGAACCTTAAATATCATTAAAAAGTTGTGTATTGTTATAAAGGTAAGTGCACACTAGGCAGGCAGTTGGTTGGAGAGGACTAGTTACATGGGAAATTAGTCTCATTCTCAAGGAGGCAACATTTCCATCCATCTACCTTGAACTGTCAAGAATCATTAACCCAGATGTCCAACTGACAAAACCTCCTGAATCCTATTCATTAGCAGAAATTTTTTTGTTTTGTGGAACACTGTCATTTGTGCCCATTTCTTTTATTAGTTTATTTATTAGTTGTAAAAACAATTAATGAGGATGCAACATTAATTTCTCTAGGGATAAAACTTTGAAAAATTATGTAATTTATATCATCCTCTTCTAATAATAGGCAATTACTAGCTCACTGCTACGAATTCTTTGGGGGCATTATTTGTATTAAAACATGATTCATTGAATACTTTCACTCTTTTGCTCTAAATTCCACTTGATTTATCACTGAAATGCAACCAAGTGTGCACTTACCTTAAAAGTTCTGAAATTTAGCATAAATTAATTGTAAAAATGCTTATTCAAATGGATCTGTAGAATATAGCCTCACAGATTTGTTTTGAAGAATTCAGAATTAAAAGAAAAGAGATATGTGTTGGAAAAGTCCTATATATATATATAGCAAGCATATATGCAGCAAGCATTATGCTTGGCTAGGATTTAACCCTGCATTCCAGTAACTGGGAAAAGTTATTCCCAGTTAATACTCAGTACATTTTTGGTGTGGTTTCACTTGTCATTGTTATGTTATATTGTTGTAGGTTACAGTTGCCCTGATTTCCCAGGCCCTATAACAGTTGCCAATACATGCCTGGTGTTATATAGTAGAGATCTTTAAGATATTTTTCCTCCTCCTGATATAATCCAGCTAGCATCGGGCTAAAAATATATAACATAATATCATATCTGTTAGCACCAGTTATTGTTTTCTCAAATATATATATATTTGAGAAAACATAATTAAACAAATTTTTTAATATGATTTAATAATATATATATATATATATATATATTATTAAATCATATTAAATATATAATATATAATATATATATATATTATTAAATCATATTAAAAAATTTGTTTTATAAATATTGTATTCATTATTCACACAAATTTAATGAATAAACCTTTTTTTATTTTAGGCTATGAAAGGTGAAAAAAATGTTAGTACAGCGCAAGCTACAGATACGTCTTTAGATGAATTAGGAGATGAATCTTTTTGTAAGAAATTTATGTATATATAAATATATATAATTTAAAATATTATATATATGGATTTTAGAACTAAATGTATAAATTTTGTTATCCTGCTTGAAATATGTTTAGATGAATTATTTTTATCATTATAAAATACAGATAATAAAAATTGGACATTTTGAAATTGAATAACATTTTGTAATAAAAATAACATTTAAAATTTTCTTCAGAAATCTGTTGTGTTAAAGTCATGTAATTGTTTTTAAAAACTGAAAATAAAAAGTAAAAAATGTAGGAAATTTTGAATTTATAATTATTTTATTTTATAAATTCTATTCATAAACTATGTATCTTAAAATTGTTATAAATATTAATTGATGATTTTTAATTTTATGGATTTAATTTTAAGTGAAATTTAGATTTTATATTTAAAAAGCATTCAGTTAAATATAAGTAACAATTAATTAATTAATTTATTTTTTAGATATTTTAATTTTATCATGATATATATATATATATATGTTTTTCTTAAAAAAGTTAAGAATATGTTTAGAATGTTTTCTTAAGAAGTTAAGAATGTTTTCTTAAATATGTTCTTATGATATATAGATATATATATATATATATATATATATATATATATATGTTTTTCTTAAAAATGAAATTCTATGAAAAATTTGTACTCTCACCTAAATAGCCTCAGGTTTTTTAAGTGTAATTAGCATGTAAACATGCAACTATGGTGTCTGTTTAAAAAATAATCTAACTTTTTGAATTGGGTGGAAACAGAATGTCCTAGCATTGTGAGGTTGGCAACATAAAAGCAGCTTAGGGTCGATTTACACACAACAGTGACGTGGTGGCACAGTGCAGTAAGCATCGATAAATATCACACGTAGCCAATTAGAATTTCATGTACGACACTTGTATGATTGACAGAATACAGATCACGTGTCGTAGATGAAACTCTGATTGGCTATGTGTGATATTTATCGATGTTTATGCACCAAATGGTCACTGTGCCGGCACGTCACTGTTGTGTGTAAATCGACCCTTACTCAATAGGTTTGTGATAACCTACTGAGTAAGCTGCTTTTTTAGGATTGTTGATATCTCGTTTTGTTCCCATGTTGTTTTTTGAGTGAAAGGTTTTTCAATGTTTGTGGTCATTTTTGCAATGTGCAATTTACAGGAGCAATGACGCAATGTGTAGTTTTGGATGAAACTGAGAAAAACTTTTACAGAAATATTTCAACTTTTGAATCAAGCTTATGGAGGCAATGCTCTAGGTTGTATGCTGTGTTACAAATGATTTACCTGATTCAAAAGTGGCCATCAATCAGTTGAAGATGACCCTTGACCAGGAAGGTCTTTGACTTCAACTATGACACTCATGTCCAGAAAATAAAGGATCTGGTGCATGCAAATTGTCATCTGACTGTCTGAGAACTTGCAGAAGAGGTGGGATCTCAATAGGGCAGTGCTGTGACATTTTAATGGAAAAATTGAACATGCTTTGAGTTGCAGAAAAATTAGTTCCTTGTTTGATGACTGAACTGCAGAAGGAAAATTGAGTGGATATTTGCCTGGAACTTATTCAATAAGCCAATGATGATTAAACATTCATGCAAAGGATCATAATGGATGACAAGTTCAGTTTACGGCTACAACATTTACACAAAAGTTCAATCATCACAGTGGGTTGGCCTGATTCCCAGGCCCTATAATCTCCACACCTGAAAAAAGCACGACAGTTTCTATCTGATGTCAAGGTGGTGATCACTGTTTTTTATATATATATATAAAAAAAACAGTTATATATATATATATATATCAATTGAGTTGTGCACTTTGAATTTTCATCTCAAGGTCAGTTAACTGTCAGTACTATGCAGGTGTCTTGAAACAGTTGCATGAAAAAATTTGCAAAACACCAGAGTTGTGGCAAGACAATTATGGTTCCTTCACCATGACAATGTGCCTGCTTACTCAGCCTTGTCAATTTGCCAGTTTTGTGCCAAAAATCAAATGACTGTCCTTTCTAACCTCCTTACTCCTTGTGATATTTTTTCTTTTTTCTAAAAAATTAAAATCAGTGCTGAAAAGACACTGTTTGACACAATTGATGACATTACAATAAATTTGTCACAAGTATTGAAGGACATTCTGAAAAGCTTACCAGGGCTGCTTTGCAAAGTAGAAACACCACTGGGGTAAGTGGTGTGAATAGAGGAGGGAAGTACTTTGAAGGGAGGACAAGGACCAATAATCTAACTTAAAGAATAAAAATTAAAAAAATAAAGTTTGGTTATTTTTTGAACAGACCTCTTATTTATAATTAACAGAAAAATTATTCAATATGTTAAATATTTGGCTGGTCCCATGAAGCTATAATGCACCGATGTTGCAGTACTTCTCACTGTTGGTCATTCCTTGCAGAAGCCAGTCCGTTAGTAGTGTGCTTGAAGTGCCCCAAAAACATGTGATCATGTTCTTGTCTGCAGATGGAATAATACAAAATTTCTTGGGCTGGGGACACCAAAGAAGCATTTCCAGTAGCTGATGACAGTCTTCCATCCTTTGTCCTTCTGTGCCTGTGTCACATGGAACCCAATGTGTGCACACCTTTTTTGTGTTCAAATCATTGTGAATGATGGTTTGCAGAGTTTTGTCCCCAATGCCTGTCTCATTCTCCAATTCATAAAATGTAATAATGTAAATACTTTCAAATGTTAAGCTTAAATTGTTTAAACGTTTGCCTTGATTATTGCGTTGTTTGCAAAATAGCCACAATTGTAAATTTTTGATTTTTGTATTTTTTTATGTCTAATTTTGCTACTTTGTTTTTTTAATATCGCCGGGTTAGGCGACTCATGTGATCCCCTCTGACTTTACCTTCTATCCTTCCCTTTACTCTCCGACTTTTATTCTTCGCTCCTTTCATTTCTCTAGGGCTAAGTCTGTCAGCAAGACAGACAGCTCTCTTAAACTTTACTATAAATAAATAAAAATTCATGAAATGTTGTGCTTATCAGTCATAACCAATTTAGATAGTCTCAATATTTCTGGGAGTGTACAATGTTGATGGATGACTGGTACTCACATCGTTGTGTACAGTTTCCATGACTCTGGCAAACCCTTTGAACCAGTTGTACATGATCTTCTATGTAGGATCTTCCTAACAACATAATGCAGTTAAATGTATATAAATTTCCAGCTTTGACACCTTCTTTTCACAAAACCCATGCAGTCCATCTTTGTCACGATAGTCATCTTCCATTTTGTCCATGTGTTTCCCTTCTTGCCAAGAGACTTGAGAGATGAACACTATATGCTTTTGTTACACACTCTGGTAGCACCTTACATCTAGCATATGCATTAAATATTAATATCAGTCTTTCACCACCATAAGAGAGTGTGCCAACAGATTGCATAGTATTTGTACAACAAGGCAATTGTAAATTATTTCCAAATGCTCCTCATATTTTACAAATATTTGAGGACTAATATATAACAGTGTGTTTAATTACCACTGAATATTATTTATAATTATCTTTGTTCCTGATTTTAACCATGAACTCCACATCAATAAGTTGATTCTAATTTAGAAATTCTGTCATTTTTTAACTTGTAAATTAGCTTAATAATTTATATAATATACAATAGTCCTGTCTCATAAATTTAAGTAGAAATTTTTAAGTGAATTTATTTCTTAATCTCATGGTTCAAGCTATGTGATATAATTGTTTTATTTTATATGTTTTCTGAAACTACTTGAATTATTTTGACTACTATCATTAGATTTGTAATTTATTTAAAAATTACTGTGTGGTGTATGAAATCATGATATAAAAACTGATGATGATGATATTTTACATTAATTATAAAATTTATAACAAATTGTTTTATTCAAGCAATAGACAGAAAGTTACAATAGTTCAGGAACATTTCCATTTACATACCATGAATTAAAAAAAATAATTTAAACTTAAATTGTTACTTAAATGATTTCTTTGCTATAAGCAAATCTTTCTAAATGGCTGATGCACCAAACTATGAAAAAATATTCTAAATCATTTCAAAAATGATTAAACAATAATAATAAAATAAGAGCATATTATTTGTTTGTTTAGAAATATACAAATTGATATTATTCTCTGATTATTAATTTAATGTGATTAATTAAATAATAATGGTTTCGATTACATACTTGTACCACTAGTTACTATGTTGTACAGTGGAACTAAGAAACTGATTATTATGTTGTTATAGAAATCAAACTTTTTTTGTTAGTAATAAGCGTTTTTAATGAACAAGAGAATCAAAAGTACACATTTATTAAATTTATTTCTGGTAAAAAGTTTTTGTTAATTTAATTCTTACTATTAGTCTTACTTCTCTACATTATAGATCTGTCTGTAATTTTGTTGTTGTAATTTTTTTTTTAGCCCATATAGAATAAAAATATTATCATAAACAAATTAAAATTGTATATGTAATAAATTTAATAATATAATTTTAAGATTTATGTAACTTTTTTAGAAGTTTAAAATTATATTTTAAGTTCTGAAGAGATACTTCTATTTATTGGTCACTGGCAGTTATCATTAATTTTTTTTAATTAATTATATGCTCTTCTATCAATACTTAGCAATTTCTATATTTCTGAAAAGAAGTTTTTATGGATTTCTATCCATTGTATTGTATTGTTTTAAGTAGTTGTATTCTTTATTTCCAGATGAAAATTATAATTTTTCTAACCACTTGAGTCAAATCTTGGTTTGTTTTTATATTTTGTCAAAAATTTATTTTGGTCAGTTACTCTTTCTACCTTCTTATATTCTTCTAAATGCTTATTGATTTTTCTTGCAATCAGAAAAATATATTCTATTTGCTTAATCATATATTTGTTGTAAAGGGAATTTTACATATACAAAATGTTTTAAAATCAGCAGCATTATTTTGTCAGCTTGTCTTTAAAACAGTAATATATTTATTTAAAAAATTTTATTTTTTAGAATTTTTTTCATTCCATTCAGCCTTGAGTTACATTGAAGAGTAGGGATCTCTTAAGATTTTAATACTTTATTTCCTAATATACAGTAAAATCTAGGTTTTAGTGGACAATCTTGGAACTGTAGACTTTGTTGGCTTAGAAACAGTATCCATTTAAAAAAGTATCCACTAAAGAATTTTCATATACATGGGCTGGAAAGAAAATAGTGGCAACATATCTATGTATAACAAACCATTTATTGTAAAAACAGAATAGCATTACATTCCTTTAATATAATCCCTGCCTTATTTATTACCTTCACCTTCTGCCACACATATGGAAGGCAGGCACTGCACACTAGTCGGACTGCTTTGTTTGTTTATCCCTGAATGAGTACCCTACGACGGCCGGATGGCCGAGTGGTAAAGGTGGCAGTCTACCGCTCTGGGGGACCCGGGATCGAATCCGAGTGGGTCGAATAATCCCCAGGAATTTTTCGGGGGTGGTCCGTTCGGATATGTCGGGCCCCGTCCCTCACCACCCAGTCGCCCCATTGTGGGCCTGGCCGAACCCATAATGGGCCTACTAAAAGAGGCCCTCTTAGTGCCCACAGGGCGGAAAGAGTTTAAAAAAAAAAAATGAGTACCCTACTGCTCAAAGAATGGCATCGCTTGTGTGAAAACACTTTTCTCTCAGTGGTTCCTTTAGCTTTTTTTTTTTTTTTTTTTTTTTAACTCTTTTTGCCCTGTGGGCACTAAGAGGGCCTCTTTTAGTAGGCCCATTATGGGTTCGGCCAGGCCCACAATGGGGCGACCGGGTGGTGAGGGACGGGGCCCGACATATCCGAACGGACCACCCCCCGAAAAATTCCTGGGGATTATTCGACCCGTTCGGATTCGATCCCGGGTCCCCCAGAGCGGTAGGCTGCCATCTTAACCGCTCGGCCATCCGGCCGTCTGTTCCTTTAGCTTGGAAAGAGATCTAAGTCATAGGAGCTCGTATCAGGTGAATATGGAGGATGTTCAAGTATTGTACTTCCCATCTCCACTGACCTAACAACTCTTTCACAAGAGCAGCAGTTGTGACAGTAAGTGATGTCATAAAAAAAAAATGGGACCACATGTTTGAAAATTCTGCCATTTCCTCTGTATCACAAGATGATAATGATGCAGGTACTGTACCTACTGTAGTATGCAGCATTCACAATCTAGCCCTGAAAAACTGCACAATAGAGTAACACTCTTTTCACATAAGTCACTATCATCACTTTTACATTCCCAGATACTTGGCAGGGAATAATGGGTGATGTTACTCATTGGAATGGCATTTCAGTTTTGGCTCATAAGATCACATTCACATTTCATCCAATGCAATGATCATACCTTGAAAATATCACTTTAGGATAATCCAATTTGACACCATTAAGTAAGTACTTCATACTTGCCAAAACACAAATTAGGTGTGTTTGGATTGTGGTTAGGTGTGCTAGACAGCTATGCTTTTCCCTCCAAATTTCAGAAATCAATAGTGTACCCTTACTCATTCCTATGGAGTGTGGCAATAGTGTTGCCTCTACTTTCTTTCCAACGCTTACATTTTACAACATCCAGCAATCTTTCAAATAATTGATACTTGATTTCAGTTTGTGAAGAATCTGGTCTAAAATGTTGACGTATATCATCATCATAAGTAACATGTAATCATATAAATTTCCCTGAAGTTTCAAACTTTCTCTTTAACGCAAGCATGTTATTTTCAAAATGATATTTATGGAATAAATGTAATCCATTATATTGCTTGCTTAATAGAGGTTTTGGGAAAGGTAATAAATTTTTCTCTGTCTGCAATAAGCAAGATAATAAGTTTTTTACTGGTTCTTTACTTTTTGTGACAACTTCTGGATTGGTAATTTTAATGGATTTAAAGATCTTTACTACTTTTTGAAAATTATCTTGAATATTTTGGAATAAAGTTGAGAAATCTTAAAAGAGAAAGAAATTGGAATGTTGTGTTAGTTTTTATAAAATGACAAAACTAAAATATTGGTCTAAAAGTAATGGTCTTTCCAAACTATAAGCTTTTTAATTTTAAAACTTACAAAATAAGCTTATAGTTTGGAAAGAAAACTATATAAGAGAAACAACACAATTAAAATTGTTAGTAAAATACAAGAAAAGGTAAAATACATGCTTGACCAAAGCAGTTCTAGATAAATATGGGTATAGATTGAATTTATTGTTAGCCTACTTCATATCAACCAGATAAAAATTATTATGGAATACTTGGTTTTATAAACTGCTTTACATAATATAATGGATTTATTGCCTAATAAAATCGCTTTAATTAAGTTACTGGAGATTACCTTAAGTGTTTTTATGCATTCAAAGGAAAAAGTTTGTTGCTCTAACCCAGAAGTTGTTGTTTACAAATGTTTTTATATAAATCAAAATGTTCTATTCAGGAATGGTGTAAAATAATAAAAAAGTTATAATGCTGCAATTTTACACCATTTTTGAATAGAACATTTTGGTTGCAAAAAATTTTGTATATATCAATCAGTTGCCTCCAGCAAATATAGCTTTTATATTATAAAAGCTATAATGCTGGAGGCAATAGGTTAGGCTTCAATTTTCAAATATACATTTCCACTGTCATCTGTCTGTCTTTTGTTAATCTCCAAAACAGAGTTAGATATACAATCTGGAAACAGTGTTGCCACCTTTTCAAAATTGCTGACCTGGACAGCAGGTCAGGTTTGTTCGAACAGAAGTCCCTGATGCATGCACAATGTTATTTTTGCATGCCAGTTCTAAACTAATATTAAAAACTGGACAGGTGGCAACACTATCTGGAAAGCTTAGGAGCTGGAAGCCCCACTTAACTGTATACAAACTTCTAAACCAGAAGTTGTATGATTTCAATTCAAAATTTTTTTGAGAACAGAGTTAGATAGATGACTAGCATGACTTTATTATTATCAGCAGAAATATGATGTACAGGGACAAGATCCAGACCAAGTATGGAAAACTTAGGGGCAGGAGACCCAGATTAACTATATATGAATTTCTGGTTTGGACCAGAAGTCACGTGATTTTTTTAAATTGAAAGATGGTTAAAAATTGCAACCTGACATTGTGACGATGTCACAATAAATAACTGCGTACAAATACCATCTTAAATTTTGTCTTCAGTACTTTCAAAGCAGACTTTACTAAATTATTTTTCTAACAGAAAACTTGTCTTTTACTTAATAATTAATAAGACAGATACAGATGCTCTGTTGAATTAGAGATATTGTAGCTATACTTTGTTTTTCTTTCTTATTACAAAAAACTTAAGTCCAAACAATTGCCAAATTATATTGGGCTATATTACTAGTATTATTATTAACTGCTAAGTAATTTGATACTATTTACTTAGAGGCTGCCATCTATTGCTAAATTATTAAATTTAGCAATAGAAGGTCCTGGAAGAAAAAATCAACCCAAAGTAGGAATTGAACCTGAACTCTTGCAATTAGCAGTTAGTTAATAATAGTAATAATATAGCCTGATACAATCCAGCAATTATTTGGCTTTAATATATAACTAATGGGTTTGGATGTTGGATGAGTGTTTCCTCTTTCTCAAACATTTTGATTCCCTTGACTGGGATATCTGCATATCCCACATGATACTGCATTGAGAGACTCCTCCTTTATACTTTTGGATAATAATTTTCCTGATTGGTTCTAATACTGCCTTATCTCTCACCATTTTTCACAGACATTAATATGAACTGCTAAAGGTGTCTTGTCTGTCATATGCAAGATATGTGACTTAAGAAAAACACAAAGAGAAATTCTAGAAAATTCTCCAAAAAGTGTTTCTGAACAAACTTAATTTCAATGTGTTGCCAAGCAGTTCCAATATTTGCATAGCTATATATTCCAAACTAATGAAATCCAAGATAGTAAGTTAATGGAATGAACTTGTTTATTTACAAAAGGAATTATTTATAGCACTTGGTTTATGTATGCAAGAGTTTTTAAGTTTATGTAAATTTATGAAAGTGTGAATGGTGAATAAAGTTCATTGCAGGTGGGGTTGTAATTTTATATTATTCTGACTGTGGGCCCCCTAGAGTTTGCTCTAGATCCCCAAATGTTGATTTTTGACCTGTATTCCTTGGTTCTCCATACTACTTGATAACAAAGACAGATAATTGTAAATATAATTGAATTTTTGCTTGTAAAAATCCAATTTTTCAAAAAGTTATTTTTAAGTTTAGAAAATCCAATAACAGAAATAACAGAGAGGTATATAGGGGCAACGACAAGAATGCTCGCTTGCTGTATCGCAGAACATCAGGAGGATATAAACAAAGGAAGACAAACCACAGAGCTCACCAAAAAAGTTCTACAGAAGGGCTATAACCTGCTATGGTCAAAAACAGCATTGCTCAAGCACTGTAATAGTAGAAGGATTACATTTATTTGGGAAGTGCTCCTCACAATGACCTCAGACGCATGCAACATCCCCGCCCTCGACTTACCCGAAATATGGGTTACTTTATACCAGTGTCTAAACAACTAAACATGCCGAGAGTTGCACAATTAGCATTATTGCTCCTCAACACATGCGCTGCCAGTCGCGTGGATTTAAAATCTTTCGAATGCCTGCAAAAGCTTGTTGCACATTACCAACAAAATTACCGAATGTTAAATTTAATAATTGCCAAGAAATTTTCCATTTTCTACTTGGAACACTGCACATTCTATTTCTTCAAATTTATTCTTTTTTGCCTGAGGACAACGAACTTATAATCGTCAAAAGTACTTGCGAGATAAGAAAAATTGTGTTAACGCTGAGCTCAGTGCTAATTATCAAGAGGCTATACAATTTTGGCGTGAGTTTTTATTTATCTATTTCCATTTAAAATTTTTATTACTATAGGCCTTCTACCACTTTGTCAGTCATAAAATGTTGCTCGTGTTGTAAATAAAAAAATACTTGTTTTCATTTGACTGTTATGTATGGATATTTACCTCCAGGGCTGTCAAGAGAGATGATAGGATAAAATTTCCTCAGCCTGGACATCATCTCATAATTTTTTTTGTGTGTGCTATTGTAATATAAAATGTTTAACAATAACTATTATTCTTTATTTTGTAAATAGTAATATATTCACGAAAAAGTCAATTTTCAAATAAATTATTTACTTAGGATCCATGTAAATTTTTTTATTCAGCCCCAGCAATGTCTGTCTCTTGACTTTCCTACTTACCTCTTGTCATCATGCCTAGGATAGAATAATTTTAAAATAAAAAAAAGGAAAACTATTACTTTTAGTTACAGTTTAATGTTTAAAGATTTGAGCATGGTGAAAGTAAAACTAAGATTGGAAGAGGGTGCATACCATTGAAGCCTAGCTACAGTATTTTGGCCAGAGCAGATATGATGAAGGTAAAGTTGCATCCACATCTATAAGTATACAATTTACACAAATTTGAAGTATAATTGAAGCATTCTAAGTAAAGATGCCTAAGTAAATTTTTATATTTTCAAGAACTCCTAAAAAAAACATTTTTTTGCATGAGGCTTGTTATGAAGTGAGTAAAGTGTAAATGTTAAATACACTTGAGTGAAGTGCTTAGTTTTATCAAGGGGAAAATTTATATCCATAAAACTATTTGTTATGCATAATAAAACATGTAACTGAAATAGTTATCTAAGTGTACTTAAGTACCTTATTCCATAGAATTCCTCAATTTTGGATGTAATAAGATATTTTAATTATTTGGCTGGAAGACCGTAGTCAGAAGTGAATTCCAATTGGTACCAATAATAAAGCTCATAATATATATTTATAACATATATATGAAACATTTCTCTATAAATATGATTCAGCTATTCAAATTATTTCCATGTTTCTAATTATTGCTTTATGGAATTGTACAGTGTATTTAATTATATTTTATTTTGAAACAATAAAAAATTCATCTAACATATACACAAGATTATAATTATTATATTTATTTCTGTATTGTTTAAAAGTCTATTCATGCAAATTGGTGACAATTCTATGTCAGTGATATGTGTCCAATCAGTTTGATTGATCCAAATCATACATGTCTTGGCAATAAACAGACATCTGTGCTGTGTGATCAGTGTCATGTCAGTAATATTCAAGATGGCAAAGTTCAAAGACACAGAATTGGCAATAATTATCATAATTTTGAATGACGAGAAAATACATCAGAAGAAAAGTGGGTAAATTAGAAAGAATATTTGAGTCAATTCAATAAGCTGTTAGTTGCCAGGTTGTCATGCAAAATTACCTAGTGATGAAAAACTCCAGAAATCAAAGATTAGTTAGCTGGTTCAGAAAAGTTAAATATTTTTATATTTTATCATATTTATTTTTTATATACTTGTAAAAATGTTTAAATATTATTTTATTAATTTAACACACTATACTTAGAAAGCATTTTTATATAAAATATAGAAAATAATTATATATACAAGTAGACAACTACACAAAGCAAAACAGTGTCAGAAAAAAATCAAAAATATTGTTGGAGATATTTTAAATCACAGTATGGATACTGATCAGATACTGAAGGCACTGTACCAGTCATTTTTGAATATTTTCAATCAAATTCAAGGCAATATTTTTTATCACTGGCACTGATGATATTTCGTGGAACTGAGTAGATACATCGTCGATATGCGTGACTAGACTTTCATGTCTGATTAATCTATATACTGAATTTTAATTGTTTGGTATAGTTAGATATTGACTATTTTTATTATTTAAAATAATAATATAAACTTTGCTATATTATAATAATAAAAATTTAAAAGAAATATTTTTGAAAACAGTTACCATATATTTCCACAGATAAGACGAGGTATAAATTTTCGTTGAAGTTTAATAGTTTTAGCATATATCTGTCCTATAAGACGAACCCTAAACTATCAATGGTCTATGAATTTAGTTTAGATCAGAGATCATCATCTGGATGATAATACTATATAGTGTATATGGAATTATGTCCTATTCATAATTTTTCAAATAAACAAATTTTATTTTCTGCCTTGCTATTGTTGCAAACATTTGCACTTATTTGGGCGTTTGGGTAATGACCTCGACTATTCACAAAACATCATATGGGTTATTCTATTTTGTAGACATGCCCTACTCTTTACTAGTAAATAATTACGATTTGTCCGTTTTTTATAATGGTTTTAATTTATATAAATTTCAATCTAATTTTTTTGTATCTGTCCTATAAGACGACCTTGGATTTTGGGGGCCTTTTTTATGATTCAACTGTTGTCTTATCTGCAGAAATATATGGTATATCAAAACAATAGTTTTAAGCAGATCAATGTTGAAAAATATATATTAAAAAAAAAAGAAAACATTATAATTATTATAAATTAGCAATTTTGCTTTTATGTATTTTTTTACATCAATTTGTTTAAAACTATTACACTTTATTCACGTGCATTGTCCACTGGGTAGTGGATATATTTTACTTTTTCAATATAAATGCTGTTATTTGAAGATACTATTACATACATACATTTTATAAAAAGAAGTTATTACAATAAAAAATATTTATATAAATTTGAATATCTGAAAATTTTAATACAAATTATTTTTTTATAATCAGCTACAAAAATGTTAACAGCAAATATGTTAAGTACTGATCAACCAGGACAACAAAATGTAATATATGCAACTACACCATATTCTGGTCAAGTAAGTTTATTTTTTATGATTCATAATAGATTAAATAAATGAGTTTTTATTACGGTATAACATTAGTATGAGGAGGGACTCCAAAAAAAAGGGAATTTATTTATAAAAAAAATAATTTATTTATTTATTACATATTCAAATTTTAGTCACCTTTAAAGTACTCTATTTGATGCAATGCACTTATCCAGACATTTTTTTTCCATTGCTCAAGATAGTTTTTGAATTCATTAATTTTGATGACTTTTAGTGCTTCTGCCATTTTTTGTTTCATCTCTTCCACAGTGGAAGATCTTTTCTCTTTATGGACTTTTTTTCATCCAGGAGAACAAAAGAAACTTGCACTGTGAGTGAGATTGGGTGAATAGAGAGGGTGAAGCACAGGGGTCATACTTTTTTATAAAAAACTGCTGAACACTCAGTATGGTAAGGGCAGGAGCAATGTTGTAGTGGAAAACCCAGTCACCTGTTTGCCATAACTTGGGACATTTATTCTACAAACCTTGATGTGACCTTTTCAAAACTTTCAGATAAAAACTCTGGATAAGCATTTGACCCAGAAGAACAAATTCCAAATGCACAATCCCTCTCACATGAAAGAAACAGATATGGAAATGTGCTTAAAAAGTCTCAAAAAAGGTTCACTGTTGCAAAATCTAGCTTTTCACAACAATGCCATCTAGTAAACTGATGTGCATGGGTTCATTGAACACTCACCTAGCATGGAAAGCTTGTACTAGAAGGACCCATCCATCCAGAAGAGAATTCAGGTTTTTTTGAGTACCCTCTTGTAATTACAAATTAAGTTTACTGTTTATTGACAAGACTATGTCTTGTTTATAAAATCGTACATCCTGCTGTCTTATCAGCTTAGAGGTATGAAGGACTTCGTGTCAGGAGTTGAAATTTGGCACAGGGTATTAGGTGCCCAAATCGTGTGCATAAAATAAACCAGACTTGTAGGTAGTCAGGGGACCGAGAACCGAAACACAATAAAATACAAAATGGTGGCACTCTCTACAAACAGGCAGTGGTGCGAGATTTGCACATGCGTTACTCGTTGGTAAGTTAGAAATACAAATATTGGGAAATCGAATTTTGACAAACACGTGCATTGGGAAATTTGAAAAGCAAATGTTGCTAAATTGAATTTTGACAAACGAATCTTTGAAAAAAACCGTCCCGTGTTATTCCCCACACATTTCTGGTCACCACATGCTAACCTCGACCGATTGACTGGAGATATCTCATTTCATCGTCAGAACTTTTTGAAACTAGATGGCGCATCATTATAATTTTATATTAAAACTAACTTCTGAAATAGAATTATTTTTTCTTTTTACATCTATTTATATATATATATATATATATATGTATTAATATATATATTTTGTTTGTGCAAAATAAAAAAATAATTGCAAACGATACAATAGCCACCATTATTTTTTTCAAAAACTGGGAAATTTTTGCATTGACAAAAATTCAACTTGGGGCGTCACGTAACGGAGAGAAATTTCAACATTCGATAGGTTAATTTCAATGAAAATGCATCATGGAAGACCTCGTGGTCGTGGTTATGGCAGGTGAAGTTTGAATGATTGCGCTCAAAACCAGCAATACCAAAGATGATTGGAGAATGAAAATGAGATCCACCCTGAGCATCGAAGTGATCCCGCTTAGTAGTGAGAATTTGAGACATAGTCTTGTCCCAAATACAGCTTTGCCATTTTACTTGTTTACAGAAAAAAGTGAGTGTTAAACATACAGTATAGTCTACTAAAAGGAGGTAGAGTAAATCAGTGTATGATCAATTTCATGTGTTGATTTTATTTACTCCTTTGATCATGTCCAAGTATTCATTTGATAAGGAGCTTAATTTGTTCAGAATTAAACAAGAGCAAAAATCTAGTATTACTGAGATATAATTTTGTGTTATTTATATAGTAGCTAGATAATACTATATTATTTATAAGTCATCCCAGTTTCTGTTATAAATAGATCTAAATTTTAATATACAGCTATATTTTAGGACTGTGGAGTCAAAGTTGGAAACAAATTTATTGCTAGAGGAGTTGGAGCTGGTAAAAATGGAATTACTCTGATTCCTTTTTTTATGTACTTTATATTAGGAGATTAACACTCCTATTATACTTTATCTTGCATTAGAAGAACCTCCTGTAATGTAAGATCTTATTTTATGATAATTCCCCTATTTCGTGGTTTATACAAATTAGACAAGACAACTCCATGAGAAACTAAGGAACAAATGATGATAAAAGGATTGAGTATAATTTTTTTCAGAATCCATACAAAAATATCAATTTTTTTTTGTTTGGATTCCAACAATGAGATATATGGTTCTGGAAAATGTTTAAATTTTGATTTTAAAAAATTACACTCCTTAATCCTTCTAGCAGCATTTGTTCTTTAGTTTTATGATCTTTCTTTGCATCTTTTCAGAAATTTATGTTGAAGTACAGTACATTCTCTGTTGTTAGCTAATTCTAAATTTTTATTGTCAAAAAAGATCCATACAAAATGGCTAAGACAACTCATGTTAAATCTAATATTTTTTTAAATATTTTATTATAACCACAGATAGAAAACATTTTGTATGTGTTTCAATGTGTGGTTGAAGATGATGTGATAATGAAAAACTCTGTGGAAAAAAAGACACTTTCAGTTGTTTCAGTAGGAATGCCTGGTGATTCACTTGGTAGTGAAGATTCCAAGTTAGGAGTTGGACCTTCTAAAATTCCGAGTCAGAGTTGGGCTTGGTCTACCAATTCCATAGCCTTAATATATAATATACACACACACATTATAGAATAAAAAGTTGATTTTTTTTAATCATATCTGTGTAGAGAAGAATTGTGAGGTGTGTTGTTTACAGATTATTGTAGTTTTGATTAGTAAAGATAGAGAGAAAATTGGTAAAAGAGCTAGAAAATGTTAGGAATAGTTTAGAGAATGTGAATTAAAAATAATTAATAAGAACAAAACAGTTGATCTATTGATGAGATCAGATCAACTGATTTAGGTGTAACTGTCAGAAATAGGGAAGGCTTAAAGATAAAATGGTTATAAAGTTAAATAAATGTAGAATAAAAAGAAAGGCAGGCTTACAGGTTTCTTTGCAATATGAGAATTCTAAATATATTAAAAGGGAAATTATACAGAATGATAATTAGGCTAGTTTGATATACAAATACATATAAGAATTAAGAAACATTAGACTAAGAAGATGCAGATAGTTGAGATGAGAATGCTTAGATCAGTGGTTCTCAAACACTTTTAGGATTTCTTGCATGACTGTCTCTTTACAATTTTTTAGATTGCTCGCGGACCCTTTAAAAGTAATAATTAACATATAAGCTACTGTTACCAAAACATTTTTTGACAAACAATTATTTATTCAGAAAATGGCAAATCTTAGTCATCAAATGTATATTCAGTGGGATGGGTGCATCTGCTTTGCCTGAACAAATGATATAATCAATTATAGATTTACCAGAATGGGATAAAAAAGTGTATTCAGCAGGACAATCGCCATTTAATCTACCATTCATAGTATAAAGATCATTGTCTTGGACAAAATCAAGTAAAATTAGACTGTCTAAATTAGTTGTTTTATCCTTGGATTTTCTAATATTATTTATCATTACTACTTTTATATTTCGTGTCCATTTCTTCGCCTATTCAGGCGTTTACATCACCACCTATAAACTAAAAATTAATAATGTTCAATTTCTGAGCCATAATGTTTTGAATTTCATATACAGTAGAGCATCGTTTATCCGAAAGCCGGTCATCTAAAACGTCGGTTAACCAAAAGCTTTCCAGTTGGACATCGATGAAAATTCAATGCGAAGCGACACACAGTGGAGAAAAATTTCAACATGGGATAGATTAATATATTTTTTCGTACATAATGGGTTATCCGAACAACCCCAGTCCCCAATTGATTCAGATAAACGACGCTCTACTGTAATTTAGTTTATTTTATCTGTTATTGGCAAGAAGTATATGAGTATAACTCCCAAACATGATTCTCCCCAAACTGATCTAAAACACTATCCAAGTTCTATTTCTACAAATATATATTTATCTTCTATTTTACATGATTTCAACTCACCTAGATGTTTTCTTATTAAAAGCAATAATCCTCCAGCAGGGCGACCAAATCTACTTGATCTCTTAGCTTTACTTTCTATCACTATAAATTGTCATTCCAAATATTCTTTATCTTTTATTTTCAAATTAATTATCCAAGTTTCTGTAAGACCAATAATGTAATTAACTCTCATGAATTTGTGAAAGGTACTTTTGTATATTTTTGCTTGTAGCCCTTGAATATTCCAAAGGCTAATTAATACTTTAGATTTGTTGCTCATGGTAGTTAAACCTAAATTAGGGAATTCAAATAAGTTAACCTTATTTTCAGTAGGATACCATATATTGCAATCTTGGTTATTATCCTCTTCTATTTTTCTTATTAATTTATTGTGAATATCGAAAGAACCCACAATATCAAAAGGAATTTTTGAAGTCATGGCTGGTGTCCTACTTGTTCTTAAAAACCTGTTAGTTGGATAACTTTATCTAAATTGAGATTATTTCGAATTTTTAAAATATCGTTTAAGATGATTTTAAAATATGACACAAAAAAATTAAATGTATATTAACATTTTAAATTAATATTTCTTTTTGAATTTTTTAGAAATTCAATGAAAAACAATAGCAATGTGTTTGAAATAATTTTCTCAATTTGTTGCTTCTAGAAAGTTTTCCTATTTTATGTTTTGGGTTGATATTTTAAAACGTTTTTTTTTGTAAATAGAAAATTAAATATTCAAAAATTTTTCAAAAAAGTTAAAATATTAATATATTATTTAACTGGATGTAACCAAGTAATTGAAGTAGATTATTATTATTAGCTTTACTTTAAAGATTATAATAATAATGATTTTTTTTCTTGTAGATTGCCCAACAAATCCATTTCGGGTGAAGAATTTCATAAGCTGAAGTACAACCAACAAACATAGCATTATAAATGTCTAGTTTTTATTCATCATTTTCTCAAAATATAGAATCATGTCATTTGTGAAGTATCATAAGAACTCATGTTGGTAACATTGATCATTTCATTGTTGATGGTGTAATTTTTACTCATTCCAGTTTGGGTGAAAGTAAATGGCTTTTTAAAATTCTTGTATTATATTTTTATCAGTTATAATACAAACATTTAACTATTTATGATGAGATATTGTGCAATCACATTTTATAATTGCTACCAAATAAAGGGGGAAAAGAGGAGTGATTTAAATATGTTAAAATAACTTAAATAATAAAGAAAAAGATTTTTGTTTATACAAATAATGATAAAGAAGAAGTTTTTATAGTTTTATATTTACATTTTATAAACAAAATGCAAAAGTTACTAAATTTTGCAAAATGCAATTGCAACCTGTTCTTTACTGTGAAATTGTTAAATTAATAGAAATTGCAATAATAAATATTTCATATTGACATGATTTGTTTTCTGCAAAAAATGCTATTTAAAAATTATATTAAAAAAAAACTTGCTTAATGAATTTGTTGTATATAATTTTGGTTTGAAAACAGTTTATTGTAATGTCATATCACAGAATGAAAAAGTTGGCATCTATAGTATTTCTTTTTCATTACATAATTATTTGTATAAAAGTTCTCAGTTTTTTAATTAAATCTAACTTATGTATTGAGAATTTTTATTGTGCAAAATACTCGAAATAAAACAAATTTCATATTCATTTTACACGCAG
The DNA here is from genome assembly GCF_030686945.1 of Centruroides vittatus. Classification (NCBI taxonomy): domain Eukaryota; kingdom Metazoa; phylum Arthropoda; class Arachnida; order Scorpiones; family Buthidae; genus Centruroides; species Centruroides vittatus. The sequence goes on along the minus strand of NW_027122256.1, from coordinate 1,801,194 downwards.
CTATAATAAATTAATGTTAAAAAACTTATAAATGTGATTTATATTCAGAACAATATTTATTTAATATCAAATTTAGTATAACTAAGAAGATATTTACAGCACTTAGTCACAAATTTATAATTTTATTTTAGTTATAACAATTATAATAATAATAATAATAATAATAATAATCACCATAAAATCTGTTGAAATTTCAAATGTATAAAATGTATAAAAGATTAATGCTGCCTTACGTAAATACAATAAATATTGTCAATTATCACCCAAATCTTACTGCTATCAAAGCATTTTAAAGACTAAATTTTATTTAAATGTAAAATTTTAAATGATTTGATACATATAATTTAATTAAAATTTAGAATTATTCATGAAAATTGACCGAAACTTTATTGTCTATATATATTCATACATACATTATGCAATATTGTATACTGTATGTTGTTTATATACAAATAACATGAAATACTTAGAAATAAAATAAATGTTAAATAGCCAAATAAATTTATTAATAATTTATGATTTCAGTTATAATTATGTAAATAAATAGATGATTTCGTTTTTAAAATTTTATATTCTCTCTCTCTCTCTCTCAATAGCTGAAATCTTTTAATTAGTTTATATGATTACATGAAATTAATTTAAAATGATACAGAAATGCATTGTATCAAATTTTGTTTTATAACACATTCAGACTAATAGAAACGATTCAGAAAGTATAATTTAATAAATTATTTTGCCCAATATATATCCATAGATTGTTGTTTCAGAATTCTAAAATACACCAGATTTAATATATTATTTTGTAAACTTTTGGAAATTAATGATCCAAATTAGTTGTAAAACATATTAATTTCTGACTTTTTTTTAACCACCTACGCTCATTAGTGATTTATAAAATTTGATTATTCTAAACGGGCTTATATAATTGACTAATATAATAGCTGTGGACTAATATAATTATAAAATAATTATATTAGCCACAGCTAGGATTAATATAAGTAACTTTTTAGACCAGCAATAATACTCTTAATGTACTATTGTCTCTTGAAATAACAATCAAATACAGTGAACCTCGCTTAAAAGAACACTGTGTTGGAGCATTTATAGAGAAGTAGTACGCGTAAAGGACACTATTTTAGGGAAGGTTTATAAGGGTTATCGTTAATCGTATGGTACAGTACATTGCACAGTGACAGGGCTTTATACTACGGTATTTCTTGAAATGTACGATGTGGTTAGACGAAAGATGAGGTTGAACAAGGCGAAGATGAAATGGATATTGTTTACGAACCAGCAAAATTTGTTTTTCATAAAGATTCATTGTTTCACTTTTGCGCGGTAAGAAAATTTTATCGACTATAATGCATTTTACGAGATCGAGGAAATGATTGAGAGAAAGCTGAGGGTAATCGTATCAAAAGGATTAAGGTTCCGTAAAAAAATCAAATCTATATATATAATCCAGACGAGTTGTTAATAATAATAATAATAATAATAATAATCAGTGCAGAGCCCAAACGGTTAGGAGTTGAAATTTGGTACACAGGTAGGGTACGTCATGAGGACGCGCACTAAGAAGGGATTTTTTGAAATTCTTCCCTACGGGGGAGAGGGATAGGATTAAGGCTTAACACTTCCATCAACAATGAAAGTATTATGAAACAATGGAAGTGTTAAGAGAAAGCGACGTACAAGACGCAGATGCAGTTTTTTCGCTTTTGCGGGAAATCGAACATATTTTTAGACCAATCTAAAAATTCTCTAATTAGTCTGGAAACAGGGGTCCAAATTCTTGCATTCTGTGAAAAAGGGTAAGGTTGACTATAACGTAATAATCTTAATCTTCGCTATCGTTACTTTTGCCCGAGCAACGCCGGGCCTACCTGCTAGTTTAAGATATTTTAAAAAATAAATGATTGTCCTTCATTTCGATAATTACGAAACAACTTTTCGTGTGAAAAGACATTATATTTAACAAGTACGCCTACTCGCTTCTGTTTTTTTTTTCCATTTCTGTAAACCAAGTTCGCACGCGATTGGCCTCTGTGTGCATGAAAGATCTGAGAAAGTTCCTCGAGCGCGCTCTAGAATGATCTGAGCCGGTGGTTTCCAATGTAAGACACCCCTGGACGGTGAGAATCTAGAGGCGAGGTACTGAACAGTGACCATAGGTCAGGGTTGGGGTCTCCGACATACCTTTCCCTTTGCTATATTAAAACAGGTAAGCATAAACTGCGTTTTACAGTTTACAGATATGGAGAACAAAGTGTGAGATTCGTAGAAAAGTTTTTATAAGAATATTTCCTAGATTTTCTCACACGAGGGAAAAGGCTTAGGGGGCGTTGAATAAGTTTATGGAACCGAGGGGCGGTGGCTCGAAAAAGTTTGAAAATCGCTGCTCCGGACTTTTCTACTAACATGTAAGTTTTATTGTCTTATGAATACTAGCGTACACTACGTCTTTCAGTTCAGTGCAATCTCATATTCGCTTCAGTACACATTAAAGATCTTTAAATTATATATATATATATATAATTTATATCTTTATCTTTATAATTTATATCTATATCTTTATGTATATATATATTCCCCAAGATCAATTCGGGATTCCCCTTAGAGATCATAAAATTTCCTCATTAATATCACTTGTCCATTTTTTCCCAGTTAACTTGAAAAGTCCACATTTTGGGGAACCCCGCAATCTGGCCACCAGTTTTTAGCATGCTAGTTTAATTTGTCACAAGAGAAGAAGCAGACTAGATCTTAAATGTGTTCGAATACTTCCGTTGTTAAAGGAAAGGTATGATGTACTGTACAGTACAGGGGCAAGCCACTACTAATTTTAAGTGCATAAGGTCCCAATTAACTATATATGAACTTTCGGTCTAGACCGGAAGTCACGTGGGTTTAATTCAAACATTCCCCTGAATAGAGTTACGTAGATTACCGGCATGACTGTTGTTATCAGAAAAAGTGTGATGTATAAGGGCAAGACACGACTAATTTGAGATGGAGAACATATATTTTAAATTAAATTATTCTCGTCCTATTTTACATCATAAAGATACACTACAATATTAAAAGTTTCAAAGAAATTTTATTTTAGTTCCAATTTCATTCCGATAAATAAAAAGAACAGCACAACTTTTAAAAAATCTTATTTGTAATACTTTCACGTTCTGATATTAAACATACTTCAAAATGGAAACAAGACACAATATATCCTGGTCGCATTAACTTACGGACGTACCGGGTCATGGGCCGAAGACTTGCCTTCTTAGGGCCTCATCTCACTGCTTAATACTAATATATTTATTCTATATCAGTATCTGTAAAATGCCTGTAAAGAAATTAGGTCAGGACCCTTAAAATGGCCCTGAATATAGCTTCGTTTGACTAATTTGTCATCGAAATTTTTATTTTCTGATAGGCTAAAGCATTTTAAATTTTCATTATTTTCCAATATTCCATTTTATGTGTTTTTCAAGGCGGATTGTTAAGCTGCTACTACAAAGCTGAGATGAACATCAAAATAATAATGAAATTTGTTACATTTTGGAACATTCTAGGAGTGATTTTATAACAATTTTCCCTTCTGATTGCAATTTTTAAACTTTTCGATTCATTCTTTAAGTATGCTATACAAAGTAATTCGATTGAACTGTAAGCGAGAACTGTAAATACAAATTCAAATTAAATGGCATTTTAATTATCCTAATGTTTTGTAGAAGAGAAATTCTGTAATTTTTTGTTTGTGAATAGAAATTGAATATTCTATTTAATATTTCTTAAAATAGATTTATTTGGAAAACGTCGGGAAATTACACAATATCAGATACTAATCTTAAAATGATTGTGGGTGTTTTTCACCCGAATAAAGTCCTTATATATGATCCCTTGCATTCTCCTCCCAAATTTTAATTTTTTGCCATGTTCTTCCGGGCATCTTCTCCTACGATGACGGTTGAAAGTCATTAAAGCAAGTTCTGGTATTTAATTTTAGATCTTCAACAGTTGTAAGACGTAGTTGAAAATATTCTTTTATAATGCTCCTTATTGCTAAATCTAGACTTTGAGGAGGCTTATTTGCTCATTGAAGTCGTATTGAAATCCTATAAAAAAAAAAAAGAAATAAACATAATTATTTGTTCAGTAATTAAGAGATAACATATTTTCAGGGGTTTTAGGACACACTTAAAACAAAAATACTACCAAAAAAAATAAAACTGCAGTGAAAAATATGCAACAATTAAAAAACTATTATTCTAAGTGTTATTGATGATAACCTAGGTATTTATTTTAGAAAGTAATTGAAATATATGAACTTATCCTTGTACGGATTGACTTATAAGTGAAGTGTTTAACAGGAAGTAAGTGAAATTAAAAATAGCCTATAGGCATTTGTTAATTCTGATTAATGAAATATTGTTGTCATGTACTGTATTTATAGATGTTCTTTGTTTATAAAAAAAAAATCTGCAATAACGTATTCAATATATTATACTGTCCCCGGTGTATGTTAATCCCTGGTATTTTAATCTTTAATTTAATTTACAGTGAAATTCATCGACTAAAAACATAACTTTTTTGAGGACTTAAAAAGAATTGGTTTATTATATTACCCCATTTTATGTATTATTTGTTTTAGTCTATTATGTGTTAATATATAGTCTAATTCATAAACGAAGCATTTTGTTTTATAAAATGTATTAATTAGGCGGACATACAGTAGAGCGTCGAAAAGTGGAACCAATTGGGGACTGGGGTCCTTCCAGTTAATGATTTGTTCCAGTTTCCGACTTTGTACGAAAAAATATATTAACCTGTCCGATGTTCAAATTTTTCTCCGTTGCGTATCGCTTCCTGTTGAATTTTTCTCCGTTGCGTGTCGCTTCGTGTTGAATTTTCGTCGATTTTAAGCCTAACGAAAATTTTTATAATAATCATCGAGGCTATCGTATCGTTAAAAATTATTTCTGCATTTTGTACAAACAAAATAAATATATTAAAGAATATAAAAAACATGAAAATTATACTTTAGAAGTAAATTTAGTATCAAAAACATTCGATTCAGCACGACACAGTCCGACTGAAAATCGTTCCACTTTCCGGCCATTCCACTTACCGACGTTCCACTTATCGACGCTCTACTGTACAAACTTAGAAATTAGGTGTACTGTACTTTTGATTACATAAAATCAAAAGTAATTATAATTCCTACGCCTGTATGTTAAGCCTGTATGCCTGTGTACAGTACATATATCCTCACTATGTGTGTGAAATAAAAGGAAAAAAATTTTATTCAAAATTATTTAGTAACGGAGTTGTAAAGATCCAGTCACATAACTATTCGAGTTTTACTTCTTAGGTTTGCCACGTGATCTTGTATGTCAATATTAACATCATTAATAGTAAACATGGATTAACGATAAGTTTTTACAGTATTAATCTACGAGGTAACAATTCGAGCAAAAATTAAATAATCTAAAAAGTGTCAAATGAGATAATGCGTTACGTTTCGGACCTGCAAGTCTTCTGAAATAAAATACTTTTCAACGAGCAATTATTTATTCCGATGTCTTCACAATGCCAGGCTTCAGTTTTTAATCATATTCTTAATTTATTTAATTTAAAATATATGCTTTCCATCTCAAATTAGTCGTGTTTTGTCCCTGTACATCATACTTTTCCTGATAACAACAGAGTCATGCCGATCATCTATGTAACTGTATTCAGGGGAATGTTTGAATTAAATCCACGCGACTTCCGGTCTAGACCGAAAGTTCATATATAGTTAATTGGGACCTTATGCACTTAAAAATTCCATATCTGATCTCGACTTTCATCTATCTGATACCGTTCTCGAGATTAAGGAAAGACAGATAGACAGGCGTTGGACAGTGGGAATTAATTCTACAGTTTTTTCGAATTGCAGCCAAATAAAAATCTTTTGTTTTTGTGCTAAATTGATAATGAGGCGTGTTTTTCTGATTGAGAAAATTAGACAAATTTCATAGTAGAACGCGTAATGTCGTAACCATTTATCTTATTTTCCCATTATCTTTTATATCTACCAATTTTCAAAGCTAAAAAATCGGGATAGAAAATGTATAGTTAAATCTTAAAACCTTTCACATTTGTTGTATATGCAGTATAGTATATTGTATTAGTCTTAGATTAATATAGTCGAAATGTTATTAATTTAAAAATCGGAAACGTTAAACAAGATTTTCTAAAACTTTTCATTATAAATTTCATTTATGGAAAGTGAAAAAGTAAATATTCACAGAAACAATTTAAAATTTTGAGAAAATGTAAAAAAAAATGTTTGCATTGGTCGAATATACAGTATATTTCCTCCACAATCCATTGTCTACGGCTATGTTTTAGTCGTTTTCACACTAGAAAATCGAGATTTTATACAAAATAAAAAAGAATATCTGGAAATATTTTACAGCAATGATCATCTTATTTTTTTTTTTTTATTCTGTTTATTAATCAAAATAAATATCGGTTTGTTCTTTACGGTATTCAGTCTAGCGGTCTTCAATTATTATATTAACAACACGCCTGTGAATGGAGAAATGACAGGATAAGAATGCAATTTAATCTCTTACAGACACAGATTCGTTATTTATAAAAGAAAAAGTGCAGAATTGCTTGGAAGAATGACAAGGAGAAAAAAAGAAGTGAGAAAATATGTCTAGTTTTGGGAATTTCCGATAATTATGCAGCAGTCGGGCAAGATTAACACAGTGTCATTTAGCATAAGGTCATTATCGTTGGGACACGGATAATCCCATCTAAATTAAGCTATAAATGGGACGTCGTCGTCGTGTTAGCTCCGTAAAATCCTATCCGAAATCGCTGCGATTAAGAGAACGATAACGGATAAGGTAAGACTTTATATATAGAGAGTAGATAGCCGAGAATTGTAAAAGATGAGAATCGATGTAATCGAAAGCATAAAAGAAAGAAAATATATTAGTGTAATATTTTTTAAGACGTTAATTTATAAATTCCGACATAATGCCAACCGAGTTAACATCAAAAGGCTAGGAGGTAACATTAGCATTTGCTAAAAGCCGACTGCTGGAGTACGGATTAGCGGAGAGTCGAATTATCAGTAACGTCATCTCTCGCTAATGCCATCGAAATGAGAAAGTGCAACGAGATTTCCCAAAGTCGTCCACAGGTGGAGCGACTCACTTGTCAGCCATAGGACATTAACATGGATGGCGCTGGGGATGTGGTAATGGGAAAATGATTACCGCCAGAACATTTTTCAAAGTCGCCAAGTCGTCAGAGTGACAGCGCAGTGATAGCGAGACGGTCGTTTCCAGCCTAACATTACAAATGAGAAAGTGTCTGCGACGGACAATTTGTGCTCCTTTTCTGTTCACCCATTGGATTGTTCGCGCCTTATCTTCCGTGCATCGCTGTGGCTGCGGATTCATTGAGTTGTCGGCAGCTTATGAAGTTTAAACTTTGCAACTAACGCAAACTTTTGTTTGCCGCGAATTAATATCTTGGAGACGCGTCTACTTCCGGTCATTAAAAATGTATACGACGCGACGTCGAAGAAGTGAAAAACTTCGCTAATGAATCTTTCGTTAATGATAAATTATATATTTAAGAAACAAACAAATCTCGTTAATTATTTCGGAAACCGAATAAATATAGTTTTTTCTTTTTAAAATATGTTATAAAAGAAATTTTATTAATATTTAATAATAAATTATCTCTCAATTTAAATACCAGATGGCGCTACGGTTCATAGAATCCTTCTTAAAAAACATGCAGTATGGAGCTTGTTTTTTACATAGTTTTAATTAAACAAATATTTGATGAATAGAGAGAATTGAAAAAGTTTTAGTCTAAATCGAGTCAATAATATTTACATTTTTAAAAAAAAGAGAAAAAAAATGTTAACTAGAATATTCCACTTTCAGGATTTTGCCGGATGCGACCCGGCATACGAAACCAAATCCATTAGAAAAAAAAGGGAAGGGGATGAGTTTGGCAAAGCTGCAAAATGCCAAGAGTCCCAGGTGTTTATTTTTTGGGGAAAGTCGGACTTGATTAATCGCGCTTCGATATTCATTAGCGTTGTAATTTTTGCCAAGAAATCACGCAAATTTGTAGCCAATAAGGATAAGGTAATTTGGTTCGGAGTGCCAGATACGATAAGAAAGAGGGAAAATAAAGTGATAATTCATTAAATTTTGTTTTTAAAATATCTTTGACGACCAAAATTTTTCTTCTTCGGATTAAAAGTTCTCGTCGGTTGTCATTGATTTTGTAATTAGTCGCCTGTTTTATATCCCTAACGACTAAAGTTTAAAACATTCTAAAATTGCAATTTGACGAAATTGTTTTGAATTTGAATGCCTTCGAATTGTTTTATTATTATCGTCTTGCTAGCTAAACGAATAGATAATAACTATCGAGCGATTAAAGTTTTTCCTTCTGGCTGGCATCCTGGCTACTGCCATCGCTCGTCTATCTGAACGGAAGAAAAGCCAACGATTGAAAGCGCGGCCCGAAGTATAAATGATGATTATAATAACAAACCGAGGCAATAAAAAATTGTGCGTATTACAACAACTATTGGGGGCAAAGCATTAGGCGATAAGCGGTAAGGACCACAACTATAACAATTGGTTTAACGCCGATTCTTAATGTTTTACGCAGAATCGACTTTCTAAATGGCTCTCGAGTAAAATGACTCCGAGTTACGAAAAATATTTCTTCTTAATGACTTTCCGTTAAAAGTGTCGTAAATGCCAGAGGAAATGCGAGCCATACATTTCTGTAAATTCCACGCCGGTCACGTGATCTACTCGTTGCTTCCTTAATTATGTTGTAATCCGTGAGAGGGCGCTTCAGGGCTGGCTCACGGTTCGAGTTTTTGATGACATCGTCACTCTTCCCAACATGGCCGAAATCTCTTTCCGACCTTTCTTTTTCCTAAATGATAGTAATAATAATAAGGTTTTTAAGTGGTATTATTTATGATTATCGTTGGAAGGATTTGTGATGAAATTCAAATTTTTATTTTTGACAATAATTTTTTTTTTTTTTTTCTATTTGTTAAATTCAAATTTTTAATAGTCGCGCTTTGTTTATTCAGACTAAAAACGACTAACTTTAACTTATTTTTAGCTAGCCAATTTGGGAAAAAACTGCTTTCTTTAGTGTCTTTTGACAATGCTTCTTTATGAAGTGACTCGGTTACAAAAAGGTAGCCCACCCATGTAGAATCATCTAGCTTAAATTACAGTTTTTTGGAGAGAAAAAAAATGATAAAATTTTCGTTGGAAGTAGCAAAAATCCATTGAAAACTTAAAAAATACAGTACAATTATTTCTAATTTTATTGAAAATCCAATGTTAACTTCAAAATACGTCTGATTTTGTACGCTCTATCTGATTGATAGAAGCAGTGTATTTGCAATTCGTATAAAGAGTAAATGTATATGTATAGATTATTATATAATATAATATTCTTTCGAGAGGTTATTTCTCTTTAATTTTTCTGTATTTTTCTTTGAAGTGCAGAAAGTTACGACTTTCGATAGTAAAATACTGATAAAAATAAAATTAAAAAAAAAAGGAGAATAAACTGGCTACAAACCCCAGACAGTCCCTGAAATGATAGTCACAACGAATTGTCCAACCGTAACACTATCTAAATGTTAATTCGGCAACATGCTTTTCACCTTGACTGCAGAATACATCTTCGATCGTTGCCTTATCAGCAGCCACCAGCCGCTTGTAACTTTGCTCGGACTAGTACATTCTAGATAGAGGGTTGGGGAATAAGTCACACATAGTTGAGAATTAACGTCTCATTTCTTGTGTTTTGGTCTTCTAAATATTTTTAGTTACTGCTAAATGCTTACCTTTTCTCCTTTCTCTCATTTCTGTTCAAGTTTTCCTCAAAGATGCGTTGAAATCGTTCCTTATTAACCTACAACTTTCAGTATGATCGACTAAAACTATACTTGCATAACTATCAGGACGTTAATGTTATATATAAGCGCATAATAATGCGAAGCAAAATATTATTTTACATAAAATGAAATTCGTAGAAGCTAATTAGTAGCTTTTAAAACGAATTTCATAATGTCAAATTTTGTTTAGAATTATTTAAAGTTTTACACTCCAACTAATTGTCTATTATACACATCATAGAAACATCCTTTTATTTAATTTTTATGCATTCCAATAGAGAAGATGACTTTCATTTAATTCTATACTTGTAGATAGTTAAATAAACAACGAATATAACTGTTCGTATCATATGTAATGAATATAATTTGACTATAAATGAATATTATATCCCGTGCGAGTTACTTTATAGTTTTCACGTCAATATAAAGTTATGGAGTTATAATAGGACGAGTCTACTTTGTATTACAATTAATAGGATTATAACACGAAAATGACGTAATTATTGCTATATTTTTCAGATGATGAGGAAAACTGGGCTCAGTATTTGTACACCCGTAGGCTCTGTATTGTAAATAATAATGAACGAAATGTGCCTTTACCTTTTGATTTATATATTGGTTTTATCGTGAAATTTATTAAATATTTTTGTTTTTTTAAGGAAATTTATCTGAGAAGAAAATTCGTTTTCTTTGGAGATATATGGGCCGCGTGTTTTTGTAAACAGCATTAAAACAAAAACTGAATTTCAGAAAAATTTCTGATGAAGATAGATGATTAATGTAATTAAGAATCCTTTTTTCTAGTCGTAATTAAGCAAATAGGGCATGAGAATATACTAATTACTACTAAAAAAATGGAATTGGTTTCTTTAATGAAAGATTTACGAGATATTTAAATTGGCAAAGAACTTTTTATTTTTTAAATTACACCGTAACTATTAAAGTAGAAAAAAACGCCTTTACTGTATTTATATTTAATAAAGTTAACGCTCTGACATATTTAAGAAAATTTGCCTCATCCACAAACAAGGAAAGACCGAATTTATGGACCAAGCCGACCGCATTTGCTAGTAGATAAGGCTAAGAGATCTATTGTTCAGCTAATTAAACACAAAGAATCATTTTGCATATAAAAAGTGACAGAGTGGTCATAGTTTTAAAACTGAATGAAGGAAAATTCCTGATTAAGAAGACCTAAAGAATGGAAACTTATCGATCCCTTTTAACTTAATGAGACTAGAAGCTCATTACCAGCAAAAGTCCAGCCATTACAGTAAACCTTAATTAATACGTATGTCTTGATGACAGTAGTGTGGCTTTTTTAGTTGATACAAAATAACCATGATTCTTTTGAGATCTGTATTCGATTACGAGCACAGGAGTGAGTTGGTCGTTTTTCTTTGCCTTCTTTTCATTTGGATCTGGCGACCGAAGAGACAGAGAATATCGGATAAAGACAAGAAAGATGATGAGGTGTGCGAGTTAATTAAGCATGTTTGTGATGGAAAAACAGGGTGTAAGATCGTTACCGTCTCAGACAATAGAAGCTGGGAAAAACTAATGAAGAAGAAAGATGACTTAATTACTTTTCGTAAAACGGAATTCGATCCACTTCGATTGACAATCTTTGCATAAACTATCAGCTAGTAATATCAGGCATCATTTATTTTCAATGCAATAGGGGAGGAACGTATGCGTTTCGAAATTTAATTTATCTTTCGGCATGCAAGAATTTTTATACGGAAAATATGAAATATCTTTCATTTCCTTTCTTTAGTCTAACGATTTTTAATACTCCCGAGAGATCTCTTTGTGATTTTTCAAGCGTCTACCTAATAATTGAAGTTTTACCAACGGTCAGAAAGTTTTTATTTAAGCGTGTCGTTTTTGTACTTATCTGACTGACTGGGCGAGATATAAATGGTAGACACAATCGAAGAAGGTTTGATATTTCTGTCCTCTATTGCTTTCAGCAATCGACAGAGATCGCTTTGTGCATCGGAGCGTACATGCCAACCCCATCTCCAAACTGGGACTTGTCGTCCTTCATTCCATTCCATTCATCAAGTGATGTCGTCTAAGCTTATCTGGCTTTGGCTGGGAAAGGCTCAGTTTTCTCCAACACAACCATAACAGAGACAACATTGTTCTTGAATAGTTGATGGTCCGTCCAGTGTCTTCGGTCCACTAACCAACTGCCGAACTAGTTTTTTCCGTTGTCCATTTCTGTTACGTGAAGCTTCATTTCCGGGAAAAGGAGCGATCAATAGAGAGAGAATTTTCATTTCCGCTCGGTCTATCTCTTTGACTTGGATGGTGAGTTTTTACCTAGCCAACTGCAACCGCATCAACTTATGACTGATGATGGTTATGTAATTTCTAGGAGATGGTCCCTCCCAACAGATTCCTTGCCAGATAGAAAGAAATTTACCTCTGTCTCCCAATCACGTTCCCCCGAGGTTCTGGACACATTACTGATGATAGGCTTCCTTTCCTTTTCATGCCACTCCGTCTGCTTCATTCGCTTCCAAACCCTCAATGTTTTCCTTCATATTCTGCTTCCAACAATTATTATTCCCCTTCAATTTTAATTCGTTTACATTTATTTAAAATTTTAAAAACAGACAATAATTTTATTAAATTTCCTATTTATTCTAAACATTTATTAATAAAAAATAATTCGATATTTTTTAAAAAAAAGAAGAATTTTTCATTAAAGTTTATCCGAAAAAAGCGTTGAATTTTGCAATAAAAAAATAATAAGATCGTGGCGATAGGAAAGCCAGTTCGAAGGAAAAGCCAATTGCTAAAAGTGAAACCAATGGATTATCGAGATTTAGAAGGAAGTGGAAGGAAAAGATTAGAGTATAAGATGGCATCTGTTAAATAAAATTAAGGAAAATCTGATAATTTCGTAGGATTTTTATATAATTTTACTATATAATGATCAATGTTTTCGTTGTTATAAACTGTTGAATGCCGAGAAGAGAGTTGTTTTTTGTACATTAAACATAAAACAGTTTATGCTTTATTATGCTTAATTAGCTTACAACTTATAATTTCTTAAATAAAATAACTAATTTCAAGCGAAATTGTAACAAACTTATGACAAAACACAGCAATTTTGGATTCAAAACGATACTAGAACAATGGTTTTCGTAAATAAATTAAATATATATATATTTTTTTTATTAGATAACATTTACAAAATGTATTTTATAATAAAATTTAATTATAAAAATGAAAATTTATTCAAAACAATATAATGAATATTTAAAAAAATAGATACGAATGTTCTTATTATTGTATTTTGTATCGTAAATTCATTAACTTGTCAATTAATACACGAGCGAAAAGGTTTTGATTTTAGGAGGAAAAAAATGGCGATTTTATCGTTATCAATATATTTTCAAGATATATCGATTCGAGATGGCGATCAAAAGCAAATAATTCTTCCCAAGAGGATGATCATTACTCATTTAGCTAGTAAATATTTGGAAATATAGAGATAGCACCTGGTTAAAGATTTGATCTTAGAGAAATTGGAAAATCGAATTTTCAAAACCCACCCCGTTACAAGAGTAATATAATACTAGAATTTTACGAGTATAATTTCATTTTTTCCCTTCTAATTTTCATTTTTTGAGAGTTTTGCAAAGATATACGACCATTTCTTGGATACGGTGAAATATTTCACAGGCTATTCTAGATCGGCCGAGTAACGAAACTTTTCAAATGGTTTCTATTAATATTCAATAGGACAACTTTTCATAATACGATATTCTATCGGCCTAGAGAAAGTATTTTTACTACTGCACTCCCTCGGAAACGGAATATCTGAAATATTCATAACAATAAAATTGGAAAATAAAACATCAGTTTTAAGCTTCGGTCCCTTAAAGTAGGCATCAAAGTTTATATATACTATATTATTATTATTTTTTATTCGATCGTCGTCGAAATTTTACAACTTAAGGATGATGGATGCGTTTATCTATCTTAGGGATTCGCTTTGTTTCCTATAAGTGAAATAAATAAGTGGTCTACGATAAGAAATACAAGAGCTTAAAACAATTCGAAATTCTGAATTTCAAATTTTATTTCCGGTTATAATTTCATTACAAACGTTTAGAAAAATCTTTTATAAGTTTGTAATAACAAATAACGATTATATTTTAATTCATTATCTATCTTTAAGTCTATCCGAATCTCTTCTACCCGAGCGTAAAGTTGATCGTTTTGATAACAAATTCAAATCGTTTCCAAAAATTTTCTCTAATTTCTATCCACTTAAATTATCGGAGAAGCCAATGAATAAAATTTTTGATTTTTCTGGAGTATTTCGAAAAGAAAAATCTCTCAAATAAACTCAATTTATTTGGATTATTGAGACCCTCCTTAATTTCTGCTCTTACAATTAAGAGAATCCTTGAACTTGTAAGTGTAGAAATGGCTACAAAACTTAAATAAAATTGAGATTTCTCACCGTTTACTTTAATCAATCTTTTTTCTCCCCTTATCATTAACTTGTCAGCTTATTATCACGGCTTCCTTTCTCTGTATACAAACTCTATAAATTCTCTGTATAAATAAACTTTGCGCTAATTCGAAATGATGTATCTATGAATGAGTATAACGAATTTGATTAGCTATTTTCTCTACGTCGATCGGGAAATATCTGCGACTGTAAGAACTAAGCGCGCATTAAAGATACCGAAATGACGGATCGAAGGCATTAAAAGAGTTTCGGATGTAGCAAGCGAAATTTAGGAAAAAAAAAAAAATCCGAATGGATTGTTAACAATATTGAAAATCTCGTAGTTTGGCAGTTAGAGTAAAGAAAGGAAAGCTGGCCGAGTTCGTTAACCAGCCGCGATCAATGGAATTGAGATGTTGAGGATGAAGACAACGGTCAGACGGGGAACTAGATATCTAGCGTCAAGCAGAAAGGGGTGGATAGACGAGGGTGGAGAAAGGCTGGTTAGCGGAGAAGAAGAGTTAAATGAGACGCTGGTATCCCCTTTCCCTCCCACCTGGGCGGTTTCGTCCATCAACATCAGAACGAACGAGAGTGATGACTGATGAGGGTGTGCCGTGTCTCGTTATGCTTATAAGCCTCATATCATACAGCTTATTTTTGTAATGAGGTTCTATGAAAACGTGAGGGATATTCATCACTCGCGAATATCTCTAGCGCGCTAATGGACTCCACTATTAATTTCCCAAACCGTGACATTGTTTCCTTAGATTATCATTTTTATTAAAAGTTACTCGATTTTAGTTATTTAACATTTTTACTAACATCTTTCTGCTTTTATATTTGATCGTTTTTCTCAAATTATATATATATATATATATTGATTAAACTTACAAAATCATATATATATATATATATATTTCTTTTATTTTATGGGCCTAAAGCTGAAATTTTTCATTTAAAAAATTGTCCATTTTTTGTACGGAATAATAAAATATTTTAGAAGTTTTTTAATCGGATTTTTTTAAAACTTGTTAATATAACATAAAAGGCGCGTTATCGAAATGTATATTCACATTATATGAGTGTGAAGCTTTTATTTGAAACGTGTGCGTTTGAATTATTCGGAAAATAAGTAAAGATTTAAAAGAAATTTCGGTTTTTGCAACCGAAGCTCCGTGCCGGGCGAAAAAGAATGGTTTTCAGGGGCCAAACATTAACCTTTTATTTTAAAAACAGCGTGTTAAATCGAAGTGGAATAAAAATAGATTGATCCGAACAAAGTCAACCTTGGATTATAGAAGAAACTCGGCAGCAATAACTAATTCTCCAACAGTCTTCAAAATTCAGCAGATCGCCAAAAGATCGATCATATACTCGCTTTATTTCTTTTGGTCTTTTTTCCCCAGTTCTGCTCTGCACTGGTTTCGAGAGTCGTTAGCTCGTTCCTTGCACGTCCCAAAACAGACCATTCGTCTCCCTTATCTCTGGCGTGGCTCGCCTTCCCCATCTTATTCCCAACCCTCTTTCCCCCCTACGGATTGCTTGGGGTCTTCTTCTGATTCGATGAAGCTAAGCTGACTTGTTTTTCCTTCGCTCTGCGCTCGTGTCAGCCATCCTCTCTGTCTGAGAACAGAAGGAGGAGTTTGTGCTCCAACGATTCCAGCCAAATCTTCTCTGTCCTCCGTTATTTATTGGTCTTCTGATAAAGGAGGCCCGTTTTGCGTTCTTCATTCTCTCCATTTTTCGTCATTTTTTCCGGTTCAAATTTCTGCGTTTCTTTGGTTTTCTTTACTAAACTAGTGGAAATGGTCGGAAAATATTATTCTCCTCTATTACGGCCTTTCTCCTATCTTCTACGTTACCATGGCTTACGTAACAATTATGCCAGAAATTAATTATGTAAACAAACAATTTTGTCTGTTTAAACTGAGAACTAAACGTAAAGTATTTCTAACCAACAGCGGCTTATGTATATAATTTAATTCTCTTGATATTCAATAACTAAATGAGATGGGTTATATACTCGAATCCCAAACCACTTCTGACGAACAGATCACAACAGAGAAAGCCTTATCAATAAATACTAACTTGTGGAGAATCATCCAACTGCAATCCAACTGCCTTGCTAATTACATATATTAAAGATAACAGTCTGAATTGAAATCCCTTGACAAACAAACTTCGATTGTCATAATTCGAAATTTGGCCTCCATTGTTTACTAAGATTATATACAAATAGATTTATCCTGATTATTCATCTGGAAATATTTATAGCCACCCGAAATTGTTTAGAATCCTGAATTGATAAAGTTTAGTTGGGCGGTTGGATGGAAAATGCTCTTCCTTGTTTTCCTGTTGAATATGTCTTCTTACATTGCATTATGCTTGTTTATATTTCAAATTACAATAGTTTAGTTAGGCCTAAATTATCTACTTTTCACGTAATTAAGTAGTAGGGTCTAAACATTTTATTCCTATATCTGAAATCTTCCTTTCTATATCGCGAATTTTATGTGTTTTATAATTATATAATTATGTATGCCGTGTTTTATTATCATTTTACTACCTTTAAAACTTCTGTGTTTAATATAAAACGATAAATTTTAGACAATTTTTTGATTATTCTAGATATATTTTATAGTAAAAATAATCTTAGATACGGCTTATTTCGGCTTAATTTTTAATCTTGTATAATTTACGATTTGTTCTAGTTATTTTTCTATAAATAATTAATGAAATATTTAAATTGACTATCAAAATTTGATGCTAAACAAATATTCGAATGAATGGAATTGAAGTTTTATTGTTAAATTAAATATAATAGAAACTTCTAGCTTTTGAAATGTAGTAAATCAAAAAGTAATATTTTAAAATCGATTTTTTTTCCTATAAATTCTTCAAATCTTCTTCCATTCTCACTTTTTTTCCTTATTTCTTGATTACAAAACTCCAGAGTGGAGTCCGAAGAAGTCAAATTACGGAAGAAATGTACTATTGAGATATTTCTATGGAAGAAATGGAGACGATAACAAGCGAGCTTGTGGATGTAAAAGCAGTAACTATAAATAGTTACTTTTGCGTGCGAAATCGAAGAATCTATTTCTAAGTTTCGAAACTTCATCCTAGTCCGAAGCAAAAAGAAAGAGTGGGTTCTATGCCCCTCGGTGCCATTTTCTCTGCAGATTTAGGGAGAAGACGATAAGGGACATCCGGGGACTCTAAGGGTGAGCCGTCTTTTGATGGTCGTCGCTGGATTTCATTTCCGACAAATTCCCCGCGCACACATATCTATTTCCGGTGGAAAGAGGCGGAAAAACCGTCTCAATATCCCCAGCTTCATAGATAGTTGTAGCATCAGCGACGACTCTCCCCCTCTTAGCCAACTTACTCGCCACTAGCAACAAAAGCCATAAAATCGAGTGATATTGAACCACTGGGGAAAAGGAATATATGTGTTTATCTGATGCGACCAAGATGACGTGTCTTCTACTACCCTATCTCGTACGCTTTCCGTTGATAGACTGCACCGAGTTGATGGCAAATGGAGATAGCGAATGAAATCGCAACAGAGTATCCATGCTTCTAGCCTCCTTCAAAACCCGGTTAGTAAGCACGGCAGATAGATTAACTGTATGTTGCTATCGCACTCTAGATAAACATTTAAATGACGATAGAAACGCGTTTGACAGACTCACTAGACGACCGGAATCAGGGCGTGTCGGCCTAGAAAAGGTTTTAGACAGATTGGCCAGAAAAGAGAGTGATGTATTGTTTTCCGTCCGAGAACTCCACATCGTACATCACCTGACTCTTAATGGATAACGCGATGGTTTGATGGAAACTCATTATTGATTCCAACAGAAAGTTCCCTTATGATGGCCCGACGTCGGCTGTTTTTCTCAAATGACGTTTCTCTACTATCAATTAATCTACCTTAATCATTACATCTTGTTTAATTAAATCCTATCTATCGTCGATTGACTACGAGAACCTTTTGTTGCTGGATTGGCGTTATCTGTGAATATCGAGTACTCGTAATAACTTCTTGGTTATTGTAAAGCGTGTAAAACTATTTCCACTAACAATGCTCGTGCTATTGTTTTCTATCATTATCTTGCGCTATATAAAACCTTTACAACTATCCTAAAGAACGATATTCTTTGCTTTTTAGTGATTCCGAAATAATATAAATATAAAACGGTGCGGATTTAAAGAATATTTTGCTGTTTTATGACATTTCCGATATCAGAAAAGTGGAGCGAGGTTCGAAAGAGCCGGTTTAATATTTCCGATAGTTTTAAAATCAATATTTTAGCGATAAATCTTCTTCCAGCAACTTTGTTTCAGAATGTGCAATCTTGAGCGAATTTAACCGCCAGCTCACGTGTGCAGAGGGTTTAAAGTCACGCTTCTGATTTACGACGGTGTAAATAACTCAAAGGGTCCGTCTTATAATGGCCTCTTTACAACCTGCCTTTTACAACAAGAGGAAGGAAGAGATGTCGAACGATCGCCAGAAATTTCCACTCTTCTCTCCCCCATTCTGCACAAGTAGCGTAAATGCTATCCTACCATTAAAATGTAATGGAGTAGGACATCGTAAAACAGTCGAAACCTTGATTACAGTTCAAAGCCTTTACGAGTGGAATTCACACAATATTTCGTCCGACTGGGACGTTACTTGTGTGTGTAAAGAGACGAAAGCCCAACTGCAAAGTTTAGGTTCTTTTACAATCTAGCCATGAGTGGGAGTGAATGAGGTTCTGTGTTAGAAATCTGTTTTACAACCTCGTTTCGTCGACTTCCGTTCTTTTCCCATCATGTAACACTATCCATTTACTGTCTTCTGTAGAAAGGCTTTAATGCATAGCGCAGCAGTAACGCAGTGAAGTATGAATCGCAGGCGTTTGTGACCGAAACAATAGCTTATCCAAAGAGAAGATTGGAAAATTGCTAGCAGTCAACTAAATTGAGTCTATAAACAAGTTTGTGTTAAGCAATAGATACGGTTGTTTCCGAGACTATTTTCACATCTAACTAGTCAGAGATACAACTAAAGAAATAGGCTGTGTAAGCTATTTACAACTTCAATAATGATCTGACTTTTGCTTTCGAAATAAAAAGAACAGAGGAAATAGTTGTCCGTTAACACTGGCGATAACACTTTCTTCTCATTTAAGATTCAGTCAATTTGAAAACTCGTTTCGTTCGATTTAAATTCCAACAATTACTTTTATTTTATGGATTTTTTTGTTGCGTCATCGCATATGAAGTTTCCAGGGAGAGAAGGATGACAACAATTAGATATTTTGTGTTCAACTTAACAAATACAATTGTTTATTTTCTTTTAATCTCTTAAATATCTTTTCTTTAAATCTTTTCAAACTTCATAAAGTTTTGTAGTAATAAAAAAAGCCTTTTAAAATAAATTATTGTGATTACTTAATAATTCATTACCATTAATTAAATGCAGTAATTTATTTAAAGATTAGAATTTTATTTAAGAAAATAAAAGTATTAAAATTAATATTCTCGATAATTTTATAATATAAACAGTTTCGTCAGAACTTTAATAAACTATTTTACTGCCAAAACTTAATTTAGAGAATTTATTCAAAAGTTTTAAACATTATTTGAAACTTTTCTTTTAATTCCTTATAATGTTATTATAATTATGTATGTCGTATCTATTATATTATTAAATTGTTGTTACAAATATAAACTAGATAGTTGGTAGCATCAGCATCAATCACAATCAGACAAAGCTCCAAATACCTACACGGTATATGCTCTGATGATCTCTGGCATTATTCTGACATATCATATGTTCTGTTGTTCTCGTATGTCACCTCTCCTGCATTAGATATCCTACTATTCACGTTCCACTGTGACATATTTCGGTCAATCTCTATTGCCTCATTAATAAAAATGTCACAAAAAATATATTAGCTTCACAAATCAAGGGTAATTTATTAAAATATTTGCAAAGAAAACTAAAATACATATATTAAAAATCGATATTTAAAATTCTATTAATATAATTTATTATTGTAATTTCTTACTTGTTATAGATAAGATCAACTTCAGAAAAAAAGAAAAAACTCTTTATAAAAATGTATCTTAAACATCTTAAGATAAATTTAATTACGTATATATCATTCCAATTATTCTATATTTTTGTAAAACGTTGGCAACCGGCATACCATTTTTATTCGTTTCCTGCATTACACGCTTCCATATGTTCTAGTAGCAACAAATAGAGTCCGTACTATTTTCTAGGATTATCATTAAGAACAAATCTTAAATGTAGATAAAATTCTTTCGTTTTTTTTTTCTTTCAACTTTCACTTTAATTGTATAATAACTAAAACCGGATATAATTATAGCTGGTTTAACGGTCAATTAAATCGTATTTTTTATTACTATAATAGAACTTCAGATAACAAGAAAAGATAATTTTCTTGCTGAAAAAGCGTAAAGCTATAAGCACGATTATGTCAATTAAACAGAAATATAGTAGAAAAAATTTATATGCCTACTGGATGCTTTAAAATTATAAAAGTGTCATACTAACTTTACAGTACGCTATTTAACTTTATAGCGTGTTGCAGATAAAATAAACTTTTTGTAGAGAAAAGATATTTTATTCGGAAAGGAAATTAATTTTTATAAATTATAAAACGTATATTTTTTTTATCGAGTTTATGTAAATATAAACTGCATATTCTATAACAAATATTCTATATAAAGATAACTTTATTCAATGGATATTTTAGAAAATATCTATTTATTGTAATATAATTTTTAAAAAGAAAAATAATTATCTTGATATAATAATAAAAGAAATTTTAAAATAACTTTAAAGCTATTTGTTATCGATTATGAAACAACCATCCAGACTAAGCTGTTAAATCCAAAAGTAATCAGAGTATTAGGGATAAACATTGCAACTTCTTATCTGCTCTGGATCCCATATTCTATATAATTCTAGATATTGAAAATTTTAAGTAGAGAACACCAGCTATAATAGTTTCTTTTAGATAGGCCTTTTCTTGTTGCTACGTAAGTGGTTTTATTTTGTTTAGTTTTAAAAGTTTTAAAATGTTTAGTTGTTTATACGGCTGCTTAAATTGCGGCCTGTCATATATTAAATCAATTGAATCTTCTGCTTATCGGATCTATTTTTAACATTAGTCTGTAATAAAATAAGACATTCGTAATAATTATATCATTATCGAATATTCTAAATATTTAAACAGTATATAAAATCTATTTTCACGTAATGTTTTAATGAATTAATATTTATCTAGTAGTTTATTCTTAAATTAAAAATTAACTTAAGTTATCAATTATTTTCAATGATTTAATTAGTCTACACATCTCTTTATATTGATTATTCTTCCTTTTATTTTTTATAATGATAATTAGTTATTTAAATAATTATATTTCATTATGATTTTATAAACAATTACTTCGGATGAATTAATATTATTTAGGTAAAACGTGAAATAGTTCAAAAGAAGATACATAAATTAAATAACTGCATCGAAGCATAACTAAAGCAGAAATTAAATCAACTTCTCTTCCATCACTTCAATTTGTTTCGCATTTCAGCTTTTGATTAGATCAATTATCTTTTTCGGTGATTGATCTGGTTATCAATGTGCGATTTTAGCTCAATCTTTCGATTTTCATGCTTTACGTTATTAGTTATCAAACTAAATAATGATGTTTTAATAAATTTAATATATTTTTAATATTTCATATTGTCAAAATCAGAAATTTGAATCGGTTTTAATTAAGCAAGAAAGCGAATAATTCAGATATCAATAATCTATAATTTAGTTAACTTAATTGCTATAAATTTAATTAAATTTAATAATCTTTGTATGTAATCGGAGAAGAAACTCAAAATTATAAATTTCGTGTTTAAACGGTTAAAAAAAAAAAAAATGAAATTTTTTTGATAATTTAACAACTGTAGAGACGTTTGTTTGGTAGGTTTGTGTCTAGAGGCGGTTCTAATAAAGAACACGCCCACACGACAATACGTTTGGAGGGTTAACCAATAGAAAGAGGCGCGGTCTGATGTCCTGTTTGAGATAAAGTGGAGGTCGACTGCCATGATGGAAAATCATCCATTGTCTGTTATAACTGATAGAACCGTGTTTAATCGCTTTTACCATTTTGAAATCAGTATTAAGGGAAAAAGTATTGTTATAAAGAACTATCTAAGTGTGAATGGAGTTGACAAACGCAGAGTCAGTCGAATCTTGGGTCACTCGCGAAGCATTTATTATATCATAAAAAAACGAGTGTATATAGACCTTTATATTTTATTTTCTTACTTGCTTATTTACTTAATCTTTTCATTTTTTATATTAAATAAAATATATAAGATAATATTTCTTCTTAGCCATTAAAATTCTAGATTACATTTAAAAGAATGAGAATTGTTTTAAAAGATAAATTCGTAAAAACAAATTAAAATAGTAAGAAAAGTTTTCTTTTACGAAACGTATTTTTCGAATGTTGTTAACTATCTGATTTGATTATCAAATAGATTGCATGGGAATCGATTTGAACAAAATAATAATAAATCATGCGTTGCATATAATTTGTTTCTTGTTTGGGAGGATCTTTCCGAGTGAATCAATGGCAATTATGGCAGCAATGGTGCAATCAACAACGTTAAAAGGAGAAGATTAAGCCGTGGGATTACCGGAAGCTCCTTTCTGCGGACGATGGCAGATAACAAGAACGCCATGCGAGATTTAGACCCATCGAGGAAGACACCCCGGGTGTTTAGCGTTGTCAATGGTAAAAGTATGGAAATTGGTGACGAGTATTTTGTTAGAAAGCTAATAGAGTTTGGGACGGGGATGGGATGATTTCGTTAATACTCTTGTCAAAGAGCTAGTTTAACTGATGCAATAAAACTTACGTATCAAAACTTCTGGCATATTATCGTTAAAATTTTCGAAACAACTAAATATCTCTGTAATAGTTTTCTACGTAAATTAAATTAAAATTCCTATCTATAACATCTTAATTATGTTATATTGTTTTTATATGAAGAAATTATACAGTATGACATTAAAATAATTTATTTTAGGCGTTATAAAAAATTTAGCTTGATAGAAACAGAATAAACTAATATTTTATATTTATTGTACGGTACGTTATCGATAAAAATATTTATTTATAAAATTAATTTTCAGTTTACTTATTTTTTATTTTATAGAGTGCATTAGCAATCTCATTTACTATCCCCATAAACTACATCCATAAACTAGTAGGTAAATTATTAAAGATCATAAGAAACTATATGGAGCAATGAATTGATTATGGCTTAATTTATAGGCCTACGGCCATTCTGATTCGATGGAAATAAAGTTCATCCTATATACATCGGATCATTAACCGTTTAAAAGACGAATATTCATTCTGCATATAGTTTCGACGGGCTCCCACGCTATTTAAATTAGCCATTTCTTTGCGCCAACACGGCAGCATTGACACTACGTCTAACCGGATTTGGAATAATCCTCAAATATTTGCGTCAACGAAAACGACTGACTTTTCTTTCACATCCAACCGGTATTATAATGCCCGCTAAGTCAGAAACGAGAACGAAAACCCGCATAGAAGAGGCATGTCTACAATGGAAGAGGTCGCGCGACCGTTCACGCGACTTGGCTAGAGTCACATTGCAGCGGCACACGCCGAACACACTGATAGAAACGTCGGGCCGTTGTACGGTTGACACTCCTTAACGAAGCATGCATTGACGGTTTTTAGCGTGACGACGGGTGATCCATGAGAAAGTTGGGCGGGAGTTTCCTATATTTGGTCACGCTTTAGCCGCACGGCACAACAAAGGCCGAGAGAGGCGAATATGTTCGGTGATGGATGTGAAGGTTGTGCAAACATTAGTTTTTCTGACGCAGTGTTAATGTGATACGTCGGATCCATTTACAAAGAAACAACGTTTGGCTTAATAAATGATTTAGGCCTATGTAAGTCGGCTATTCGAAAGACTTTATATTAATATCTGGCGTGTGTGCTACGCTTTTTTCCCCTTCTCCTTTTTATACCAGAATGAACAAAAATTAAGAAACATTTGCCAGATGCCGTTCACGTTTTTCTAAAATTTATTTCGAGAGGACAGAAATAATAAAAAATAATTTATTTTATTCATTTTTTAATGTACAACCTAGAACTATTTACACAATTTACATAAATTAAACCTTCTTTGGGTTTTATATTAAATTAAATCCACACAAAGACTCAGACGCATGTAGATATGCTAATAGGCCTATATTTATTACAAGACCTATATTTACAATGTGTTAAGATCACGGCTAAAACAGAATTTATTGGTTTGAAATTTATTATAAAAACAAATAAAAATCATATTAAAACCAATTTTAGGGTTTTATTGTTTTTGATTTTTTAAAATAGATAAATTTAATAAAGTCTAATATTTCATTTTTTTTCATATATTTTTTATATGACTTTAGCTTCAGTCATTTTCGTCTTTTACTTATTCCTTTTATTTACATGTGATAATACAATAATCTTGAGATCATCACTTCTAGGAAAGTATCTTAAACAAGAAAATAACTTCCCTGCAAATTTTTAATGATAATTACATATGTAATACTTTTCTGCGTGTATAATTACTTCAAAGACTATAACATTAAAATATTTATGAATTATTTTATTTTAAATGGCATATTTTTCTCAGTGAATATGATTTAATTCTTAAATTTGTTGAATCTCTGTTAGAATATCAATCCAAAGATCTAAGATATGTGTATTTGTGTGTGTATAGATAACTAAGAAACCAAGAATCCAAATATGTAAGAGAGATGTAAGAATTCAAGTATTGAAAAGTGCTGAAATCTATATTAGAATGGAAACAATAACGGTTCAAATATATAAGTTATTCTATTCTTAATCTTATATAAATGTTACTTCAAAGACAGAAATTCGTATTCATTTTACATAATATATCATTAACCACAATTAAATTCTTTATTAGTTACATTTACTTCAAAAATTGTAGTTACGGTTGTGATGGAAATGTCTTCTATTTTCTGTTTTTATTATTTTAATAATTGAGCTGTAAAATTTTGTTTCGCTTTATAATAACTTATTTATTAATTTCAAAACAACAACAACAAAATTATTCACGACTTTATGAAATGAAAATCAAATGACAATATAAACTTTTCTTATTTGGAATTTTTTTTTACTGTATTCATATTTAAAATTTATTATTAATGTTAATTTTAACATTAACAATAGATTATTTTGGATATAAAAATAAACAAAATGTTTTGCGATAGTACTATAATTATGTTATTATTTTCAAATTGAATATATAATATTCTGGCTTTATATCTTTGTAGCCAGATCTAAATCAAGTTATCCATGTCTTTATGAATCAACTTATCATTTGCTAATTTAAAAACTATCTAAAACTAAAATGTATATAAAAACCTGAAAAATTGTTCATTTAAATTTGAAATATATAGATATTTAAGTATGAAATATAATTTTCAATTGTAGTTTAATATTTATATATAAAAATAACTTATATAATTACACTCACATATTAGATGATATACAGTTACATTCATAAACACGCAAAAAGTTTATTTATTTCTATCAACTTCAGAATTATTCCATAAATTTTTATTATAATCATAAAAATAAACTAATTTTACTATTAAAACATACAGAAGTAACAAATCTATAAAATAAAACTCTTATAAATAAGATAATTCTATTTAAATTTTTCCTCTGTTCTTTTATTATTAAATTTATAAACTAGTTATTATTATTTTAAGCATTATTACAACAATTTTAAAATTTATGAGTTAATGTATAATACAGTAATTAAAGTTTTTTTTTTATTTTAAATAATTTAAATTTATGCATCTTAAGATCTACATCAGATAACATACATCAAAATTGTTGCCTATAGAATAATCATTTGATTGATCTTGACAAGATTTCATTATTATTCTGAACATATAAATATGTTATTACAGTAAACTATAGCACTAAGATAATAAATTTATTACAAAATATAATTTGAATTTAATATTTCCATATTAGATTAATCATCTCAATCATTTAATAAACCTGTAGATCTTCTATCTCGTATCTAGATAAATAATTAATTTTATTATGCAAATTTAGTTCTTTTTAAATTGCAATTTCAAATATTTAGTGGTGTTCTACAGCACATAAAGGCTACGAACTCTTAATTGGAATTAAAAGAATCTATGCTAAACTTTGCTCTAAACATGTTTAATATTCGAAATATTTTAAACAGCCAGCAGCTATCATAACTGAGATCTTCCAATTATAAGCCCAACTAATTAATATTTTTCTTTTGTTTAACGCCATCTAACTTTACAGAAAAATAAATATCAAAGTTGTCAATTGGAAAGTAGGGGATTTAAAGTTATAACGGAAAGAGGAAGAGGAAATTCCGCGAAATGTAGCCAAATTTCCGATTAGCTAAATTAGCT
This sequence comes from Centruroides vittatus, assembly GCF_030686945.1. Classification (NCBI taxonomy): domain Eukaryota; kingdom Metazoa; phylum Arthropoda; class Arachnida; order Scorpiones; family Buthidae; genus Centruroides; species Centruroides vittatus. Next base: position 1,774,211 of record NW_027122256.1, on the reverse strand, counting down.
GGAAAATTTTAAAATACCGATTATCAACTCGAGTCCGATAATAATCGGAAGAAAGTAGGATGAAGCAATTTATTTAAACATCATTTTAGTGGAAATTAAGCAAAATAAATAATTATTTAATACTTTAAAGAGCTATTTATATAAATAAATCAATCAATAATATCATCGAATGTGATAGTTTATATAAAAGAAAACGTCCTTTGAGCGATACAATCGTCTATTATTGTTCGGTGCGAATGCATTCTACAGGTCCTACTCTACATTTCGGACTTATAGGGCTACTTAATTAATATCCTAGATGAAGCGTTTCGCCAATGTAAGGGATCCCTGTGGGACGGGGGAGAGCGGGACAGCTAACGGACCGTGTGGTTATCAGAAAGGTGGGTGGCAAACGTTCCCTTTGTGTTAAATAGGCCGACAGAAATGTGTTGCCAGCTTATCTCGCTATAAATACAGCGCCGACGTATGGCGGAGTAAGTTAGGAATGAATCCTTTGTTTGGATCTTCTTTTGTCCTCTTCTCAGTTATCTCCGCGTTGACTTTCTGTACTACATCAACTGCATCCCCGTTCAAAGCGTTTTTTAATCGAAAATTCAAACAAAGATGTTGACGTGTAGACCTTTCCGTGTTTAACGAGAATAATTAATCATTTGTTAAAAAATTAAAACAAAAAAAAAAACCTATATTAATTAAAGTTAAGATTTGGCAGTTGACTTAACTGCCATTGCAATAGTAATGAACTTGTTTAGTTTATTTAAACATTAGAAAGATGTCTAATAGGTAGTTCGTTATCTAATCATATCTAAACCGTTTAAAATGTTCTTTCTTTGATCTTAAATGATAGAAAATACTTCAAAAAAAATTTTCCCATTAAATTTCATTTAAATCTGAGTCTACAAGACGTTTGTAAATACTAAAATCGATAGTTTAAGACTCATCTGAGAAATTCTAAGTAGAAAAAGAAACATCCAAAAAAATCGAAGATTTTTTTAAAATTTACAGTTTTATTTCCGAAGCATATTTTCTACGTTAAAAGATAGTTTAAATTATTCTATTTAAACAAACTTATATAAGTTACGTTTAAATTAAACGAAGTGAATTGGTAGATGTTAAGCACAATTAAATAGTCTACATAAAACCGTGAATAAATTTAAGTTGGTTTAAATAAAGGCCTCCTTAGCATAGAATTAATGGACTACTTCGGAAATTGGGCAAGCAAAGTAATGAACTTTAGATTTTACAACAGTTGATTAATGATTAAGTTTAGATCTTTCTGCCGATAAAGAAAGCACAAGGCCTAATCTAATATCTTCATTTTGTAATAGAAATAGGAGACAACTTAATTCGGTTTATTATCAAATATTTCATTTAAAAAAACAACTATAAGCATAAAATTTTTTACAATAGTTTATTAAATTTATTTATTTGGTTTACATAGGTTATTTTCAATTTGTCCAATGTAATGAATCATGAATATTATCTCTGTAATATAAAATATAGTCCTTTAAAAGTGATCAAGTTAAAAAAAAGTACAGTACTGTACAGTACATACCTTTGTATATGTGTCTTTTTTATTAGTTTTTTCCCCTCTTTCAACATTTTAGACAATTTAATCTATCAAATTATGCTTTAATATCTGGAAGTTCAGCATATTTATTTAACTGATTAAGAAAGGAGGGATAAAAAAAATATCTTTCAACAGATGATTTCTTATGCTGAAAGCTTTCTAAACGATTGCATTTAATTTTAATCTTGGCTAAAGCTCAAAATCGAAATGACTACTGTAAAATTGACGTATAAAAATCAATTAAAGAATGATTAAAAATGTAAAAGTCAAACAGTATTATCAAATTTTTATCAATTTCTTTTTTCGTAGATTATGCTTTTTGCAGAATTTTAAACTTTCATGAATGAGAAATAATGTATCGACCTTCTCCGTGAAACGTAAAAAAAAAATCAATGTATGGAATTACGAAAGGTTTCTTAATTCCTGCAATAAAGTTAAGCTTTTTTCGAAGTGTGGGAGGACGACTCTGACCATTTAACGTTGAGATTTGGGCCTTGTTGTGAAAAGGACACGTGACCACAGCGTGCAGTTAATTGTGGAGTGGTTGCTCCGAGCATCACTTGACATTTTCGAAGCGATGACGGCGCTACCGATTTTTCAAAAGTGTTTGCCGTTTACATCAAAAGAAGCTTAACTTGGCTGTCAGCTGGAATGAAAGGGTTCTTCCTCGGGCATTCACGCAATTCCTCCATTCTTTCTTAAATAACTTATAATTAGTTTAAAGTCCTTCGTCTATTCGAAATGTTTGATTAGTCTATAATAGAATTTTTCTTTTTTATTAGTACTTGTAACTTAATATTCTGGATAAAAAAAAAATTAATTCAGAATGAAATAGGCAATAGAAAAGTTCATTATAACTTACTGCGGTGATTTTTTAGACTTTTCCTGTGTAAATTAGAAAGTAATTTAAACAAGATTTTGCTCGATATTCTCTCCTAGTTTAGTTATTATTATTATTTAAGTAATAGCTGAAAAAATAAAATCTAAAGAAGAATCGTTAATGTTGGACTGAAAAATTAATTTTTTCTCTTTGATATATCATTAACTGTCAATATTTGTCGAAAGATTTTCGTTAAAGAACTTTGTTTTTCTAAAACAATTACAAAACCGAGCCTGAATGAATTGTATGGATCAAATCTTTACTAAATTATACTGAAGAACGTAAACTAATATTCAAATTAAGAATTCTTAAAATATATTCTGTTATGAAATATGAATCCGAAAACAAGAAATTAGTTTTGTTAATTGTTGGCCACGAAGAAATTCTATTCATGCTGGTAGTAGTCACTTTTTTATCACCAATCTCCTTAACGATGATAAGCATGAAAGTCTGTTATTCGGAAATGAGGAAATCGTGACAAACCTCCGTGCAATTTGATGCCTTTCAAAAGTTTTTTCGGTGATAGATCCATTAAGTTTTTTTCTAAAACATTTTCGTTATATTTTTAAAACTAAATTCTATGTTATTAAAATAAATATTATATAAATTATAGAGAAATTTATCGTGTTTCGAATAGAATTAACTTCTTGAGAATAGATTTGAATAAGTTTTCAGGAGAGTTTTTCTAGTTTTGAATCGTTATTATATGTACAGATCTGTATGAACAAATAAAGCTTAAACACTTAAAATATTTGTAAACTGTAGACAGATTTTTAATTTACAACTTCGAGGTTTTTCAAAAGAATAGGCTGTAACAAAAATGCCCTTTATGCCTGTATGTATTCGTGTTTTAGACTTAAATTAAACTCACATTGGTAATTAAATAACTTCGATGTTTAGAACTTATCACAATGAATGAATCCTATAAATTTGTAATGGATCTTTATTGCTATAGTTTCATTGGATTCGATTAAATTAGATGTTTCCAATAAACTTTTTATTGGAAATATCTAATCCAATGATTGAATAGCTTATAGACGTGTAGGCCTATAAGCTATTTAAAATGATTTTTCAAGTCTGTTAAGTTTTTAACTGATCATTCCCAAATTTACTATTTAGTAGAGTGTGTTTAAATAGTTTTTAAGCCAATAAAAAATTATAATAAAAATTTGTAAGTGCTATATTATAAATTGCAACAGAGATATAAAAGTATAAATTATAAGTTCATATATATTTTCAACTGCGTATATATTTTCTTATATAAGTTTTAAGTACAAATATTCGGAAAGAACTAAAATTATTTATTTATTTATTGTCATTCATCAGCTGCTATATTTTACGAAATTCTAATTAGCGAAAATAGTTTAAATAGTAATAAAAGTTTTATTAGAATGTATGGTGTAACCTATAAGCTTTTATATTAATAAATTTTTAGATATGAATACTTCAAAATGTTGATAAAATTTTTTAAAATTCTATAAGATATTTTTATTTAAAGAGATTTCAATACTTTCTCTTGCATCTATGTAAGAAACTAAGTGAATTCTTAGAATGTTGCTGCTATGTGACAGTATTGTTGGTTAAAATCCAGAAGAGACTTTATCGCTTTTGAACAAAACATAAAATAAATAATGATTTATAAAATAAATGGGATAAAGTTATAGAATGGGAAAGTTGAGGTTGCTCTAACTTAAATTGTCCAACTGATCTGAGAGAAAAATATGAGAATGAAAGTTAGTATAGGTGCCCAAACCGAACTGTCAAATGAAATGACCAGTAAATCGACAGAAATCGCCAGCTTACAGAACGTCGAGCATCAGCTATTGTCTCTCATCGCAGAGCCGATATATACCGCTGGGGGTCACGTGTTCGGGGACCGGTCAACTTTATGTAGCTCAGTCGACTATAAATAATAGCAGGGTGGCTGACGTGAGGTATAGGTCTTATCATTCTCAGCCACTCCCCAGGTTTTGGATGCCTGTTCCGTGATAACAAATACGCAGGACCACAGCACACTTCCGGTATGGTTTCGATTGCATCCCCTTGCTGGCGGGGGAAACGTAATCGTCGCGCCCTCACCACCCCGTAAAGGAGGATCCTACACAATGATATCCATCCCGCATCACTCGGATCCACTTCCCATTCATCCACACTAGATGTATATGTATTTATGTATATACTCGTATATAACCGTATACTTATCGGGTGCAGAATATCACCACTTATTACATTCATTACGTGGTCCATGAATAGGAGAGAGTTAGTTTCGGCATCACACCCTTTTCCCGCATCCGGTCTTATCTTGTACGATCTTAGAGTGGCTTAATCTTCATTAAGATTCAAATACAGTAGCTATATCTCAAATATTCGTTTTAAATACTCATTAATATAGTAATTAATTGGTGTATTTTTGTTTTAATAAACTTTGATTTATGTAGATTTAGAGAAAAATTTTAACGCAATGCTCTCTTCTATGGAACCAACTCTTGCTTACATCCAAACAACTCCTACTGATCAACAGAATTAAGTACAGATGTATGAACTATCTGAGAAGTTGCGACCCATATTTCTCAATGTAATGTAAGATATATATATATATATATATATATATATAAACGTATATCTCTCAATTATTTGTTACGCATTCATTATCAATATTTAGATACTCGGAATAGTGACATTTGCTATCGGATCGAGAGTTTTCAACTAAGTTCAGATATTTCTACAGAAGATGGCCGGTAGGTAAATTTCAAAGTATATCAATCCCAACGACAGATGCCTATATTTCACCGACAAGTAAGTTCCATTGTTTGTAAATGCTTTCAGCCAAACATAACTGGATCGGTACCAAATGCTTCCTTCCTCCATGTCAATGACGTCATTATCCCTCTTGCTGATACGTGCGACAAAAGTACAGCATCTCAACGTGGCCATGGACTCATTAATGTCAATGCACCGATCTTCAGATATAGAGAACGGCCAGTCGGTGCGTTGGGCCCGGCTGGAATAAGGAAACTCCGCCTTACGAGAAGCTGCAACTGTCGATGGCGGATCGTTAAGCTTGTGGTTTGGAGTCGCTAGCGATACCTGTCTTACGACGCTCGTCCGTCAAACTTGTAACTAGGTAAGTCGAACATTATTTGTAAGCTTAACTGTAGTATAGAGCCGCTGCCCCTGAGTGGCGATTCCTCCTCCGGACCCGACGACCTTGGGGTCAAGCATCTTTACACCTATATTTATGAATCGATAAATCGGTTCGATTCTAATTTTAGTCTCGCCTTAGTTAACACTCGTAAGTTTTAATGAGGCGAGGCTTCTTCCGTCTTTATAATTAAGCGAATATTCGAATATTAAAAAAAAAAATTATGCTATTGAGTCTAACTCGATGGATTTAAAGCTTGATTTAAGGAATTTAGGCTTAGATACAATTCAGAAAATATCGCTTAAATATGAAAACTTTTATTCGGACGATTTTTCCATTACATTTTGTAGTATTTAATTATATTACATTTTTTATATTCGTTCGTTTAATCGAAATAGTAAACGAATTCTAAAGTTATTGAAGTGTTGAAAGCGAAAGGCACGCAGCTGTCGTAGGTCCTGAGTGGCGAAAGAATCTTGTAAAAATTTTTATTATCGGGAAATACCAACTAACAAATCATTAAAAATACTTATGCTTAATTAGCAGTTTTACTTCGAGCCGACACAAATTACAGTCCGGAAATTCCCACACAGACATGCGAACAACGTTGAAGATTAACCGTTTTCCCAGATGGCAGAAACATTATCCCGATTCTTAAGATAACAAGCAAAATTTTATGACACGGGGAGAAGATTTTGCAGACATATACTTATCGTATTCCAATCGGTAGACACAGCTCTAGTTTTCTAATATTCTCCACAAGGACCGGCCTTCTATCGTCCGAAGGATCAGATCGCAGTGGGCAACCATCCACAACGAAGTTGGGCGACGCGGCGACGGGCGCCTATAGGGCTCCGAGTGCCGAGAATAACCCAAAATTCTTCGACGCTCGTTGGTCTGCTGATTATACCTGGTGGTGTATGTTGGAGATGTGAAGATTGGGCTACACAAAGCGCAGCGAAATGACTGTTGCAAATTAATGTTAACGTCTGTTAAATAATCTCGTCTACGCCTGTTACGAGTCTAGTTACTTTCGCCGACACAAGACTACCGAAGCTATGTAACTCCCCTCCTTGCCACATCTTTCACTCACTCCATTCGTCTACTGTACTACAGATAACGTTTCTCTTAAGAATTGTTTACGAAATTTCATTTTTAAATTTATTAATCGATAACAGTTGTTTGTCATTAATATTTTTCACTCGAGACACAATCAAATTTTCATTCCCGTTCTTATTATAGAAACGTGTAATTATCTCGTAATTAATTTATTATTAATTTTAAACTTTAAATTTAAATTTTATAGGAATTATCTTAAGTTATAGGAACTATAAAATGCAGGTAGACCAAATAGCTAAATCTATTGTTCTATTTTAGACACATATCCAATTTACTACTTTGATAATTATAAAATTTATAGATAAAGTGTATATTTTATAAAAGTATTAATTATAAAAAGAATATTTTCTGATATTAAAATGATTGGCCTTAAACTGAGGAGAGAAAATCGAATGAAAATTTGATGGAAAAAGTCTCTTTCGTTAAGTAAAATCTTGGCTTAACAGTGATTATAAATATTTAAAATTAATTTAACTTAAAAATCTAAAACTATAATTTAAAAAAGAAAAAATCATTTAGATAGAATCTATTTGAATTTTTGGCTTAGCAAAATTAAATGTAACTTAATTTTACCCTTGTAAGATTTATTGCCAAAGAAAAGTATACAAAGGTCTATCTGGTCTTTGTGTTTGATATAGTAAATTGGTAAAATATTGTAAGCTTATATCTTTGACAATAAATCTCTATTGGAAAACCAATTTTTTTCTCTTTTTTTTCGTTCGGTCAGCGCCTATAAATATAAAAATGGCCCCTATGTTTAATAAATCATAAAAATCGATATAGCATTTAAAATTAATTTTTAATATAAATGTAATAAATAATTTTTGATTTCATTAAAATTTATTTTAAAGATTTTCCCATAAATATGATACTTGTTGAATAAAAAACAAGTTTATATAAATATTATTTTTTAATTTTTGATGAATAAACTGACAATTTTCCATAATTAAATTTATTAATTTATTTTAAAAAAAGAATTAGAAAATATATAAATTAATATTTCTAAATAATCAAATTATTGTTTAATATGTTAATATGAGAAAAACTCATTCCATATAATATAAGAGTTTAAATATAGATTTAATAAGTCTATATTTGTGTATTTTATATGGAGTCAATAGGCCTGTAAGAAAATAAAATTTTAAATAAATAACTTATTATTATTATTTTTTTAAATTTTAATAGCAAATACTATCTGAATAATTCTTAATTTATAATAATAAGTTATTTAAACTGTAGGCTCTGTATCAAAATTCCAAAACTATCAAATAGTTTCTAGATTTAAACATTAAATTTTAATAACAAAATTTCATATATAGGCTAATATACGTAATCATGTAATTTTACATAAAGTTTTAACTATAGATTTACTGCTATTAAGTTTCAGTATAAACAATATACATAGACGAATTGTAATAATTAAGTTAGGCTAGTAATTATAACTATGAAAATTGAATTATATATTAACATTTAAGACATGCTTTTAGAATAGCAAAACATTAGATAAAAAGTTTTATTTAATAACATAAAAAAGTAGGGAAAAAAAATGTTGAAATAGTTATATCATAAACCTCACATAGGCGATTTCGCATCTTGAAATATTCTTAATGTCAGTGAATTTTCTTTGGCATTGTCGGTTGTCTTAAAATGAACAAGTCTCCCATCGACTACAACTTGTTCGTATTATACAGCCGATAAAAATCCATTGATAGTATCACATTTAGTTGGCGGACAAGTTACAGATAAGCTTATCAGCCAAACTGATAAACTAAGACTGTTGTTTTCGCTACTGAAGTGCTAGACCTATAACAGTGAACTGCCACACCATCTGGAATGAGTTGCAATCGCTCTGATGTAATCACATTCAAAGTTAGATACGATTACTTAATCTAAATAGTATCTTTTTCTTTCCTTTTTCTATCCTTATATTCGTGCAAAATTAGTCTAACGCAACATGCGCTATGTAACACGTTACCGATTTAATTTAAGCACTTTACTGTCTATCTAAATGCCATTATTTGATTCGATTTTGGTTTCGAATTTTAAAGATATCGGCAGATACATAGGCCTAGATATCATTTCATCTAACGTATGTCCTAAATTTACTATTTTGAACGTAACAAGTGTACGAGATGTGTTTACTATTCGATTCGAGCCGCTAGATTTATTCAAATAATATTTAAAAATGTTAATAGGCCTAATTTTTTTATTTTAATGTAGACTCATAATGAATTTATATCACTTCAATTTCGTGTAATTTTTTTTTACCCTATAGGAACATAAATTAAAGGCAGGATATTAAAATCGAGAATATGTAGATTAATAGTGTGTCGCCGATTTTTTCTTCCGAAAAAGTCAATTTTTCACGATTAATGATAGTCACCCGAGTTAAGGATAGGGAAAAAAAGCAGGCCGGTGACAATTACGATCAGTCTTTTCTTTCCAAATAGGGTTTTAACATTATTAAAACCGTCCTAGCTATTTTTTTTTCTTTTCTTTTGACTTTTAATCGCTAAACTTTTTGTCCAATTACAACAAAAAAATGTTTAATTAAAACCACTTTTTAAAATATAATTTCGCTTTAAAAATATTTATAAAAGTGTTTATTAATGTGTGTGTATTTTGAATATAAAAATTATTATTATTTTTTTATTTTTTGCCGAACAAGAAAATACATTTCTGTAAATCGGGTGAAAAGAGATAGCGTTCTATCATTTGACGCTAATGGATTCTTCGTTTATAAACTACTGGGTTCAACTTGGAAGGGGGAAAGAAGAGAATTGAAGGTGAGAATAAATTTTCTCGTTAGGCCTAAATTTATTTCGATGAACTCCTCTGAGGGGAAGAGAATCAAGGGAAGTGTAATGCACCAATGCCTTATCGCATCATTAGCGACCAAATCTGATGACGCACACCGGAACATTCATTACCGCCTTGGTCGAACCTTCAATGTGCCGTTCGACGCCATATTTACTGCTTTTGAGAGTAAAATGAACGTCTATATAAACATTCACCAGTAGATCCTACAATGTCTTTTGGTATCTGTCGGTTATTGCCTTCTTGATTAGGAAAACTTGCCAAATCAGTTTACGAAATTCCTCCGAAAGATTGTGTTTATCTGACGCATAATTTAGATTTTAGCTTTTAACATCTACTTTTAAAAGTCATCTGTTTGTTATCCACGAAAGTTATTCAATGCAAAAATTAATTTCCTAGTCCCGGTCCAATGTATTTGCTTCAGATTCATTTATCACATTTTTAATTTACAACAAACATTTCCTTTAAAATAAAAGGAAAGATTTTTATTGAAATTGATAAACTATAGTTAAAAAATAAAAATATTTTAAATGATTTAAATAATTTCGTCATAATTTACGAAGTTTTCTACGGACCAAAGAGGCCATACGCAATGAAACAATCATTAGGCTTAATTCCGATCATTTTGTCTAAGCGTAACCTGTTGTGTTTATCATTATATTTTTATTTAACAATGGCATAAATAAGCTGAAAACAAAACAGATTGTGTGTTAATAGATAAGCTTAACAATAAAAAATGTAGACTATAAAATTTTCTTGATACGAATATAAAAATATTTGTTTTCTGCATTTGTTACATGAAAAATAGGTTAACTGTAAATAGGCTAATCAGAGTGTCTACAGTTATATTAAACTATGAAAATTATTTAAAATGATTAATAATTCTAACATTTAATGTATATTATGTTATAAATACATGTAAAATATTTAATTTCATAAAAATTTTTAATAGAAATGAAGTATTATACGTAAAAAGTAACAATTAAAGTTTGTAGATGAGTAAATGAGTTGATTTGCAGATAAAAATGATGATCTGTAACCATTTTTAAAAATTTTTCTGTATTTTAAGAGCCAAAATAGTGTTTAAAAATAAATAAATATTAACATTTTATATCTATTAAGCTGTAATATTAGCCTATAATATAATAATTAATTTTTAAACTAAAGTAGCTAATTTTTCCTTTCAAACAATGTATTAACGAAAGCTTCATTTTAGGTAAAAGATTTTTTACTTTATTTCAAATTTTTCTATAATTTAATAGAAAAATAATTAAATGTTATTATTTTAATTTTAAAATCTTGTTAATTATTTCGCATTAAGATAACAGCTTTGAAAAATGGCATTAAATAATTCACCTTTTGGTATTGTTCTGTTAATTTGTTAGAATTAGCAGATATATTAACAGTGTACTTGATGAAAATAAATTTTGAAATGAGTTAAAGTTTGTTCTTAAAGAAATCTTTCCTTGATTATCATTGTGTCTAACTCATAGGATCAACTATAAACTTATATTAACGTATAGAATATTTATTAAATTAATATCTAAAATCTAAATCTGTGAAATGATTAATAGTCTCCATCCTTGAATGATTGTCATTTAGTCTAACCGGATCTGCAGAATAAATTTAATAGCTAAATAATTAGATTAACTTATGCAAAGTCTATATAAGCCTATAAACATTTCATTTAAAGTAAATATTAATTTACTTAATAAATTAATAAGGTTTTAAGCAGCAATTGAACTTTATATATAATATTTCGAAACTGTTTCATACTGTTACTTATATTTATAGTTTATTCTAAGAGTTTTTCGATTACAGGATCATTTTAAATTATCTTCTTTTATAGGCCTGTTTGCATTTCATCACCAAAATTTTAATTAAATTGTGTTAAATCTTCTCTATTTAAAAGCATTTTTCAATTAATTCATTTAAAGAGAATTCTTTTTCACTGTTAATTGTAAACTATTTATAATGTATTATTTCACTTAATAAAACTACATTTGTTGTTTATTTCTTATTATTATCCATTCAATTGATCTTATTGTTCATCTCCTTTAAACTAAATTCTAATAAAATAATTTAGGATTTGATTAGAATTTTTTGTGCATTTATACCTTCAGTTTTTGACAGAACATTTATATAACTCATTATGTATTTCTAGAAATCATAATCTGTAGACTTATTAAATTCTCCTTCTTCTAAATCCTTGGAGTATTTTGGTAATATTATATTTACTAAAATAAGTCAGAAAAATCAAATATAATAATTACTTTATTTTGGAATAACATTTTAATATATTTTAACTTAAAAATCGTAAATGAAAATGTCTTTTTATGTATTAAATAGAGCAAATTCTTATAACTGATCTATTTAAACGATGAAAAATAACAGAATCCAAGAAATAGTAAGTGCAAGAATAGTTTTTGTTTTATTTCTAAAGTTAACTTGGTAAATAGGATAAAATATTAGTAAACTACAAGAATAAAATTGTTGCATTTCACAAATTTAAAAGCATAATTAACAATAATATAAATAAACAGTCATATAAAGTAACTGTGCAAAAATATATGAAGTATAATTTTAGGTTCCATTAGAAATAACCTAAATAAATAAATTATAGATATTTTTACTGATTTATAATTAACTGTAAAGATTCTACGAACGTTTGAAAAATGTCATTTTTTATAAAAGATATTTAAAATTATAAAAAACTTCCTCAAATATATTTTTTTACACATAAGCCTGTTTTTTATACAAAAAAAATTCAATTCATTGTTAGATTAAATAAATAATATTTTATTAAAATAATCATAGTTCTTTTTTACATAAATAAGGAAAATTACAACTAATAAATCATTAACTGAACTGATAATAAAGATTTCAATGAATGCACTGTTTTACTTTCCTGAGGTAAAAAGTAAGGAAGATTTTGTGTATATTTAAAATATAGGATAGATATTTTAATTAAAACATAGTAATTAAGCAAATAAGCATTTAATTTATAGCCCTATACAATTTTAAAGTTGAATTATTTTACAGTGTTTTTATGAACTTGTAATTAAAAATAGTAATTACTTTATTTTTCACATAATTCGCAAGCTTAAACTTAGGCCTATTTTCAATAAGCAGTAGAATTTCATACTTAGGCCAATAAATTATATGAAATTTTTATATAAAATTAAAAAAATAATTTCACGTTTTAATTTTAATATTAATAAAGTTAAGGAAAGCTGCTGTATATACTGTACTTGTATAACATGTCTTTAAACTATTAGATTAAGCTATTGTTAATTATTATGGGCGACTATTATATCTATTATTTGAATTTAGCTTGAAATACGTGTCGTCCTATTATTAATAGTTTAAATTTAAATTTTTGAAATGTAAAGAATAGAATGAAGCAATTTAATTGTATAAACAGTTTCAAATTTTCAATCCTCCATCTTGTAAGCTTAGCAAGAGGAATTGAATTGAGGCACCAACCGGGTAGCAAACACGTGCCAGCATGGTCGTCTGTCAGGTCCGATAAATGGTAAAAATAATACTTGGAAACTCTTCACTCTTTCCTAACCCTTTATGAAGCTTGATGCAATCACAATGGTCTATTATACAATACTAGATTAGAGACTATTGTATTAAAAAAACACCATCCCTTCTTCATTCATCCGATTCTGTTTAAATCTTTTTACTCGACGATCAATCTTCGCACTGTTTTCTTAAAGGGTACATCGGAAAATGTTGTTATGATAGGGTCCATATAGGCGTGAGAAGGTTCATTATTATAAGCTTAGATCTACTTTAGATCGAAAATCATTGTTAAATTGTGAGAAAAAAATATATTTATCATCGCTTCAAAATTGGTCATGTTATCATTTTAGAATATCCTATCATATTTATCGAGATTTGGATTGTAAATGCCGATAGAGCCGGAAGCCATTTTGCTTAATATTTATAAAGTTCTTTATAATGTATATTTGTCTAATAGGCCTACTACATAGGAGACTCCATGAATCGATAATGAACTTTCATCTCTCTTCCTTGATTTATCAATTTGAATACTGTATGTATCGAAATTGTATTATATATGAAAACAAAATTAAAATTTATATGTTATCTAATATTGTATTTATTAGTATAGCCTTTAAATCATTTTAATAAAATAAACAAATTCATAACTTCTGTAACTTGAACTATATTTGAAAATCACAGTTTAATAAATATACTACAAGTTAAAAGATTAAAAATTAGCATTGTGTGATAATTATGAAGTAGACCTTACAGAAGTTTCAACATATATTTTAGAATGATCAGTGATTTCAGATGTAATTATAAAGATTTAGGCATGTTTAAAACTTTTCTTGCATATTCCTTTCTTTGAACAGGCTATTGAAGTACAGTATTTTCATTGGGTTTAAACAACTTGGGTTTCAACACTGCGTTATTATTATTTGAGAAATAAAAATGTAAAATTCTATAAAATGAAATAAAAATAATTGTTTTGACACAGATTTATATTAAATTCAGAAACAGATGCTTTTTTTAGACCTACCTGTAAGCAATGTTTAGAAGCGAATCTAAACCACAGCTTAACTAACGGCATGGGAATCTACCATTCATTCTTTTGTCGTGTTGTTTTTTGTCAATAAAGCTAAGGTCAACAAACTGATGATTGAATCGAGAAGAACGAATGACGTCAGAATCGAGCAAACAAAGTCTCGGGCACACATTCCGAATAATTAATGACCGCTAGACAGCAGCCATTGTGGTTTCCTCTACTATCGTTTACTAACTATCAGTTGATATCAATCTGTTATCGACTTTGTAAAACTATGTCCTATCGATGCTATTTGATTATTTGATTAGACTTTTTATATACAAACTACAGGATAATCCTATTGTCTTCTTTCCTTTTTTTTAACAGACCTACGAAAAACACGTAGTATTTTCATCGTTCAAATTGTCAAATTCGCACTTTTGGCATTTTAAACATTGAGGCCTACTAAATTGAAAGAGTAGTTAATTATCCGTTGTGAGTTTATCAACAATTACTGTAGACAATGACAAATGATTCATCTTTGGAGTTCTGCCATATTGAATAGAAAGTGTAGTTTCAAAATAGTTAAATTACTTCTTTTTATTTAGCGCTTTAAAGTGAGCGGTCGGACTGCTTAATGAAATTTAATTAAAGAACGTTGGCTAGTAACAAGAGCTTAAAATAACTTTAAAAAGTATTGTAAAAATTTCGTACAGTAAAAACAATATTTTTCTTTGGTACTGTTTTTTGGCTATCTTATTGAGAACATCGTAAAATTTGTTTATTTTGGAAATTTTTGTGGACAAATGGCCAACTTATATAAGTGACTGTGTCAGAAATGATGATGGTAGACAAGAGTGGCTTTGATAGATAATAGACTATTCATTCAAAAACATTAAATGATTGGATACTCTAATAGATTTAAATCAATTGTCACGACCAGTTTCGGATTAAACAATGAAGAAATTCTAAATTAAATGTTTACATATACACAAATATACATTGTAATAAATTGTATTAAAAAATCTTGTAAATATCAAGATCGGATAAAGACGGAATAAAAGATATAGAAGCGCAATCTATTCAGAGTATTGCTGTTGCTGTTGATAATAGGTGAAAGATGGTCGATTGGCCAAGATCACTTTGTGCAATGGCGATTGGCCTAATAGAAGAATAGATTCGAAATGATATAAATTTCTACCATTTATCCTCGATTCTATGGGCATAGCGAATAAATTGCTTTCCGACAATAACGTGTTTGCGTAACCATTCGACAGATGAGTTTTTCCAACAAAAAAGCCACTGCGCGTGTTTTCTAATAGGTTCTTGTTAATAGTCACTAAATGGATCTTTTTTCCGATTGTTCGCTCGGTGCGAACATTCGGTATTGGAATATCTATTAAGTTCTGTGGTAGTGCATTGGACAAAGCGATCATATCGCAAACGTGGCTCTTTGTTCTCTACCCGCTTAATTACAGAATATACGGCGTTTTACACCTTAATGCAGACTGATTTGGCTAACAACTTTTAATTACCCCAAAGGCTTTCGTGTTTTATTCCTTCTTCTCTCTGAATTTGATATAGATTAAAGAGTTTCCTATACATACTCCTCTGGATGGTTTTTTTTTCTATTTTGTTAAAGCTGAAAATTTCCCGCTTGTATTCTTAATAATATTTCTGTCTTTTTTTGTATAATATTACAATTGTCCCATACACCATTTATAATAAGTATATTTTTTTAAGCAGAATATTTTATACAGAAAATATTTTAAAAATATAGTATTTAAAAAAAAATCTATTATTTGAACACCGTGACTGATAATTTAAATATTAATGTATTTAAAATAATTTGGAAGTATTTTCTCATTAAATAATTGTATCTGAAGATAATTGATTGCAGGGAATTAAAAGATAACTTTGAAAAACTTGGAGATAAAATTATCAGATCTTTGCTGCTTAGGACGTAAATTCTCTTCTAAAATAAATTTCAATTTATTCTTCTATTAATCTTAAAACTAATTTGACAAAATGAGTAAAATTAAACTATCAACTTAGATGACTTTTTAAAAGGATTATAGCAATATTGAGAAAGAAATTTTTGGAAATCTCTTAGAAGAAAACGTGAGGTAATTCGCGATTAAAAGTGAGATCAAATTCGATAAGATGTCTAGAATAATTATTAAAAATTGGCTAGAAATTCTGTGAAAATAATTGATCAAAATCAATAATTATTTCTTACATCAGTTTTGATGCAAGAAATAATATGAAAGAATAAAAATACGAAGAAATTCCTCCTAGATGAACACTAAAAATATTAATCTCAGCAAATGATAAATGGTAATTGAATTTATTTAATAAATGAACATTAATTCTGTTCTAGGAGAGTTGCATAAAGACAGATTAGATGCAGATTTAAATTATGTATTGTCAAGAATTAGTTGACATCTTAAGCAATTCTAAATGGCTTCGTAGTGAATATCGAAAATTCTGAATCAACAGGTAGTGTACGTCGAATTGCATCTACAGAACAATAAAGTTAATCGAAAATCAATTTATCGAACTCCCATTCACAATACAATACAATACAAAAAAAGATGTGTGATCCGTAACCGCAGCCATCTTTACGATGTCGTGACAGAATGAATCTGTCGTAACAAATAAAGCAGTGTGACGTCTACAGTCATGTGACGGCGACCACTAAATTAGGAAGATATTAAGACGTTGTACTCGATTCTCAATCGGGCCGAAGAAAAGCACTCGTCCACATTTAGCGGGCCGTGTGGGCGTATCTCCAAACAACTCGTCGACGTCAGCGATTTACAGTTAAACGATTGGGCAGCCGCTCGCCGCTCGGCTCCACCCATCTCAGAGGTCCGGAACGTAGCGTCACGCGCACAAGTAGTCCCCCATTATTCGTCAGATGGGGATCTCTGATATGAGGCTTGCCCCAATCGATCATGCCATTAAAATATTGTGATAAACATATTATATTTGCCAGTGGCGTATAAAACGCAGCAGCCGTATCTCACCCAGACCATTCTATAGGCAAGATTTACTGCACTTCTATGCCTGCAGCCAGCCACACACACAGCTGTCTGGGGCGTACGCTGATAAGGTGAAAACCCCTGCACTGCGTACAAGACTGCAAGCCATCTAGTATCGAGGTAAGATTAGAGGCCGTTGGTCGTATCTCCGCTAGATTTATTACAACTCTGCACTCGGCTATCTATCTTAGAAACATTCACCTTACCCACCCCGCGTCTTGTGCCGGCTCGGGTAGGGGCAGCGGCGGAACCACCGAGCCGTCACCCCCTTGTCAAAAACTGATTACTGGATGTAAAGGAGAGGTGTTGGCGCCCTTGGGCCCCAGGCGCCCCCATTCTTCCTTCTGTAGCCATTGATTAGTGCCTACTCATTAGAAATTACCTCACTCGGCTGCTGTTGGTTGATGCTACAAATAAACACCTTATCAGTTCTTTCGGCCAAGCCTATTTTATCCGCCTTTCGCGTGCGATGCACCGGGCCGTGCTTTCATTTATTTATCACTCGACTGCAACCGTGGGCCGGCCAGCGGTTTTTAATCCCACCGAATTAAATTACATTTGTTTAGCTCGATAGTGGCAGTTATGTTTTTTGGTCGGCTCGTTTTGCACCATCGCCGTCCCACTCCGGCAGATTGAATTGACGACATGTATGCTAAGTGGTGGCGACTCTATTCTCTCAATGCCGTTTCTTCTCGCTGTCTCTCGGTTATGGCTTTTTGTTTCGTCTTCCCCTACGCCCGTTGTCTTATCGGCAATGTTGTGTCTTTTAGTCGTTCCAAATGGACAGATGTTTTCAGACGAGGTAAGATTTACATTCAGTTTCTCTTGGTCGCTCTTTATTTTACCTTTATCTTTTTCATCTATCGGCCGGTTCGAATTCTGAATGAAGTACTTTCACCTTCTATCTCCTACCACTGCCATCCTGTAATTTTGATTTAACTGCTTGACTGTTGTGCTGTAAGGGAAAGAACCTTTTGCGTTTACTATTATCGACGAGAGTGGAAAATATTTTCCATAAATCCTGCTTTTTCATTTTCGCTTTGAGTTTGTTTGCATTACTTTTCTTATTGATTTCGGTCAAATCTTTTTATTTTTTTAATTATTCCTATATTCATTTATTTTTAAAACAATACGGTTTGTTTTGTTATATGCGATTCTTTTCTTAAACTGAATTAGAAAATATTTAATTGTGTTTGAGTTTTCTAAGAATATCATGAATTTTTAATGAAAATAATAAGTTTTAATAATTTAGATCTGAAATAGGATTTGAACTTTGAGAAAACAGATTTTTTTTCTTGTTGTCATTTATTTACTTTTGAGTGAAGGCATTTGATATTAAGACATTATTTTGTGAATTCTTTTATATTTGTTTATTATTTTGATATTTATTTAATATGTCACTTCATTAATTTATTTTTAATTCGATGCATTATTTGAAATAAGTTATAGGCCTATGCTCGTACGAGGATTTCCATCAAAACAGTAGTATTTAGATAGAAATTTAATTAGTTTTTATTTAATTATTTAAAATATTAAATGATAAATTTGAACTTAATTTCAACGTTAGAATTTTATCTACTATTTTATTTAGAATTTTAAAATAATAAGCTATAATATTTTAATATCCACTTGCCACTTGAAAAACAGTCTGCGGCGTTGCTTTGATATGGATTTATACGGAAATTCGGCTTGCTATTAAAACTTACAAGTACTGTACACTCAGATAAACTATAAAAATATACGTTTACAATAAACATATTTACATATTTAAATTCGTTTTTTGTTTAGTTTATTCGTTTCTTTAACAAATTAATAATTTTCGGCTAAAATTATATAAGCCGGATACTGAGGCTTTCTTTGCTATTCTTTATCGTGTAGACTGTAAATCCTAATCGTCAAACTTCCCCGTTCAAGGACATGCCGATATTTGATCTTCCATGTAATCAAATCAACTAATAAAGTGTTAATGATCGAAACGTGATATTGTAAGCGGTGACGCATGACAGTAGCTGGAATCCTCTTAGATGTTGTATTAAGATTAGCCAACAACGAAACTCGAACCCGTTGAGTTTTCAAAGAAATTATTTTCCTACTAAAAGTCACTTTTACGAGTTTTATTGCTATCAAACTATATAAATAACAATTATAAAATATTAAAAGTTAATAATTTTTATTTAGAGTAGAACATTTTAATAAATTTACATTTAAAATATACAAAAGAGGGAGGAAAAGATTTTAGGTAAAACCTGAAGTATTTGACATTTATAAACATATTTTTTAACTGTAAATAGTATCGAGTGACATAGGTTACGTTATTGTAACTGCGACCTATTTTGTCAACGTAGTCTTTTTTATGATGCTTTTACGGAGCTTTAACCGTTGATGACAAACAGATGAATTTTGATAGTTGAATGACCGCCATTTCCTTAATACCGACCCAAGCCAGCTATAAATAAATATAGTGACTTTCTGTCTCTGCCAATCGCATAGAATGTTGGAATTCGTGATCACAATTTGCGCTTTTACACTCCGGGGATTGTTTGTATTTTTATAAATAGAACAGATAACAGAAAACAGAGAAAGGAAATGTTATTTAGTTGAAATCCATTAATCCATCTACTTGAGATGTTGAAATTGCATTTAAAATTCTTCAGTGAGATAGTCATCGAAATCGTGATTGGTAGAACATGATTAAAGAATTACTCCTATCTTAACGCACACAAAACTTATTTATCTAGACTTATGCAATTAAAATTTTTGTAATCTGAAATGCGTGTTTATTAATTAAACATTTAGAATCAAACAGAATTTCTTAATCTATTGACATTAGTAATGAAATGTTCTTCAAGGATAATGTAAATTACGATTTAGTTTTCAAGTTTTGTCAGAAATTTGTCGGTTGTTATTCTGTTTCGTTCGCATCTGTTTCGCCAGAATAATACTGTATTTAGTTAGTGAATAGTTTATATAATTACTAAAAAAAATAGTAAATATTTATGAAAAAAGCTAATAAATTGCTGACTCGGTAAGAAAGAAAATTATATAAGGCCATAAAGTTAACTTTATGAAAATAATCTATGCTTTTTTTCAGTCCAATAATTTAGGCCTGTAGGGATAACCATTATTTTTATTATACGTAAAGTTTTTAATTAATTTAATTTGATATATCTGTTAATATTTACGGTTATAGTCTCTTAAGCTATTGATATTTGATATAAGCCTATCAAATTAATGTTCGCATTTCAAATAGTAAACAAGTGGACTCGTTTCTTCCGGAAATTATTTTATCTTGAGAAAATATTTTTAATGTTTAAAATGTCTGCTCATTTTTTAAATTTGTTTGCGATTTCTTTTGCTATTTGTGAATTTTTAACGGATCATATTAAAGCCGCATTATTCATGAAAAGTTTACAATAACTTGTTATCAGATTTTTAACATTAGAACTTATCCTTGCCAATAATTTTAATATAAAATAAATTTTGAAACTATTTTCTTCCATTTGGTAATATTTAGAGATTTTGTTTTCACTGCAAATCAGTATAGAGCTGAAATTATCGCTGATTCCTTTTTGGTTCATTCATTCTTCGAAACAATTGGCTAGACTAGATCTTAAGTCTATTGTTTATAAAGCTACATTAGAGTTTATCTCAGATACAAATCATTTGATTAACCGTTTGGATGTTGTAGATATAGCAAATGAATCTATCACACATCAAAAACATAATGAAAGTTTATGGCAAGAGATTTCATACGTATTATTAAACCGATGCAAAATATTAATCTAAATTTATCATATAAAGTATACGACTTGTTTATTATAATCTTTTAATTTTATAGAGTTGTAAAATGCAATTTCAATTTTGAATTTTTCAAGCAAAATTAAACTTATAACATTATCGAATATATAGGGTTTTCTATAAGACCTACTAAGCTTAACGAAATATTTTACAGAAAGATGTACTGTACATAGTTTATTTTCCTATATTAAAAGGTTAATAAAACATATTAGTAATCTGTCCGAAGGTCTATAATTGATATATAAATATTAAAATTAGATAAAATTATTTTTAAAATAAAACCCACTAATACTGTTTCATATAATAAATTTAGGCCACGGTTTGAAATATCAATTGAAAATTGGGAAAGAAATTATTATAGTACAACTAAAATTAAGTTAAAAATATTTATTAGACTACTTATAAAAGATTTATAATACATTTATTTGTTATTGGTTTGATTATTTTATTGAGAATTAGTGTATTTTATGCATGATTCTTGCGTATTATTCTTATGTTTATAACTTAAATTTTAAAATAAGGCAATCTGAATTGATTAAATCAATATATTTTTTTCTTTAAGAAAACATTTCGAATTACATTTAATTCTAGTAGGATTAGTAAAAGTAATGGCCATTTATAGATGATGAATAACGTACAAAACTGAATTATCCTTTGTTTCGGAAAGATCAGCCTGTTTCTTGCTGAAAAACTTATTTTTCAATTGAGCCTTGTTAACGATACAAACAATATCTAATTTCCTAGTAAATATATTGCTTATACATTTTAAATATTTTGTAAAGTACAGAATTTCTAAATGTTTCAATCGAAAATATTGGATTTTTCTTATTGGATATTTTGAAAAAGATTAAAATGTTTCAGAGTTTCCAATTCTGCTCTTTTGCAAATGGCGGCTGTTGGCATTTTTGATGAAGTGGTTTTGTCAAGTTAAATTAATATAAAGCTTAGAAATATTCCATATCTGCCGAAAAACGCTTATAATATCACACTGTATCGTATGCATTATTGTAAAATAAAAATCCAAGTACTAGTTACGATACAGTACATAATTTTTGTTGTAGAGTATCTATTATTGAAGAGATGTTATTTATTATATCAATTATCAGAGATTTAGGCCTACTATTTAAATAAGGTTTATAATAATTAATTTTCGAAATTTTTCTACTGAGTATTTAACTGAAAAACTTTTAAATGTTGAAACATAAAATAATTGTAAAACTCCGGACTTTTTCACACTTAAACACAAACACAACGAAATTATTCAATAAACAAAACTTGTCTATTAGATGATTGTTGCTTCAAAATTTATAATTAGATTAATCAATAATTATGTATTTAATTTCTTATTTCTATGCATTTGTATGTTTCGATCGCTGAATAGAAAGCCTGACACTAGTGAATTTAGTAATAGAAAACATTTAACATATAAAAATTTCATTTGCTTTAAAAAATTTTTACCTGGATTTATAAATATAATTGTTAAATTTATTACATGTTTAACATGAATTTTTATCTGTTGTTACATATAATTTTAGTTTAGTTTAAGAAATAGAAATATATATATAGGCCTATATATATATATACTGTTCTACATTTCTCGACTATACTCTGTTTTATATATAATTTATATATAATGTATGTACAGTACAGTAAAATACATAAATATATAAGTATGTAATATGAAATGTAGTGAGCAATATATAAAATTTTAATATTAATACACCTATAAGTAATCAGTTATAAACTCTACTTCTAATTTTGTATAAGTTACATGTAATCTGAAGTTATTCAACAATGTAAAGATAAACACAAGGGCTTAGTAACAAAGTTAAATAATCCAAGTTTGATACAGGCCTACGAAATGTAGACTAAGATAGCTACTATTAAACTGTCCTGTAAAATCAACAGATTTTATCATCAACAGATTTTGATTTAATCAGTTTTGGTTGTTATTTCAAAACTTGTTGGGGATTACTAATTTAATTCAAGATTATCTATGCAATGACTAGATTAAGTAGCCGATGAAAGCTGCCAAAACATATTAAGCTATCCTTATTTAACATCCAAATGAGAGAGAGAGAGAGAGAGCCTTTGTTGTATGTAATATCACGCTTTCTCGTAACTTATTAAACGTATAACCTTCAGTTAATCGCTCCAGATTATGATAACCTCCGCTTTAGTTCTCGTCAGTCCATTAATTAAGCTTACTTACAAGCTAGCGTGACAACAGGCTGTATATAGGAGACTAGGGAGAAGAAACAGCGTGTTGACTAATTCGTGTATGGAGATAATGAATCACAAGGGGGAACAGACTAGACACCACCCCTCTGGGAGATTCAGAAGTGGCCAACCGCCATCAATTAAGTGTGCGCGTTTCGGCACACTGGGCGAACCTGGGACACGATAAGTTCGTGCCTTATCTGTTGATTAGCTCGTAACCTGATGTTCGCAGGTGGTTTTAGCCAGGTGGTAGTCGTTACTGACACCCGCCAGACAAGAGATGAGCGACCCAGATAACCTGACTTCCATTTATTTGGTAGTTGGAGAAGGATACGTTGGGAGGGTGAAAAGTTGAAGTTTATGGATAAATGTGCGTCAAAGTTTGTAGTGGACCCGTATCAGATATAGCAACTCGCCCTTAAGTCATCAGAATGATGTTAGGTAGGAAATTTTGTGGTCAGGTAAATCTCAAAGGAATAATTTATATGTAGAAAGTGATTTAATGTAAGGATGTAAAACTGCATGACTATAGGCGTGGTAAGTGTGCGAAGCTATCAAGAATGCTCAATTAAATAATTCCTTCGTCCTTCGTTTAATTTTCCACGGTCTTATTTTATCGAAAACTGCATATTTTAGTCAAATTATTGATATAAAAGATAAACTAACTTCTATAGGGATGCTGGACCTACAAAAACATCAACTTATAATTACATGTAATCTCGTTTGAATCTTTTTTACAAAATAAAGTAAAATATATATGCAAGAAGCTTGATATCTTTTTCTTAACTTTTTGTTTTGAGCATTGGCTCAAAAACATTGGCTTAAAATTTCAAATAAGCTTAGGCCTTTGAATAAAATGCTCTTTAATGATTGTTTACGGATAGACTATTCACAGGCCTGAAGAGAATTCTAAGTTTTTTAAGTGTTTAGAAGTTTACCTTTTGTGTTCTAGTTTCAGAAAAAAACAGTGAATTCATAAAAGGACATTATATTTTTTTCTTTAGATTTAAATAATCACAATATTTTGATTGAAAATTAGTCGACGGGATTAAAATATATATAATCTTTTAACCAAGATAATTTTAAAATTAGATTTAACTCTGGTATTTTATTAAATATAATTCCGTTTATCCTATTATAAGGGTGAAAAAATGAATCCTGTAAAGTGTTTCTAATAACTTCATTTAAAAATAATTATCAAAATAACTGTTTTTGATGTACCGTTATAAAGTTTTAATAAAATATATTTAAATAAATTCATTTATAGGAAATTAATTTAATATCATCGACGGATTTTAAAAAATAAATATGAAGTTATATCACAGAATATTAAAGAGGAAATCTGACATAATAAATTACAAAAACATTTGTATCACATATTTAATAAAGTAATGTTTATAAGGAGAATTCAGCGAGTTTAATTTATGTGGCGACTACATTTAATTCTCTGGTTCTTTTATTATCATTCTCCTAATCCATTAGTGGCCAAAGTAGGTCTGAATGGAGATTATCCCTGCTTGTAATAGATTTATCAGTACCAACTACACGCTATTTGGTTAGTTTCTTTCTCATTAAGCTCTTCATATCATGGATATATGTTTTATTACTCCAGTAATGATAAAAACATTTTATTTTCCGATTTTCAGTAATATTATTCTCTGTAGAATAAATATTTTTAACATAAGGAATGTATTTTTGATATTTTCGTTTGGTTTTATTGAAACGATTTTTAAATTTAAAAACTAATCGATAAAAATAATTTTTTTAAATTTATTTTCTATTTAAAAATTTATAAAATACTAAAAAAAAAAATTATTTATTTGCTTATACTATTTCTTACATTATAATTGAAGGTAGGAACACAACAGACTGTTTACAGAAACATTTTGTAAAATTGCTCTCACGCTTTTATTTAAAATAAGTTAAATATAATATTTTTAAATTATGCCAATAAAAGACTTTAATTCATATAATTTTAATATACAAAATAATCTTATTATGGAGTTCATTCGTGCAACATCCTAAAGACTTGAAGAACGATTATCAAAGGAAAAAAAAACAAGTCTTATGAATGGCATCTTTGTTTATTATGAAAATTTAATAAAAGAAAATAATAATAAAAATAGAAACTTTTGCTCATTTTATCTATTTATTTTATAAAATTATAATTTATCGTCCCTCGAGGTATTAAAAATCCCGTCGGAATTATATTTTTGTCAAAATTCAATTATCGTATTTCTTTGTTATATTTTATTTAAAAGTTAATTAATAACTTTAAAGTTATTTCTTTAAGTTAAGAAATATCATTTACACAAATACTAAAAATAATTTTAAGAATGTTAACGTTTTGAGTTACTCAAATTTTTCGAAACTCATTAAAATTTTGTGAATTACGCAACTGAAATTTATCTTTCTTTCCTTGAGTTATCATTATTATTATTATCGTTATTATTATTATTATTATATTGTTAAATTTAAATTTGCGTGAAAAGTAAATTATATAAATGAAACATCTAATTTCATGCTAAATTCATAAACTTTTTATAAAATATAATAATTTTTTAAAGCGTGTTATAGCTATCGGTATTAATCAGAAAATAATAGATATGAAGAGGAAAATTCAATATTAATTTACTATTACATAATAGTAGCTTTTGGCAATTGTTTACAAGGTTTTAAGATAGACCAAGCCATAGTTTTCTCAAATGTCTAATAGCTTTTGTGACATTTTAGTTAATTTTACAAATTCTTTTGGCATTTGCACCATTGTAAAGCTTATATATAGTTTAGAAACTGTAATTTTCAACTGATGTGATTATTTTTGTAATATTTGGCACATAATATAATCACCTTGCATTCTTTATTGAATTTCATATCTTATTCGAGACAAGGTCATTTTTTTACCTCTTGTTTTACAAGGTTAAGTACTAATTATTAAATATGTATTTTAGTATTTAATGAATTTAATCAAACTTTATACTGAGACTTACAGGCAGATTGTAGATTGAAAGTTTTTCCGTTTTATAAAAGCCAAATAATTTTATATAGTTTATTAACGTATAATATTTTAACTAAATCAAATATGCATCTATTTATTTTAATTAATTAATTAAAATTATTTGATATGGGCAAGGAAAGGATATAGCCGAGTACCAAAATTTGCGGGACTAATTATAATTTAATTAAATACGATATTAGATGAACTTAAAATAAAAACAGAAAATATCTGAACGAAAAGAAATATTAAAATAAATTGATGTAAGGATTCTATTTAAGGATGTAAAAATTTGAATTTCATTTGATGTAAGGATTTTTGATTCTATTCCGTAGATTCATCTCGAGTGGTACAAAATTAAACCAAAATATTAACGAAGAATTAAGTGTAATGCATCAGCTAATAAACGTGTTGAAAATATATATTTTAATATATAAAATTTAGATTAATCTGAGAAAAATGCTGGTGATAAAACTCGTATGTTTAAGTTTACTCTGAATACAATAGAGATTCGAATTTTTGAAAACTTTGTTCATTACAGTTTTCAAACTTTAAAATAGATTTACGTAGGCCTATACATATATGATTTAATATTAAAAGATTTAAGAATATACATTATATATTTTTTGTTAAAATTATAATTTCAAATATAGTTAACCACGAATCGTATTAGTCAAAAAATATCGCATCAATCAGGAATAGAATTCTTTCTTAATACGAACTTTAATATTATTTTTGAAAAGACATTTTGACCAAGAAGGAATTTTGAATTGATTCATATTAGTTGTAAAGGTCAAAATCTTACTTCGGCCGAAACGTGTTGAAGAAAGCATTAGTGGCAGTCAACTTAATTATTAAAGGTTGTTCTTCATTTTTTTCCTTTCTTTCAATGTTCTTTAGACAAAGTGATTCAACTTAACTTCAATTTAAAAATGTCCACTTTCAAGTTTAACAAACGAAAATCTTGTATTTAATATTTGTACTTTTGTTAAAATAGAGCAAAACACAGATATTTTGTAATGTTCAGTTTCTTTTTAATTTCTTAGAAGTTTACAGAATTAAATCTAAAAGAATAGAATAGAATTAAATCTTTTGTTCTTTTATTTCATAAAATATTTTATATTTTAAGAATAAAAATCTTTTAAGAAATAAAAGAACAATAATTAGTAATTGCTTACTAGAAAATAACGTGTAAGAAACAATCATCCGAAAGGTTATGCGTAAATGTATTTTCAAATTTAAGATAGACTATTTACTTTATTACATGTAATGAGCATAACATGTTCTCGAAATGGCAACGAATTTGTAATAAATGCTTTACATCCGATATAAAATTCATAAAAAAACGAAGATAATTTTTCGAAATCAAAAATGTTTATGACTAAAAAGTACTGAATTGCAGCCTTTCAGTATATTAAATCATTTAATATTAAACACGACCCTTATTATAATATTGATTAATGAGATAATTTCAAAGTTGTGTTTAAAATTAGAAATTGTAACGTTTTCTAGAAGCGGTAAGACAAGTATTTCATTAATAAACATAGGCCTATTAAATAAAAACAGAAAGTTATGGAACTCCATACTGTTTTAGTATTGTTTTTGAAAATATTTTCTATTTCAAAAGGACAAAAACCTTATATTTCAAAACTAACTTCTTTTAAAATTCAAATAAGATTCGATAGATAAAATTCAAAAGCTTACCATTATGTCAGAAATACGATTGTTTATATTTGTCTTTCATTCTTATAACGAAATTCGGCAACATGATTTATCTGCAATTCGTAACAGCAAATCAGACACATTCAATGTCCGATCCTTCACTCGAGTCCTATATTTTCCAAGCACGATCAATTGAAATCCCCGAGCAATATTTTTTCGAAAGTAAATACCTTAATCTATAGAATTCTGTATCAAATAGCTCAAAAATCAATTTTCAAGCAAAACCAAAAACTTCTTTATAATATAAAAATAATAATAATAAAATATGATCCTTAAATATTACATAAATTGTTACATTTAGGTTGTATAATTTTAATTAAGCTTCGTTTAAAGAAAACAAGACTGTAGACTTAATCTCATCTAAAATTCCAGATCAGATGTCCGTAAAAACATTAACTGCATTAGTTGTAAAGGGTAGATAAATTTATATAGTTTTAATTTTTATTATTTGCCGTATCTCGATATGTTATTGATACTGTATGGATTATTTATATCACAACAGATCGCATAACGTTTACTTTCAAAGTCAATATTTTCTATTCTTTTCTACACGTAAACAGAAAAATTAAAATCCTGGATCACAGTTATCGTTTCTATAAAATAATTGGTGTTTTAATAAATAATTAAGCAAAGATAAGATAGATAAATTTAATGCATCGGATGTTATTTTATATTTCATAAAAGATGACTAATTACTTCCTTTGAAATCCAAACCATTTCGAAGCAATAGGTGGCAAATTGCCATTACAATCACTGGAACAAAATGAGAATCTATTCTACACTTGCCAAAATGCTAAAAATGAAGAAGTTTTTGGGATTGATAAAAATCTGACAACAGAAAAAATTAATAATTTTTCAATGTAATAAACTCAGAGGGGTATTCCACTCTAGTTATTTAACTACGTCGCTCAAGCAATTTATATTACACAATCGTTCCCTGTTTACAAACACAAATCCCAGTTTCTTAGTAATTGTAAATAAAAAAACATTTGGTGTTAAAGAAAATGCAGTCGATTTATATCAACAATGTTTAAAAAACTATTAGAGTATTTCCTTTCCCGTGCTTTACATTTATACACACTTCCAAGAAACTAAAGGTCTAATTTTAAAACGGAGCTCGAAATCATTGGAGAATGAAGTACTTCTTTAAATGAATATCAGCAAAAATAAATTGCATTTAAGTATTTAAAAAGAATTATTTTATCATAAAAATATGTTAATAAGAATATATTTAAAATTATTTATATTATTTTAGCACATATTCCTTAAAATAGATTTTATTATTCATAACATGAAATTATTGTAAATGGAATAAATTCTACTGTAATTAATATGTATTTTGATATAATTGTATTGTTTTAAATGTGTAAGTAAATTGGAATTGCTTATCTATTCTCTACCTTTCAACTAACTGATTTTCCAAAATGAACTTGTGCAATGAGCAAACTGCTCTAAACGATTGAATGAAATGTTGTTTTGGTCTGTTGATAGCAATTTTGACTCAAATTTTATTTATTACAACGTCAATAAAATATATTGTTCAATGACTGACCGAAGTGTATTCATTAACAATGAAAAGAGAGAAGCCTGTAAAGATGGCTATAGAGTTAGGCAACAATGGCGTGGAGAACAAGTGGCGATTGCAGGGATCTGAGGACAATGGGATGACACAGATGGTGCTAGGATGGTACTTTTGACTTATGACATGTGACACTGCATGCAAAAGTACCATGTCATAAGTTAGGTTTTAAAATGGTTCCACCAGCTGTCGAAATGCCATTTAAATGGACTCGGAATCGAGATAATCTGAAGTGAATAATCAAGTTGAATAGCATCCTAAATGTACGTCAAGAGGACATCCCACATTATAGAGGATGAGATCTATAAAATTGCTATATTGAATAAGATATGTCATTTGCAAAGATATATTCGAAATTAGAAATTATAGTAGCATTACTTACTCAGTCTCTATTTCATCTATTGATATTAAGCTAATAAACTTTAAGACAAGTTAAAAGTATTATTTCTAACAATTTTACATTCTCATATAGTCTATGAGAGAAGACTTTCATAAACTTTGGAATTATTTGGATTGATTTCATTAAAAGTACTGTACTTCTTTTGAATATATTATAATATTGACCTTAAATCTATAAATAGATTCTACTAGAATAATGTAAAAGAAGGTAAATTTTATTGTTTGTAATAAAACCTATTTATTTTGAATGGATAATACAGTTTCTTCTTTTCGTGCTTACTTAAGTTATATAAGATGGGGCAATTGTATGTTAATAAAGACATATTAAATAAACAAAAGATACAGAGATATATTATAGGTTTCATGCAAGTCAAATTCAAGATAATTAAATACATTTTTCATGAAATGTTTTCAGGATTTTATATCATAGTTATAGATTAAGTTCTCTTTGGTCTATGCTTCAAAGAACAAAATTATTAAGTAATTCATTTCATTAATGCAAATCACCTCCACACTTTTAAATTTTCAATGTCTAAATATAAAATTTTTCAATCAGTTATTATTATCTTCTAGTCGATAATATTAACTATCCAATCTGCTATAAATTATGTTAAGTAAATTAACATAAAATATGCAAGTATAATAAAGCATAATAAAAATAATATTTAAGTTAATTGATGTTTTATTCTGATAGAGATGTAAATTTTAAATTTAATTACATTATAAAATCTATTTAACATAAAATTATTGTTTTGAAATTAAGCAAAAACGTGTATTAAACCTTTGTATTACAAAAGTTTAATTCATGTATCTTATATACTTACTTTCTTGTATAATTTTAAGAATTAATTAATTCAATGTTAATGTAGACCTATTATACACTTATGATATCTCTTAATATTATTAATTTTAATAATAAATGTAATCTGCTTATATCTTACAAGAACAGAATATAATTAAGCTGTTCTCATCTTTCATTTGTATTTAATTTATGCTGATAATAATCAATGACAAAATAAATAGATTTTTATATATTAAATAGTTCTACCTATTATATAACTGAAAAATTTATTAAAAAATACGATTTTTAAATCTGCAACATAAAAAATTTTAGGTATTTGTGCGTGTTCAATACAAAATTAAATACATAATACCACAGTCGTATGATTTTAATTAGTAATTCACTAATTCTTTTTACTTTATTTTAAGTTTTAATATTGTATAGGTTAAGACGTAGAGAATTCGACAAATTTGAAAGCAGTTAAAGCAAATTTTTTAAACTTATTGTAATAACAAATGAGTTAAATAGCCTCAGTGTGTAAAAAGCCGTTAAATATAATACAATATAGTATAGGACCAAATATATATTTAAAAAATAATAATTTTATATAGGCCTATTTATCTCCAAATTTTTGTAGCTTGATGTAAACCTAGAATTTGTAGACTATTACTGAATTATAGGCCAAGATGTATCAATATATTATTATTTTAATTTTTATAATTGACTTACAGTTAAAATGTAAACAATAAAAATTAGATTTTAAAAATAGATCTATTCTATAAGTCAAATGAACACAATAAAATTGTAAAAGCCGTGTAGAAACCGTTAAAAATGTAAATTTTCTCTTGATATTACAGTATAAGCATCATTTTATATAAGTTTAGAAAATTTAAATTGTTAGATTAATATATAGCCTACATCATAAATAAAAGGATCTTTCATTCATACAGAAGGATCAGTTTAATTTAGAGTAGACGTAAATTAAAATTATTAAATCTTTCTCTTAATGATATAAAGAAACAAATGTTCTCAGACCAGTTTATACATATGCTATACATATTTAAGACTGTATTAACTCTGTTAACAGGCTTATTATTCGGTTAACATAAGTTCGATTTACACAGTATTTTCTAAATTAGTCAAATTAAGGTATAAATTAAGGCTTCCTATCCGGTTTCAACAAGCCGGATAAGAAGGATTTAGTAGTTATATCTGTAGATAATTTATAATCTTTGAACAATATCTCTCTGTTAGTTTTAAAGTAATAAGATTCGGCAAGAAAAATAAAATAGATTTTATTGACTTTCTCTAATTTTATCTTGTTATGATTGATTGTGATTTACTGTATATAGTCATAAATTATTATTATTTAAACTTGCATAATTAGAAGACTAGGCCTAATTTATATTATGATGATATATGATTCGTGACTTATTAGGAAATTTATCTAAAATCGAAACTCATAATTAGTCTTCTCTTTTCTCTTCTTTGTCTTTTAAAGTATGAGAAAACAGAGTATTCGGTTATTTGAATCGAATAATCTTCATATGCACATGATATTATGTGATATTCACATGATTATAGGTTACTTATTAAACACCATATGATAATAAAATAATGTATATACGTTATATAATTCTTTTATTAAACATATTGTATGCAGTATTTCGTACTATGTATAAAGAAATATTTTAAAACGTTATCGGAATAAGAGATATTTATTAATAACTGAATTTGCCATTTATAACTTAAAATCATAATAATATCTATATTTAATTTTCCATGTTATTCTTAAAACAAAAAATTTTCTATTATTTCCTTTTTATTTTTATATTATTAAATAATGAAACAAATGTATAATCATGAGAAACTATTTAAGCTTTTATTTTAAAATTATATGTTATAAAATACAAATTTATCAATATTATTTGAGTAAAATAACAGCGAAATGAAATATTTTATATGACATTTTATTTTAGAAAGGAAGATAAGCTTCTCTGCATGTTACTGAAACACTATAGAGAAGCCTTACTTTATGTTGCTTCCTCAGTTTTAACAGCGCTTACTAAATATTATAAATACGTTTTAATTAATAATTTAATCAAACAGTATATAAAAAATATTCATTAATAAAAAAAAGAAATTTAATATCGCAAAAGTAATATTAAAGCATTATTTATTTCTTCATTTTAGTTATTAGATATTGTCTTATAGTCTGTGTTAATTAACACATGGTTAATTTTATTGTTTTAAATTTTAAAATTGTTATTTTAATAAGAAAACAAAAAGACATTAGTATCTAGTAATCTTTTAATTAAAAATAACTTATTAGAAATTATTATTATTATTATTATTTTAATGAAAATGAATTAATCAGTAATTATCGAAAGATTTACAACATTATTTTAATAGCATATTCTTTAATATCCGATATGTTTAAATAAAAGTAAACAATAAAAATTTCTGTATAGTCTGAAATAGAATTTCATACTTATATATTGCCTTCTTATTAGGATTTAACAATCCGAACAATTTTAAAACCGATTATAATTATGTTGCAGATTTTCTGCAAATAAACTTGACAACTGAATTTAATAATTAATAAATAATTTTACTTTGCCGTTAAAAATATTCTCTATCAACAAATTGACAAAAGATTAAAATTTAAATGGAGACTAAAAGCAAAATCTTCAACAATATATGAATTTTTCTTTTACAGAAACATATGCATATGGTTCATTCTATTTTTCTTATTTATCTTTCTTTCTCTTAAGCATAAATCTTTCTATTAGCTTGGTCTTTTTAGATTATAATTTACTATTCATAAACTTTTTAAATTGGAAATACTTCTTTATTTTTCATTATTGCTATTTTCTTAAATAAAAAAAAAATATATTTAAACTTACAATCTTTAAAATTATTTTTATTAAATTTTTTGTAGTTCTATTGAAAATACTTAAATCCAATAGCTACTAGTACACATAATATAGATCTAATCTAAACGTATGCATGTGTATATATTTTTTATCTTATTTATGAATTTTTTATTTAAGCGACAATTTTTCATATGTAAGCAAAGTTTAAATTGTTATAGAATTTGCGAGAGCATATTTGTTTCATACTAAATATCATTTCAAGAAAGGAAAGAAAGCGAATACAATTTTATAAACATTTTTCTTCGGCACTTTAAATTGCTATAGAATTTTCGATATTGTATTTAGATAAAATGTGGTTAGTAAGAAAGAATGAAAAATACGACAATCTTTTTAATTCATTATATTGTCTACTTTAATAAACTTAATTAAATATTTTAAAGCATTCGTGACTTTTACAAATGGTCTTTTCAGTTTAATTTAACCCGACTTCTTTTTTTGACATCACCATATTATTGATCCGCCCATTCTACTTTTCCACCACCCAATGATTCGTCATCCACCAATGAGATATCATCAGTCTAACAATCAACGCCCACTGCTCGTTCGTTTACTCCGCCCATTCGTCAATAGAATGGATTGTTTCGTTGCAGGCCACTGCACTTAATAAACTGGCTTTTTATTCCAAATTATGATTCATCGTCCTCGTTCAATGCATCCATCTCTTACGTAATTAATGTTATTAATTCGAATAATTAAAAACATGATGTTTACAATATACAGTAAGTCGCTAAATTAGTATCAGTTAAATTATACAATAACAAATTAATGAATGATTTTTAGATACTGTACATTTAGATAAGAATAAGCTAAATTTATTTTAAATTTTAAACGAATATTACTAGAATTACTTTAAGTTATAGTGTATAACATGTCACAATTCTATTATTATGTATTTTAAAGTCAAGATTGTCCTAAATCGATTTTAATTCGACTTTTTTAACTAACTTATTGAAATATGCAAGGACAATTTTAAAAATTACCTAATTTGATATTCTTATAATTCGAATTTTTACCCATGTTAAAGTGAAAACGGAGAAACAATTTTTCATGCGTTTTTCCTCGGCAAGAGTGAATTATTGAATGGCTTTACAGCGCTCTTGTTTGAATTAGCTTAACTGTTGTGTAGATTTACATTACCGAATGTCAAAGAGAAATTATTACCATTCATTTGTAATTTAAATAATCTTAACCTAGCAAAAAAATGGGATGTGCGTGCTAACAGGCCTTTTAGTATTGGTCATTGTTGCACCTGCGACACAGAATCCAAACCGAAAACTTTCGAGTAAGACTATTATTATGTCAGACGTGTGATTAAGTTCCGAGTCCATTCGTGACCCCTTAATGGCCTTGGGCAAGAAATGGCCAACTAGGAAAGGCCCAAACATCTGTAGTGACCACTGTTGAGGTAATGGCGCTAGCATCGCATTCTTTATAGTGCACTGTTTTGTCGATAGAGGTCGCCAGGGTGAGCGTCCACTACGGCCGGGAGTGTGTAATTTTGTGTGCAAGTAAGTGTTTGGATACATGTCGACCTTTGACCCGCGACCTCTCCATTTAATTAGCATACGGGGTGAAGTGCTGATCTCGGTCTCGGGTCAACGAGGTAGTGGGAGTCTAGCAGCGATCGGAGTGCATTCAATATAAAGCGTGTTAGAGCAGGTAGGTCATAAAATTTTTACAAAAATATTTTCAACTTCATTTTAATAAAAATAATTCTCATTACGATTAGGACACGTTCATTGCCCTAGTAATAAATAAATTACTTGTTAGAAACGTGCTCTTATTATATCGAGTAATTATTCTTAGATGTCGATGAACTAATCACTATAATTAATAACATTTAACTTAATAGACGTAACATAAATTCCATCTTCGATTGAAAACCGACTGCGATTACTGAATGCACAGGTGCCAGATTAGAACATTTATAGGAGACAAAAATCACTTAGAAGCCATATCGCCCAAGGTATCGAGATATTTATTACTTAATAGATAGACAAGATGTCATTGCGGATGATTATAAAACATAATTGCTTGATGCCATCCATTTAACATTCCTTACATCGTATCAACTTTATTACCTTCGTTCGAACGAAAATCATCATTTACTGAGATATAATTATAATAAATTAATAAATTTTAGCTTTTTCTTAAGTAGGTTTCTGTATTAATTACAAGAAAGATGCACATTTATAACATTGTTGTGTAAGAAAAAGAATTTACTTCTTTTATGGGGAAAAAAATGAAAGTGATGATATAAATGACGATTTTTTAAATATATTTGTTAGCTTTTAAAAGAGTTAAAGTTATTGTTTAAACAGTCATTTAGACGCAGATGAGCTATTTTTCGATTACTTCTATTCCTTTATTCTATTTTAATGGTGATGATTTTGGTTTCAAAATTGCGATGAATGCACTTTTAAATTATAAAAATAAATCGAGGTAAAACTTATTTTATTTTATCTATTCAAATCTTGTACACGATCATAGTACCAGATACAAGAAGGAACACAATCAGTGAGTCAGGAACTGTAGATGCCTATCCCTTCAATCTATTCTTATACCAGGCCCAGTTTACATTGGAGGTGGGATCTTCTTTCATTCTTCCACATTTTTAAATGAAACGAGAAAGTTTTATCTTTCACTATATTTTAAAGATACTTACATCATTTACCTAGAAAACAGCTTTGTTATTATTAAATTTATCAAATTAATAGGTCAATATGAAATATTTTAAAGTTATATTTATATTAAACATTTGCTTATTAATGCCTAAATTAATCCTATAAAGTCAGATCCTACATAACTATATTTCATGATCTTAATATTCGAATATTTAAATATATTTAAATAGGGCCACATCTCTATTCACAGTTTATTACTTTGAATAATATAAAAATAGTCTTTTAATGAATACCGGGTATCTTTCCTGAAAGTAATTTTAAGGAAAAATTTATTGTAAAATCTCAAAAGAGATTAAACTCGAAAAACATGTTTTCTTGACTCTAATAAGGTATTTTATTTCAATTTTTTTTTATTGGAAAACGGAATTTGAGAAAATTTCATTTCAAAATTGTCCTTGTCGTTTGAAATTACACGTTGTTGTAATTATTTCTGAAAATATTCAATTGTTTATCCTCTTTTAAAAATGGAGAACAAAAACGGTAGGCCAATATTCAATCGTTCAAAATAGCATGCTTTTCAAAATTCAAACTGTTAAATTAATTAAATAAACATTCAGATGTTATTTATAAAATTTATCTCCGAAAAATCAAATTTTAAATCATCTAAATTTATTAAAAATTACCTAATAAAATTGAAATAGCTCTAAATTATTCATTAATAAAAGGTTAATTAATTTTAAAAAATTTGTATAGGTTTATATAATAATTCTGATAAATCACTATAAAGATGAGATTTAGTTCATAGTTTAAACTTAAATGAATAGTAAAGGATTATGTATATAAAGTATAAATAATAAAATAAAAATGAATGGATGGATTTAATTGTGTTTTTAGAGTTATGGTGCAACTATATTACTAATTACAAAAATAGATTTATGTTCTTTATTTTATTACATCATTTCTTCCAATATATAAGAAGAAGGGCCAAAAATAAATAGATAGAATAACCGAGAAATCTATCAAATTTTATAAATATATACTCATCGTTCTTTACTCATCAATTCGATAATTAATTCATAATTTACTCACACATTCTTTTAAATTTACGCTTCTAAAATTTATATATTTCTTCTACAGATCTTGTATTTTTATAACAAAATACAGGCTTTATAACATTACAATTTAAAATAATAATGATTACTAGTTTTATATTTTAGATTTCGTTAAAATAAAATACTTTAAAACAGAAATGTTTTTTAGATTCTTTCCTTACATCTGAAAAGATAAAGCCTATTTATTTCTTTAGATGTAAAGATTATGTAGGAAAATTCCTGTAGGATTAGAATTTAAACTATGAATTTCTATTGTTTAAAAATTTAAGGCATAATTCTTCAATGCATAATTAAAACAGAAATAATTTATTAGTTTAATAAAATCGATAAAATATTTTTCTTATCGAAGTAACAATTTGTAATTTAGATCGAACGCCTACTGTTTTGATGAAACTGTCGATTTTTTTTTTATTTTTTTATTTTTCTGGTGGAAGTATAAATGATTTTGTAATTAATCTTACTTATTTATGAGTTAAATGCATCTGCCTAAACTAAAGCAATAACTAAAAATTTTGTAGATAAGTCACTCTAAATAATTGCTTTATAAAATGATTCATATCTGTATTC
This sequence comes from Centruroides vittatus, assembly GCF_030686945.1. NCBI lineage: Eukaryota > Metazoa > Arthropoda > Arachnida > Scorpiones > Buthidae > Centruroides > Centruroides vittatus. Next base: position 1,736,372 of record NW_027122256.1, on the reverse strand, counting down.
TTTTTTTAAGATGACGCGAGATAATTAGTAGAAACGAATAGTGTCAAATTTTCTGATTATTAATTAGTCCTATTAATTATTGTCTAATATAAGAAATTATCTCCATAAACAATGACTATTTTTCTTTTAAGACACCAGTTAATTTCAAGGTTTGATTGCCAAAGTAAATTGAGTAGTGTTTTAAAAACTGTTTTTTTTTTCAGTAATGTTTTTATAATAAAGATAAAACAACAAAAGAAAAATATTCACTCGATTGATATTTATAACTTTGTAACTTAAATTATTGACAAATTAATTAAACATTTCTATGATTTTGTGTTGTGTAATTAATTGTTATTCTATAACTTGGGTTCTACTTAATAATTAGGCTATAATTTTAAACGTAAAAATTGCTGTTTTGAATTTAATTATTAAAAAAAAAAAAAATACGCGAAATTCAAGATAGATTAAGCTGTGAATTAATTTGAAAATTACCTTTGCGTTAATTAGAAAAAGAAAAAATTCCGAATTTGGTATCCTTTATTTTTGGAATTTATTAATCTATTGAAATGCACATCCGTTTGTCACATAGCAATTATTATACCTGTTGTTTATATTTCATCCAGTCTTAAGGATATTCTTTTCTAGTAATTTAATACGCTGTATGTATAAACTGTATAAGATTAAAGCGACAACCGTTGATGGATTTAGGGAGACATTTATGGAGATATACAAGTGAATGATGGTACGAGGACCGTGAAGTGTCCATTAGCCGAAGTTGCAAATTCATCAGAGCGAGACTCAAAGACCACCTCAAGGTGATGTATCCGAGAACATAAATATAAGGTCTAGATCACGACCTTGTATTTCCATGGTAATATTTTTGACGTGGTCCAAAGCAGACCTTGAGCTACGAGGATCTGCAATATTTGTTAAGTAGTTTGTTAGAACAACGTGTTTTTAATTTCAATGCTGTATATATACTCAGCCGAGATGATGAATTATGGCATTCTGTTAAAGAAACAACATAAAAAATTCTCTATTGAGCGAGTACTTAATCATAATTTTTAACAGATTTTCAGCCTATACCATAAAGTAGTCTACTACTGTTAAGCAGTGATATTCTATGGAGGCTAATGAAACAAACAGATCTTTTTTAAAATCTATTTTTTTTTTTTTTTTTAAATAGTAAATTCTTGTAACTATGAATCCATTACGAACCAGTTTTAGATAACAGCGATTTTTCTTAATTATTATCGGTGCTCAGATAAATTAAGATAGCATAGAATGTTGCAAGTTAAGTGGCATTTAGCGTAAGACTTGTCGCATTATGTGTGGAAAACTATGTGAAACAAAATGTCAGTAGAATCTTCGGTTCATCAGATGACAGATTTATGGTAAATCCCCCGCCGTTCCCATCCCGATTTACGACTATTGGGGGAGGCGAAACGAGTCACGCAATCGGGGGATACATACCACCTGGTGACGTCACAACGGGTGTCTACTTTTTTCCAATAGCTAACAGCTCAATTTGTGGCCTTATTCCTTTATGTTTTCGTGCTTCTGCTTTCTGAAAGTTCATTAAAGTTCATAAAGTTGATCGTACCTGATTAACTCTTTTATAATATTTTAAATACGTTAGACGTTTTCTGTTCAAATCATGAAGACCTGTACGTAGGAAAAATTTAAAAAATGTTAATTCTATTGATGGAAAATTCATGCAAAATAGGTATATAACAATAGATTATTATTAAAACGTTTTCCATAATTAAAATCTTATTGAGAGTCTTAAGAACAATAGTTTTAGTAAACATTTTAATATTTATGAATTGGGATGCATCACGCTATTAATAATAGCCATAAAAAAAGAATGAAGTGTCAGAAGTAGACGCGATGTGCGTCCAACTGGAGTTATGGATGACCTTCTGAGTTTTCTTTCCACCCCTAGCTCCATGTGTCTTCCTCATTGGACAAGAAGGAAGAATACTTAATGGATTCTTTTTTCAGCAATATTTAATTGATGAGATAGGAAATGAATATTAATAATAGTCAAGAGATTATGTGCTATCTTAATTTGTTGTTTTAATCAAATGCTGCAAAGTCGTGGCGACTTAATTAAGTTTAATTTGATTAATGAATATTTTTCGATGTAAATTTCTACTTATATTTGATTTAAATTAGGAAATTTTACAGTCGTATTTGAAACTGGTCGTTTATTTGAATGTTATTTTTACTTTTTGTGGATGTTTACGCGTTGTATTGTGAATAAAAGTAAATTGTTTACGAGAAAACTTCTAATCCCTCTAGTCAGACAAAACAAGTTGTTTTCAGAAGACACTTTCTATTCATCTTACAATGAATTTTAAGTTTTGAGAAAGTCTATCTTCGCTATTTCTTACAGAAGTGTTTCTCCCTAAAGAAGTTCCATTCTATTTTCTTTGCTCAATTCCTTCTTTTCTGCATTTCTTCGGGCAACATAACATTTCTATCTGACCATCGTGCAATAAATGTTGGTTATTTCACCTTATCTCTACATTATGGGATCTCATAAGATCTACAATGATATACGGAGGTGCATTGCTTGACTTTTGCTACAGAATTGGTTACAGTCATGTACGATGGAGAAGCCGACCTGTTTTATGTATGAACTTCTCGCCAGTACACGTTGAAGGAGAACCTGCCCTTAGGACACCGTGGGATAGGGGAAGAATAGATAGAACTAAGCGGGAGCTGGATCACCCCTTTCAGCATCCACTGTGTACTTGGTAATGGTGCTACAAATTTTCTTTACGACTCGACCAAGCTTGTCCGAAGAGGGACGGAGTCTTACGTTAAGGGTTTGATATTTCAATTCGTTCATCACCCCTAGGGAACAATAGATAAACTCTTCAGTTTCTTTAGTCTGAGAAATGTATTTGTTGCCAAAAGGGGGTGTACTTTTTGAGACTTGTAAAAAGAAATAGAAAGTGGTCATAGCTCGCGTCTTTAGAGGAGGAACAGACGTTTCCCCTGGAGGGATCGTGTGGAGAGTTACAGATGCAATTTCCTCGCCGCCTCCCCCTGTGATTTAGGTAGAAAGGACGACCAACGACAAATCCTTCGAGTCATAAATAAGCTTGTTGATTGGAACGATCCCTCCTTTCTAAAATGTCGAAATAGAGACAAGTTGTTCAAAAGTTCAGAAGCTAGACCCTATATAATTTGAGAACACGTCGCTGCTCTGTCATTCTTACATATCAAAATGACGAAAATGTCTTTCATTTGTTTAACTGATCCTCTACGCACGTTACGTGACATAAAATTACACTTTTCTAATGGAAACTGGTTAATTTTGACAGCATTAAAAAACTAAAAGATTTATTGTTTTATAACTGGGTCGAACCTTGACATATTGATATGAAAAAATTTTAGAAGTTTTGTAATTAAAAATATCAGCTAAAACGCTTTTGTCACGCAATGTTTTCTGAGTAAACAACGATAAGTTAATAATCACTTAGTCCTTTAATTTTATTATATTTATTTTGTATAATTTATATAAATAGCTTCGTTTAAGGTCAAGAAAAATGATTTCAGATAAGAGAGAAAGGTTAGTTATGCGCCCTTTTAACATGTCGATGGTGGGGTATAAAAAAAAATCCAAGTAATAATAGTCCTACTGTAGTTTAGAAGCGGCCGTATTATCATTGTTGTGAAATGATAGTGTATTTTCTGGATGACGAAACTTGGCACAATCCGAGATAAAAGCAGAATCTAGACGATGATTATAAGGAAGTAGATTTATATATTTAAGACAAGCTGTCTAATGCATTGGCCGATTTCTCCATGTCTGATTTCGCGGGAGAAAAGTTCTGCTATTTTGACAACGGGGTGTCACCCTGTCACTTTGGATAACAGGTCCGGAATCACCAAAAATGACAGGCTTTTTTGCTTGGAACATTGGATGCACGCTATAAAACTGGTTCTGTCGGTTCTGCTCGAATCAGATGTAAAGAAAATAATAATGCGTTTATAATTGAAATCGAAGGTCGTTAATTTACGATCGAAGGTTAGCGATCGATTATTTTTGCACCGAGTTTATGTCTTACCTTCGCTTTCGAATGTTTCTTTTTTTTCCTTTATAAAACACGTTCCCTCGCAATATAGATTAATATCTAACACGAAAATTTACGAAAATAACTGGAAGATATCGACTAACGAAGAATCGAGTTAAATATTAGGCTAAATACGAAAAGGAAGAAGTATTTCGAGTCGGGATCGAACGGTATCATGTCGTGATTTATCCCTCCCAAAATTAGCAAATCAACAAGTAGAGGAGGTCAGCGAACGGGTATACTAGATGTCGATAGCCCAATTGACTAATGTGGTTGCCATTATTACGTAGACACGAACCATCTTTCGTGATGTGTAAGCCACCTCCAAATCTGCACTGCAGGCCCCTTTAGGGGACATACATTGTTGCATATCAATTACTTCCGTGCATGTTTTTGGAGTAGAATATCGGGGTTGTTATATTCATCCATCATACATTTCTTTACCTGCCTTCTACAACGTCGACCTCATCTTTCACAGGCTATCAATTTAATAATATTCTCCTGTTATTATGATCTATTTACTGACTCGTTGCATCCGACAATTATTCAATAGGAGATGCCCGTTTCTTTCTCTTTTTTTTTTTTCTTATAAATTAGCAAGAACCGAGATGTTGCTCTTCTCGTTGTTAATGACAGAATTTACAACTGAATTAACGTTTAAAAAAATGGTTTTTAGCTTTAACAAAATAGCTAGCAATCATAATTATACGACTTACCGGACTACGCCTATAGGATTAAAGTACTAGACCTTAGTAAAAGTCTAGGAGGCTTAGATAAAGTTAGAGATTTATAAGTTGATTAGCCATTAAATCTTTAGGTGCCATTAAATTCCATCGTAGCCCGAAGGGATAGTTCGTTTTCGAAATACCATTCGACGCGTAGGTCCATATATTAATTAAGACGAGAAAAATTTTTGTAAGAACGTATCAATCTCGTCGAGTTAGAGTTGTCAAAGTACAAAAATTTATATAAAATAATTGCAAATAATAGGTTTTTCCCCGAAAGGATCACGACTCGTTTGACTTCAACATTTATTTAAATTAACCGGAACGACCTACACTATGTACCGTATAATAATGGTATAATAATACAATATACATATATATAAAATGTACATAACGCCTATAAATACATTCCTTTTTTTAATTTAACAAATGGTATTTGTTCCAATTTTGTGCTTCAATCGTGCGAAGTGTGAAGAATTCATAAATATTATGTTTGTAATCATGTAGAAAATCGTGCCTATAATAAAACAAGTCGAATCTCGTGTACTGTAAATCGACTCTGCAATGACACAAATCGTAGTTTATTCAAATGTGTCACGAAATGTTTAGTGAGAATTTCGTGATCACCCCAAGCATCCGAGTTAATCTCTTCGAAAAACTCTCGTTTTTTACTTTAGACTATTTGAATTTGAATTTAAAAAAAAAAATTCGTGCCATACTTTTACACGAATAAAGATATATTTTATACACGTGTGTTTATATTGTCTGTGTCTATACACACACACACACACATATTCAACAAATAATAAATATCGATTACATTTATATTTTTTAAAAAAATGCGACAAATTCCAGAGAGTGTCGAAAGCGTAAATAAGCTATCATTACTCTTAACCGGTGCAAGTATACAGGGGGATGGATGACCACGTTTATTAGGCACATCACGTGTGTTGGCATGGATACCAGCTTCGTTGCTTCTGCATATGTCCGTTCGGTGTCGCTACTGAAAGTATTCGGTTGACATTTCTCGATAGTAAACTATGGATACTTAAACCAACAATATTAGGTAGGTGTCGATAGTTCATTTTAATTATTTTACGTCACCTTCATTAGTCCCAATCAAATCTTACCTATTCGTAGAATTAGCCAATTAAAATTGTCAGCATCTCGACTATTCAAAGATAAACAAAGAAATTTTTCATTTCGAATTAATCGATTATTTATACTCTCTTCTATATATATAAACTATGAGAAATGATGTTTCTAAAGCATTTTTTGTATACTTTTAAACATTTTTACTCAATTTATACATTCTTAATAATTTCTAATGAAATTACAGAACGATTTTATAAGCTAGATAAATTGTATGAAACGTTTACTATAATTTATTACAATCATTCGAATTGTTAAATTACATTAGAAATCTATATTATTAATACATTTAGGCCTACCCGAAATTTATACAAATTGTTGTTAATACAGAGAAGAGCAAATATTTAACGATATTGTTTTCGATTTACCTGATAAAGTACATAAAAAAAAAATAAGTAAATTATTATTAATTACACAAGTATAGTATGTTTTTAATTACAGTTTGCTATTAGTCTTAGAAATTCACATTAAAAACTGATTAAAAACTAAGAAAATAACCTGTCATCAAAGAAAAATACAAAGAAAATGTTTATTTTGGGAATTTCTGCTTGACAAAATCTACCTATAAATTTGTTTTTACATTGAAATTATGTTACTATCTTCATTCTAATCCCATAGTTCTTCATATGTTAAATTAATTAGCCTATAATTTATTCGTTGAATCTTTGTGATCTTATAATTAATTCATTTTCAAAATTGCTGCTTAAAGAAAGAACATTTTTTTTTATTCTAGTCTTGAACTTATTCGTATAAGTTCAAATAAAAAGCGTCAAATAATGTTTAAAATGTAGCCAGTTGCGGAATTATGTATTCGTTATCTTATCTCGTCGTTTGTCTCATGCATACTTAATTCAAAAACGTATTAGGCTTTTATGATTGAAGCCGTAGAAATAACTATGGCTGTTATCGTAAAAAAAAAAAACAAAAAAACAAGCAACCATATTGTTCTACGGCATTAGTTCTTATTACATAAACAGTAAATCTGTGTTTAAAATATTTAAATCTGAGATTGATGTATTAGTATAAAAACAGATAAAATACGAAACGACTCCTAATTTTTAGACAGAAAACGTCAATGATATATCATTTTTATTTTAATTTTAGAAATTCGTACTGAAAAATATTACATTTCTAATATAATTTACAGCTGTATAAATGCCCATTAGTATAGTATAATCACAAAATAATGTTTCGAATTCATAAGACAAAGAAGAGAATAAAGACTTTTATCATCTAAAACTGGCTTTCGAGCTAGTCAAATCTTTAAAAGAAAAGGATTTTACACCTCATATTTTTTTTCTTTAGTTATATATATATATTTTATTTACTTTTTTCTGCAACTTTTAAATGTTTTTTAAGCTATTTTATCAAATAATATTTCACTAAAGTGGGTTATAAAGATAAACTGATCAACTGAAACTTACAAAGCCGAAAAGGCCTATGACTAAATTCGGGCGTAAAAAATATCATCGGATATATTTAAATATAGATCACGTGTACAAATTGTATATAGATGTTCTTGGAGTTATAATATATCGATTTCAATATTGTTTAAATAGTCAATTTGAATTTCTTAGAAGACATTTTCTGAGAATTTATCATCATGGAAATGTTCGGATTTTGCCAAAAAATTTTACAAGTTTTTAATAGAAGATATTAATAAATATTTAATGAACTTTTCAATAGGAAATTTCCCTTTGTTTATGAAAAAAAAATGACTCGGTAAATAGTCAGATATTCAATAGACTTAGGCTAGACTTTAAAAAACTATTCATGTATATAAAATAAAATAAAATAATCTGCTTTTATGAATATACAAATCTTAATTTCAGTCTTTATTATAGGAAATTTTAAATTGCCTACAGTATTTTACACGTATTTATTAAATAAAGCATTGACTTCATAAATTTACATTTTTTTATAATGAAAATAATTAAAATTTTATTATTAACTTTATATATTAATTTATAAAACAAAAAGTTTTAAATCAACATTTAATGTTTACACAAGAAATTATTCGGAATAAATATTAATTTAATTAGCAAATTGTGTGTATAAAACATTTCTATGCTTAATTACTTGAACCACGTACTCAATATAGACGAGTTAGTGGAAATATTTTAATAGTTTCAATAAAATGAGTCGTAGAATTTATAAATTTTTATTATTTATATTCATTTTTTTTAATATAAAGAAGAATTTATAACGAATTTATCTACACTTTAAGGAAGGAAAAGTATATAAAAATTACACGTGATGTAGCTTAATATGTTTTCAAATTGTTTAAAATTCAATATTTTTCAGAAAATTTTTAACAGATTCTAAAGATTTATAAAAGTATTTTTTAAAATTTAATCTTTTGATTATCTCAGGGAAAAAAAGGAAAGAGAGAAAACTCACTGAATAGGTTAAAATTTGATGTATAGCCTTTGCTAATACTCATACAATGTTGTTTGTATTGTATTTTATTGTCGAAGATATTAAATTATGGAGTTTGATTTTTATTTATTTATTAAATTTTGACTGAATGATTTCTTATTTTCCACTTTCTTTTGTTAAATTCTTAGAAATTTTCGCTTAAATGAATAATAAAAGGATTTCAGATTAAAATATGAATAAATTTAGAAAATACACAAAATGAAACACGAGTGAATAAATGGATGCTGATAAAAATAATAAAATTAATGTTATAATGGATGCGTAAAATTCATAATATAATATTTTTAATATTATAAAATCTGGGTCTAAGTTTATTTCATTACGTAGAATTCTCATTCTCCGTAATGAAACTAATTCTAGAAGCATAAAAGTGCATTTAAAATCATTATTTGAGACGTTCTTATAGGCCTACCTAGATTCGGTTTCTTTATATAAATTCATTCTTCCTTGTCAGCCTAATTGAACATATTTTATTGGCTCGAGGATTAAAGTTCTTTATTATTTAAGATGTTTTTAATAAGAAAATAACCGAAAAGCAGGGTAATTGTTAAAGTTTACAGCATTATACAGCCATAAAATATTGATATTATAAAAAGGTTTCAATCTTCTTACATTTTACAGTTTAAGAAATAAATATGAAATATAATTTTTCATTTAAAAGCGAAGTGAGAAAGATAATAAAAAAGTTATAGAATCGCTCAATAATACAGTTTTATTGAGAGATTAAGGAGAGAGCGAAGATTCGAAGTAATGACATCTCCATTGAAGTCGATTTAGAAAGTTTCTTAATGAAAGATGGACATTAGAATACCTAAGTTTGTACGCTTATCGATTTTCACATCTACAATTTGGGATAAACCAATTGAAGTTTCTGTCTAAATTACATTAGAAAGTGTTAGGGCCAAGCATTGGAAAGATGACAACTCAATCGTTGTGGTTACCTGCAAGCTTTATCTCTTCCTATTGTTAATGATGGTGGAATGAGAATCTCAAAACACTACGTGACAGCATAATTGCCGCCGTTATTAATATAAGCAGACAACATAATAGAGCGCCCATATGATGTTTCTATTATAGTGCAAGTTAGGGAAAGCTCCGTCGTTTATGCGGAACCCAGGACCAATTAAGTAGTACCAATGGTGCATATATATCTTCACTATAACAGGCTTATTAGATGACCCTGTCTCAGCCCTAATTTCGTGTGTATTTTGTAGCACGGTCAAAACCCCGTTTGCCATTATAGAGGTCCCAACCTTCAGTAAAATGGTGGAATTAGACGGGAAATCACACCCTGTCTCGTTTGACCTCATCACTACTCGTCAGCTAGCCGTGTATGCTCGTAAGTGGATCTAAATGCAATCATTAAGGTCTGCGCTGTTGGTTCTGAAGCCGGATATATGAGCAAAATAATTACATTAGATCAGTAGACCTATCTAAGAGCCTTAGATAATTACTCTTTCCTTTATTGCAATTTCGGTTATTAATCGAAGTTAAAATAACTCTATTTAAACTTGCTGAAATTTTCTCGAAATTACCATCTTGTACAAGATGGAAAATTTATAATATAAACACTGTTGACTTCATTTTCTTCTTTACCAGTGATGGATTGCCTTAAAATACGAGCTTATACAGTTTTCGTGTAATTAAATAAGCCGAATCATTTAGCTTAGTACAGTCTTTAATAAGAATTAAGAATAATCGTATACAAAGAGTAGAAATTAAGCGTCAAAAAAGTCCTTGATCTCACTCATTCCAACTACGTCAATTGAATATTACATGAGGCTATTAAGCTTTTAATGTCTATCACACGAATAGGCCTGCCCGGAATTCACTTTAAAACTCGAAAACGTTTAGAAATCTTGTTAACTTAACAGATTACACCCTCCTTACTTCTCTTCGACATTAAAATTAGATAGTTCGCGAGGAATTCCATTATTTAACTTAAAGGAAGCAATAAAGATCGTTAAGTTACGAAATTAAACGTTTCAATTGTAATCCACTATTAAACAAGATACAATTCGATTTAATTATTCCAGTCTTGGCTTAATAACGATTAAGGCAAAGCTTAAGATTACGATAAAATCCCGTTAGAAAGCATCTCTTCTTCTTTTTTATTTGCTTCCTACAGAATGCAAGCAAGACTCAAAGTAGATATAGGGCTTGGTGGTTGGTTTCGTCGATTTAGAATTCGAGGATCATTTCGGTGTTCGCCAATAACCGTAGCTGCACAATGCAAGTTGTTTCCTTTCACGTGATATTTTCGCCCGCGGCTATTGGTTATCATCCTTTTGTTAACTTCGATCTGGGAGATTACTGGAAACGAATTATTGATCGTTTCTGAAAAATGTCGACAGACCAATAACAGACACGCCCTCTATTGCTCGTTTTTGACGTCGACCATTTTTTTTTTATTTTCTCCGCCGTCCCAAAATGCAAGCTTATTCGTATTCATTCTTGTAAAAATATTCATATTTTAATTTTTAAAACGTAGTATTTTCGAAATTTCATATTAATAAACGAATAAAAGCGAGAAAATAATCGTTTCTACTAAAATAAAACTCATTTAAAAAGAACGATTCGTTAGACTTTTATGTATAAAAACCGTGTAAAGTTTACAAAACCTCCAAATTATGGTGTGGCTCCCTCATCAAGGGGCGGTGCGAGGTATCAAGAGGGCCTCAACTTCCCTCTATAAGCCTACTCTTAGAAGAGGTGAGATCAGAGGCCATCTAGGGGTATTATAGGTGATGGTTTTGGATAATTTATAGTGTCCACTGCCGGGACCCGGCTCCGGCAGCATTTTTATCCAGCTGCAAATAGCTGCGAACTAATATCGTACTAATCTTTATTCTAACTAAATAAAGAAATTTTACGGCTTTTATTTTGTTGGTTTTATATTAAACCTAAATAATATTTTACTACAGTAATAAAGAATTATATATAAAAATCGTTTTTTTAAAAAAAAAAATATAAAAACTATCAAGAAGAAAATGTATTGTGAAATTTCGGTTCACATTAAGTTTAATAAATCATATTTTAAAAGTTTTATAAACTTTCCATAATACACATATAAAATGCGAATAAACTATTAAATTTTAATAGATTCATTTATTTAATATAAAATCAGAAATATAATAATACAGTTTATAAAATTAATATTCATTTTCATTTCTCTTTTCTGTTCGTAGATGGCGCCACCGATCAAGGATTTTGGGCTTTGTCTCCATTTTCTTAATATATATATATTTTTTTCTTTTTTCTTTTTCGGAAAGATTTTTTTAGAAAAAATCTCACGAAAAAGTAACAATCGATTACTTATAACGGTAATTAAAAGAATCTAATTACATTTCGGATCAATTAATAAATGATAAAATTTATGCGCTATCTTATCGCCGCTTGATCTTTCTAAAGAGTTAATTCTCTTACAGTTTAACAATATGTAATAAATATTATTATTATATTTTTTACGAAGTGGTTTATAGATATTTTATTGTAGTTTTTACAGCTTTATGCCGTCATATTTTACTTATTTTCCTCCGACAACAATCGACTTAAACGAAAGATGACGTTATATCGGTTGAAAAATAATTGATAAACACCATTCTACAAGAAGTTTTTATATAAATAAGGAATTTCTACATTTTTTGAATTAAAACTCGGCTAATCATGTAATTTATTTTGTTTTTTTCGTATATAAAAGGCGCGCTATATTCTAGGAAACTTCGTTAGCCTATGTTAAACTATAGAAGTTATTTGTTATTGTAGTTTTCTAGATGCATCAATTAGCAAAGCGATTATAAAATGGTCCGAAGAGACGAATGGTCCGGAACCTTAATTTTCATTTGTTATATAAGAATATCTGTCTCGGATCTAAGATCGCGGTCTTATGATAATGTTTTACCAAGCGTATTAAATGTCGTGCTATATGTCCACTGCCAGAGATATACATCCGATGTCCGTTAAACAATAGACTAAGCTTTCGGAGTGTTTAAAACTGTTAATTGAGCTAGAATATACTTCCCGGATGTGATATTCAAATAAAGTAATGGTTACGTGAAATAAAAGTCGACGGGAAGTGGTCATCTGCGGCTCTATTTCGTCCGGCAATTGATTCCTAAAGTCTGATTTCGTGACACGGACATCTGCATTTTGCTTTAAATGTTTGTCCTGAGGATGTGAACAATCGTTTCCTGTTAGTTACTACTTTGTCTCTAGATCTTTTTGTTTACATTAGAACAGTTCGAACACGAAATCTTTGGTTCCATCTGAGCGGAAGTTACTATAGTAGAGACATTATTTACGGTTCGTGCGAGTAAAGCGTTAATAGAATATCTAAACTGTTTCGTTTAAATAGGATTTTCGACTTTTTCTCTCTCGTTTCTTACTATTTTAAAATGGATAGATTAAGATTCTAATATAACCATCTTGGAATATTTTGCTATTTGTTGCTATGGTAACAAATTCGATGGGCGTGTATGACAAAGGGGTTAGTCTGCGACACATGGACGCGAAACACTCGATATCAGATAAATTGACGGTTCCTTTTTCGATTTTTCACGGACGCTATTTCACTCTCTCACGATAGAAACCAGTTTGAATCTGGGTAGAATTTAAATAAAATTCTCTAGAAATATCGTGTGATAAACAGGCGGATGGAGGAAAGAGTACAGTGCGGTACAGTACAGCACGTACTACCAGTAAATTGCTGTAACTGAACAATAAAGGAAATTTCTGATAGTTTTAAAATGTGTTTAAATCTTATCAAAAACATTTCAAGTGTAATTAAAGACATCCTTCTATGGTCCTTTCCATCCTAAAATGCGCGACTGAGGGAAATGAATCTAGACACGAAGTCGCCTTACTGGCGACGTTGTCCAACTGAGTACATGTGTTTCTAATTTTCTGTCAACTTTGTACAGAGACTGAAAGACTGTCACCCGATATGGAAGCTCCTATTTATTACAAATTTGTCTGCCGACTAATTGTTTTAATTTCGTTCTTTGATGATTTCTCAAAATCCTCTCTTCGGGCATTATATTTTATTGGAAATTTAGGCTACCGAGTTGTTACTGCAAAATTTAATGAAATTGCAATTAATTTTCATTTTATCTCGTCTACTTATCATTATGATAGGCTTAATAGGATGTTAAATTCGTATTATTTCTTCAGTTTTAATCTACTGCAATAATTTAATCCTGACAAGTACAATAAACCAAATGACAATTTTATCTTGTTCGGGATAATTTTATCTTCGTAAGGGCAAGTATGATCTAAAAATTCCTTTCATATAAGCTTTTTATGACTAGCATCTGATCTGAATTTTAAAGATTTTTAATATATCACAAAGCAGATTAGTGTTATTTATTCGCTACGCTTACTGTTATTTTTGCGCCTATTTTTTGGATTATAATATAATAAACCAATGAAAATCTAACCTCTCATTTTAAATAATAAATTTAATAAATAAAAAATAAATCGAATTCATTTTTTTTTTTTTTTGCTAAAATATTACTGTATTGTTGCTAGATTTGTACCAAACACACGTTGCTGTTGATATTAAAAAAAGAAAAAATAGTGAATTTAAAAAAATATAAATATATTAAAATAGAACGAGAATATTTTTATTAGATTTTATTTTAAAAATCCTATTAATAATAATATATTTTATTCGGTTTAAACGGGAAATGTACAGGTGATAATTGTAAGTTAGGCTTTGCTAATGAAAATTTTTTTTTCTGTAGGAAAAACACGACATTTTTATCATTTCATTATGTTATCGATTTAGTTTATAATTTATAAAATATTAAGCATTATGATAACCAGTAATATTTAAATATATAACTCGATGTTAACGTGTCGAGTAGACTTAATACGAAGTTAACTGATGATACGAATGGGAAAGAATTATTCATAGGGAGGAAAATCTGAATAACTATTCAAATCTACGAATGAAATTGCATGTAAAATCTTATTCCAAGTTCTAAAAAAAAGTTCTAAATTCTTATTCTAAGATGTAAATTCTTTGATTTCCGTTTCTGTATAACGTGACCGATAAAGAATATTTTATTCTATGTAAATTTTAAAAATCTTAAAATCAAATTTTCTGATTTTGAAATGAAGTAAATGATATTATGAGAGTTTAATTTCAATTAATTTGCATATTTTAAGTGTTATTAAATTTTAAAATATGAAAAATTATTTACTGTTTTATTCATTATTTTTTTTTTTCAGTTTTGCATTCAATAATAATTCCGAACAAAATGAGGAAGTTTTAGTCATTTCGTATAAAAAGGTAAATATAAATTTTGAGAAATTTGTAAAGATTTAATGTCTCATAAAAGTTAAAGTATAAGAAATGCCGAAGAAGATAGGATATAATAAACGTATGGGCTAATAAAAATACTAAATATAACCTGCATTATGAATACAGTCGGCATTTATATTTAGAATAAGTACAGTACAATCTATTCAAATTGCAATCGATTATTTTACACTTAATTCCCATTTTTGAAACAAATTTAATTCTTTGAATAATAAATATCTAGCTAAAACAAACATATAAAATGTCCTATAAATGCATAAACTATTTTACGCTCGAATGACTTTTAAAAATAGTCCTACAAAGCATAGGCCTAAGCTTCAATTACAACAATAGATTTGTAATTTTCTTCATTACAGGAATGTATTTTTTTTAAACGTGATTTGCTTAGAATTAAAGAGGAAAAATAACTCTGAAATGCAGAAGACATTACTCTGCATTAAAATGATTTACCGTAAGTAATACGTGTTTCTGAATATTTTATATAAATATGCAGAAATATGAGTTAATCTAGGATACATGTTCTAACAAATAGTCATGTGAAGCATGAAAAGTGGAGTTATCGACTGTTCATCCTACGACTTTTCTTAAACTCTTTTTATAGTCTAATTATAGTGCAAAGACTATAGAACAGTTCAAGCATTTTTACGACGATTATATGCTTTATTAAATATGCATAAAGGTTAAGAAATAGACCTTATTATCGGTTCATAGCCTTTACGTTAAATAAGGTTATGAACTGATAGGAAATTAAGCAGTTAGAATTTACATATTGTATAACTAGTTTCTTTTTTTAAATGCAATTTGTAGCTTATTAAAACATTAATGTTAAATGTAGAATATTATGAGCTGCTGGAATTTCTACCAAAAAATTTGATTCTGTGAGGGGTAACATCTGCTTTCCTATCTAAATAATTCAGTTCTAAATAATTAATGAAAAGTGGTCGAGAGAAGCTAAGTTAACGATGAATTTACATATTTCAGAGTGATAGATTGTCATTATTATTTTATGAGAAAATTAAAGAATAATTTAAATATTTATTTTTCGTAATTTGTAAGACAATCCACTAGATTTTTTTTAAAAGATTAAAGCATATTTGATGTTATGGAAAGTATTTGGCGAATTTCTAAGACGTACTGTACAAATAGGCTATGTTAGATCAATACGTACGAATTTTAATAAAACTTCGAGAACATAATTAAAAATTTAGTTTGCTAAATATTAATTTATAAAAGATTGTGACTGAAGTAAATTTTATAGAAAATGAACTGTGAAATTTGTTAAAAACAAAGTAATAAATTTACGCCAGGCCAACGTAGAAGATGCGAAGACGGAGGATAATTTGAAGTTGTGTTGTCGATTGCCGATAATGAATCTCATTAAAATTCCTATTTGGCATTAGACTAATTATCTGGAGATATCAAAATAACATTTTAGAACAAATTTTCGAAAATTTTTACTCTGGCAGAATTTGACTTTTTTCTCGACGTTCAGTGTTTCTTAGGCCAATTAGTCAAAGTTATCGCGGAAACCGATCTAAGCGGTGAATACAGGGGACAACCCCTTTCACCATCCGATCACGTTTTTGGCGGGTGGGTCCGTCTGCGTATTTAGGCGAATGCAGCCTTATCGTGGTGAAGGAACGTGATAACTGCAACGTCAACAATGATTCATTAGTTGTCGACTATGAACGAGCCTGATTCAGATACCATCTCAGGCTGCGATTGACGGCAAGCAGGCCAGTCGATAACCACTAGGCCTACGTCAAATCACGACATCTCCGTTGAGATAAATGCCGACTGGATATCTCTGTGTTATCCTACTGGTAATAGTTCATCTTAAAGCACATTTAAGAGTCTTTGCTCTTTGGAAAGAGCCTATCCTGTTCAATTTAAAATACAAACATTTGATGTGGCCTCTCGACTGTTTGTTATTGCCTTGGGTAATTGCTGATAGGC
Source organism: Centruroides vittatus (assembly GCF_030686945.1). Lineage (NCBI taxonomy): Eukaryota > Metazoa > Arthropoda > Arachnida > Scorpiones > Buthidae > Centruroides > Centruroides vittatus. The sequence goes on along the minus strand of NW_027122256.1, from coordinate 1,719,708 downwards.
TAATCTCTTTCGATATTTTTCATCGAGAAGAGATTCCGACGCTAATACAAATGAAAGACGAAAACTAAAAGCGTCGTTTTCTGAAAGTCAAAACTATCTCCGGATCGGGCGCCATCAAAATTTAACTTCGATTTATAGTTATTTCTCTCCTAAACTAATTAAACCTGTCAGAAAATTGCTCTCTCCGACAATTCCAGTCAATATGTAAGACTGTAAGCCTTAGTTTCAGGAAACCATTGGATAATTCAGTCGGGGATTAATAAGCGGCGGAATGTCACAATTTCCCGCTTAGTCTTTCCTCTAATTAACCGAATTAATTAATTTTATAGATTCGAATTCGTCGGCGTAATTACTTCTGTACGAAAAGGTAGGATAATAAAATTGCCGTTTTTCTCCGAAATTACATTTTTCGAACAAAAATGTATGGAGCTACGGGTGTAATTGTCATTTTTAGCTTTCCTTAAATTTTTTTTAAACACTTCACGCATTATTGATGAAGCCGCGTATTTTCCTGCCACTGTTTTCCAGAAATGGGGCTTTCTTCTTCGGTAGAAAACAGCCGTGAAATCTTAAAATCATCGGTAAGTAAATATATTACGAATGGTTACTAAATCTCATCCAATCTCGGATTCTCTAGCTGATTAATTTCAGTCTCTTTGCTCCAAAATCTATCAAGCTTTACATTTAAGGAATTATACAGAGTTTCAATGGCATTGATAAAATAACCTTAAAAGAATACGCATGGTTTACGATTTATGAAAAATATGGAATTGCTTTTAGAAAAATTTGAAAATTAAAATAAATTTATACGTTTATTTTTGCATGAAATGCATTTATAGATTAAAATTCCTTCAGATGGTCAAGATGTCCTAAAAAGGTTTAATATTGATCATTTTATAGTGTTAAAAGTATAACGTTATGATAGTTCATAAGGATTTTAAAGTCTTTTAACTCATTTCTTTCTTTAAAAAATATTTAAAAAATTCATATTTAGAAATTCCTGCAGGATTTTTTGTTTGATAAATATCTAAACTACACGTTGTTTATACAAGTTGTACTGTTGGAACAATTTGATTAAAAGGATGTGGTCGGAGAGGTGTCTTACTGGTTAATCCCCTATCTGGATTTATAAATAAAACATTTTTAATGTGGGGCCGTTTCTTCAAATGGAGACATCACTATCTTAAGAGCTGGCGTAATGTGTTTCGCATAAAGCGTCCCACGGACAGCTCCATCTATTAAATGGCAACTGGAGACAAGGGGTTGAGAATGCGGAGGAGAACTAAGAACCCCCGCAGTTTAACTGATGGAAGAGGCGGGGAAGACGGAACCAGAGCTGGTCTGGACTGCACAAAGAGCCACACTGTCCTAGGCCTAACAGCCAGTCCCTGTTTGACTGCCGGAGGTTGACGGGATACTGGCCGGCGACCAGTTAATGGGGTCGCAGGTCGTGTCGGCTTACTGTTGGTCGGGGGTGTGATGGGTGCCACAGGGTGACATGAGGTGGGTGCAGGACAGATAATGTCCTCCTTCCAAAGAGAAGCAGATGGGGAGATCGACCCCCGATAACGCTACCTAGCATGGAGTAAGCAAACGATGTGGCGGACAAAAGACCCCCAAAAGGGGCCAACAATAGACATGTCGCCAGTCCGGGCGACTCTGCCCCCTTCCATCACCGCTGGATGTCTGTCTCATGACTTGTTATAGGCTTAACTTACTGCTGTCGTTATAGTGGGTCTTGAATAGAAGACAGTCACGAGGACCTGCTGGTACTTCTCAGTAGGTATTATCCTACTTTGCAGTGTAGATACACAGCCCGAAGGTTTAGACCTCTCGTCTCCTTTTCCCGACGTCATCGGGCACGAGTGCTCACTCGAATTCAGTCGGCTTTGACCAAATGATCTCATTTGTACCTTTTTACCCCCTCCCCCTGTCTGGATAGACGGACAATTCGTCCGTCTATATTTTCATTTTTGGAAACAATTTCGTGCCAACTATTTTCTCATATTGTTTACTCTTAAAAATTATTCTAATCGTTTTCTAGGAAGAAATTCAGTTTTACAAATATTAGAATTTCTATTGACATATCTTTTACTATGAAGATTCCAGCCTTCTATCGATCTCATGGGTGCGGTTGAAGGGATGTCAATGCTTCTTCGCCATCGATTTGCCTTCAACCACAGTTGGAGAATTTCCTTTCGTTTCGAGTGTTGGTTTCCTTTAATGCTCGTTCCAAGAATGATAAAGGAAATCAACATACAGATTCGACTGTTGCTAATTTTGCTTTCAAACTTTAAAATTAAATATCAAAAGAAAATATAATAATAAAATAAGTTAATTATTAAACTAATCTTCCTCGAAAGATTAATCTATACTAAACTTTGAATTTAATAGTATAGGCCTGTAGTTCGAAGCAATATATTAAATAATGTTAATTTTAATTCGGTTTTAATAAAAATAATGATAATAAGATTACATTTAGATTTTTAAAAGTGTTTTTTTAAATCTAAATATAATTTTAATTCGAAAATTAAGTAAATTTGTAGATAGAATTTTAACAATACTTCGATTGACGAAAACACGAAGAAGCGAGTTTCGACCGTTTCGTGAACGTGCTAATTAATGTTATGAACAATTATTCTGTGAATGTGGTTAATTTAGCCGATGACTATAATCAGTAGCTGTGGTCAGTTTAGAACGAGCTGTTAAGTCTAACTAGTCTATCAATATTCAACTAGAAGTAAAGAAGCATTAAGTACTTGAATCGTGACGCAAGTACAAATCGTGAGAGACTGGGCGATATTTGGGCGGTTTATATTATAACAATCCCGATTCCGTACTTAAACTCACTTTCCACCGACTTCCTATAATGGACGTGGCTTCGGCCTTAGTCACGTCAGGCTGACACGTCTTATTGGTCATCCCGCTCGCTCGTTGTCAAATGGCAGCTGCGATAAAGCCGTGGTTAATAAATAAAACATAAGTTTGCCCATCCCTTTTTTGTTGGTTGCAATTTGATGTTTCAAGGTGTTTTAGATTGGCGGGCGTTTTAATGATGTCGAGTTGAAATTGCCATCCAAACATACAGTCAGGAATTTTCACTCCATCTAGTAAGATTCTTTTTCCTTTTAGTTTTATAATATATTTAATGAAGCGGAACTAATTTGCTTAGAATTAACAATAGGTTAATTTTAAAAAAAATAGTTATAACATATTAAATTTTTATAGTTTGGAGCTAAAATTATAACTTTTGTATTAATATAGGCCTATATAGCTTACAAAATATAATTCCGATTAACAATCCAACGATTACGATTTATATCAGGAATCTTATCTCTAATCAGATAGGATGTTAATAAGTATTGAATTTCCTTGTTCGTTTTAGCATTTTAAATGTTTTCTGTCAGTTAAACTAATAATATACTAAGAGGACATATCTATTGCAGATTATCTTATATTTCAGCTAGAGATATGTCTGCAATGAGTTTTATGTTGTTGATCAGTGTATTGTCACTTATAAATGTAATAAGAAGTAATCTGTTTTGCAGATAATTTTATTAATTTTTCAAAAATGATAAATGGATTGCGATAATAACAACATAATTAAAATAATTTTGTAAATTTATAAAGCCACGAACAGCTCGAAAAGTATAAATATCTACAAATTGCGTATCAAAATTAAAAATATCTTAATTATATTTAAAGCTAATCCAAATATTGACGTATTATTATATTCTGTGATATTGAAAAGAATTTTTTTTTTTTTTAAATTCAAATAAAATATTTTATTTTTATTCTTCTTATCACTTGTTTACAAATTTTGCGATATTGTATCACAGTTTTGTAAAGGGGAGTCTATCTGTTGCTTGCAATTTCCTGTAGTTCTAACACATGTGTGTAAAATTAGGCCTGAAGTAAATTGAATTCGTCTCGATAGGCTAATTTATCGAAATTTTAAAATAACTTTACAAGTTGTTTTAAATCTAAATGTCGCAATTAATTATAGTCTGTTCTATGTTCGATTATATAATTTAATTTATTCAAAATTTAAAGTTTGAATTGAAAAAGCTTGCATAAAATAATCTGTAAATTCATTATATTTATATTTAATGCATTAGTTAAAATGTTCATATATCGTGATATAAAATTAATCTAAAATTTTGATTTATTACAGAAAATAAAATGAAAGTTCAGTGCGCCCGATTAAAATAATTTTGAGATGTAACGATAAAATTTCAACAAAAATCAATTGAAAATATTAGGTCTTATTTACTGATTTCTCTGGAGAAAACCCTTTTTAGTATTGTTATATAGGGTTGATATCCAAGTTCATTATCAGCTTCTTAATTTTAAAAAAAAGTTCATATTATTTACAATGATATAAAGGGATAAAGGGACATGGGGTTATGAGAAGCCTGTCACATTATCTATTCTCAAGCCATTTTGCTAACTATCTTCTAGTTTAATAAAAACATTTAACTAATGATTTCCGTCGCAGAGCTTATCACAGCTCATTTGTATTTCGGACAAGTATTGATAGGCGAGATCTTAATCGACAACTCAGTTAAACTTGATTTATTACGATATTTTCAAGAGTTAATTCCCATATACACTGAAGCATATAGGCCTATTATATCTTAGAATGAAAATTTAAATATATTATTGTATTTGGAAATTTTAAAATAGAAAAACAGAATCTATTCCGTTTGCAGAAATGCGGCTTAGTTATTTTATAGTTTATTAACGTATTCTGTTATAATAAAAGTAAAACTAATGCAATAACTTCTATAAGGGTAGACAACATACAGAGAGCAATATACTATCAATAATAGAGCTTAAAAATTCATAGAAACCTGCAAAATATACTGCATTAAATTATTTTATTTAAGTCCGATAGACTTAAAATATATAAATTTTTAAAATATAACTTAGGATAAGTCAACAAATGAGAGAAGCTATAATTCAAATGATACTGGATAGACTAATTATACATGTGGTTAGTTTCATGTAGGTCTATAATTTGCATGAAAATGTTGCTTCTTAGTAGAACTTAGTATAAATAACTAAGTAAAATGAATGAATACATCATTTAACAAGTAAATATAAATTTAGTAACTTATATATATAATGCATAGTAATTCACAAAATTATATCGTAATTTTTAACAGTTACATTAATCAACAGTTTCAACCGGGGCTTTCCCTTAGTCATTTTAATTCGAATTATCGTTTTAAGAAAATTTTACGATATTTTCTATGACTTATTTATTATATAATTTTATTTGAGAAAATGGGTAAAGCTAAAATGCTAATTTTACCTTTATGCATTTTGCATGAATGCAAAGGAAAATGTTAATTTAACTAACCAAAATTGTTTATAGCCTATATTAATCAACGTAAACAAGATTTGGAAACATTAAACTTGAGTTGGGCTGCTTTAATGCATTTGATTATTTTTATTTAATGGATAATGAAATGTGATGTAAGGATGGAGTAAAGCAAATTTACATAGTTTAGCCTTTTTTTTCATTTCAAGTTAAGAAGACTTCATTAAATGAATATTATTAAAAAATTTACTTTGATCAGTTTACAGAATATGTTTTAATTCTCGAAGAATATTAATTACATCGTAAAAATATCTACTTAATTTTACTTCGAACATTAAAATTTTGATTAGAAATTTTAATTCCTATACATTAAAGCATAAATTAAAGGAAAAGTCGATCAATTTTCTAAAATTCGATTGAAATTTTCATATATCTTCAAAATCAATGTTGCTGGTTTAAGGCTCTTAAAAGGGTAACAGATCTTGACCTTAAAAATAGGCTAAATAATAATAAAAATTCAAAATGAATTTATTTAATATAAATAACGTTAATTGAAATGGCAAATTAATAGCAATGTATATATTAGGCCTGCAATTTAATCGAGCTTAATTTAATTAAGTTTGTTAATTATTCTAGAACATTTTCATTGATGTGTTGCATATACTGTATATTATGCATATACTGTATCCTAGCTATTAAGAAATTTATATTAAAAATAATAAATTGCATAATGGAAAAGCTATACGCAAGAGAGCGATATGTTACGTAGTTAAGCTAAAAAGTATCATCACATCATAAAATCATTTTAAATACAAGTAAAAAATAAAAAAGTCAACTTTTCATCCAGACCATTTATTGTTGACTAGTCAAGTGATGTGGAAACAAAGACTTAGTAAATTATAGCAATGCCTTTAAAAAATAAAGCATTCTTTCGTCGGTCACCCCCTTTCTACCCAAAAGGTACCCACTGACTATAAAAATCCAACATCGAGTCCATAAAAATCTCTTTCACGACTTCCAACCCTCCTTTGGTCGGGCGATCTTATCTTATCTGTACACTACCGTTAGATGAAGTCGGGATTCCAAATCTGACCAATCCCCGAACTTCTCGGATTCTTAGTTTTATCTTTATCATTCAACCTTGTGACCGCAAACCGCAAGTTTCGATATGCAGGAACTCAAATGGCAATGAAAACTCCTAACAATTACTCTGACATTGATGACCAAGAGCATTTAAAATGTTAATTTTATTGGTTATGAGCTATTTACTGGTTTGCATAGATTGAGTTTTTTTATTTTCTATTATTTTTTCATGTTCCAATTTAGTTGATTTGAATATTATCTGATGAACGTTGTCTTATATAAGACTAATTATTATTATCATCATCTAGTTTTTCAAATAAAATGTTTAAGTATTATTATTTTTAATTGATAAACTAGATATTGCAGAAATGTATACATATATTAAATTCAAAAAGTTTCTAAATAAGAGATTCTTATATAATCTAAAACTGTACTATTTTATTTTTAGAAACTTAGAAATTCTTTTATCCTATGTTTCTTTTGTTATACTTTTTATGTGTTAATTTTAGGGAAGTATTAAAAATTAACCTACTAGATATATAGGCCTAAATTTTGTTTATTCTTATCAAAAAGATGTTAGATCTTCATCTCGAAATATTAACTAATAAAACATTTAAACCTAACACGTGTTCAATTTGATAGCGCACTTATAATATAAAACACTACAAAACGAGAGCCAGTCCATACATAAGCCTTATAAATCTTGTCTAATTTGAAGTTTTCAGAGTTTAACATTATTTATATATTTTATAATTCTATTCGAATTACTAGTTTGTTTATTAATATGAATGCATTAAGTAGATGGAAGCATTAAGATTGTATAAAACTTGGAATTTATCATTCATCCAATGAAAAGTTAAACTATTTTATTCTACATTTCTCTCGTCAAATATTTTTATTTACAATTAATAGTTATATTCGTTTCAAACTTTTCGTTCAGATTATTTTATGTACGACATAACCTACAGGCCTTATATAACTTAAAGATGGTGCTATCGAATTTTAATGACCACTCGCAACAAAACATTTGAAAGATCTAAGCTCAACTGTAATTTATATAAAAAACCGGACTTGTTCATAGTAAATTATAATAATATAATAATAATATGATTAATAAAGCATAATAATACGGTTTTTTAAAGTTAGAATAAAAAAAAATTTAATATAATTTTCTTTCTTTTTTAATTTGATCTAAATGCATATTTATAAAATTAAGTATAAGTTTACTCTTATACTTAATTTTATACTTAAATTGCTGTTAAATAAACGGTGAAAAGATCATTTTAAGTCCCTTTTTTTTGGCTTATTCGAATATTTTCATTATTAGATTAAATTATGCCATTGATATTAATCATTGGAATAGTCGTTCGCAGTAAATGTGGCAATTAAATAATAAAATAGTTGTAGTTAATTATATCCTATTTTCTTACTAATTACGATCTTGAAAGATTTAATATCTGAAATTTAATTTATTTCATTAAAATTTTTGATAGGAAACTAATTATAGGTTTATCAAATAATGGAAATAATCGTTAATAAAAAAAATGTATATTTAAAAAATTATCTTTCAAATTACTCCAGGTTATTTGCTTTTATTAATTTAAAATTTTCTTATTTTTAGGTGACTCCCTCTAACGGAATTTCTCGGAATCTCCGTGGTGTTCGACTACCATTGACAGGTAGTGTGTAGTTTTGATTGATTAGAGTAGATGAGTGTGAAGCAACAGTATTAAAAAAAAAAATCTGATATTTTGCTCCCGGTTGAAGGGAAAAAACAGTATATATTATGAGCTTAATTGGCATTCGTTTGATGAACTGAAAATAGATCTATATCTAAACATTGCCTTTCGCGAATCTAGTATCTTCCGTTGTTAAAAAGTCACTGTGGGCGTAGATAATATATTCAGATAAGCAAGGGATCGATAATTTAAAATAAAATTGTATTGATAAATTGAATAACATTCAATTTAACACAATATAATCTGCATAACATTTGTGTTGTAAAATGTTTAGGCTTATTTGCTATATGTAAAGTTTTAATATTTAATCGTAATAAAGACGATAGATGATTTAACTTTGTATCTATCTTCGATTTTCTTTTCAAAATTAATAATTAATTTTTTTAAAATTTTTGAAAATAAATTGAAAATAACCTATCAAAAATTACAAAAAAGAGCTTTCTTTGTTCATCATGTTTAATTTTTTCCGTCAAGCATTTATCTTGGAGGCAACGTTTCCTTCAACTAATAAATTCTTTTCATTATGTATAAAGGAATACTTATTAAAAAGAAAAAAAATCATATTTTTATGTTTTTAATAATGATATGAATTTTGCACCAAGTTTATTTAGAAAGAAAAAAAAAGAGATATTTAACCTATTTAACAGAAAGTAAAGTCAATAGCCGGAGAAAGAATCAACTAAAATAATATTAAGCAATTAATACATCTAATTATAGTTATGCTATCTATTGTTTTAAGCACCTGGTGACAGGTCAATGTTTCGGTTTTTTCGTTCTTCTGTCTCTCCCTCTCTGTCTCCTGTCTTCTTTGACTGTCAGATAAATATTATCTAGTAAGTAGCTGCAGACTATCCCGCATTTAATAGCCTCGGGCCCTTTCACTTCGCACGGCAGGTGTCAGTAATTGTTTTGGCATTTAACAGATTCTAAAACAACTTTGTCTTTTCTGTATCCTTTCTAAATTTTAACGATAACATACTTTTATAATTTAAATTTTATGTAATTTGATTTTAAGAGGATATAGAACATCCTTATTCAACTTATTTGCTTTAATAAACGTAATTTCGGCTTATTGTTAATTAATTACACTAAATTCGTGTGTAATTATATTTATTACTTAATTTCTTAATCATGACTTTGTTTATCTTTAATCGAAACTTTTTCCTCTTAAATATATAGATATATGTCAGTATTAGTATCAGTACGTCTTCGGATTAATAATGATTTTCTTTTTCTTTTTTTTAAGTTTGTCCTGTCAAACAACTTAACATATATATTTCCTGTCCTTGGAAATTCCTTATTTGAAATATGCATATCGCTTTCAACTCATTCATACTGATATGTCATTCTCTAATCAGATTTTTATCTGGAATATAACAAAATAACATCAGTTGGACATCTCAATCTACATTATTCATAATAGAATATACTAAATAGAAAACTCAGCTGGTTACAACTAGTTTCTTTTAAGAGAACGTACAGTACAACGTAATTATTACATCAATTAACTTACCATGATGCCAATTAGAGTCCTCGACAAAATAAAAATAAATATTTAATTAAAATAAATCTTTTCGAGACATATAAATATAGATATTAATGAATTGAATTGAAAATTTAAAACGATTTTCTTAAATTCGATCGTCGGTAAGCATTTATGAATAGATCTAATTTTCAGTTAATAAACATCTAGATTCTAAAATATGAGTAGTAATTAATACTAGATATGCTTCGATACTCATCAATAATGGAAATTATTATTATCATCTGTTTATAATTAAGTATGGTTAACAATTCCAATCTATCTCGTTTACTTCTCCATAGTCAGTTTAACCTATTTTTTATATTTATTTTTTTAAACGATCGATTTATAAGTGCCGCCAAAGATGAAGATACGATTCAATATCCTAAAATAGATCACGGACTAGAATGATTCTGCATAACTAATAAATATACTCTGTAAATATTAAGTGAGATTATTTAGATATAAATTAGTTAACCAAATATTATCATGCGATAATAATAATTACATATGTTCAACTAATAAAAGAAAAGTTCGTGCTCATAAATTAATATTAATTAACATTAAAGCTTTTAAACCAGTTTCTGATAAGTTAATTAGCTTAGGAATCAATTTTTTCCTCTTATAAACTATTATTTTAGTTTACAAAAATATAAAACTTAAAATTCAGTGTTGAAGTTATCAGATTTATAATTTTATCTTACTTGTTGAGAATCATAAAAATTAATTTTTACAAACATTTAAACTAGTCCAACAGAATTTAATTAATTCACATTGAAAATTTATTTAAACTAATTTTAAAATTAGTTCAAATAAATCAATTTAAAATAGCCGGAATGATGAATATCCCAAATTTATTTTATCATAAATTGCTATTAAAACTATTTTTAATTAGTTTAATAGCATTTATAAATATGATAGTGTAGACCTATATTTTGGGTATACTAATTACTTACATTTCTTAATATATCGCAAATTATAGAAGCCATCGTTGCAACAATTTTACTCGATATAAAAGGTCATTGAACACATTTTGTCCCCGCTGTTTACATTAAACAAATTACCTCTTGTTAACCTATACTAGAATTTATTTTTAAGCATATTTCTTATCTAAGAAGACTTATCAAGAATATTTCAAATACATTAATTGTGGTTGACTGTGTATTCGCAAAATATCTATTCTGAAGGGATCAATTTATCACAGCAGCTAAAAGAATCCGCATTCCTTGGTTCTTGAGGAAAAAAAGAGATGAAAAAGATATGATAGCAATGACTGTTTTAAACGATTGAAATATCAAAGAAACTTACTGTGCAAATGCGGCTTGATATCATGAATACTTTTAAATACAGTTTGTTCAAAGATCATTTCAAATTTTAAATATAATTCTTATTCCTGAATCTTTAATATATCTGATAAAGATAGATTATGACCCTAAACTGTAAGTTTTCTTTGACTTTCTCTCGATAAACCGTAATTAGTGTTTTTCTGAAAAGTAATATGATGTAAAAGAATCTTACGTATCTATTTACCTCTAAATTTACATATTATGGTTACTTTTGGTTAATTTATAAGCCTTGGAAATCTATCTTCAGATTAAAACTAGTATGTGTTTACCTATATTTTTATTGATGTAGATTGAATATTTATTAGATCGTTGTTTATTTTATCCAATGAATTAGAGAAAAAACTGATTTATAATACGAAGGATGTTTTTAATAAGTTTAAATTCTGAATGATTATATTAAACTTATAAATTTTAAAAGTTAAAATATTAAATAGGCTATTTCCGAACAGAAATTTTCAAAATATTATTGGAAATATTTAATTATCACTGAATAAATGTACGGAAAATTCAATTTTATTACGGAATTATGGAAGTAAAATATTTTTTCTAAGATGTAACATTCTAAATTTTATAAAATTCGGATTGAAATATTCAAGCGATATTATTCATACGAGAATAAAATTTTCTTGATGGCCATTGAATGAATTGAATTAAATTATATTATTATTATCATTATTACAGTCAATCAAATTTTACTTTAATTTATCACAATTTACAAAAAAGCCAAATTAAAATATTGAATATAAGTAATAAAGAATTAAAACTTTGTATCAATTTATCATTTGAGATTTATATTCATAAAGTTGGCCATTTCTTTTATTAAATAATAAAATAATAAATGGTCGAACTGTGACATCTTTGATGTAACATTTCAAAGAAACTTTGAATAAAGTAATTCGCCATAAATTAATATAGACAGATGATTTATGAAAGCTCATCGCGCCAGCTCATTGAAAAGTCTTCAAATACGCAGCAAAGTGAAGAGAAATGTTAAAATATGTCTTTGAACGTGTCATTTTCTTTATTTCCATTTGTCTATTTTAAGACTTTCAATAAAGAAATTGAGCATGTTTAACATATTTAAGTCATTAGTAATAGGACCTGAATATTAATAGTTACATAATGGTGTCAAATTAGGTTAAAAACATCGAAGATTATAAAAATAAAAAATAAAACAAAATAATAGATAATAGACAAATGTAAGAGGGCGTAAATGTATTTAAAAAAATAGAGAAAAAAAGAACGAATCTCTTGGTATAACAGGGTCTTCGAACTCTAACATGCGATTGCCAAGCAATCGGGACAATAAAAACTTGTTTTCTGGAAGGTGCGTTGTATATAAATGTATAGGTGTCGACATTATCGGTAAGATGTAACACGCAATGTTTTTTTGGAAGAATAGAAATTGGGACGATGCTGGGCTAACTACTATAAAAATTTGACTCTCAAAATGAGGGTAATATGTCACTGATGTTTCGGCCCTTTTGTTTCTCTCAATTACTTGTCGACTTTTTTTGTTTCTAGGTAGAACGATTGATATAAGATTAATTTTAGTCCTACGATTGATAACTTATAGAGATTGATACAAAATACTGTTATTGATGTGAAGATGCTCTATAATAATGCATAAATAGCGGGACACATATAATTATGTTAAAAGACCTGCAGAAAAAGTTTCTTCATTCTTTTTGTTAGGCTAATACATACTCTACAGTATCATTCAAATTATTTGTAAAGTACAATTAATTTAGGATGCAGAGATTTGTATTTTTCAACCGAAAATATTCTTTACATTAATGTACTGTACAGTACTGTGTAATCATTACATTGTATTGCAAAACCTATTGAAGATAATTTATTGTACAGTACAGTACATACAGTACTTATTAAATGCTTTATGATATTTGTATTTGTTGAAAACTTCTTAGTCTATTTACGTCGATATCAACTAATAATTTATCAATCGATTCATAATAAAGGGATTTTAATAACAAGATACGTTATTTCAAACATGATAAATTCAAAATTATTTGTTAATATTTGACGTTGACAAGTTTAGAATATTAAAAATTTCTTATTTCGATAAATAAATAGACATGCTATGTTACGATTAGCAATATATTTATATTCATTACTTATTTTCTCTATTATAAAATCTAAGCATTTATTATTAATAATTCACATTGAATCCTGAAATAAGACCATATATTATCATATAATTTATTTACAAACAATACTATTTATATACGAACAATAGTTCGTGCAGATTATACTATATGTTATTGACAAGTGAAATTATCATAGGCAGGTATGTTTTGTGTTTAGTGTCATTTAAATGTTCAAAACATAAAATCTTGCATAGTGATTTGCTTAAAACTGAATAATACTTTTTATAATTCAAACAACAAAATAAGTACGAATTCATATTTTGTTTTGCTTACCCAGATTTAATTTAAAATTTAACATTTTTCTGTAAAGGAGGAAATATGTTTATTTATCTATTCTAACCAATTAGTTTTTTTAAGTTCTTATTTTCTAGTTTTTTAAGTTTATTTATTGGAAAGAAAACCTATGAAATATAATGTCTACTTCATAAATTTCTTTTTTTTTCTGTAGAAATACGATAATAAAACATAACGATTAACTTATATCGGTAATAATTTCATACATACATGTATAAAAAATTTTTAGAACTCGCTTGAATTGAAATAAAAAAAAAATAACGTGGATGTAGATAAAGGATTTTTATATCAGTCAATCGGTATTTAAAAATAAAATTTTATATTGTAGATTTAAATATATTCAACGTTTATAAAATATATAATTTATAATATTTCGTTTCGTGACGGAATCCATTAACAAAACTAAAAAAATAGAAAAGAGTATACCATCAAAATGAAATCTCGTGACTCTTTTATCTAAGAAAAATATACTTAGGCCTAACCAACAAACGTGACTTCAATACTGAATATTCTAGTAAGGTAATACGTAAAATGTTTTTGTAAATGATTTATCTAAACAGTGTCTTATACATGTTTAGAAGGTTTATTTTAATTTGAAAATTCAAAAATCTTTATTATACTGAAAGACTGTTGTGTAGAAACGGGCACGCATTTCAAAAACTGCAAACAGTTATTATTTGAAAGACTTTAAACAAGATTAACTTTATACAATAGAAAATTTTATTTAAAAATAAAATTATAATAGACTAATAGAATCCTTTATTCATAAAAATGTAGGCTTAATTTTAAAAATTACTTATATTTTTAAAGCGATTTACATCCTCCACTAAGGAAAACTAAGTAAAATTTTCTTTTATCTGTTCTATAAACAGAATATTTAATGTATAAATATAAAAAATATATATATTTTAAAATGTTTAATGTAAATAAAATCTTACTTTTTATAATTATATTAAACAAAAAAATCTGCCTAAGTAAAATTATAAAATATTGGGAAGAAATGGAATTATATTTTATTATTTCGTAAATTTGAAATCTTCATTTGATTTTTTCTTACCCAGACTTGACTTAAAATCCGAAAGTTGATAGAATGCATATATGAAGATTGTTAAATCGATCTAAATTGAGCCTACGTAGCGATAAAACCGGCATTAACAAGTGAAGTCATAAGAACATTGTTGATCTAACATTCGAGCTCAATTTGACATTGAGTAACATTTTATACTCCACTGAGTTGAATTATCAAGTGAGTTAAATGAACTGAACTTTCTTCGAAAGAATGAGCCGAAAACATCTAAGAAATGAACGTAATAAATTGAAAGAACTAAGACAATTTGATGACAGTTATTTGAAAATAAGTATAAAAAATAAAAAAACAGATAAAATATAAACAATGCATAAAATAAAGAATATAAAAATAATGAATTGATTATATTAAAATTCCTGCTTTCAGAAGAAATGAAAACAATATTGTTTATTTTTAGAAAGGGTGTGGTAAACAACAAACTCATCAGATAGAGTAAATTAACATAATCAATCGTGAATAAGCGTTTAATTAAAATTTTTTTTAAATAGTTACAAATTTAATCCACGAAACTCTTAAATTTTAAACTAAATTTAGTATATTTAATTTAAATTTAAAGATATGAAAATATTATTTCGGTATTTTTAACTATAGATTCGTTTCATCTTCAATAACGTCCAGGGTTGTGAAATTTTAACATAGATCCAATACTTTTTTATTATTATTATTTTAGAAAAAGAAACCCTAAACTTTATATTTATAGAGTTGATATTCTTCAAACTTTTGACTAGACAGACCATAAAAAGTAGTTTATAATTTATAACCATACCACGTCTTCCAAAAATTAGTTTCCGGTAAGTTTAAATCCAAAACAGGCATCATTACGAGCTATTTTAGCAGAAAAGGTTGTTCTAAGTTTTAGTTTCTACTTTCCTGTTATTAAACGCATCGATATAAGTAATAAATAAGCGGTAAAAATTAAATTCAAGAGAAAACCTTGAAACTGTAAAGATTGTCTCACGATGACATTGTTTCCAAAGCGATAATAGCAAAATAAAAAAAAGGTTGAAATGGTTAAATCATTGGTAGAAGGATAAATAAAATGTTTTCGAAGAATAAATTAAAACTATATAATTACTTAGATTTTAAAAAATTGATTCTGTGTGTTTAAGTTAGATTTCTAACAATAGTTAAAGTGACTTATAGACATATAGGCCTATCAATAAACGATTAACTTTGAAATAACGGTTAATTTAAAACAAACAATGGCGTAATTTGTCATTTACAGTACGTACAGTAAGTAGCCTATTTTAGGCTATATAGGAACAAAGAAGAATTACTTAAATGTATTAAATAAAAGTATTCTGTAATTTAATTACATAAATCTATATAAAGTTTATTTCAAATTTTATTTTTAATAATGGGTTACTATTTAAATAAAGTAGCAATCAAGTTATTCATTGTTTTTGGTCAAATCTATTGCAAATAGCGCAATTATTTAAATAAAATATAAAATAAATAAATATATATATATGTATAGGCCTACATAATAAAATAGTAAAGTTATATAAACGTTATAATATAAAATTTTACTTAAAAATAAAGAATTGTTAACTCAAAAATAAATATAATTTTAGTCCGTTGTAAAATAATTATTAGTATTTTTGCAGTTGTCAATGAAATTTTATTTAACGTAAACGTAAAAAATATAAATGAATAATAAAACAAACAATCTTTAATAAAATTTCATTTAGATTATAACGTGATTACCTGAATTGCTAATTGTTATTGATAAAAACAATTACGTTAACACGGGATTTAGCCAAGAAATAAAAAATAAACAAAAAGATAATCCCACAGGCTAAAATATTATTGTCGAAAAAAAAAATATTATGTAGAATCAAATATGTTCTTGTCAGATTAAACTTAGAAGCTTCCTCTAGGCCTATTGCGTATAATTTTTTTTATTAATCTATTTAATTAGTAGTTTTTACATTCATTCTTTGGTGTATAAACTTAAATGCACAGATACATTCTTTTTAGTTATTTCTTTGAAATATGCAAGTATTAATTTCGCATCAAATACAAAATCTTACTTATTTACACAGTTAAGCTTTATTGTTTGAAAATATACGTTTGAATGTCACAGAAACTGTTTTTAAGCCGATCTCTCCATCAGATTAAACCGAAAGATTTTTGATCAATCTGGACGATAAAAAACTTTATTAGCAATTATAAAAAATGTGTTAAATGTTAACACTGACCGTTATTGTCCATATACGTTCGATGATTATCTCGGAAGCCATTTGAGAAGATTTATTTTAATTTAATTTTGCTCAACGTCTATATATATATTTTTAGTGGTATAATAATACCTTGTATAACTAATTACATTAAAATACAATAAAACAAGCCCATTTTCACGTTATTTAAAAGCCTATTCTGTTCATGAAGTATACAAAATTTTATAGTTAGGCCCAGATTCTTACAGAAAACCCTGAAAAAAATCTAATTTTATTCCGTAAATTTTAATTATTGTAATTCTAAACAATTTTTATACATTAATAATAATAATTTAACTTGATTTTTCATTTGTTTTTTTCATATTGGGCGATATTGAAATTGTTTTCGGGCAATTAACAACTTTATAATGGCACTATAGTGTGAATGCTGACACGTCTCACCACAATCTCAAGACAAAGATTTATTTAGTTTTTCCTGAAAATTATAACAAAAAAGACACATTTAAATTAGCTTTAATTTATCTATCTCCAACCAATAAGTTACTTTTCAAATGAATTGTATTGGTTAGTTTGACTTTAATTAAAATAAACTCAAAAATTTCAGTGCGTAAATATTATAAGAAAATGTATATAAAAGGAAAGATTTAACCAGGCCTATAGTAAATATAATATAGTCGAAAAGGTATATATAATTTATGATCAGGATAGAACAAATAGGTAAAATGAGAACGCGCTTTGTCTTTTATTATAAGGACATTGAACGTGTTACAACTAAAAATGCAGTATTGAGACAAATCTACGTAAAATATTCTTTCGTATTACTGAACAAATAAAATTCATGGATATCAAATCTAATATTAGAAAACATTTACTTGCAATATTGGTCAATTGATAGAAATAGCTTATTCGACTAGATGCGAATAGATGTTTCATCTTGCATCTGACTGTTAAAATACGATGAGACAATTTAAGTTAATATTATTTTTTAAAGTTTTATTTGTTTTATATTCTGTTAAAAGATCATTGGTTTCGTTTATAGCAGTTAGCATTTTAGATTTTGAACTCGTTTACATTAATTTCTTCAAAGACTGATCAGAATAAAAATTAATGTTTCGTGTTGCTTGTATTTTGTAACATGATCTCATCTTATCTATTTTCTGGGTGTGTCTTTTACCTCCCGGTATATTTTTAATTGCATTAAATTATATTTTTTTTTAAATAAAAATTTCTTAAATTCGTGTTAATCTATCACCACACGTAGAAATATAAAATTTTTGTTTATCCAATAAAATGTGTACTAAATTATAATCAGTTTATTATTAGTATTTCGTCTTTAAAGATATGAAATTTGAACGTTAGGAATTGTTAATTATAAGTCCTATAAGGAATTTAATAGTCAACGTTATCGAATTCATTAAAATTCCAGGAAAATGCATATTTTTCCTGAATTATTTAGATATGAAATTATAAGATTTGCTTTTAAGGAAAATATAAGTTATATAAGTCTCATATGCTTTAGAGTTTCTGTAGATCTATCTGAACTGCTGATAGGTCTAAATATTTTTTAAATAACTATAAATCTGCATAAGATATAAATTAAACTCGTAACTTTAAATGCATTTAAAAAGACGAATTGCAATAAAATCGTTATAAATTTAAATTCTCATTACGTATTTTAATACTATATTTTGTAAGCCTAGATCTAAATATTCGTTACTTAAAAAAGTCGCTAATGATCTCATTATTTTATTATTGTTTAACATAGAAAATTTGATAATTGTAATAATTATAATAATAATTATTATTATTATTGATCAATTAAATATAAAAATTTACTTTTGTGGTTTAAATAGCCTATATATTGCGACTGATTAAATATTAATGTAAGATATCCTTCTAAATAATAGATAAAATGAATTTACATATGTTTAAAAGGAATAAAGTGGCAATAAAAAAATTTCAGTTTATTTTAAAATATTTAAATTAGATAAGTTTTTGGAGCTATTTTGATGGAATAGATATAATGAAAATGTCCTTAGAAGTTCAGCACCCCAGTTTTCAAATGTAAACACGATAACAACGTACTGTACAGTTTTTTTTTCTTATTAAAAACAGTATTATTACAGCTCAATTAAAAGTATAACCACAGTAATTACTTATTATAATCAAAGTAAAGCGGCATATTTATTTCTAAAATTAGTTTATGTTAAATTTATTAACGTAATTTAATATATTCAAAAATATATATATCTAAATAGAAATAAACTGTTCATATTAAACTTATGGTGTTAATTTTATACAGTTTATTTTTTTTAAATTATCGATAATTAGGCATGAAAATATAAATAGATTTTAATAATTCTGAAAACTTACTCATAGACTGATCGAATCAGATAAATATTTTAATTTCAATTGTTTCTTTTAAGAAATAATCTCTTAAATGTTTCTCAGTAATACATTTTCCTCGAAAAATAATTTTCCTCGAGAAGTTATTATGTAAATCGCAGTTTATTAATCACCGATCCACAAAGTAATTTAACGGTCTGCGAAAATTTTCAATCTGAAGAAATTTCTTGAGGAAATCGTAAGAAAATTTTAACAAAAATTAATGTTTTAGGATAAATAATTATTTTTTTTAGAATAAAATCTGTTAGCCTCTAGTCCCGCTCTACCTCTTGTAGCCACTTCTTCATTACTTCAATTATTTATTTGTTTTACAGTATATACATTTGTTTGTTTTGATATTAAATGACAATTTTTTAACTTTATTTTCTTAATTAAATAATTATATACAAAAGAGTATATATAATTTTATCGGTTCTGGTATAAAATGTGATAAGCCAATTCGGACTGCACCGCTGATATAATAATCGTTTTTTAATTATAAAAATCGCAATAATTGAAATAAATTTCACAAATATCTTATAATAATGCTTATAAATTGTTATATTTTTAAAATGCACTTAATGTTTAATAAAAAGAATTCATTCAATTCGTTAGTTATTTATAGCTTTTTAAAATACTAAAATACTCAAAACTTTAACGGTTTATGATTGAATATGTAATGAATTTTATTTATAAAACTCTATTAAGGCAAATACTTTCGTATATTTAAAATTTAATATTCAATCTTGTATAAAATAGTGTTTTGGTCTTCAGTAAGGTCTCTTAATGTACGAAACACCCAGCATCGACTATAAATGTTATATATTTAATAAATCTATTTATATATTCTTAATAATTTTTTTCGTGTCGTATTTTAATAGCCTACAGGAAAATTTTAAACAATAAATATTCATCAACAATAATTAATTATTGTTTTTGCAATGTTTCCTCTTTAAAATATAATATAAGTCTATTCAAAATCATAAAATTAATTAGAATACGTCGCAAAGATTACTTCAGAACAGAAAATTGTTCTTCAGCAAAGTGAATTGTCGCATCCCCTCTCGAATGCTAGTTGCAAAGAAGCATTGTCTGCTCACATCAGCACATCGCCAATCAGACATCAACAACTTCGGAACGTGCGAGCAACAATAGAGGGCACAACCAAAGAGGCAGGACTGTCACCATGACAACAATGGTTGCTATGCAACGCATCCACTCAAAAGCGAACTGGAAGGATAGAGAGACGGGATGGGGGAGAAAATTTAGAATGCTTACTGAGCACCTTCTTCGATTTTAACAGAACATTGTTTGATTCTGATGTCATAAGTCGGGATAATCACGTAAAATTAGAATAAAAAATCTATGTATATCTTCAATTCTATCAATTCATCAAACAAACATTATAAATCAAAACTTATCTGATTTATAAATTATGATACATCTGATAACTTTTAAACATTTATTTATTATATTTTTTAAAGAAAATTATTCAGATCATTTCATTTATTAAAGCTAATTTTCTGTTTATTTTGTACGTTTTTCAGACGACATTTAAGTTTGATTGAGTATTTGAAAATAAGAAATCGGTTTAAGGTAAGTTTATTTACAATAAATTGTTTAAAATAAATAAATAAATAAATAAAGTTTTCATATAATATAATTAATAGGCATCTTTCAAATTAATAAAGTATTCAAAAATAAAAGTCTTATAATATTAAGTTTTATAAATTTATTAAATCGGTTTTTATTCACATTCTGAGCATTTATAGTTAAAAATTTAATAATTATGCACATCAATTTTAATAAAAATGAATGACGATCAATCAAAGAAGTGATCGATCATTCGCGAAAAATCTGTAAAGATCAAGACGATATAATTCACATAACTATAATTCCTTCGACCAATTCAGTTTCTTCTTTTTTTTTCTTAAATTATACTTCAAAATAATTAAAGGAATTGTTTAATACTGTATTGACGTGTTTAACGGATTGATATTTTTCTTTTTTGAAATATCGAATTAAACAAAGAAAAAGCTTTTAAACTTATTTAAACAAATATTAAGATTACATTTGATTATTTAAAATGTAACATATTGCTTCCGGCTATAGTTCTTGATGTATAAGAGGCGTTGCCGCATTCTACAAATCTGACTTTTTTCTTTTCTGTGTGAGACGATTCTTTGCTTTTTCTTGACAACCTAGTCCATTAGCAATATTGCCCGCAGCAAGGCTGTAGACGAGAAGGTCATTGTGTACGGATCATCCCTAGGAAATCTATAGCATTCCCTTTCTTCGCACGTAATTTTTTGCTAAACGACACTTTAATATAATTTAGTGTTGAGATCCCGTTAAAATATGTACACTTCACTTTTGTACTTCTTGTGAAGAAATTTCTCCGTGCTCTAATGGGGAATTTTAAAAATTTTGACAAGGTTAGTTCTTACCGTCGGCCTTTTTTTCCGATAATGTAACTAAATTTTCTTATAATTAACTACGAATATTGCTTAAGTTTATAATGTATGTCCTTGCTAAGTAATAAATTAAAATAAATATAAAAAAGTAATCTGTGAAGGAATTTAAATCATTTTCAATTGTCTACTTAATGTTTAAAAAAAAAAGAAATGGTTATCTTATACATTATACAAATGAGCTTAAAATTAAATTTTTCATTTAAAAAAAAAATCCAGTTTTCGAGATTTACAATGTAAATTAAATAGTCGATTATATTATTTAATTATCAATGATAATAAAACATTTACATTTTAAATTGTTAATATTAAAAAATATATATCAAAATATTTTATTTTAATTGTAAAATTCATTAAATATATTTATAATAACACATAAACAATTAGAAGTTTATTTATTAACTTATAAGCATTTATCGAGTGTTATAATCTTAATCGTAACTTTTAGTAAGCGTGCAAAGTTTTAAAAAAAAGTAAAAATTTAGGAGTATGCGAGTGCCATGCGAAGTTGTTTTTGAAAGAAGATTAATGTAAAGAAAGCTATTCTCGAAGGGGGAACCGAACAAAAAAAAAAAAAAAAAAAAAAGTCTTCGTTTAATTAGCCTAGATAAGTTATTGTTGTGTTTATCCATTATAGGCTTCTTAGCTTGTTTAATTTGGCCCAAGTACCGATGAAAAATTCAAACCAATTAACTTACTTTATATGGAAAGTAGAAAGAATGGGTAAAAGAAAATGGAAGATAATTGCATCGAAAGCAGAAAATATTTCGATAGAAGTAAACCTTCTTTAATTAACCAAAGATTTCGAATTTAATTTTTATTTATTATTATTTTTTTTAATTTAATATAAATTTTAATTTAAAAAGCTTATCAGCTATCATTATTTCTTTATAAACTTTAAATAGATGACTACAATGAGTCAATACATCTTATAATTCAATTTTATTTTCTGTGGTTTGAAATAATGATGAAAAAAAATATTTTTATCGTAATAAATATAAATTTTAAACATTACATTTATAACCTGCTGTAATTAATTTTTTTTTTTAATTTTTGGAACATTTTTTACTTTTAAAAGAAAAACGAAATTTACAATATTTTATCTCAAAAAATAAATTTACCCAATATCTAAAAAATCTTTTAACGAACAATGATTCCGTATTGTGATTAAATCTAATCTTATTGGGTAATCTTTTCTTAAAGAAATATATCATTATAACGATATTAACATAATAAACAACGCGTAGATTTCATACAACAATTAAATATACAGTATAAATATTTTCGTTTTATGGTCATAAAACTTAATTTCAATGGAATACTAAACGATGAAAATTTTTCATATTAGTTAAGATAAATTGTAATATACCTATTTTAAATTTAATGTAATGTACTATTAAAAATAATTCTAAAATGATCGAATAAATAAATAAATTTTACACAATGTTAGTGTTTTAAAAGCCATTTCTAAACTTTGAGAAATAATCTATTTAGTAATGATTAATGATTAAACCAGTTTCAACCATCGATGATTTATGTTAGTGTTTCAATCACAAGATGGAGACACTAGTTCTTTTACAAACATTCCTATTATTTTCTTTTTAACAAAACTAATATATAAACTTTTATATTTTTTTAATACGTTTCGTCGTTTTACGCAAAAACATCATTCTACGGAGATTAATAAAGAATAAAAAAAAATATCATCCTTGCCTGTAGGAGAAAGTTCAATCTGTGCAAAACAAAAAACACCAATAATAAAACCTATTTTAAGGGAAAGAGTTATTGTTTCATCCAAAATTTTTAGATTTTTGACAAAAATTTCACCGATAATTAGTATAGAAATCAAATTAAACACGATTGGAATGATAATTAGAATCTTTATAACACCTTTATAATTACAAAAGTCACTTGAGTAGTGTTCTTGGGTGTGTCTCAGATACAATATAAAGACTTTCCATTCTTCATCCAGTTTCAGTCTATTCAACATATTATTTGTTATATTTTCCAAGGTTAATACATTTGTTCCTTTTGTCGCGTATACCCTACGTTCATTTCAACTGTTTGTTGGTTTATAATCCTGGTGAAACACTTCTACTGAGGTGAGTAAATAAATAATTATATGATTAAAAAAGCCCATCAGGAATCTCTTCTAAGAATAATTATTTTTTATAAAAAATTTTTTACAATTAATTTAATGTTTATCTAATCAACAAATATATTTTCTGTTGTTTTTTCTTGGTTATAATTTTTAAATTTATTTTTCCTTTTCTTTAATTATAAGTTTTTATAAAGAAACGAATCCGGAAAATTTTAGTGAAGGCAAAACTTCTTTTCGAGTAATCAGAGAAATATGTACTGTACGCCTAATTAGCATTTAATATAATTGCTATATATCGAAGGGGAAAATATTCAGTTATTTGCAATGTCTTCGAACTTCATCGGATTACTGCCCAGTATAAATCAATATAAAGTGTAAGTTTATATAAAAAATAAATGGAATAGTCTATATCGGGTATACGATAGAAAAAAGTGTGCAAACGACGACCTCTTTCTTGATGAAATGTGATGCATTTAAACGCAATTTCCAATCACGTGTGGTAAAAATTAAAGAGGTAAAACAAGAGATCCACATGCATCACGTCATAGTCCATTGGACCCTGTTGGCCGCTGTATACCTGAAACAGCACGCAAAGCTTATCCGGCTGCTGTACTCCACTGAATTAAATAGAATTTTTTGTCGGCTTATTCGGCATATCAGTTATTTTTTTTATATTTTTATTGGCTCATAAGAAAAACAGTTCTCGCTAATTAAACGCAGCAAAACGTCAAGCATCTGAGAAGCATTTTGAATTCGCATCACACACCGATCTTGTTTTGATCATTTTTAACTTAAATTTCTGAACTTCGAAACTAGAATTTTAATAATTTATTCATTCGGCTTCTAACAATCGTAAATTTAACTTGAAATTTTCTTTTCGTTTAAAAATAATTGTCATTTGTATAATTATATATAGGCTTTAACTCGTATTGAATAATATAAATGTGAATAACATAATTCACAGTGGCTATTAAATAAAATTAATATTTGGGATTAAAATTTCGGATTAAAAATTTAGCTCGGAACGAAAAAAATCTCATATTTAATTGCAGTTTCCGAAGAAAATTTATCTATTGTTATCTCTTAGACCCCTTTCAAGAGCTATAATTATGTGAATATAATTACCAATTGTTAATGATAATTCATCACGCAAAATACTTTTTTACCTGTAGATTTGAAAGAACGAGAGGTAAATTTTCCTTGTTGTATATGGTAAATACGTGCAATTCTGGTGTTATAATCTTAAAATTACGATTAGATTACAAGATATTTTTAAACGAGGCCGTTAAAACCAAAATTTATAAGAAATTTTGAAAACGTTCGTCGAAAAAGAAATTTATTGAAATTATGAGAATTTATGTCAAATAAAAATTTAATACATTTTCATAATATGATATCACTTGATTACGGTCGCATATAATAAATCAACGTAGGATTGATAAAGCAATTAATTTGCATTTCTATCAATGGAAACGTCTTTACTAAATATGCCACCTGTTTGATAGCCGATAGATATTCTTACATAGAAAATAAGGAAGATATACAAGCGAAGAAATTATAGGGTGTAAAAGAGTTTTGACAGAAAATTACAACGCTCCAATGTAACATCTGTTCGGATAATGTGACGTCATAATCTCTTTAGGACATTTGGCACTCGTTTCATTTTTATATTGACCTTTCGCAGGCAAGTAAATCAAACGACTCGTTTGACTAGTTTCTATAAAAAACGGTACTTAGTATATCGCCGATCTTATTTAAAAATATCAAGTTATTAAATTAATAATCAGGAAGGCTAATGTTTCATGATTAATGACGAAAAATCATGCTCGGTTTCAAAATATTTTTTATACTAATTTTCATTCGTAACAAATTTTTGGAAAGAAATTATAGGCAGATGTTTGTTCTTATAATCTCTCAATGTAATAGTCAAATATTTAACGCAAGATATTATGTCTTAATTTGTATATATTTCACCTAATTCAAACTTTGACATTTCCGTAATACGAAAATTTTATATCATTACGTAAATTAGCATTATTGAAAAAAATAATAATAACATAGAGGTAATGTATGGGGAAGAAGAGGAAATTGGTCATCACACTATCGAGTTAGGTTAAGGAACGCCTATACTGTCATTCTGTTACCTATCTCGGGTACAAAATATACGCGTTGAAAGGAAGTTTCTCGTATTTTACCTTCGAGTTAATTACCTCCTTGCGGCACGAAGGAAACACTCCGCCAATTACGTGTGAGAGACAGAGCCGAGGAATGGGTAGGGCCGGTGTGAACCGTCAATATAGCGTGTTGGTGGGATACCAAGGTCAGGTGTTGTATATACGCAGCATCCTAGCTGCTGCTGTTGCTTGTACAACTTTAATTAGAGTTGGTTGTATTTAAGTATTCTCATCACGTATCTTACACGACACAACGGATACCAGTGACATTAGCCTTGAAGCAGACTATGATAGAGGAATAGGCTTTTTTTTTTACCCCGTATATCTTGCTTCCATGCAATTTGGACAGTCGCCATTCGACGTCGGATTCCCACACCAGAAGAAAAAAATAAATAAACTAGAGAAAAGATACATAAAGTAGCATTATACAACTGTAGGATGGAATAATAAATATAAGTATGTATAGCTTAATCGGACCGATGCGAAATACTAAAGAAGATTTATATTACTTAATATGGAATACAATGCAGTAACCGTATAGCATTTAATGGATCATTAACTCTTTCGGCATACCTTGAATTATAACGAGGAATCCTTGTTTAAATGTTCTAATTTTTAATCTTTAATTCTTTTGGTGTTTTAAGATCGAAGAGATCAAACATTCGAAATGTAATTGATCTAGACGATTTTAAAATGGCCTACATTGTACTTGTCAATTTTTATAATTGTTGTGGAGAAAAGAGAAGAGGTTATCTTTAAAGTATATCGTTGATGTATGAACTATTTTATTTTATAATCATGATATAAATATCAATAAGTCATTAATAAAGATATCCGGATGAAAATGTTTTTCGTTAATATTATGCAGTCCGCATCCGAATACTTTTAAACATAGACTACTTTTTTAAATATTAGTTTAGTAAATAATGACCGGAGTTTGCTACAGGCTATTATGTTTATACGAGTTGATGAAATCTTAATTAGTTATACTAGTCTGCCACAGATCTTACTGCTAACAATTCCTGATAACCGTTAGTTCCTAATAATCTGTCAACAAGATCAAGTCAAGTACAAATACATAAGTTACTTTAATTCCCCTCTACTTTTTTCTATACCGTAACTTGAATCGAATGCAGGTTTGTTATTAAGTTAACTTGATATAAAGTATTATGAAATTACCATAAATTAAATTACATAATAAAATTTTAATGCTATTTAATGAAGTTTATGTTTTTCTCATTTCTTATTTATTTAAAAATAGGTTATTAGAATGAAATTACTAAATATGAGATTACGATGATTCACAATTTATTAAAGAAACACGTCTTTATACATGTTTTATTCAATATAATTATTTTTCACATAAAAATAGAATTAAAATCTATCCAGGTGTTACTATAGTTTTCTAACATCTGCCCATAAAAAGGTTGTGATTTATCATCATCTGCCAATCGTCTAGTATTGACCTCAAATAGTCCAAGAAGGCCGATTAAGCCCTCCAGTCTTGAAACGTAATTAACTGGAAGATACGAACAAGTGTTTGGTTAAGTTAAAAGTTGTTTAAATCGATGACAGCTCTAAAATTGATCGGACTCTACAACTATAGTTTATGTATGAATTTTCAAAATTATATAGACCTTTAAAGTTACACAAATCTAAGATAAAAGATAATCTTTTGTTTAGAAAAAATTAGAGTTTAGACTATACGATATATACAATAAATTCACTTAAAATTATATAATTAACTTAATAATTTTATAGACTATTAACTCTAGTTAACACACTAGTTAAAACAGTATGATAGTACGAATTGTATACATTGTTGTATAGTTGTAAAACTATAAGCTATAAAATGATTAATTACACTAATTACTTTTTAAAGGATTAAATTTATGTTTCAAATATGACTTCTGATTTAAAAAAAAAAAATTAAGCGTGTTCTAAAAGTTTTTATACAAATGACTAATTATATTCTATTGACTTAAGGAAACATCAAACTTTCTATAAAGTTTCCTTAATTCAGATATGCTTAATACTTTCTTCCTCTTTTTCTACGTGAAGTTTATTTTAAATTAGTATAATGAATATTTAGATTATAATATCATTGAATTGATGAATGCTTCATATATAAACTATTTTCTAGTTAGAAAAGTGAAAAGAAGATTTATATAATAGTTGTAAAATCACAGTAAGTACAATAAAAGCTTTAGTTTTTAGATTTGATACGTGGCGCAATGCCAAACGTTATTGAGAAATAAAAGACTTATGTAAATGTGATCACGAATATTCTATAATATTGTATTATTGGTTCTTTTCCTCTATGATATAGGCTATATACGTGGTATATAGGCCTATAAGTTATACGTAGCTCTACTATTAATTTCAGAATATAAATTTCAAACAGTTCAAACAGATTCAAAAATTATTTTTATAAGTCTTAATTTCATTATTTAAAGGACAATAAGGCAACAAGAAAACTAAAATTAGGCGTATGGTCATTAGCATTAATGAAATACGTTCTTCAAATTTATGGCTTCGGCTGATTGCTCAACAATTCAATATGAGATAGAACAAATAAAATGTTTATTGATATTGTTTATATTGTTGGAAGATATTTTTTTGAAAAACTTCTTAAATTAATGATATTGAAGTAGGCCTAATTATATAATAGTTATTCGATATCGATTCTCAGTATTCAATAATTAGAAATTGTCCTTCTTTGATGCGAGAAGCTGTCGTACTATACTTATAATAATAGACTCTATTTTATTTATATTTTTACTAAACAAATATGTCTCTCTCGGTATTGGATCTTTGAAATTGCTGCTAAAAGCAATACAAATAGTCTACTCAATACCTGAACTTTTGTCAATGAAATTTTACGCACGATCTGAAGATTTTCGTGATCAATGTAGAATAAAATAAAATTTATTCAGTTACTTAAATTTATAAAATTTTAAAATATAGATTTATAATTTAGGTCTAGGACCTAATTTAGGAACTAAATAGGCCTAATGCTTGGAAATATTTTCGTAATTAATAATCTTATCAATAATTAAAATAATAGCTCATAATAAAGATAAGATTTTGAATTTCAAATTTAAAAAAATGTATAAATAAACTCTAATTAAGTGTAAAAATAATGAATTCAAATTTAGGTCTAAACTGTTTATGAATTTTATTTACCAGTATTTGATATGTGCCGATTATATTTTTATATTTCTTTAATATTTACAGTTCGACAGCCTAGAAATATATCTTCAGGTTAGTTTGATTGCTCTTTTAATCATTCACGAAACAGTTATCAAATAATAAACCTAATTTTAAACTAGAAAAAATCTCTCTCTCTATCTTAACTATATTAATAACTATTTTCTTATTGGATTATGTTAATAAATTGGTAATATTTAAAATTAAAAAGTTTACAGATTAGTTTTATCATATATATAGGCTATATATAGGTCAAAGATTTAGATGCAATCTTATCTTAATAATCTTTGTTAAATTATGTCAAGTTTTAAATTTTATAAAAGCCAGAAAGCTAATAAAAGACTATTTTTCATTACATTAAAAAATTAAAATATCTTTTGTATTAAATGAGTGTTATTTAATTAATTCTATCACGAATTGTATAAGTTGAAAATCGAAATAAATCTCTATAAATTAGACGATAGTTAACAAATTTATTGAAATATGTTAACTATTTAATTTAAATAGTTTTTTTTAACAGTTTTGTAACAGGAAAGATTTTTTTAATCGAAAAATAATAATATCCATAATTGCTCGATGACTTAATGTTAATAAGATAAGAAGCAGAAGAAAAATGCTTAGAATCTATTATGCAATTAAGTTAGATAAAATTTATTCAATAGACTGTCTAATATCTGTTAAATAACCAACATAATATCATTATTTACTGTTATAGAATGAATTAAATATGCTTGAAATGTTTAACAAATGTAAAAACTAGAAAAATACTTAGGCTATCTATAACACCTCTAGTGTTTGTAGAATGATTACAAAATACCTAACAATACTAATCTTCTAGACGACAATAGCTTGTTTTTCAAGTTAGTTATGATAATTATTTATAAATATTATATACAAAAACAAAGATAAGGGCACATATTGATGGATTTGTTTGTACAACTATAAATACTCTGTATTTTATGTTATACAAAATTAATCTTAAAAGCTTCCCACGACTCTTCTATTAAGAATCGTGGAAATGCCTCTAAGATACTAAAGAAATTTAAAATCGTGTTTAATTATTTACGGGTTAAAAGCATTTTAAAATAAATAAGTTTAGTTATACCAATCGTTATTCCGCAGCAGTAAACCTATCTTAACAACTATAACCCGCAGCGATAAGTTGACAAATAGGTCCACTTTATAAAGTTGTTGATCTATGACGTTATATTAGCTTCCAGTTTAAAGAAAATATTAGAACGTATTTCTAATATTAGAGTATTGAAAAAAATCGAAGGCTGTTACAAATACAATGTAAATGAGATTTATTCTGTAGACCTACTTTCGACGCCAACTATAGTCCGATAGCGCAAGGTTAATTTCTATCCAACGTGACATTGCAGTTCTATTGGTATGCTGGTAGAATAACTGTGCAGTTTTTTGGTCTATTACTTCCGGTTAAATTAACATTTCCGGTAGAAGTCCGCGCTTCCGCTTTTCAAAAATATCACCAATTAGAAAAAAATAATAATCTTAACGCTTTAAATATCGGATTCGAAACTTATTTTTTTGAATTGAAAGTCGAGATTTATTGTACCGTATTGTACTGTACATTTATAATAATTAATTTTTCTGGTCGTTTTAACTAATTCGTTTTTATTAAGTTTTTAAATCTTTTATTTATTTGCCGTAAAATCTGCATTATAAATAAGTATTGTACGATCCAAGATAGAAGCGGAAACTGTTACGGATGCACATCAGCTAATAATAAGATTCAAAATACTTTGCACATACATCTTGGGATAGGTATCTGAGCTTATCTATAACCAATAAATGAGCTGAATATGATAAATAATCAATTTTATGTCATGTTAAAATGAAAAATAGAAGAAGAAAAAAAAAACAAGTTTTATGGGTTTTTTCCGATAAGAATACGAATGTTAAAACGTCTTGAGGCTGTCTAAATAACAAGGAATAGGACCTATCAAACAAAGTTTCTTCTACTCACTCAAACTATAAGCTTTTATGTGGTTTCTGTTTTCTAAACACGTGCGTCTGACCTCTCTCGTTCCTGATTGGTCTGACCCGATATATATGGATGTGTTTAGCGCGGAATTTTAATTAGTTTTAAATATCGATCAAGAATAAATTGACCAGTTGCCTTATATGAAATACTAGATTGCATGTCATTAATAGCGAGGAAGAGATACGGGATTAGATTTTCAGCTTCCAACATACGCAGCATGTTACCAGAATTAAACAATGTAAGTGAAAATAACTCAATTATTCATTTTTCCTAAATCGAACAAAATTCCATATTCTTTAAAATGTCTTTATGGAAACTAAATGTATTTTTTAAAAATATTTTTCTCCCCCTCTCTTATTTTATTTTTCTCTTTTTATAAAATTCCTAGAAATGGGTGGCTTTTATTTTAGCTTCAATAGAATAATTTATGGATCGAGGAATAACACGTTACTTACTTATATTTTTCGAGGAAATTGCATGAATATTTAAATTCGTTATAAAGAAATGTCTAAATTTTTCTTGTAAAGAAAATTGATCGAAAGTTTTAACTATAATTTATTAACGTTTTATAGACTCGTTATAAATCTTTATAGGTAAAACTCTTATTCGTTTAACAGATTATAATTTGCGCATGTTCATTTTTACTTCTCTTTATCATTTTTCTGCTATTAAAATGGGATTTGTTTAACAAGAATATAGATTATCACTTTGCCATAATACCTAAATATAATAAAACCAATTGCAGAATCAAGAACGATCAGGAACTCAAACATAGACTAAAAGGTGAGCGGATGTAATTTTTTTTATTATGATTTCTAATTCTGTTGGCCTACAATATATACTGGTATCTTGTAAAAAAAAAGTGGAAAATCTTATTATTTTAATCCCACTCGGGTACATTTATTATAGGCGTAACGTCTTGATTAATTAATGGATCGATAACAAAACTTTAAAATCGTATGTACTGTATTAAAAAATAGAATGTTGGAAAATTATCTAGTGATATAAATTAAACTTGAAATAGAAAAATAACATTTGGAACATTTCGCGAAGAAAACAAATAGTTTACCACTATAATAAGATGTCTATTAGTGGGCAGTAAAACTTTTAAAGTTGCATACTAAGCGAATACTTAGGCTAAGTACCCATGCACTTAAATCTCATTAACTTACTAATAGAAAATTGTCTGCTAATTTTTTTTTCTAATTAACGAAAAAATAAAAAATTAAAATTAAAAATATTTATCAAGGTAAAATAAGAATAATAAGCGGATCTTAAATAATTTACTTTTTAAAGAGAGAAATTGATTAAGATAATATTATGAGAGTACATTATCGTGATAATTAAATTTTACAAACCTTAATTACACTGGGGCTACCAAAAATTTCTCTTTTGTTCGAGAATTTTTCGCGTAACTTTCTAAAGAGATAATCGTTAAATTACTGATTGAAATCTATTTTGAATTTATTATCCGGAACAAAAAACAAATTGATTAAAAAAGTTATTTGATTTTTGTTAAACCAACGTTATATAAATCATTTCTTGATGATAAAAATAACGTTATAATTAATATAATATATTTAATCTCCGAATATGATACAATATTTAAACTTTAATTAAATGAAGGTTAATGTGTTGAGCATTGAGAAAGATGAAAATCTAGTTTACGAGATCGAAAACCAAAATATTGATTAAGCTTATCGCTATTGGATCATCGTATATTCTATAACCTCGACTACCTTTGATGATCGAATATTAATCAATACACCATCCTACAAGTATATAAAATAAAATTTATTAAGTGATAATATAAGGGGTTTGTTTATCTACGAAATAATTAAATTAAAATAAAGATTTCGAAATTTTTAATTTATTATCATCACCTAATATTAGTAATTATTATAATAAACATTTTAATTCAATTGTGTGTTTTAAAAGAGTTTCGAAATGTTTAAATAAGTTAAAGACTAACAAGAAAAACTAATTAGTCACTATGTGAAAATCTATTTATTATATAGTATTTAGAGAAGGCAAAGATGTAAAATATATATATATATATATATATAAAGTTAATTGTTTCTTCTATGGCTATTAATAATTTTTACTAATTCGCAATCAAACTAAGTTATAGCAGGATTGGAATAAAATGACAAATTGGTATCGCTAAAGGAAATAGAAATGTTTAAGATAAGATCGCTTATTGTTAAAACAAGTTAAGGCGAATTAAATATGATGGATTCGGATCCATCTCGACACAAGAGACTCGGATGATTGAATGAAAACATTGGCTTCAAATGATGTCATAATTGTATTGGCTTAGCTATAATTTTATTTCATATGATGTAATGAAATTCGATGGAATTTCATCAATAAATTGAGACTTTAATCAATTTTTCTAAATAGCTTGATAAAAATAAATAAAATGTTTTACTTTATTAATTTTTAAGTAAAAATACGAGAGTAAAATGTTTATATAAATTATTTTATTGAGAGTTTTATAATATACATTTTTTTTTATTAAAATAAATTATAAATGTAATGAATTTATAAGATTTTTATAATAAACTCTGCGTATTATTTTTATTATTATTATTTTTTAAATTGCAAAATAATTAATACTATATTAGTTTAATGCCACTTGATATATCAGTTCTGATTGCAATCTAACCATTTAAATATATACATGTAAGTGTTATTATACAATAATATTTACTAAAATATACTACGATCTACTTATTAATTTCTATTAAATCAGAGGTTATTTTTTAAAAAAATTCTTAATGATAAACATTAAGCTGAATTAATGAAAATATACAGAACATATAACGACTTTATCGGTTAATTTTATCATCAAAACAGAAAAAGTTGGACCTAAATAAGAATCGTGTTATTTAAATCAAACTTTTTTTCGTTTTATTCGTTATTTTGCTTTAGTTAATAGTTTAAATTTAACCTTATCATTCGTAAATAACTATAATAGGTCTTCTATATTACTTTATTTTTTTTTATTAACATAAAAATAAATATATCATAGCCTATATATGCGATTAATATCTCATATAAACTATACAAACAATATAAGTAGGATATAACTTATAGTATACCTATAGGGCTATACTTTATTAAGTTGATTATGTTTTATTTTTGTTTTCAATTGGCACTTCAACTGATTGAAGTAGATTACATATAAAATACTGTAAATATTATCATGTATTCCTCATATAGTTATATTTTCGATGAAATATTACCAAAATGCCATGCTATTTATTTAATAATTTTAATATAACTAAGTTATTTTAATAACTTTAGCTTAACGTAAGATATTAAAGATCAAGTGTAGGGCCTATACTTTTGATAATTTAAGTTAATTTAACAGTTTATTCCAAATCGTTAACGTATGAACAAGCATTAAAAGAAATATTTATTATAATTTAAATTATTAAAAGCGTTGCTTCTTTAGTCAATTCGAAGATTTGCAATTTAATTATTAATCAGTTTTCGAATTAGAGAAATTACATTTCGCATCGTTTATTGACAAGCGTATACATACTTATATATATTTTCTTAAATAAAATTAGATTATAGGCCTATTATTTATTAATTTTAACTATTATAGATAATGTTGCTTAATGTTGCTTTAATATTATATTTTCTTGTTTAAGAATAAATTGTTTCTTGAAAAATTTGATTATTTTAAATATTTTTAATGATACAATGTAGAGAATTTCTCCTTATAAAAGGTAATATATAGGCTATATATATATATATATTCTACATTTAATTAATAAATTTCGGCTTTATTAGAATTCTTTAAATCATTCGGAAAATGATAATTTTCATGTATATAAAAATATATTAAAAAATATTAAATTACTGAATGAATTTTTAACTC
Source organism: Centruroides vittatus (assembly GCF_030686945.1). Taxonomy (NCBI): domain Eukaryota; kingdom Metazoa; phylum Arthropoda; class Arachnida; order Scorpiones; family Buthidae; genus Centruroides; species Centruroides vittatus. The sequence continues at coordinate 1,684,725 of NW_027122256.1, read as the reverse complement.
GATATTTATCTCTTAAAAATCATTGATAATTTATATTTTTAAAAGAATTTTTTTTTCGTTTATTTTTATTTTTTCTTTGCTAAGAAACGACTATGCAAAGTTGTTTTTGTTTGTGCATCAATTATTCATTTATTTCTTATTCGGTTAGCGAAATAACTTTTTTACATTGATTGAAATCGCTACTTCATTCAGAATTGATGGGAATCTTTCAACAATTATTTATCTTGTATACAGGTCCAGTCTACTGCTTTTATTATTAAAAATTTAGGCCTAATCTAAAAAGTATTTTCCTCAATTTAACCTTTCTTTTTCACAATTTTAATTATTTTCTGATGCAAATGTTATATAGGCCTATTTTTAAATTAGCTTAGAAGAATTTTTATTTTTTATTTTATAATAATTTATTTAATATAAATAAAGATTATAATAGATAACTACGTTTTTATATATTCGAAAATATTTTAAATCATGTTTTAAATTGGTGTAAGAAAATTAATGCTCTAGTTTTCATTTACATTATTCTACCTGGCTTAGGGCCTAATATATATGGACATTTAGAGTAAATTTATTTTATATTTATAGTGGGATTACATTCCAATGAACTTATTTATTTATTAGTAAAACGCAAGAGTCGACGGCCCACGTGTAATTCTGGTAGTTTTTATCCATTTTTAGTAAAAGCATAAGACTGAAGTAAATATAGGATCGAAAGTTAGGAATAGAAGAACTTATATAAATATGTCCCTGAAGGATTGCGTGCACGTCATCCACAACAAAATTTATTTGTCAAGTTTTTGTGACAATTTCTCAAATAACGATGTTTAACATGACACTCGCCAGCGAAGTATTTAAAAGTCGATGGTGTAAATCGGAGAGTAACCCTACGATGGATGCATGTTAATTCCTTACTGACTATTGCCTTGTTGCTAATTATTCTACATGCAGGTATCAAGGACGTTGATCGGGACAACGCCCTGAGTAAGCCTGCAGAAAGAGACGCAGGAACGAGTGGGGGTCGGAGAAGGAAGAAGGGGCTAAATCACAGCAAAGCGAATAACCTGTTCCTGAACCAAACAAATCGAACAAAAGAAGTATATATTGGATATTCGACCGGGGAGGGTCGTCCTTGGTGCCCGTTAGCCCCCACCCCTCGGTACGATAGTTTTTACACGCGTTCATTAGTGCGTTTCGAACCTTTGTCAGTCCATCCCACCTCCTTCTTTTCAATGTCTAGCTAGGAAGTTACCTTCTAAGCTACAGGGCTGACATCTCTATTGTCCCAACTAGTCGTTGCGGTCTCGTGATTTGTTCTAACTCTTGTGGAAACCAGTGCTTTTAATTAAGTCCAAGTTTTTATTCTTTTTTTCTCTTCTCTGTTGGGCCAATTAATATCTGGTAACCTTCTTTCTCAAAAGAGTGTCTAGTTCTTGCTCGCTCGAAGAATAATACTTCCCGTACTTTCGAGTTTTTTCATTACTAGGAAGACATAGTTCTAGTGAATTTGTTGATTTATTTTATCCGTTAGACTAAATGATTTTAATTTTATTAGAAAGTTTTTAATTCCGTATTTCATGCAAATATTAATTTAATAAATTTTACTTTTGACTGTATATATTCACTAATTTCGATTATATTTTAAAAGAAAAGTTAAAATAGTTCTCGAAATTAAAAATATCCTTAAAAAAATGGGAATTTCCCTCCAGGTTTCACATTATATTAATGTCAAATGTTGTTAAATAGAAAACTTAATACTTGTTGATGTGACATTTCCTTTTTTTAATGATATTTTCATTCAAGTAAACCATTCAAACAGTGTTAAACTTGATCAACTTGGCGAGAATTTACGTATTTGATTGACTATCACCCGAGGGTCTTATTGACCTTATGATAACTTATCACTGACAAAGCTATAGAAAAGTTAAATGATTGTTTGAATAATATTTAATTTTATATCCTTTAAACGAATTTAATTATAATAAAAACCATACATTATAGTTATGTAATACAAAATAAAAATTATTTTAATACAATACTTTAAATTATTGAATAAATAACAAAATTACGTGGCTTAAAACTATAGGCTTTATCCGAGTATGCAATTGTGATAAAGTAAAAATAATTTTTATAATTATTATTCATTCGAATATTAAAATTACGTTTCAAATATAAGCGTATAATAAAGTATATTTTATATTAAAATTTATGTGTCTATTTTTATATTCAAAGCAAGTATAAACTGTCAATCACATCAATCGTCTTTTCATTTTAGAAGGCAAACTATTAAATCGTTGAGCAGCGTTAAGAATTATAATTGACTTTCTGAAGAGTCTGTCACATTCTATTAACTGAAGATATAATTTAAGACGAGAAGAAAAACCTTCTTCCATTTGTCAACAAGACTACATACATCAAGCAAAACTGTCGTTGGGTGCACTTGGGTCACTTCCTATGTTCAACCTCCCCACGATGCAACATTTGTCACATTCTGTATTTTGTACCCATAAATCAACCTTGTACTTTTCAACTACTCTATTTTTTATTTATTCCTTCGTTTCGTTTTAGTTTTTTTTTTCAGTTATTTTACAATTTTTATTTATTTATTTTTTGTTTGTGAGCATAAATTTTAGTTTACACATACATAAGTATACCTTGTATATATATTTATTTACAATAAATATACATATATATTTTACCAAATAAATAACTCACATTTCATAACTTTTCAGCTACTATTAAACTAAATTTAGTTTCTGTTTGCTTTAAAAATATTTTAAGGGCATTATCTGTCGATTCAAATAAGTGATTGGTGACAAGTTTCGTGCAAACGTGACTCTTTGATTTAGTCTACATGCTTCATTAGAGAACATTTAATTAAGATGTATTTAACTTGATAAATGATATTCCGAAATAATGAGTTAATTTCTTTGATATTGATATATTTTATGTTAAAACTTTCTTATTCGATGTTAAGTAAATTCATTTAGAGTTTTGTTATATAAAAATATTTATAGAATTTTTTTTTAGATACAGCACGACTTTTAAGCAAAAATTATAGAGTCTATTGGCTCAAATTAAAAGATAATTTTCTTTTAAATAATCTATTGTTTTGAATACTATTTAAAAAATTATTATAACAAAAAATAATTAGGCCTACGTTTTTCAACTGTTTGTTAGTGCTTATTAAATATCATTCAAACTTAATTAAAATAATGAAAAGATCTTAATGAAGTGAAATCTATATAAGCCTATTATATAAATTTTTAAATGTTTTAATTAATTTTAGCAATAGACTTAGTTCTGATTTTATTAAATACGAAATTATGAATATTACATGTAATATATTTTGCTTAATAGAAAAACATACTGTACGTAATATCAAATATAAACCTATTCCTATCTAAATTTATTTATAAAATTATCAATAATTATAAAATTTGTTTGTGACTAAATTTTGATTAATTTTCACTAAATGAAAGTAAAAATCGGAAGAAACGTAACAAAGGTTGTGAACTTAATAAATTTAAATCTGTTATAACATTTGAGGGCATAGTTACTTCCTGTAGGTCTATATATATTATGCGTAAATACGCGTATTATATCTATTATAACTCAAACTATTTTAAATTTATAACTTTATTTTCTGAATCAATTTAAAAAGTTTATTATTGGATACAAATTTAATTTATTTTGTTATTATTATTATTATTATTTAGTATTATAAATATATGTTTTTTTTTAATAATGAAAAGTTATATAAGCATTCGAATACCCCTAATATAGACATATAGATCATATTCTATTTATATAACTTATGTAGGTTGCAGTATTGTATATGTTACATGTTAGAAATGTCTCATAAAAATTAATAAACATCAGAGAAACATTAGAAATATACAAAAATATTTTAAAAATTTTAAAGTAATGTAGAATATACTTTTTATTTAAATATCTTTACGGATTCATCATTAAAATCATTACTTGGTTATTAATATAATGTTAATAGCGTTTTTATAATGAATTTAATTATATTCATTTCATAAACTTGTACGAAATTATTTTTTGAATTAACTACTAAATTTGTTTAATAATTATTTTTAATAATTTCCATTTATATTTTAGGAAAAAAATGTTAAAAAGTTTTTTTTTAATAAGAAATAGTATTTTCAATATAGACTATCTAATTCCTGTGTATTGTATCATTAAAATAATAATAACCATGTACCCTGAGTTCTTTATTGTTGTAATCGCGTTTAGATCTGATAAAAACTCATTGAACTTCATAAGAATGCAAAAAAACCCAACCTCTTGCAGAAACAATGGTGGATCGCATTGTGCAGTGTTAAGGACAACACGACACCTAACAATAGAATTTTTTTTTTAATCGCCTGCACATAATGGTGACTTGATTATAAAATTGTATTGTACAGATAATTGGTGTATTTATTTATTTACATATCGCCACTACTAGGCCTATGCTCTTATCTTTTGAATTGATTGGATAAACATTAAGTTGATTGATATAATCCATAACTTAAACCTGCCACTTGGTTTCTTTGCATTGCAATCAACCGATAGCTATGAAAATAAATACTATCACCGAATAATTCTTAATGAGTTATTTAATTTGGTGCAAATTTCCCATTTTTTCGGGATTACTTAGACGGTGATTATAAAATTGAATAATTTAACCGATTAAATAATGCTGGTAGACATAGTAAGCCTTTTGACAATTATTACCTTAATTCTCTTAGACAAGCCCCTTTATTCTATTGAATGCGATACAGCAGTAGGTCTATTGTTGAAACTAAAATCCCAATCAATCATCTCCCTACTTCCTTTACCGAGGCCACCCATTTTCTAAGCCGGTATTTTTATTCCGAGATGACGGAAGTAAAGTTCCAGTACCCAATGGTGGCTAATTTTACTTCACTCGCACTATTTACCTGATTTTCTGTGACCTGATCTAGCAGGTGTTTTTACCTATCACTTCGTAAGGACCTACCCGACCAATGAAAGCGATACTCTATCCTGTCAGCTTTCATCCAAATTATTGTTTATCTACATCTTCTCTCAACTTCATCGTGCAACTAGTTTAAATTATATTTTTAAACAATAAAAGGAAAACGATGATACGTAATCTTGACCTTAAACTTAGCTATTATATTATGATAATAATTTAAATGCGTATAAGACATCGATATTTTAACATTGAATTAATATTTTAGTATGAACCTCCTTAACGTTTCTTAAATGATGAATTTGTTAAACAAATTTATGCACGATGAATAAATTTCAAATAGACCTACATCGATAATATCAAAAAATTTCGTAGGGAAAAAATGTGAACTGGATAATTAAATCAAACTTTTTTAAAAGTGCTCTCGAATAAAAACTATAAATAATTTTGATTGAAAATGGCATAAAACCAAAATACGGTTTAAACAGGGTTAAAGTTTTTAAATGTTTCGGCTAGTTTATCAGTTTGATCTCTTAATTGTCATTAAGTAGAGTTTATAATTTTGAAGTTAGAAACAATCAATCGTTCATCAGAACAAGTCTTCTCAACCAGTTATTGCCAGTGTCGACTAAACCAGTTAGCGAGAGCTCTAAAAGAGGAGGCACGCCAAAACTGTTGAAGATTTCAATTTTCTCTTGCGCTCCACCCAGTTTGCACTCGGTCATTTCTTATGGTCATGTCCGAACCTAGACAGGAAGAATATGAGACGGGGCACGAATCAGGATCCGGGTACTTTCTATATATTTTTCATACTTCCGCTATCGCTCTAAATTTTCTATTAGATAATGTCACTGACCTATCGGTGGAAGTTGCAGGCCTACATTAGTATTAACGTTAAGTATGAAATAAGGCGGCAATTTTTATACGTGAAACGAATAGACTAATATTCTACGGGGATACTTCGAACGTTAGATAAAACACGTTGTTTTAATCGCCTTAAAGCGTTACTTTCATCAGTGTCATCTTTTAAAACATACTTGTCGTTTAATAATTATTATGATCCGAATTGTTAAATGAAGTAGCTATTTAACTCTACCGTAGAGATATATATACAGAAATTATTTTCTAAGAATCGTTCACACGTGCATGCGACCCAATCAAGCCCGCAGGACACTCTTGCCAGAATCAACCTCAGAACAGGCTTTGAAAAAAACAAGCCACCAACCAACTGGGTTCTCAACTACGAAAGAGTGTCAGTTTTTCCATCTGCGCTTTCGTACTTCCTTCTGTCAATTCGTTGACGACAGTTCTAACGTTGCTAGCAAATGTACGTTGGGTAAAATGGGGGAGGCAGTAAAAGTGATCTGTTTGATACTCAAGGACATTCGAGATCGGAGTACATATCTACACGACTTTCGTTTCGTTTCAGGTAAGACGAATTCAATCATTATGAATATCGAAGGAGAATTTAAACATTAACAGTTGAAAACGTTGTATTTTATTTTATACCGTCACTAAGTTTAAATTATTTTAAAAGAGAAAACTAGTTATTACGTTATAAAACATCACCTACGCTACTAACTTTATTTCCATAGAAAGTATTTTAGATTTATCTCTTTCTGTTCTTCTAGATTTAACGAAAACGAACGACAATTCATATATGGCTTAAAATTTAAATAGTTTTTGAATTAAGTTTAAAATCGCGTTATTCGAACAAAATTAGCAGTTAGAAAATAGATCTTAGTCATATAGTTCAGTAATTTCCTTATTTAATTCAATGTTGTCATTATTTATACTTAAACAACGTTAACTTTTATACATTTAATTGAAAAAGCTACAAAACTAGTGAACAGACTAATAATTCCAAATTTTAAAGCATAATTTTTTTAATGATGATAACTTAGAACTTGTATTCTTATGACTAAATATTGATAACTTCATTCTTATCAAGATATAGAGTCGGATAGTACGTGAACGGGTTTATAAAGTACAAATGCTTGGAGGAATCTCCTTTCCGATATGTAATAATCTAATAAATTCTCTTACATTTTTTCCAGCACCCGAATGAAGCTTAGTCTAATTTCGAATAATAGATTGTAACTTCATTCATTTTTTTCATTCCTAAAAAAACTTAAGGAAAAACTATTTGTTTTGAACAAAAGAAAAGCTTTGATCGTAAGAATAGACTATCTGTTTCTTCTCAATTAAAAAAAACAACAACAAAATAGCACGCGCGTTAACCGGAACCGTCTCATTAATATTTCTACTTCCCGTTAGGTGCCCGCGATTGTTCTTCAATATCTTACTCATAAATTAGCAAAAGTCCATAGAAGAAGAATAAGAAACTTTGTTGTAGTTTTGTATTAACTATAGGGCAGAAAATTAGCGCATCACTGAAAATTCGGCAAGGGACGATGATAGAATGCCCGATGAAGTATTCCGATAAAAATGCCTTATTGATTGAAAGTAATAGAGGAAGTGCTCTACGGGAGAGAAATTATCTAATACGGTGACGTCGATTCTGCTACGGCAGGTGATTTTTACTGAAGAATTCATTTTTTTATCTTTATTTCGCGTTGTTATCTGATATCATTTGATAAGAATCGTTTTTTTTTTTTTTTACCTATCCTCGGAACTAGAAGGAAATACGATGTTTAGTAACATATTTATTTAAATGTAACTGTTAGAAGCGCTTTATTGATTTATTGTCTACTTCCTTGGATCTAAATCTTACTTTGTCGGGGAAAATGGTTTATTTTTAAAGATTTAAAACAATTAGGAATAAAATTAATTTTATATCTTACTAGGCCATTATTTTCTTAATGCATTATTAGTCTATACTTCAAAAATAAACCCCGATTCTATATTTTAATATATTTTAATGTAAAATTTTTCATATAGCATCGTCTTGTAAATGAAATAAGTAATTTAATTGATAATTGTAAGTATAGTCTACGTCTGTTAGAGATGGTTATTATTATTATTAATTTTTAAAATAACAATAATTACTTTTTTTAAAAAGGTATATCATCGATAATTTATATTTAATTGACCTCTAATCAATGTATTAGTATTGTTTGTAGTCGGTTTTGATGTCAGTTATATTTTTATTTGATTTCTTGCAATCATAATTAGTCTCCTGTATCTCCTGTGTGTCTTCTTCACAATAAGAGTTTCGTTATTGTGTGTCTACAATTTATGCAAAGTAGTTTAAAAATGTCCATTTGATAGCTGTTAATTTTCTTTTTCGTCTGTAAAATTATTAATATTTCTATGTAATAAATTTCTTTCTCTATTTAGATAAATTAGAATTGGAAAACGTTATAACTTACAAGCTATAGGCTATTTACGTGTATATTACCTGACATTTTTTTTTATTTATTTAATATTTCAAGTTGTTTTTATAAATATAACTTAAGTATTCAGTAAATGTTCTTAGAGAATCAGATATGAAATAATAGTAGCTATGCTTTTAGAATATAAATGAATTTCGTAGGGTCTTGATACAAAACAGTAGTCCTTCCGTAAAAAAATCCATGTTACAAACATGCAATGATTAAAACGATATAAAGTCAAAAATAATAATCAACAACCAACTTTTCTAGTTTTTTTCTTTAGCAGATGGCTTACGGATAATAAGATATTGGCAGTGGTAATAATAATTAGGCCTTGTACGTCTTCTTATTAAAGAGGTTAAGAGGACAGTGTTTGGCATCAATGTGGTTCCTGGTCTAAAACATTAATTTTTAATTATTTAATTTTTTATATTAATTTCGTTCATCGTACGATGTTTATGTTTCAAAATTCCTTTAAACATTAGAATTATTTACGTATTAAAATTGCGGATTATTTTTATAAAGAAAGAAATGGTAAAGGTACCGTAATGTAATGTAATTTTAATCATTTTCAAGCAGAAAATGCTTAAAATTTATTCAAAAATATCTACATAAGCCCACATATATTAAATCCATAGCTATATAAGGTGTATATGATATTTTTTTTATATAGTTATAAATAAAACTAGGTTAAATATATTTATCGTTGGCTTTATATGTTATTTATTTTAAGTGAAATGATTTTAATATAGTTAGCTTAATAAGCAATATTTATACAAAGTTTTATATATTTTACGACTATTAATTCTGCAATAAAATTTTTAAAAATTTAAATATTGTATTCCTGTTAAAGAAAATCGGAAATAATTAGGCAAAAGTAAATATTTTAACCATAATTATGCAGCCTATATGTAACACAGTTTCCTATTAGTGTTTTTAAATCACAATTTTTAAAGTTTTTAAAAAGTTTACAAGCTTTATTCCATATTCTAATATGTGATACAATATAGATAAATAAAAAATGCATATGCAAATTAACATTATTCTATATTTTTAAAATAATTATTTTAAATTTAAATATTTTATTATATATTTATTCAGTAAGATATAAACCTTATTTCTTAATAGATTTAAGATTTTATCTCCGTTTATAGACCTATTTTCAGATTTATTATTATTATTTTTTTTCTACTGTTGTATATTAATTCATGTTAATGGCCAATTTGTAATCTTTAGAAAATATTATATATCATATAAAAAAATAACCTTAAATATACTCTTTTGCATTCTAATTACGTCATTATTATTTTAAGAGATTTTTGATTATCTTGAGTGTAATGTTTAAATAAAGTATTATATTTTTTTAATTAGTTCCTTTAACTACAATATAAAATACTGCATAGACTTCTCTAGATTTTACTGTATGTAGATTAGACCTACAGGCTCTTATATTAAAAGCCTGTAGGTCTAATCTAGATATAGTTTCTCAGTTTTAATTTTTCATTTAGAATTGATTTATTTTTCTATTGTTATTTTCAATATTTGTTTCATTTTTCCTTAATTTTAATTAATCGAAATCTTCACTTTAGAAAAAGAAAAAGAAAAAAAAAATAGACCTATATAATTGGTTATAGACCTAAAGAAATGGGAATTTCCTTTAATGTTTACATTCTTTAATTATTGTTTAATTTATAGGCCTATAGATTATATTCTAAAATTAAAACTTATGTAATTAAAATTGAAAGGCTACGGTCCAAATATTAATTTGTTTCCGGTTTTTATGTAAATTCCTCATACAAGGAAGACAGATTAAAATCAATGGAAATATAAAGATATGTTTAACATCATTTTTCCTATTTAAAGAAATGATAAGTAGTCAGTCAAAAAGAATAAAAACTTAGTAATTACGATATTTAAATATTTTATGTTTGCTTATAAAATAATATTAAATATAGTAAAATTTATAAAATAAATAAGTAAATAAATATGTTCGTTTAATTTAATATGGATTAAATTTAGGTCTAATTTAATTACTCGTAAAATTTCTAGATTTATTTCTAAAGATTCTAGTGCAAGATAATCTTTTTAAACAACCGAAAACGAATGAAGCGTTGAGATAGTTTATAGGTTTTTTTAGATTTTGTTGAAGATTAATAATTGATTTTTAAATAGAACTTACAATATTATTAGGCTAAATACTAATTTATTATTAAATAACTAATATTTGTAAAAATAACTTCGATTTTTTACCAGTTACAATGTTATTTTAAACATAGTTTTTATTAAAAGAATTAACTCTATACATTTTTATAAGCTTTGTTAAAGTAATGAATTTAATGTGGTCGAAAATAAATCAGTTAAATTCGTTTAAAGATGGCGGATCATCTTACGATTTTTTTCTAATAAGAAAAACCAGTTTTCGTTGTTAAAATACCCCAGGTAGAATAGAAGACACGTTTGGAAGTTAATCGTTCTTAAATACACGACAATATTTCCTCTAGGCTAAGAGCCTTCTCTCACCTGGTCACACCCGAGATGTGATAATTTTTCTCCATTTTTAATATCTCAGAATTTCCGTTTCTCGAATTTATTTTAACAGATTTTATAACAAATCCATAATTTATTTTAGGTCGAATTATTTATATAAATTCGAAAATTAATTTCGTTTTTCTGTTTCTTATAAGGAAAATATCATTTAACTCTTTTTCAGTTTATTTTTCCGATGTAATAAACCCTATCAATACTTTTCCATCAATTTTGATTCTCTTGATTCCTTTTCTAATCTATTTACTTCGACATTTTTAAAAATTACTTTTAACTGAATTCAATTTTAGATTTATATAAGGTTAATTTAATTAAACAATATAACTATTGTAAAAATTTTCATTGCTTTTAGCCATTTTAAAAACAAGGTTATTAATAAACAAAACGGACTATAAAAATTCTCATTACATTTACCGAATGAATATTAATAAGATTTTAAATTGCAGTTTAATGATAATTAATTCTAATGAGAAAATTAATATTAAATTAGCGATTTTAAACTGTTTTTTGAGTTAAAATTTGAAGGTTTTTTGATTATATATTGATGGTTCCTTCATAAAATTACGAATTGAAGTAGCCTAAATAACTATCTTCTGTACTTTTTTTCCAATCCAAGGTCTGTTTTAAAAGCTTTTAATAACTTTGTTTATCGTTGTATAGAAGGCCAAGGTCTAATTGATGTATCTTCAGGTTAAAAAATCAGAATAAATCTTCTTTTATCTTTATTATATCTATTTCGAAATGAAAATATTATAAAATCGTTTCATCAGAAATATATTGTCGCATAGTTAAGCGCATAACTCGATGTAAATAATCCCGTGCGGATAGGATAGGATATTCCATAAAAATACTTCCTGGACAGAGGCGGTTAAACTAGGCCATTTAGCTCGTATTACTCAAATATATAATCAAATAGAAAATTGCATTAATTACAAGTATTTTGGAATTGTGGAGAATCTGCCGGTTACAACTGAAATACAATTCTTTTCAATAAACTCGACACGGTCACTGGCATAGTTACTAACCTCATTAAATACGTTGAATTTGTAGCTGAAGGGTTGGGAGGGGTTCACTCGAAAACATTAAGGACGTGTAAAAACTTCAATTTTTTATATCCTATATTTAAATGGTTTAGGTTATATGATATATTCAATATCAGTTTTAAATTTTTGGGATAATGCCCTTGTTTGTGATATACTAATGAGACTCTATAGGAGGAATCCTCATTAGATATAACTTTAATTGACCTTCACCAATAATCCATCTACACATTCCTTCCGTACACTTTCAAATTCATATTATTCGTAAATATTATATCTTATTTTAGTAAAATATTTCTTCTAAGATAATTTTCAAAATTATTCAAAATTGTTATAGTTCTAAATAAATAGATACTTTCCATTCAAAATGAATTATAATTTAGTATGTTTGGTATTCATTTAAGTTTTAAAGTAATTATTTATAATTAATATTTGAAGCTTTTACTATTTTTTTAACATAAAATATTTAAACTTTGTAAATAATAGAAAGCTTAATTGACTAATTAAGTCTTTATGAAACATTTCGAATCAGTCTCATAAGAAGATTTTAATTCTTATATGAGCTATGATTTGTTAGTTTATGTGTCAGTATTTAATGAAGTAAGTTACGATTGGACTATATATATAACTTATAACTTATATTAAATTAAGAATTTTTCTTTCTTGTATGAAAAAATTATGAAGTTTTTCATAACACTCGAGACTTGCATAAATATTTTATTCGAGATTTGAATATAAAGTAGTGATTTGTGATAAGTTTAATTGCGTAACATAAATTTATTTCGTTTGTTTTATTTTATTATTTAACATTTTATTAAAAAAAAATAATAATGTATAATTAAATGTGTGAAGATTTAGATTTTATACATAGATTAAATATTGTGTATAGGTTTTTGCATTTATTTGTGTTTTGAGCAAAATATTACAATGTTGTGATTTAATTCCGTAACATTAACCTATATTAAAATTTTAATAAAAAGCAACTACAGTTTAATAGAATCTAATGGGAATATGTTGACCAGATAGAATATAGGTAAGATAAATTAGAAAAGGAAAAGGGAAGAGCGAATGCTTCATAAATTTTAACGGCGAATTATTAAGCCTAAACAAGTAACAAACAGAAACAATATTACCAATCGAGAAATATTTATTAACAACGAAAGAAAACGTTGGACGCAATGCATCCTGGGTGGCAAAAATTCCGACCCACGTTATTAAGATGGACTCTCTAATCTCGCATGACCACAACTTCCCAGAGAAGTCTTTATAATCCCGGAGGCCAGAAGAGGTACCACAATATTTACAGCATCGTAAACTGCCTTAGCCCTGTTTCTCCGAGAGATTTATAGTGGAATCGTTTTTGGTCCCGTACAGCAACTGTTAGACTAATGATGATAAACGTAAGGGTTTCATCGGTAGACGATGTGATAATCTAAAGAAGATCGTTTCCAAGCTCTTCTAAGATAACATCTGGTGTAAGAAAAAGTTTTCCATCGCAGTGTTTTACTTAAGACCCAATATAATTGCTTATTTTTTTGAAAATTGGCAATTATATTAACCAAGTAAATTAAAGTAATTATACAATTTAACCTTATCAAAATTTATTGTATGTTAATTAAGACTAATTTACTTTTTATTGATTTAAAATAGCTAATGTCTGTGGCGCCATCTGTCGATATCGTTATAAGTTAAGAGAACAAAGATTCTGTCTGATACGTACTGCACAGTGTATATATATATATATATAGACAAACAGACGTTACACATAAAAAATGTACGGAAATGTATATTCATAAATTCAACTAGCCGTATTAAAAAAAGAAGACAGGCCTAAAATAAAACGAAAATTGTTAATGCTTGTTAAATAGTAAACAGTGCTCTCATTCATTAAGTATAGTCAATTCATATCTCTTTATTTGCTTAGAAGAAGCGGCAAAATTAATTATGCCCAAAGGTGAAGAGGTCTTCGATGCTCTATATCATCGTACGAACAGGTTAGATCTATTATCAATTGTTCAAGAAATAGAAATGTCAAACTCGAAGGTTAACTGTATCGCTTACTCAATAACTTCACGCTCGTTTTTTAATTATTTTGTTTCTTCCTTTTCATAAGAATTTTTCTTTGAGATTTCGACACTCTTTCTTGGATAAAAATATAACCTTCGTTACAAAACATACTTTGTACTTAGCTAGAGATCGTGTGCGGATCAACATATCCTTTCAGATGAATAGTCTACAGTTTTAAGCAAATGCAATTCACTTAGTGCTCAATGAGCGGAAAAACTTTTAAACAAACAAACCGGGCCTATTTACATAGAAAATATTTTACAAGGTTTTTTTTTTAATTCCTTACAAAAGTAAACGATACTGTATGTAGACATTCATAAGTATAATAAATTACCAAATAAATGTTTATAAAATTTTGAACCTAAACTTTTATTCGATTGTCCTTTCCTTACTCGATTAAAACACAGAATAATATGACTGAATTTACTCAATTTGTATATTTGTAGAGGAACTAAATTTCTTAATAAACGTATAACTATTTTTATCTTATGGTAACGTTTTAGATTTGTGGAATGTATTGTTTGTAAAATGATCTGAACGCATGCGCCTATAATGCTCACACGAACGAGTTTTGCTAGTCCAACTGATAAGGAAGAACGAGGAAATGTAGGATTATGATTAAAGAAACGAAAAGAAAAAAAAGGGATACGATTAATGGAAAGAGAAGGAAAAGGAGAGGCACGCGCGGAAAATATTTACGAAGCGCGCGCGCTGAAACGAAAACGAGGTCACATAACACGGCACACGTTCTGGTCATGTGGTACGAGCGCGAGTGCTTCTGGGAAGCAGTCACCATGATAAAAATCTAAGAATTACTAACGAGGAATCTGTTGCCATCGAAGATCGCGACATTTCTCGGAGGTCAAAGTTTGACTCGCGAGTACTACATATGACGTAATAGATCTATATCGTTAAATTGTAAATGTTAAAAAAGTCTCCCTCATTACGTCGTATCCGGTCTCCCAATGATAGTAGTATTATCTGATGTTAATGCATTTTTTGTAATGGACACTCATTCATGTTTTCATATAACACGCACTCCATAAGATATTTAATTCGTTAACGCATTAGTTTCTTGAATTTGTAATTTATAAATCAATAGGAATCAATTTTTAGATTTTTCTTATTACAAGAATTTTTGGAGTATTTTTATA
Source organism: Centruroides vittatus (assembly GCF_030686945.1). Classification (NCBI taxonomy): domain Eukaryota; kingdom Metazoa; phylum Arthropoda; class Arachnida; order Scorpiones; family Buthidae; genus Centruroides; species Centruroides vittatus. Next base: position 1,669,628 of record NW_027122256.1, on the reverse strand, counting down.
AATATATGTCAAGGAATTTTCTTTGATCTTTAATATCTGAGAGAATCGATTTTTTTGCTGGTTTTTTTACAGGTTTTGAATGTATTGTCATGACTTTTTTAAGCGTAATTAACTTGCTGGAATCTGATTAGAAGGATAAAAAGCTTAAAGAGTGTGCGTGAAATTGTTCGAGAAGGGATTTTAACAGGTATTTTGCCGATCAGAACTGTAATGATGGAGTGTGATTTTTAAATTTAGATAGGATTTAAAAGGGGAAAAAGAGAGTGACATTCAAGCAACGACATTGTAAGTCCGAGGAACGTGATTTGATTGTTCAATTATATATTTTTCAACAATCTGACTATTAGATTGCACGCGAAGGTTAATTGTGGCACCTACAGCCCATCTGGTTTATTCCAGCTTGCCAAGGTCAGCTAAGAGGTTCTCTACACTTTCTAACTCTAAATCAATACATAAATAGAGCCAAAGTACTTTGCAATGATACAATGATCCTATAGATTTATTTTCATCTGTAAGTATCTTTTGAATTCAGATATATGTAGTAGTTTATAATATTTGAGTTTTAATACTGTAGTATAATATATTCGTACAATTCCCGCTAACAGACTATTGAATAGTCATACATATGAAGAATAATCGATTAAACCTGACGTTAAAACACAGGCTCACTAATAAATTATTGAAAACTATCTGTAATTCTTGTAAGTATAACTTAATTTATGATAAAGTAGCTTCTGCTGCTGCCAATTTCTTCGTGTAGTATACAGTAATTGCAATATTTATGTCTGTTTGTAAATGGTAGTCTCATAATTTTAAATCAAAGAGAAAAATATGGATATAACTAATTTTATTTAATCTATAACGTTTTTATTGTAAAGTGTTTTTGATTATCAATTAAATATAAATGTTTAAAGTTGAATAACTCAATAGGGAATGAGATAAATTCGGAAACTCCGGAAGAATCTGATGAACTCGGAAACGTAGAAAATACCCTTTAATGGTTATTTTGGCTTTTCTATAAAAAGACTTTTTCAGAATATCGAAGTAAAGATTAAATGTTTTTTTAACAAAAAATGTCGATCGAATCTGCGAGTTTAATTCGGTTGATCTGATACTGTTTATTAAATACATCTAAAAACGTTCAGGAAAAAGCGAAGGGAAATTATTTGATTGAAAAGTAGGACGACAGATAGGCTGCTGTGATGTCGCTAAAGTCCAACCAAGCGAAAAAATTTTGGACGCAAAAATTTCCCTTTTCGCTTTTCTTCCGTGCGTGTCCACGGAGATAGACGCCCTAAAATAGGCCTAGACTACTGACTTCCTTTTTAGAACACTTTCATTCAAAATATGTTTCCACGGAAAGCATCAGTCATTAGTAACGGTGGAAATACAGTATAACGGGAAATCTCGGGCAAAAATAATAATGTTTACGGATGTTTAAAACAAAAATTAGTAAACTGGAAATGTCTCTTAGATCTTTTAAGAAGATTACTACTTTTACAATAAGTCAATCAGAATTTATAGATTTAGACACGAAAAAGTAAAACTCTTCCTTTCTAAAATATTTAATAATTTCCTTTCCAAAAATATTTACGACATTACACTTAATAAATGCTTTTGTAAGATGTTTGCATTATAAAAATAAAAGCACCGTAGAAAATATTTTATATGAGATTATAATTTACTCTTATAAAGGAGGATAAAAGTTTCATTATTAAAAAACAAAATATTCGAATTTAAATATTAAATTTTAATAGTTGTAAATTTGTTTAATCAGTAAAATTATTCCATATTATTATTATTAATAGAATTTATTAAAATATTAATTAGCTCAATTTGAATATACATTTTTAACAAAAAAAAACAATGCTAATGCAAAATTTAGCTTTTTCTATAACTTAAAAAAATATATAAAGGTTTTATATTAAATATTTTTATTTTAAAAACTGTTTTATTTTAAAAACTGTAGATTTAACTTTTAACCCCTAATGAGAAAATCTTACTTTATTAATTCATATTAATGGACTAAAGCTTTTATTAGTAAACTATATTAACAGGCAGATTCAAATATATCTTCTAGAAACTCTTTTATATTGCTTGATGATATGATAATATAATTCTTAAATTTAATTTTACTTCCCAAAGTCTTATATTTAATCCTTAGCCAACATTGACTACATAGCAAGGATATTCTATATACTACATCGACTAATAGATTAATATTTTAATGAATGGTGTTGTTCAAAAATATAATAAAATTTCCTAAGATGTTTCATATTATATTTTAGTATTTAAAATTGAAAAAAATTCAATATTTAACTGGAATTATTCCATACAAATTACGATACAGGTACTAAACAAATTGAATAAAGTGCAGTTTTAAAACAGGCCTGAACATATCCTGGACCATACAACTTTCTTATATTGTCGACAATTCCATCGTCGGCTGGTTGTTGGCAGGAAAAATCTGCAACGTTACGCATCACGTTGTCATATTGACATGCATGGTAACGTTCATTCAACCAGGAGGTTTACTACCACAAAAGCATCACTAAATCATTTCCCATTCACATGTTGTTTTAAAATACTGTCAAAAATAAACAATTTGAAAGTTTAAATGACAATTGTAATTTATTCTTTTCTTCTTATTCATAAATTATGATTGCTTCTCGATTTAGTAGTTTACAAATGATTTTTCTTGTTAAAACAATGGCTATTTCAAGGTTTCAAATGTAGATATGTAAAACGTAAACGATTAATATTTCTTTGGAGGAATCCGAACAATTTTATTAGTGTGATTAGTTTTTTCTTAAGTACTAATATTTTTAAATTTTAGCAAAATATTAATCCGAAAAATGCAACAAAATTCAGTCTCAAAATTAATACAAGTGAAACCAGCAATAACTTAAATTTATAAATAATATCATAAATTAGATGCCATTTTATTCTTTCGATTCTTCAAATATTGAAATTTTAAATTTCATGCGATTATAAGACCTGTTAACTGTTATTTCGTCTATCATTGATGTGTTTAACAGAAGGTTGCTATTTAAGTAATAGTTCTCTCAGTTTCTCCACTTGTAATTATATAAATATACGAGTCATTAAGCAAATTTACAGAAATGTCTCCACCGAAATTATAATGAATAAAAACTTTGTGTTTTCGAATGTTATAACACGCATATTTATTGCTTAAACAGCGTTTATTAAATGTATCAAAAAATATAGGTATATTTCAATTAAAAGTAATTAAAGTACTTTTATGAGTAACAACTGTAAAGGATTTGTTTGATAAAGTAACTTCTCCTGAGAGTATTATAAATTATTTTGAAGAGAAAAGCGATTTGTATTATTGGCATGAACAGGCAAAATAGCCCCAGTTATATATAAAAATATTGAATAGATAGCCTAGTGGTTCCAATCGCACACAAATCCGCATCTATTTTATGATTATTCAATCATGCAGGAAGAAATAGAGCTAGGAGACACTTCCTGTTCTGCAAATAGATCCCGTTTAACAGGCTTATCTAAACAAATCGCTATGTTTAATTGATCGTAAGGGGCTGCCGTTACGGCCTCTATGCAATATTACATCTCTAACTTCTTTCCCGTCTTTCCATTGCTTCTCTAATTGCCATCCTACTCTGTATGCAAAACAAGATATACATTAAGTAGACTGACGACTTCGCTACGTGTAATGACGTCGATCGGTAGCCCTCTGCCGGACGTCGATCGAGTTACGTCAACGTGATTCGAGTTTCAAATATATTAGATTGCATTGGGACAAAAACAAATGCATGCAAATTAAACGATGTTACGAAATTTTTCCTATCCACACTTGTTAACTACGTTGCCAAAATATTGATTGAGATGTTACTTATTCTTAATGTCATCTAACGACGTTTGTTTTAACTGTTTTAAGCATTGTTTGCCCACTTTTGTTTGGCGAATGTGATATGAAAGCAATCAAAAGAGCTTCTAAGCATTTTTATCCCATTAAATATTTTATGTATTAAAATTAAATTTAAATTAAAATATTTCAAAAATTCAATATTTATATTTGAATCAACGACGTAGAGTGCTGTAAATGTTACCACAGATATTTAACGAAACGAAAATTTTACTCTTGATATTTAATCGAAATTCTTATTTGAGTGCTGAATTGTGTTTAGTATAAACATAAACCGAAGATTTATGTCTTCGTTGAGAATCATCCACTCAAAATTTAACAATCATTACCTTAGACTGCTTTTATTTTATGACAATGACATGACTATAAATTCTAACCGGTTTTTGATATTTACTGAAGAACATAGACCTATAATTTGCGAAAACAAACAAAAGAAAAAATAAAAAGAAACTTAAAATATAAAGTAGAACTAGAAAATTTTTCATGTAAGCTTTTTATTTCTATTTATTAGGCCTATAGGTCAAAATAGAAAAATAATTAAAATTATTAATAAAAATTAAAACACAAAATAATTTGATTTATATAAAATAAGATTCATATAGTTTAACAGTGAATAGCGTATTGATAATTATTTAAAACTCTTAGAAATTATTCATAATGAAAATGATCTCTCCTCTAAGAATTGATGATAAACTGTACTGTACTTTTGTTTTATGCACTAAAATTAATTTGTTTAGTATTTTTTGAATTATTAAAAAATAAATTGATTTGCTTTTAATAATTCAATTATAGAAAATAAAATTAAATTAAATATTTAGGAGTTATTTTTATAAAAATAGCAATCTTATAATCACAATACATTTTAGATCAATTTTCAATCTATTCGATTATCTTTGAATTTACTATAAATAGATTAAATAGTAATAATAATAAATTATAAAGTGAGCTTAAATTATAGGATTTAAACAATTTGTATATTGAAATTAGCAATGAGTAGGCCTACTTTAATTTATTTTTATGTTTTTTTTTTTTGTAAATTTACAACAGGTAATGTAATTCTGTAATGTGACACATTCTGAAGCGATTTTGATGAGAACAAATTCTATTATAGATCATATTAATTAATATAAAAGTCTACTTATTTTATTCTTTCCATTAATTATATATCGGCTACTAATGATTAAAATATTTTTATTATCAAATAATAACGAAATTTATTTGGAAATGATTGTATTATAGGCCTCCGAGCTTCAAGTTGTCTAGTAATTTGAATGGGTTACAGTTTTGCACGTTTTTGTTAATAAAAATTAATATTATCAGATGAATAATATATAAAATTGCATTTCTGTAAATAAAAATGAATTAATTTTGATTAATTTATTTATATTTTTGTATCATATAAATTACCGCATTAAATAATCTGAATTAAAATTAATTAGTATTAGGTATACAAAAATGTCTTTCAACGAAGTAAGATTTTACGTCTATTTCTGTAGAATAAACTGATAGATTAATTAGTTCAATAATTTCATTTACTAAAACTACAATCTAGACAAATGCCACACAGATTCAGAATCATCTGCGAATAGTTGAAGCAGCCATCAGTTTTACCCGGCGGGAAGATTTCATTCGTTTAAGAGGGCAAACCACAATGACTTAAGGCTACAAGCACCTCTCTACTGTTCTCTCTTAAAATAAGATTTGTGACCGGAGCTGTGACATTCCAGATAACCAAGACACAAATCTTCTTTATTGTGTTGGACGCCATCTTGGCACCGCAGACACGTGACATTCGGCCATGTTTTTATTGATGTCATTGATTATGTTGATCATTACGTGTATTAACGACGAAATATCTAATGCATTGTAACATAAGATATAACATGCCGAATAACCGCTTCCTTGCTTCTCGCATCTCCGTACGCCATACCATCGACTAACATTTTCCTAGGTGAAGTTGAAGGGCGTTCAGTAAACTTTACTTTTATGGAGCCTATAAATTTGTGGCTACAAATATGACCAAAAAATTGAATGACAAGGGTATATATTATATAGGGAGAAGCGTCGATAAGATTTTATAAAATTTTTAAATTCATCAGTTCTTTGCAATGCGATAAAATATTAAGTTTGTTAAAAATGGAACATTTTTGTTGACGTGCTGTTTTACAGAAAGTATCACAAATATTGTTGGGTCAATACACTTGAGTACGAAACACTGTGACGTTACCATGACAACCCGATGCACCTTCATTTTCCTGAATTGTCGAAGAGTGAATCTCCAATGAATTGGTTAACCTTCAACACCGAAGACCGCATTCGTCCCAGTCTTCTGGCTATTGCATAATATTCTTACACTCATTTATTCTGATTTTTAATTATCTATATTGATTTTTACCCCGGGCCAATCTTGTCTGTTCGAGAATAAAAACGAATCTCATTCAGTTTTATATCCGTTTTTATTTAAGAAAATAAATTATATAGAGTTACTAATATAAATAAATAATTATTTAAAGAGCATATCATTGTTTTAATTTCGATGCAACATCATGCTAATAATTTATTAAGAGTGTAAAAGTTAAAGTTGGCATGACAAAACGTATGCTAAAGATGAATCTTAGAGATTACCTAAGCACGATAAAACTTTTACGATTGAAACTATTTTAAACTGTTAAAAGAGATATGGCCGAAAGATTAAAAATTTGATTTAATTATTAAAGAATTATTAGTTCAATATTTAAAAAATTTATACAATTTAAATGGTAACTGAATTTTAAATGATCAAAAATAACGCTTTCTAACTTTAGTCAAAATTGAATTTTCTTCAAACAATATGCTAAATTAAATATTTTAATTAGTTAAATTGAACTTAATTTTACTTAATATTAAATAATTTTTAACTGTAGAGAGATTTTTAGGATTTAAATATTTTTAAACATTTATCCGTATTAAAATTATCGAAATAATTTAATTTAATAATCGTTAAGATAACAAATGACTAACGAGAACATTCTGAAAAGACAAACTAAAACAGAGCGAGTCGAGACACAAATCAGTAACATTCCCAGTCAAACAAGGAGGGATAAAGAAATGGCCTGAAGGCTTACCAATTAAGCAGAGGCGTCGTTTGCGAGGCAATGTGGCGTTGTGGAAGTGAAGTAGACAAGTTAGACAGTTTGTCAAAGTTAAATACGTAAACGGTACAGTTTGAAGCCAGGTTTTCGAGAAAGCGAAAACAAATTATGAAGTTGGATGAATGTCTTTTAGGTTATAAAATTTATAAGTTATTAAAGATCGTGGGAATCATTTGATATTCTAAGACTGATAATGTCTTTATCATGGATTGATAAACACTATAACAATACTAAAGTATTTCTTTGTGGTGAGAGAGGAAATGAATAAATTCTAAAATATAAAATTTTGTTGTGATATAGGCTAATTCATCTTTAATATCAATGTTTGTTCAGAAATGTATGAATCTAAAATACTACATAAATTACATATTATTTCATAAAACAATTTGTTTTATTTTATAGCAAAGTTGGTAAAAGAAAACACTTTTAATTGATTCGTTTAAAACAAAATAGGCTCACTTTTTCAAATAATAATAATAATTCAAGAATATGCAATAGATATAATAAGACTATAACTAATTCTATTAATGCTAGTGTTTATTTTGAGAAAAAATAAATTTTGACAAGGCTAATCCCTTACGTGATACGGTATGTTAATTAAACTCAGCTAACATAAACAAAAACTGATTGGCAGCAGAAATCAATAGACTCGAATATTGTTATTATTTATTAGACTATTGCATTTATGCAAGTACTGAAAAGAAAGTCAAAGTTGACAGTGAAGCATGACAAAGCGTATTGTCAGCAAACAAAAGTGTTGCCAGCAGATAGATGGTTTTAATGCATCGTTGATTCAGATCAAAATTTTTGCTTGGAAAACTCGAGGGAGGAGGAGAATATTTTATTCTTCATCGAATTCTGCCCTAGATATTTAGACTATAAATAACAATAGAGGAAATTAAATTTCGGTTAATTATTTTAAAAAGTATAGATTTTGATTCGAATTTCAATCTCGACAATTAAAAAAACCTTGGAAAAAATTTAAAATTTTATGTAATTAATTTATAAAGATATTTGTATATTAATGAGAAAATTTAAAATGAAAAGAAGAATAAGAAATAAAGTTTAATCCATTCGGGCTTAGCGTTCGTTGTGTATACGTGGCTGCGTGTTTACTAAAGTCCGATCGCATCTTAAGCATCCAGCTGCTACTCTCGCCTCTGTTAGTTTTAACTGACAAAAGAAGACAGCTAGAAAGAACTGATGAATTAGGGGCGGAGATCTTCTGGTGTCGGTCACGGCAGCAAACTCCGCCTCTAGATCCAGTCCGCAGATGGAAGCGATAAAGCACTGTGACTGGGAACACCGACCCCGGCATGTCTAGTACAGACTCTGCCGTTGCATCGACTGCAACCGTCATCGAAACGAGCAGTGCGTCGAATCGAACACAACGTGGCTAGACCAATAGCGCCATACTAGCGTGACGTCACGCGGAAAGGACGTTTTCTATTGGAGATTGGTCGGGAGGGCTGGTACGGCAGTCTTTGTTCTGATGGACAGCGGAACGTGGTGAGCAGTTAAGGTGTAGGAACTGCTGGGATGAATATCTATCCCATTGGGGTCTGTCTATTTCGGACTGTCGTGTTATTTTTCAGTCTAGACCTCTAGAAGTGTCGTGACTTCACTTTATTAACTTTGTTTTGGAAGTATCTCGTTGAGATGAGGGAACTCAATCCGCCGGGGGCATGTGCACAATATATGATTTCGAAGCGAATGATCGATCGCTAGCATTCGATAAACAACGGTAAGATATGCATTTGGTTAATTTTTAATGCAAATGAATTTCTCGCTTTAAGATTAAATGCTAATGAAGATGAGGTTTAAAGATTTCTATTGTTTTGTTGCGTTGCCACTAGAGTTCGGTAGAATCTCGAATTAAATTTCTATTATTTTTTAATTTCTATTATTCTTTGGTTGGTGTATTGCTTTATTATTTTTATGTGGTGTAAATTGATTAATTCATTTTAAAGTTGTTGAAACTTTTCTTTCTAGTGCAAGACTGAGCAAACGATTGACTCCTAGACCGGAAAAATTGGACGATAGCCGGAGAGCCGACGTTGAAACTCGGCACAAGTTTTAGTCCTCTCCTTCAGCCGTCTTTGCCCGGCAGGATATCGTAGTCTCTCCACAGTCGATACTTTACCGATTGTGCATGTGGTTAGTGAACTGAGTTACGTCCAAGAGTGAGTGTATCGAGGAACTGGTAGACAGGGACTATGGATGTACACGTAACCACATCGGATCAAGGTCAGGGATCAGGTGGACATCCCGCTCATCGCTGGCCTTACGATGCTCCCCGAATGGGTTCTGGACTAGAAAGTTCTGGTAATCTTCTAGCACCGGACGATGTCGACGTATTTTTCCATTCTTTGGATAGTAATGGAAATCCAGTCAATCCAGCTACTTACTATGCCAGCCCAGCTGCAGCGAGAGCAATGCATAACTACAGAACTCCTCACGGTAAGTTCTTTTTAGTAGTTTTCGGTTTAGGTTTGCGTTTAGGATTGAAAATAGCCAAACACGCAAAATCGACAATAAACTTAAGTGTTTCTAGGCTTCAATCTCGGACAAATCTTTTTCCTTACACATTTTGACAGCCGAAACAATAACTTTAAAAGGCAATCTATACTTGCTGTGACATTTGCTGTTATACCGCGATTGAACAAGGAAAACAATAACAATATAGATTAAATTATTGAAAGAAGAGGATTGACACGCATCAAATTTTCTTTAATATATATGTTCTAGAACTTATAAACCCGAAAAGTCGGGAAAATTCGCCAGAAAATTTAATATCGCAAAATGTCGCGCTTCTTTAGCACTGACTTCCTATTTAGAAACATGGGCTAATAATCTTTATCGTCAAATATGTCAAAAATCTTTTGTTTCCGTCCACCAATAAAATAATATTGAACCTGAGTATAATATTTCCCGCAAGACTTTAAAAGTGATAGTTGACCCTGATACAGCGGTGAATGTTTAACGAAGTTCGTCAGGGTCGAAGAGGACGGATACAGGATTTCTTTTCACTACTATAATCACTTTGATTTTTCACTAAATTATTCCAGTTTTAAAAATATTATCTCATAATAAAAGATTGATTTTCTTTTTTATTTTAAATTATTCCTTTACGCAATAATTGCTTTAAAAGCCTACGTAAATATAAAGCTCGAATAAGTTACAAAAAATTATGTTTAATGGTCTAATAGTCATTGTTGTTTGTAAACAACATTAAAAAATTAAAATTTACATATTAGGCCTGTAAGCAAAATGGAATAAACTAATTTAATGATTACATTAATGCATATATAAATTTAACACGTCGCTTATCATTAATAGATCTGTAAACCTTATTTAAATTAAGTTCCTTAAAATCAAAGCCTAGCATTTCAATGCCGTTAGATCTTTCTATTATTCTGAAATATTTTTTACAAATAAACTACTTTTGAAAGGCCTATGTATCAAAATTGGGCCGATAAAGAATGAATGTTTTGAACAAAGCTGAAGTGTATCGCGATTAGTGAACGAGATACAATTGAAAGTGAAACGAACGAAAACACAGTCCGATAGACAGCAATTTTATAGATTTATCATCAATAATACTATGATGTGATTTCGACAATCGGAATCAAATATAAGCTATGGAGAGTTACAAAGCACATTGCACGAATTGCGTGTATAACACCCGTTTAGATGCCAAATTATGAGTACATAAACGCGAAAAAAGCATAAAACGCGTGACAATTATTATATTTGAATGAATAATTTAACAGCTAAAAAGTCAGCGACCAACAATGACAAATGCATCTTTTAATAGCAGATGATTAATCAAATGATAATCGAGAAGACCATTTCAGAAATGCTAATTTTACAACCGACGAAAGATTAATGTCAACCTCGTTTGGGTTTTCGTATTAAAGCCCAACTTCATCCGAGTTCATTAAATTAGAAGAAAAAATGAAAATTCTCTTTTAAATTAAAGATCCCCTTTAAATGCAACCCGTAGGAGGAAAAATGGACCCAAGGGATCAGCAGAACATTAAGTTAAACGATATGAGCCTATCGTGCCTCTCTACCGGATTTTGGCTCCGAGTATATTAAACAGATTATAGTGCATTGTATCTAGTTAAATAAGAAGCATATTTCGAAGAATAATAAAGCCTGGTATTATATTTTATAAAAATTGCAGTGTGGAAACAAAACGTATCGTCACGATTGAGACATTGCGTTGGGAAACTAAATCAAAATAAAAATATATTATTAAAACGGAAAAGAAACAACAATACTCACAGAAATCTTCGTTTTCTCGGTGAAGATTACTCTCAAAATAAAAGGATTGCATATTACAATCGAGACTTAAAACGTTTTTAATTTAGTGTTTATATCAGTGATTGAACACTTCTAACGCTCTTAAACACTTAACTATAGGCTTTTTTATATATAGAGGAAGTGATAGGCCCCCGAGCTGTAGTAAAAACTAAACTTAATCTATAGTTAAACACAATAAAAATGCGCAGTTTGGAGTGATAGGTGATTAAGAGTAAACTAGGTGTAAGTCCTCGGACGGTAGATAAGTAACATAAAAAAGCAGTGATAAAACAGACCTTGTAAATTGTATTTGATTTCCGATATCAGTTCTTCAGCGTCCATAGCCGTCTGATGAAACAAACCAGTATTAATTACGTAACACTTCGATGGCAACTGGTTTATTTCCGAACTGCCATTTCTCGTTAGGATAAAGGAAAAATGTTGTAAAACAGTTCCATTGTCTTTACTGAACACAGAAAAAACTGTTCGGGGAGTTCTCGTACGTTCAGTTAATAAGGAGACAAATCTTTTCAGAATGTCACGTTGACTACTGGCTTGCGATTTTAAATAACACGACTTTTTCCTAGACGAAAAATATATTTATTTGTAATCTCTTTCATTAAAACGTTATTAAAATTTAAAAGCGAAATTATGGAAATTCGTTCGAAACTATGCGCAATATTAATCCTCTTTCTTTCAACTGAATCCGGTTTGATAGTGCCACGTTTTGTAAACGTTGTCACGGATCATAGAGAAGCATTTGGATGTCAAAAGTGTCAAAACTATCAAAATGAGAGAGGTTTGCCCATAAAGACGTTTTGGAGTTTGCGCGTTACGCATGGTAAGTTTAACATCCGTAAGAGAACGAAGAGAATAATTGTCGACTTTATGACAATTTACGACTTTTAACTTTTTTTATATATCTTTTGCCTTCGGTTTTTAAATTGTTTATTAAACGAGTCGACGATCGCTCTCAATATTAAACATCGAAATCATTTTTGCAAATCAAAATATAAAAATTCTTTCTTTGTAACGATTATTTAATTCTAAATAAAGAATAAAACTGTTTTCGATTTTTATTATTTTGAAATGGAAGTGACTAAGTTAAAATGATATGACAAAGCAACATTCCTAATGTTGTTCTGAATAAGCTAGTCGCTTTGTGCAGCCATAACACTAAAATCTGTATTTTGTCCAAGTTAGTTAACTTTTAATAAGCAATTAACATAAGTGATTAACGGGAAGATTTTTTATCATGAGGAAATTTTTAAGTTTGACAATGGATTGTGAGTATATGTAGTTAAGCTAGCTATAAAAATAGACAACATTGTTGATCATGCTTAAAGATCTTTTGTTTGGCTTTTGGAGTAGTTCTAAAGATTTTTCTGAATAGGAAGCGAGTAGTAAAATGATTTATAAGACTTATGCTAATTTTTTTTGGCTAATGCTTTTAAACTATCTACTTCAGTCAGTATTAGTTAATTAATATATACATTTTTACGTATTAAACAGGATCATTTGACAGATTTCATTTAAGTTTTATAATTTTAACTCGTTTTAATCGTTAGACATATAAACACGTGCGTAATAAAACTATCCTATAAAGAGAAAGAATTAAAAAATATGATTTTAATTCAAAAAATGATAAGACAGATGCTTTAAAAATTTCGTATAAAAATAGATTATCGAATGGTATTAAAAATCCGATCAATTGCGGTCATTATTTAAACATTAAAAATGTGAAATTCGCGGAGAAGAAACCTGCCAGATTTCATCGCGAACATCTTTCCAAGCAGACTAGCCTCACAAATTTTAAAAATAAATGATAGGAATTAAGGTCGGCTACAAACTTGTGGGGACGTTTATGTAAGGGAATCCAATGTGAAGAGCACGGAATTGAAAGACGATGAAAAATGATAAAACCGTCCACCGAAGAAGAAGAAGAAGATGATTAATGCTGGAACGTCTGGACATCTTACAAATCAAAATAAGGTTACGCTCTCGAAAACACATCATCTCTCATTATAGCACTGCTTGGCCATTCACACGTCCGTGATGTTGCTAACAAAGCAAAGAGAGATGAGCTATGCTAAGCGCACGGACAATGTGTTATTAACGTGATTGTATTTGATCGTGCATTTATCATGAGAACGCCTATTGCTTAGGAGAGGCGGGCTGCTACGGAAAAAAATTGTAGATCGACAACCTATAATGAGTAAAAGTAAACATTCTCGGACACCTGCAGAGCGAAGAAACTCCAAACAAAAAGTGCCCCGTGAGCGTGATGGACTCGTGACTTCGTGACGTCTGGCTATTCTAAGTTGAATGAGTCGATTACGGTCCGTCTAATTGTCGACGCGTTCACCTTTCTCTTGCGTAATAACTGTCAACGCCGACGTTAATAATCGGTAAAGTTAATTTCTTTCACTACTATATTATTATTATAACTAGGCCGAACCATTAAATTATTTTCATCGATAATAGTGATAAATTATTTTAAAGCGATGTAAAAATGTTGTGAACGCAGAAGCTGGGATAAAATGCAAGGATTTTTGAATTTCTGTTTTCAAAAAAGCATTCGAGGTTTTTGCCATTACAATAATGTAGACGTAATCTTGATGACAAAAGAGAGAAAATACACTTAAGTAATTCTATTTTCGACAAAAGACATTTATTTCCCAGTTTAACAAACTCTAAAGAAAATTGGCTTGACTAATTCTGTTTTCTCATTTAAAGAACTATAATTTCGCGACCGAAAATAAACAGGCCTACTTTAAATTTATCCAACACTTTCTTTATCTTGCTTATAAAGTCAATCACGATATAAATAAGCCTATAAGCAATGCCCTCTGCCCCTCGGAATGTGCACTTATATGATTCATAAATTATAAATGTGAAACGTGTTTTTATATTAAATTCTATTTAAAATTATTTCAAGTATGCTAAAAATGTCTGTCTAAAATTTAGCTTACAAAATTTTTTAGTTTTTTCAATACGATACCATAGAAAGTCGTCAAAAAATATTTTCAATATACCTATAACTTAATTGGCTTAAAAAGATGGCGAGCAAAACGGTTAAGTATTTTGAACTAAAATGAATTAAAATAATGGTTAAGGATATTAAAAACAAGTATATTAAATTATCAAAATGTATCTAAAGTTTTTAATGGTAAAGAAAATATTATTTCATTCAAGCTCAGGCCTATTCAAAACTTAATTTTACAGCAAAACAAGTCTGCTTATCGTCTTAAATATATCAATTTTACTATAATATGTAGCTTATCTACTTAAAATAGAATTGAAAATCTTTTAAATTTATATTAATAAGGCCATCAGTTTAATATACTTAGTAATCTTTGCGTAGTATTTATATATCTAAAGTCTACCTACTTAGCTTATATTATGAAATGTACTTATGCTATTGATATTCCTAAATATAATTTTATTGTTATATATTATATAAATCAATTATCTAGACGTATAATCAAAGGAAAACTAGTGTTGTATTTATCAATAATTTATCGATTGAACTTTTAGGCCTTATCACGTAAAAAGCTTTGAATAAAAGGCTCCATATTGATTTATAAATGATTAAAATTCAGAATTACTTTTATAAGGTAATCAATGTATCCGTAAAAAGATACATTGATTACCTTGAAACTATAGATATTTAGCATTAAAGTTGATTATAGAGTCAACGTTTTTGTAAAAAATATTAATAAAATTAAAATCGTTACTCGTTCAGAACTAATGCACAGTAATCATATCCCTTAGAAGCTTGAATTATTCTAAGTCTAATGATAGCATATACAAATGTAGTGTCTGCAAAATTAATTACTGTTGTTACATTCTTGTTTACTTCACAGTTAATCAATTAGTCACAAGTCTCAAAAGTTTTATTTTTGAAATCTCAAATTATTTTTCTATAATTACATTGTTATAGCTTTTAGGAGGCCTAATATTTACTAACGTTATTTCTTCTAATAAATGCTTATTTCCTGCTTAAATCATTAGTTAAATATTATTTTCAATGATGTAACCTACATACTTTTATCAAGCCATTATACGATCTCTTCAGCTCAGTTTATTTTAAAAAATGCTTCCTCCGCAATAAAAGCAGCCTAGCCTAAATTTAAATAGGAACTAATTTGCAAATTACATAAATTAGATCTGGATGTCGAATTAAATTTAATTGGAAATAAATCAAAATTTAATGGTTAATAGGTCTACGTCAATAGGCTTTGATTCTATTAAATCGTATTTTTATCCGTCGAATTTACATATAAAAGTATACAATACCAAAATAACAGGATATGTTTTAGTAAATAAACTGTATTATTAATCAAAAATGTAGTTGACTTCTCTAAAATTGCAGAAATTTCTTGCTCGAACTAATATTTATGGTATAAAAGCCCTATTTAGCCTGCTTGATCTGAATTTATCGAAACCTTACATTAAATGAAGGTAAAATACTTAATAAAAACTTTTATTAAAATAAACAATGTATTTAAATTGTGTAAACAAATAATTTTTACTTAAAAATTAAGAATTATTCGCCAAGAAAAAAATATTTTGCGACGATACCGCAATAAAACATTATGCGCATTTAATTTATATATCTGGATGGTTTTTTGCTCAAAATTGATCACCCTAACAAGATACTTGATGTATTATCCGTTAAACGAGCAAATAATATTAAAATTTGCTAATTGCAGATATAGTCGTTCATCATATGCGTCGGATATAGTGAGCTACTGGCGCTGAACAGATGGTTACCGGCCGCCCGCTGTGTGCGCTAGAGGTGGCTGCATACAACTCAATAGTTACGCTCAGGGAGAGTCACAGAACATGCAAGATCGATGACAACACTTGCTGTAACAAAATCACACGCTTAATATCGTAACACTTAATATTTACCTATCATTGCAATAGGCCAAAAGTAATTTAATGGTGTTTTATGGAAGACGGTTTTTCGTCTTGTGGTATTTAGGCCTTGATATCTACTAGGTGTTGTCGTTTTAAGCGTTAACCGCTGGACTAACTTACCACTTTTATTTTATAGACTGTTAAGAGGAAAATGTTATCTGCACCAACCTATTACTCAATACGTATAACTTAACGGTTTATGATAACAGTAGTAGGAGTTTTGGAAGGAAGATTATTTTCAGATTCGAGTTAAGATTTCCAACACGTTATTTTTGAGTTCGAAATATTGCAAAACTTTAATATCGAAAATATAATTATGTTTTGAACTTTCTTCTAACGATGTTCTTTCCTATATAAAAAAATTACTCCGACAAATCCAAAGATGAAAAATTTCGAAAGTGCATAACTTTTAACGACTCTGAATCTGTGCTTTGTAAGTTTCAATTATTTTTATTTAGAACTATATTAATAAATATAACTTTGTGATTTAATTATTTAAGTTACTTGCTAATTTTAATCAATAAAACAATTTATATTGGGGAATTGGAGTAGGCGCTAGTTAAATTATGTTTATAGATCTCTAATACTTTACTATCAAGATCTAATGCAGGTTTGTCTGTATTTAATCTCGTATATATCGAGAAATCATTCATGTATTTAATCTACTTACTGTTTAAATAAACTAGGCGTATTAAATCATTACACTTGACGCTAAATAATTAATTATAAGCTTCATTTGAAGTAGAAGCAATAACTGTAGATATTTTGGTCATCATAATCATATGGGAACTGCTAAAGAATAACTTATAACGAAATTTAATTGTAAATTTATTTAGCGTTTATAGCTAGAATATTTCTAATTATAAAACCATTACTAAAATCTATTTTCTCTCGCACTGTAGGCCTAATGATTTAATAGGTTCTACGGAAATGAGGCAGACTTTAATTTGTCCATGTGTAACCTTTAAGTCTTTCAGACTAGTACACTAGACATTTTACAATATTTAACCGATAAATCAATATTAATATTTTATTATTAATGTTCTTTTCCATATATTTTTTAGTCTTTTCATTACAATATGATAGCTACTATATTTCTCTTCGAATTTTTGGTTTTGATATAGAAAAATGCCTTTTATACCTATTTTAAGTGCATTATTCTCTAAATTATTTATTATATAAAATGATTAATATTTTATTCATTTCGTTTGACATTTTAAATAATTTACTAAATAAAGATTCTATTAAAATATCATTCCAAAGTTTAGTAATTTTTAATACTTTATGCAGTCTTACGTAGGCTGTGTTTATATACCGCATATGCCTATACTTGTAATAAATCATGTGGCATATTTCGACAACTGGCATAACCTATTTTATATTTTTTTCAGGCATCACTTCATACTAATAATAGTAATTTTTAGGAAATATGAATCCCGAAATATTCAAAAATTTTACCGATATAGATTCCTCTCAAGATCCATTAATATAAAAAATCGAGAAGACAATTCCGTGCGAAAAAAATGAAATTAAATCGGGTCAAAATCTTCTTCACGTTTTCTTCTTTTCTCTTCCTTTTTTGCAGTCATGTGTTAAATTTGTTCTAATATCAAAGACCCAGTTTATATCATTATACTGGTCTTTAATATCTTCCTCTATTTAGATTCACAACTTGAAGAGATTTATTTTTCCTACATAATGTTATTGTTACACATATTTTAAAAAATTCATTAGTTTCTTACCGTTACGAGTCTTAATTTTCGACAAACGAGCTATTATATTCTTATTAAATAATATTAACGATTAAAGTGTGCATTATAATAATCGGTTATAATGCAAATTATTAGCTAATTTAAATTGGTAGGATTGAATAATAACAAAAACAACTTTTTGATAACAATTGATATATAGGCTTACGATATTGTTTTGATACAATAATGGTCTATTTTTTGTAATTTTGTACTTAATCTTGACATAGTTCCAAGTCAATACAGTCGTAATGATAATGTTTTGCCCTAAAGGCTCGATTTTAATTATTTAAGATATTTATCTTTATAGTTTTTTTTTTAAGTATTTAAATTAGCATCTGTTATATAAATAGTCTAAGCTTATTCTATTAAAATAAAGATAAATTTTGATTTTGAACTTTTTAGACAATATTAAACGGGTCAAAGTCATTCTACAAAGTCTATTATTGATCAATAGCTTATTAATAGTAGCTTTGCATTTTCTGTTCTTTCGCACCTTTACGTCTTAGACTATACGCTTAATATTCAAAATAAGCTCTTAAATGATATTTGAACGACAATTTTGAATACTCAAATTTAGTAATGAACAATTAAAACGTTTAGCATTGCACTACGCGAAGAAAAAATATTTGAATGTATATACTTCATAAGCGATGGGTGGAAAATGGCTCTCAGACGGTTGAACGGAAACTTTTTATATTGTGTTTCGGATTGTTTCCTGCGACTCGAAAAAAAAGAGATAATCTTCATCTTGTCACAGGAGAGGAACATTAAGAATGACATTGCTGGAATTGGCAGGTTTAGTGGTATTGGGTTTGTTGGTGACAGTTAAAGTCCATTGCTGTCAGGGACTTCGTGCTGACTATGCAGAACTAGCACGATAAATTATAGACATGTTGTCGGAAATGTTGCCATTCCACCTGAAGTTGGAATGCGATTTCTCTTGTATTTTAAGAATATTTATCGAGATAGTCACTGGATGCAGAGTTAGTATTATCAGAAATCTGTAATGCAATTGAACTTTTGCATATGGATTAGAATTTTTTCTTATAGTTTCGAATTCTTCGTTTAGAAAATATTTTTGCATTCACTGAAATTAAAAGACAATAAACGTGAAATATTTCACTTCTCGGATGATTAAATTTGTCTGTAAAAGTAAATATTCTCTTCTGGTGAATAAATTACGGTTATTTATATTTAACAAACAAGTCTAACACATCCAATTTATCCAACAAAAAATCCAACAGATTTTGTATATGTTTATTAACAATATTAAAGTTAGCATATGAGCTCTATTTATACCAATATTTTAACAGCGACGTAAAGATTGGTTTTCTGCAAAGATGGCAATAATTTTTCATACAACTATAAATTAGCCAATTTTTAGGTAACCATTGAACTTGTGTAAATTCAAATAAATATTCTCACTAATTGAAGGAAATATGTAGCTTATACTTTGAGTATTTTTAAAATAGCTATAAGATATATTAGGCCTAGGCCTGTGTAGTCCAAAAACTGCATTTACGATTATCAAATTACTATAATTAAGGATACATTAATATTGTTTGCTTTATTGGAGTTTTCCATTATTTGTTATTAACCTTTATGTATTCAATGTAGATATTTAATTATATTTACAAATTAAGAGTTAAACCATTTTCTTTTTTTAGCACGAATGTCTACGAGTCAAATGTGCAGACCTCATTTCCACTCTCCGCTTCATCCATGGATCTCGGACGCGAAACCAATGGTTCCTCATCCCGCACATGGAACTCCCTGGTGTTCACCTTTCACTAGTAAACCTCCACATCATCCGAGTCCTACAGGTGGTCACTTGGGTGTCCATCCAGCTCCACCACAAGTTCCCAGCTCTATCGCCAGTTCACTGCCTTCTCATTCCAGTCCTCATCTGTTCAGTTTTCCTCCCACACCACCTAAAGACGCCACGCCCGATAATGTTACCAACGGTGGAAGTTCAGCCGATTACGGTCCCAGTTCGGGGTCTCTGGTGTCCGTCGGAGACGACAAAGGTCCAACAGCCAGCATGATAACAACTCTCGGATCGGCCCTTACTAACTGCTCCAGTAACAAACCTCGTGAAGGTAGTAATGCCTTTGCATCTTCCCTTAGCCCTGTGCACATCAGACAGCCCATCCCATGCCACCCTATCATCCCCCTTACGTAACGGGCCCTCCTGCAGGTGGACCACCAAGCTCGGCCGATCTTTCAGCATCACCCTACTCTTTCCATTCGGCATCGTCTCTTCTAAGTGCAAAGAATTCTCTACAGTGTTCGTCGACATCACCAGGGAAGCAGAGAACCAAAGGGAGGTCCAGCGCCGGTAAGAAAGAAGAATGGAACGGAAAATTCATCGAAAAGTCTAACACTACTAATCCAGACCAAGCCAATTTATATCTTTCATCTGCTGAATTGTTCCCATCTTCTTCATTTAATTCTTCTCACGAAACAGTTGGTAATATTTAACATCGGCATAGGGCCCATTACCCCAAACCTAAGTCCCTTTCTTCTCCTCTCTCTTCCTAATTTTTCCCTTCATTTATTAATCATTAAATTATCTAATTCAAATATCAAGCAGATATTTAGTTGTTATAAAGTGATAAAACAAGAATTTTAAAAGTTTTTATACATTTACGATTGTTTAATGTAATCAATTATTGCATAATCTAAACTCCTACAGATATTATGTAGGCTAAGCGTATTAAATAATAAAAATATCTGCCTGATATGAATATTAATCATGTTTATCAAATAATTTATAATAAATAAACAGTTTTTAACTTTTTTATGAATAATATTACTAATAATAGTAACATTTTAATACATTATTTGAAAAATTGTATTGATTTTTTTTTAATTTAAAAATTATTTTAAGACATTTATTTTAAAGTAGAGATGCGAATGATAATTTAATAATAATTTTTGTAAGTCCTATTTTTCTAAGAGAAAAAAATTCATGTTAAAACCTCATTCATCCGAAATTTACACTTCAGTTATCGACATTTGAATAAGTAAATTAATGAAAACGTATAACGTTTCTAATGAAGTGTATACATATTATCTGAGCTTATTTATTATCGAATTATTAAGTGTAGTTCGATATCTGTAACTTATCATTATCGTACAGCTTTTTTTTAGAGTTACCTTTTTCTTCTTCGTCTGAAAATAATCGAGTTAAGGAGTAAAGTGTTTTCGGGAATATTAATTAAAGATTACTTATAGATACGCAAAAATATTTCGGGGGGAAAAAATTGTTATAAATAGGCCTACTCTTGATACGAAACCCAGACAAAGTAATTTGGATGTAAAGTAATTAGAAAAAAAAATCGAAAAACGTATAATATAAAATTTTGTTTAATCGAATTAAATAAATTTAATTATTATTTTTCTTTGGGTTTTTAACGATTATTCGACTCTTTCCTATCGAAATTTTCGAATTAATGAGGTTTTTACTATATTAATTTTTTACTTTATAGTCTGCTATGCGTATTTTACTGCATACAAATCCAACTTAAAAACACTCAAACTATATTATTTTGCGAATGATACTCTAAACTTTGCTATAAATTTTTGTTTTATGCTTTATCTTTAGATTTCTTTCTCCTCTAAAACTTCAGTTAATAATCGACTCGGGTAATACTGGTACACTGCAAGTTCTTTTTTTCTAACACTAGTCCTTTTCTTTTTGTTTTGATAAATTTGAATCCGATAAATCATTGTTATGATATGCGTATTTTTAACTGGCATACATACATTTCTTAATAGGTCTTTAAAATTTACTGCATTTCTCAGTCGAGAATTAGATCCAAAAAAATGGCAGAGGCAGGAAATAATCACTAAGGGCCTACATACCAGACTCGATTATCCACACTTCAGAATTTCTTCTTTTCCGTGGGAGAGTTCCGTCTTGTTGGCTAAGAAAAAGGCTAAAGATTGGTTAAATTCAAAACTACCGTCCAGCTGACGATGTCATTATATATCCAAGATGCGTATAGATGAATGTCAGGAATGAAATTTTTTTTCGTTTGAGTTTGACGCTTGTCTAATTACTCCGTAAACGTTCTCTTGACATTGATTTTTAACTAATCAAAAACCAGTTTCTTATAATCCATTTATTCGAAAGTTAACAGATAGGCCTGCGTTTTACGTATTAATAAAGAATTAAGAGGAAAGACAAATGAGCGGTAAATATATCGTGATTCCATTATCATTTTTAAACTGTAAGAGCCAAAGAACTTCAGTGTGTTGTATGTCTGCCAAAAGCTTATTAGCTTGTATTCTTCGGAAGAATATTTAACTTTGTAACAATATTTGTTATCTCGAATAAGACTATTTTACATTTAGCACATTAATCACGGTTAAAACATTAATCATTTTTGGTTAAACAATGAGTTAAATCACCTCGACTAAACCTGAACCGAGTCATGATATGACTAGATTTTTTTTTATTGCAATTTGTGTAATTAACACCATGCCCCGTAAATAATTTTTCTATATCCGTTTATGCTGAATTAATTTAAAATACTATGGACAGGTTGCGCCCAAAGTATCACTTCAGAGAAATTAAATATTTTTACATTTTCAATATACGAGATTTATAACATAAATGCAGCAAAAGAACTAGATCCAACAATTGTGGACTGATGAGAATGCATTATTAAACCGAATTATTTCTTAACAAAGCCTAAGTTAATACAGGATATTGCTATATTCTATTTTAATAAGCCTATTAATTTAGTTTGAGAGTCGCTATGTAAACTCGGTGTCTAATTATTAGTTTTAAAAAAGGGGTTGAGCGTAAATTCAACAATTTCTCGACTATCTCGAAATGTAAAATAATAGTACTAAGGGTTACATTTGAGAAATTGAGAATTTGCTACTATAGTGGTTTTAAAGAGGTGGGTGGGTAATCTAAACTGTGCTCAACAAAACATCAGGTGATCTATCATTAGATTTTTGTTCCACAACAAGCTACAGACGAGTCGGACGTGAGGCTGTCAGCGTCTTCTTGTATGCTAATAGCGATAACCACACCGATTAGAGCATACAGGAGGGTACAAGTGGGTGAGATGAGATATGATTGGACCAAACTGAAGAGAAGGTAATTGCTGGGTACCACAACTAAAGGACGCTACGTAATATTGATAGCTTTTCCCAACTACTTAAGATAACAATATCAGGAATTCCCATTAAAAACGTAGACTGTAAAACAACAAAGCCAGTCACGGCCGGAGAAGGTGTCCGCGATACCGGGTCACGGAGGTCAAGTGGGTCCGGACCACGTGATAGCGATCCCTGCTTTTATTCCTATTAGGAATCAACGCTTCGTCTCATGCCAATAATATCATTCCGTTCGATTTTTAATGCCAAAATTTATGAAGTCGATCGAGCTTATATTCTCTCTCACAAGTCGGTTAAAGGGTGTCGTACTTTCAAAAATCTCACTTCTCTCCGAATAATTCTACGCCGTTTGGGTGTATAATTACACTCGAAGCAGAGATAAATAGGGAGGGAGCTAAATACTTACTAGATGTCAAACACACCTCATTAATAGACCTTATCCATATTAAGTGTTTAATTCTGAATAAATTTAAATGTAATTATATCGCACGCTGTTTAAGACACGATAAATCGAATGAATTAAACGGTTTGCAATAAATTATTATTCAACGACTTAATAGAGGCTTATAATTTTTCAAACGTTAGCGAGGAGACGAAGCGAACAAAAAACTAATAGCAATCCATAATCAATTAAAATCAAAACATGCAACTATTTGCAGATGTTCACAAAAAATTTATCTCGTCCTATTTACAACTAGGACAATTCAAATATATTTATATAAACAATTTCTGTTCATTAATATACGAAAATTATTTGCAGATCATTCGAAGAAAATACCTCAAGATGCTTCATTGATTTTGGAATGCCTATGCAAATTTCGAATATTTATTTTACTTTCCATTACTTAAATAGCATCTGAAAACAAATATTTTAATATACAACAATTAAATAGAAATATGCTTACTTACGTTAAGGTCACACATAATTGAGGAAAGTTTCGTCTTTATTTTCGTAATGAAACTCGCAAAATCAACGTTAAGCAAATTAGATTCCGATTACATTAATGTGTTCGGCTAGTTTAAAGACTTAGCTCATTAGCCTACTACAATACATCTCTATTATGCGGTTAGTTTTTGAGTTCGTTCATCGTTTTGAGAAAGGAATTTTTCAAATATTTAATTTCGTAACGAAATTTTAAAAAATCCAATACTAGATGACGGCTTTAAGTTGCATATTCATTATAGAAAATAAATTTAATTATCACGAGAAGGCGCAGGAACTAAGAAAGCGACATGGACTTTTGCATAAACGTGTGCACAAGCTACACAATTTGAGAACCTTTATTGTTATAGCATAGTTATACTTATTAATAATTGATGATTTATTATGATATTCTGATGGGTTTGTTGTACGTTTAAGCCTGCCTCTCGGAACGGATGACCGACTCTATCCCGGCAAGATGGTGGTGCGGTTCTGGGGAGAAGCAAGGCTCAGCAACTAGCGGACTGTGGTGGGACATTGCCGGTGACAGAAGTGGGGAACACCGGCCGTCGCCCGTTTGTGCCGGTGAGGGGTTTTGTAATTTATATAATCATTGAGAAGGGGACGGGCATAGAGGCAGGCGCCCTTTAAAATATAAAAGCATGATACTAGTCATTTATCTCTGCATGAATGTTTTTATTGTATGATCTGCTGCATGCTCTAAGTTTACCTTAAGTTGGCTTAGTAAGACTTAAACTATATAGGATGCCATTTAGGCTAGTTTCTTCTTAATAGCAGAAATGTTATAAATAAAACTGGTTTTCGGTAAAGGTATGCCAACTCTACTATTTATCTGCCTGTAAAAGTTTGACCTCTCCGAATTTACGATTCATTGTGCGCAAACTCAGTCGTTTTGGTTGAAAGTTTTCCCAATGAAATTAGTCATTTTCGATTTGGTCGAGAATTCGCCAAGAAAACTCGATCTTCTAAATTTTTCAAAAGACTCATCGCAATTTTCTTAATGTTTCCATTAAAGTATATAAAATATTCGATCGTTTTCCACATTTAAATGTTATAAAAAGCTGAAATATGTGTTCGTTAATTTACACTTTATTCAAATTTTGATAGAAACTCATTATATTAGTCAGTTCTTTAATATTCTCCAAGCGTTTATCTTTTCGAAAATGAGCATCTGGTTTAGAAAAACCAGCTGTTTAAAACTTTCGCATCGGTTCATGCAAGACAATTTTCTCATTTTAGTTATAAAGCCTACAAAAACCGTTGAAAATGCTATTGTAAGCATGTCAGGTAGGCCCTATTTATAACAAAATTACATCATCGATTTTTTTTTGGTCAACTAGAAGTCATTTCCAACATTGATAAAAAAAAATTATTTTTCAAGAATTTTATAAGCATGTATAAACTTATATATTCACAATATAAATTGCGTAAGACTGCAAAATTCAATTAGCATTTAGCTTGATTTTGTTCACATTTATTTGCATTTACTTCAGAATTAGAGTTTGATAGAATAAGATTTAAAAAAATAGAATTTAAAAAAAATTTTTACAAATAGACAAAACATTATGAATAACTCTTTCACATTATTTCCGATATAATTTATTATTTTAGAGATTAATTTAATTTATAAAGAGTGAATGTAGTTTAGAATTTATAATATTTAGATTTTATTTTTTTTATTTGTTGATGTTTATAGCTATTAGTCAAGGAGGGTGACTAAACTGTTTATATTTGTACCTTTGCAGAGGGGCGTGAATGTGTGAACTGTGGTGCGACGTCGACCCCCCTGTGGCGAAGGGACGGTACTGGTCATTATTTGTGCAATGCTTGCGGACTTTACCACAAAATGAACGGTCAAAACAGACCACTCATCAAACCCAAGAGAAGATTGGTGAGTCTATTGATATTGTGTACGATACTTTTTTAGAATAAACTAGTGTATAATTGTTATATTAAAAAAAAGGACACCTTCATTTCATAAACGTAATAGAATTTAACCCTATCTAGAGTTTTTATATAGTCGAAATATAGGTTTGTAGACGTGTTCCGTGCTCGAGAGAACGACACTAAACTAATCGGAGATAAGGAATAAAAGTAACGTCGAGGAAATTGCCAGTAAACAAAAATTTGTTTTATTGTGCAATTTAACAAAATGACAATGGAGAGATGGTGTTCGGAGTCCAGACTAGATGACGACCAAAAACTGACCCCCTCTGAATTCCAGACGCCAATGACAGTTCGGGAGATTTGGGAGTAAACACGTCTGGTATTTGGCGATTCTGCGATGTACAGTCTATTTCGTTTTCCCCTCCCGAATGTCCTAAGGGAAATGGACCGATCTCTTCCACTCTCCCAGTGCGACACTTTCTAAGAAGGTGTGGCGTCACGGTGTCGCGAGCATCGCCACGAAACAATTATAAATTAATATAAATGATTTGGCTCTTGTAATGGATCCAGATAAATACAATTTCGCCAAAGTTTGGCACCGATAAAATGACGTTAAACCGGGTTTAATGAAGTTTGGAAAGTTTTCCAATTGGAGACTGTAATTTTTTCCTTTATGGAATCTCCTAACATCATTCGAAAAATACGGAATTACAAGAAATGTCGAGTTTTTCTAACCATCTCGTGTTTCAATATCTATCTTCTGATTTATGTTGGTAACGAGTGAACAGACGTGGCTATAACGATAGGAGGATACATTAATCTACTAACATAGAGTAAACTGTTGTTAACGGAAAAGCTATAGATTAGAGTGTTTTCGATTCGAACGTGATAGACTCGCATATGTGAGATTACAAAATTGAACGAGATTAGTCATCGCGCTTTCAAAATTGACGTTTCTCGATTACTTCAGCTTAAGTGCAGCTTCAATGCGCGCCTGAAATAAACAAACTTAAAATCGATAATAAACTCTATAGGATCTCTTAGTTGTAAATGGATGGATGTTCTTAGGTAGTCTTGTATCGGTGAAGTAAACCATATACACCTACAGGACGTATTGGCCCCAAATCCTCTAAGCTTTCCTAAGGCTATTATTTCTTTCTTGACACCACAAATGTGGGTTCGGTGCAAAATGTCTTGATTTTCTAACACTTTTTAAAATGAACCCATAGTTTTCGTGTTGGGGCGAACGAAAGACGAACACCAAAATACATTGATATTTTATAACTATAATTAGAGATTTTAAATAATTTATTACGTATATATATATTTTTAATTAACAAATACGAAAATAAATAAGATATATGATTGAAATTATCTTTGAATTATTTATTTCCCTCTTGTATTTTCCCTTTTATAATAAAGGGATTTCGATTATTATGGGATAAGCCACTGCAAATATTTTTTAATAGCCTTTATCTAAGGGTCTATGGCAACAAATCTTTCCGCTAAGGTGGCAGTCATCATAATCTACCTTAAAATGCCCCCGAAAGCCTCCCACTTCATCCTGCCATTAATATCTGTACCACAATTTCTTAGCCAAGCTACCATAGACGTGACGCAAAATACACACGTCACGCACAGCATACGTGACTACATGTGTACAGGAAACCATGGAAGAGAGACTGAGTGAGAAAAACAAAAACTAGCTTCTGGACAGGAAGTTTGGGGGGACTCTTCATCCCTGCGTGTATCGGCGACGAGTTGGACAGTAGCCTCCCAGGTGGGCATGGACTGAGCTATCACGCAAAGTGTACCGTGGGATCCGTTCGCATCACGTGCTTCGTGTCATTTGTCACGTTGCGTCACATCCGCCGCGTGACCTTTATTTTAACAGCGACCTCTAGTTTGATAATGGCGTGCGACCTCCCTTCCTACCGCATCAACTTGAGCGCACTCAATAACTTCTATAGTTGATTATTTTGTTTTTTGCTTCGTCTTTTTTTAAGAAAGACGTTGTAGTTTGCAATTAATTGAGATGATAAAGTGATTAGATTGTAGTATAGAAATCGTTAAGAAAAACTGAATAATTCCCGAACTTTAAGTCTTAGATGAATAAACATATAATTATAAGCTTGAGTTTCGCATTAATTAATTGTGTTGAGCATAGTTTGAAGGACTTTCCTCGTAGCCCGCGTGTTGATAGCTCACCGGAAGCACTTCCGCCTCGACTGCGCACTCTCGTTGCACATTTCCGTTAAATAAATATCCGAGAATTAAATGCTACATTAATATTTAATTTAATTATTGTTAAAACTTTTAAAATATCACATTTTTCTCTTATAATAGGGTGGTTGCATTCGTGCGAGTGCGAACGATTCGTTATTTCACACTTGGCTAAGTTTGAACACACAAAAAAGAACTTTTATAGACCACAATGGATATGCTATAAAACGACAATACCATACACGATTAAAAGGTGTGCCTTTTTTTCCGAAAACTTGGTCGATAAGAGTAAAAATTCTCTAAGAAATGATAACTGCAAAGGGTCTATATACTCTTGCAGTGTATACACCTATTTGTATGCCCCATATAAAAGCTGTTTATGATCAATATTTTTTAAAAGTTTATATATTGCATTTGTTATTTTCAACTTTTACAGCGTTTTTATTTTTAAAAAAATTTATTTTTTTATGGCCTATTCTTTTGCATAATTCATTGCACACGTTACAAATTATGTTTAATAGTTTAATTATATAGTTATATAAATACCTCTTCACGCATTGTTTATGAAACTAAATATATAAAAATCACATCTTGATAACTAAGGTGTAAGAATGAAATCTTGATAAATTACTAAATAGTAAAGTTTTGAATCTCTTGAGATCTAGATACTTGAAGCATACTTGTTTAAGACTGTTCTAAAGAAGTGCTTTGCTTTCTAGCTACAAGATAACAATTGCTTCGACAGATAATAGTACTAGAATGTAATATCGAGACTTGTGATTACAATTTATGTGTTTAAACATCCATGACTGATACCGAGAAAGTTATAACAAGTTCTCATCCCTAGCAAACATTATTCATTAGATACATCTTAAGATAGTAATCGTTCATTGTTCTTGTAAAATTCTTTGAAGTTACCTTGTAAATTTCGTAGAATATAAGTTAATTTTGCTTAAAGGTACTTTACCAAGTCATACAGCATAATGTTTACAAATTTTGAGCTAACTAATGAGCCGAGCTTTCTCTACGAATAGGCCTAAGTTAGAAAGAAATATTTATTTCGAGCAGATATTCTTTTTTGGTTTCTATGAAAATAGTGGAACGATATACGAAGGAACGAAACAAGACGTCGATCGGTATCTAGCAGGAAATCTCACCAGAGGGAGGCCGTTTCCTGTTCACAGACGCGTGAGGTGACAAAGGCTTCTAATTAAACACATCATTAAGTCGATTTAATGAACCTTGTTTGTCTGATAGAAAGGCAACACCCGAAACCGAGTTAACTGAAATAGAGGGAAATTGTGGCCAGAAGCCTTATTATCACGTGACCAAAAAAATAAACGATCCGGATATGTGAAAATGGATCCTGTTTTATGTGGGTACAATTTGTCTATCCCTCTTGGCATGATTTCGACTTTTTTTTGTGTGTTTCCATTCCTTTTATATTTCAGGAGAGGTGAGAAAATTTTCACATCTCCATTGCAAATAATAGATAAAACGATGTTAGGTGAAGAAATGGCTCGGTTAGCCATTAGACTGGTCGTCCAACCCATGATTATAGAGCATCGGAGCTTGTTGTCCAACTGCTTGTTTGTCATTAGGCTGGTCTTCTGAGCACGAAAATCATTTTCAAATGATGTTGACGCGAGAGTGTCGATTCCTGGAATGACCCGCACTCTTTCTCTAGAGTAGTCGTCTTTCCATTATCGCAATTCGTCCCCCTAAATTTTTATGTTAACCTCTGATCTCTTCGGACAAAATAATTTACAAGTCCATCAAAGGAGTCACTAAATTTGATTTACAAGAGTATATTAGGCTCGGATCGTGAGTTTTAAGTGATTTTTACAATGCAAATCATCGCTTTATTTACACTTTCGTTTTTCCCTAACTTTTTCTTTTACATTCAATAACTGTTTAGAATTTTCAAAAGAAAAGATGATAATATCTTTCACGTCTGACA
The DNA here is from genome assembly GCF_030686945.1 of Centruroides vittatus. Classification (NCBI taxonomy): domain Eukaryota; kingdom Metazoa; phylum Arthropoda; class Arachnida; order Scorpiones; family Buthidae; genus Centruroides; species Centruroides vittatus. The sequence continues at coordinate 1,639,453 of NW_027122256.1, read as the reverse complement.
GAGCTCAAAATTCTTCTATAGAGGAACGACTGAGAAAAATACAATACTTAAACTATTTTAACTCAAAGAACTCAATTCTGCGCTGACAAAGAATGTAAAAAATTCCCCCAAATTATCCTATTCTTTTTCTTATATTTAAGAAAAATTTTCTCTCTTATTTAAATTAAAAATTTTCAATATTTTAAGCCAGAATCATAGTTGCATAAATAAATTTTAAATAACTTTGACTTTAATGTAGACCTATATACATATGAAAAAAAAAACACTAAAAAATGTTCGTGGGTTGTAGTCTTATGCTTGACAAATTTAATATATGTTACATATAACATATTTTTTTCCTTTTTCAACTGACAAAAAAGTATTGACGAAGATTAATTTTAACTCTTGCCAATTAGGTGATCCGGCTCGGTAATTGAAAGATTGGTAAGTCGATAGGCCCACGTCTATTTCTTTTGGTCTCCCTGCAGGTACAATAGCCTTTAAATATAAACATGGAAAACAAAATTAGAATTGGATCCGTGATTGCTGTTTCCACTACGACCGCACGCAGCGCCAACAGTGGAAAAAAGTGGAACAATCGTCGGCCTTTTTCTCTTCCTAAATAAATCGGCATTTTTAAATATATAGTTTTTTATTTTCCTTAATTTAAAACTTCACTTATTAAAATTTATATTGTTAAATGTATTCTAGATTATTTTGTATTTTTTTAAAAACTAAATATATAAGCTTATTTACATCGAAATTGGCAGTCTACCAATTAAATACTTTTTAATACGATGTTGATAATAACGCAATTATGTTTTTAGATAAATAGATATTCGAATAATTTGATGACGTTATAATTAGTCATTTTAATAATATTAAACGTGTATTAAAAAAAAAAAATACGAAAATGGCCTATCGAATCTTAATTAAGATATAATCAGTAGGGATGGGCGAATATCACTATACGCCAATTCGAATGTCGTATTCGAACACTCGAATACTTAGTGAACTTAATTGCCTTAAATAACTTATTTAGTTAGTAATTTTATTTAAATATTTATTATTTAATTTGTTTTATTTATTTCTTTACATTAATAAAGTAAAAGTAATAGCTTTACATTACAGTACCTTCACTTTAGTACAGTATCTTAACTACACTAGATTAATCAATAATAGTTCTCGTTTTCGTCTACCGCAGATTTTAATTTTACGAAAAGGAGCACTAGAATACTTTCAGGATCTAGTTTTTAGTTATTTCTAGTTGCTATAGTTAGTTTCAGGATGTTCTTTTCTTGTCGCAAATTAAACCAGAGGTATTGAAGATACATATGGCAAGATATTAGAGGTATTTGTAGTAGCCTATATTCAACATTATATTCGAAATCTCCACTACTCGAATATTCTTTTAGTATTCGAGTATTCGTCTCTAATATTTCATTGCAAGTTAAATTTTCTATATTTAGCTTTTTTATGTGTTTCTGAATTATATTTCATGTAATAAATGTTAATATTAGGCCTAAAAAACTTAAACCAGAATTCATTTTATTTTATTTTTAAAATCTATATTTAAACGTTAATTTATAACTGCGTTAAATTAAATTTCTGAATAAATTTTCACCAGTAAATGTTGCCTTCTAGCATTAATATAGGCCTATATATATTTTTAAATTTTATGTAGACCTAAAAATAACTTATTTTAATATATTTTGACTATAATGTGATTTAAAAGACATAGATTTAATAGACATTGACAAATATTTAGTACATAAATGCTGTAATTAATTATATATGAATTAAATTTTTTTAATATATATAATTAATGATATATTTTCGATTTTAACTATTAAATAAATAAATTGTATGATGATATTTAAAAATTATAATTAATTATCTTGAAAATGGCAAATGATAAGAAATTTATTATTCAATCAGCTTACGAAGGAATCAATAAATTATAGTAAAATATTAATTTGTAATATGAATTGTAATTATTTTAATTGTTAATATAATGAATAATTACCGTAATTTTTGACTTTTAATTTTACTGTTCAAGATTTATTGGAATGTGACATTTTATTATTAATATTTTTTATTTAATTAATTTTTAATGTTTCTGGTATCGAAACTTTTAAAAGAAATTTGATTAATTTATTTATAAAAATAACGATCAATAAATATTAAATAAATTGAAATTAAACTCTTTCTCTTTAAAATATATTTTTTTTAAATTATTATTTCGTATTAATTAAATAAAAACTATAATTATTTTAGTTAATCCTAATAATTATGCTAATTAATTTATGCAGAAATGCAACTAATAAAGATTATTTTTTATTTAGTACGTATGATTAGGCCTGCGATTGTTTCCTTCAAAATAGATATTTTTGGAAAATAATTATAATGATTTTTGCTTTTTTTTTAAAACCCTATTATTATCTATAGGAACTGAATGACAATCAAGAGTTTTAATATAACTCTGAGCAATTAGCAGTTTGCAACGATATGCATTTAGAAAGGAAGTTCGTGTAAAAATATATAAATTATTTATTTTCTGTACACGAACGAAAGCTTTCAAGCATAACTTCTTTATTTTCCTTTCAAACTTATTACTGTTCAAGGTGTTTAGTAAAACAAAGATTGATAACTGAGGAAATTTCCACTCTTTCAAACGCCATTAGAAGCGGTTAAATTTTAACTGTTTGACTACAAATATTTCCACCCTGACCTTATATAATTATTGTCACTTACAACCTACATTAAATATCATTTCCTTACTAATCTTTTTTTTCATCGCTAAGGAATCTTCCCTTAGAAATTTTACACATTTTCCTTTAAATATCTTTGTTTTGGCGATCTTCAAAAGATTTACAATAGCCTATTTACGGATTAAATAGAACTTAATGATTAAAATAAAATAAAAATCTTATAGAATATTTTATATAGTAATATGAAATCAGAATTTATTGTTAATGGATTTGTTGTTTTAGGAGTTTAATTAAACAGAAGCGAAGTAGGCTAAGTAAGTCTAATCTACAGAGGCCTCTTTACTATATTCTAAACACCTGCCTAAGCTCAGGGACTTTCTAAAGTTAGAAACCAAATTATTTCGATGAACTGAGTCTGTTTCTGTCTATTTCAGTATTTATTTATCAATAATAAGCACACTAACGCTTGTTTCTAAACAAATTATATTTATTTTTCTTCGTATTTAAATGCATTAGTACGGAGTGTATACAACTCTCAATCAAGTTTTCAAATGTTTTTGTTATCGAATGTTAAGCCGAATCTGGTATTAGTTTGTTTCACTAAATAACATTTTAATTTTAATTATTTTAACATTTTTTATTCTTGTTTTAAAAAAAGGAAATTATTATTCGCTTAACTGCTATAAATTTGTTAAAAGAGATAATATTTTGATGTAATGTTCGACATTTTATACTATCTTATACTATATATTTTCAAATAAAAACACATATTTTTGGAATATTTTAAGTGCAAATAATGGGAAAACGTTGGAAAAGAATAATACATTGTATAAGTAGTGAGAATACAAATCGCGACTAAATGACAAAAATATGGAAATAGGATTTGAAATATATTTTAAGATTTCGAAACAGAGAGAAACAATTCGATTTATTCACAAAAGAATAAATAAATCAGGTTATAAGAATCTAAAGCGTCGTATGTATTCATGAGTATTCCATCTCCTTCGATTACCTTACAGTTATTGTATATTCATTGCTTTTCCGGATAGAATTTTATTAAACCTAATTTTAGTTTTTGGCTTTACTGCAGTCTATCGAGGCTTATTAATGTTATCAAATGAAGATTCGAACAACAGTAAATTTCTTAATCAAAAAGTTTATTAAAAAGTATTTTATTTTTTATAATCATAAAATATTGAAATGAAAATGTTAAAAAAATTTTTAATTTATTAAATCCATTTAGAATCAGTGTTTATGCTATATAAATTGCCTGACAGTTCGGTTTTAAGTTTGATAGGTTATCGAAAATTTGAAGATTACTATAGTTGCTTTCTTATGACAAGGAGTCTCTTGTTAAATGTTGTTGAAAACATGTGATTGGTACTGATTAATGGCCAAGAGGCCAGAATCGAAACGGGATGAAAGTTTCTTCCTTAAGTAGAAAATTGCTCTAACATTCTACTATAGCTTTAATAATAATCTTCTATTTCTACGTTTAAATGGTTTAGTAAAACTAAACTATTTAAATTTCCCATAGAACAATTAACAAACACTATCGCATAATGTAGTGTTTAAAATTAAGACATTAAACATTAGTAGATTATGTTTGATTCTAGTCTCAAGTCTACATGTAAATTTCCTTCTTTAAATGTACACTGGTACTTTTGTTTTATTAAATTATTATTTTTAAAATAATGAAACATTTTGTTTTTCTCAACACTAAGATTATGTTGTAATTATATGCCTGCTGAGATACTTTTATGACAATAAAACTCTTTCCTTAGCTTTTTGTAATTGAAGTTGTCTCAACCCTTTCTACTGAAACTACCAGAACTGTAACAGACGATGCACTCACTCTATAAATATTTGCACTAAACAATCAGCATTTTAGACAGGGAACGTGTGACAATTTGTCTAAGGGACTAAGAATAACGACCCTTCGAAACCCCACGAAGGGCAGGGGATTAGAACGAGAGCCAGTATTCGGCTGAACGGGCAATGTCAGGGTTGACTCCATTGTCCTGTCAGTTAGCTGCTTGACTGAGTGGAATCTTGCTATTTTGCGACATTACTTGACTGTTTGGCTTAGTGGACGGTGAAGGAGAAAGAGGGACACGACAAATCCCCCATACTTGACCCTAGTCTCCCGGATTACGGCAGCCCCAAACATAAATTTCGTTCCCTAGGGTCACGAATACCTATTGAAATTCGGAGGCCCCCATTTTCGGTCGCACGATGCGACATCTATGTCACATGTCACGCATTTTGAAGAGGTTTCGTTATTGTCATGGTTCGCGGATTTTGCTAGGATCTTTAAAATGAGATTTGTCAGTCTTTGATCACGTTTTTGTATTCCCAAAGGACTTAAAAGTCTGTTCATTTTAAACAAAATCCATTGCTAGAATGAAAGCCGTGTTCTACCTTATTGTTTAATCTATTAATTACTTACAATAGAAAATAAAATTTTTATAATTTCATTTCTCACTTTTATAGTGTATAGCCCTTCATAAATATCGATAGTAAAAGATGCGCTGTAATTTGCAGCTTGCGTGTTAACAAGTAAATTTAAGCCTACTGCAGATAATAGTCTCGTTTAAGTAGTAGACAACATGCAAGAATAACATAAAAGAATGGACCATTACAATACAAAGAAAGTCTTTCTTAAAAGTGTAAATGGATTTACGATAATCGGACATTAGTTTGAATAACGATCTTCAGCAGACTAAAAACTTTCGAAACAATTCTTAATCAATTCTTCCACTTTTATAGCTATAAAAAGTGAAACTGTTGAAAATTGAAACTATGCATATTAATTTTTATTTATTTATTGCAGTAATTTATAAATATTTATATATTGCAGCTGCTAAATTATCTAATTAGAACTTCGCTTAATTAGCATAATAATTATAGAAGCAAATCTTTTTCTTATAGGAATAAACCGAAAATTGAATTATTTATTTTATAATTAAGGTTAATTTTAGTTAAAGCAATAAACTGGATTAGTTAACTAATTGCAGAAAACTGATTGCGATTTTGTGAAGAAAAGTATTAGATTTTTTTATGTTAATTAATAGTTTTATTTATTCTTGGCGTAATGTAAGATTTGAAACTGGATAGTAAAATTTCAAAGTTGATTAGAGTCTAATAACACTTAACTGTTAAGTAATATGCTTGAATTATAATGATTTCATTCTGATGCTTTTTATTATAATTGAATATCAATTCTCAACACAGCCTAACTAGATGGAAGGGAAGCTTGATGATAATAGTTTTTAAAATAGCTATTTTAGGTTTGTTATTTGTAGCAAATGTATTTTTTTAGTTGTAATGGATCTAGTGTCAATTACATCTTTGATATTTTTGTTAACTTAAACACATTCGACGAGTCTCTAGCATATAAATTTGATCGATATAAAGCGGAAAGAAAATTTCAGTTTTGTGGCGTTCGAATAAACAGTATATATATTTTTCGCATTATTTTTAGAATAAATGTCAAGCTTTCGTCCGAACAATACGGAGAGTATTGATAATGGTTCAATATATCCCAGTATAACAGCAAAGCGCACACGCCAATGCTCCTTAACAATAATTCTTTGACTTTCCCCAACAGGGACCAACAAGAGGCGTACAACTGACTTTCCGGATGATCGCATTTGTTCGACAAATCCTACCCCACTCCAGTCTCGCCTCCAATTCACCTTAGCAGTGGTTCGAGGTAGTGCATTTGGGCGCGAGCCCCCGAGTCGGTGTCTCCCGCGGGTATTTTAATCTATCGTCCGCCCTACAATTTACAGAATGTCTCGACATAGCACACCTTTACTAGTCGTTTTCCATCCTCCTAGTCGGTCCGTTGACCACCGACAGCCTGTTTTTATTGGCTTGAGCGATCAATCATACAGTTGGACTGACTCGGAGTTGGACTTCACGCTGAGTCAATGTCTATCTTCCCTCCCTTCCTGCAGTGCGTCTTTGCTTCCGGTAGCAATTCTCTGAAGTCGTTTAAGGAGATGGAAGCTTGATAGAAATTTCTTATTCACGGAAGTGTATTACCTTCTCGACTATCCGCATATTTTTCTTTAATTTTCGTTTGGGCCATTCTAATTCAATCGCTCGAAAATACGATATTGGGGTTGGGTTTTAAGAGGCGTTTTGTAACGATAAGGAATAGACCTTCCTTTGTACAATTGTAAATGATTTGTGGCAGAGTTATTAGTCAAACAGAAGTTTAAACAATAACGGTTCCGTTTACTTCCGATATTTTGTCCTAGTTTTAAATTATTCACACATACATAGCAGAATTCAATGCGATTCCCTCGGAAGCACCAACTCAATTAACAAACTGAAAGAAATATATATATAGTGCTGTCTTTATCACGATCACGACAATATTTTATTGTCACTCGGACACTTTTACTATTTTCAAACACGCAGCGAAGTTGTCAAAAAATTATTATTATTATTGTAAAATGATTAGGTGTTTTTGTATAATGGTATTACATAGGGCCATTGACACGTAATCTATATAACCGATAAAATAACAAGGTGCGGTTTATTAAATATTTCAAATATAATAAACTTTTATAGGAAAAAAAAAAAAGAAAATGTTTACACTGAGAGTCGATTGGGAGAATCGTGACAATAATTTTTTAAAAGGATGAAAATAATAGAGATGTAAAAAGTCGGTATCGTCGGCCTTTTTAGTTACATTCTTTTATATTGCATCAGACATTTTTAAAATCTAATTATTTTTTTTTCAGTAAATTTATTCACTAGGCCTAAATTTCATAAAATCACTTTAAACAATTCTATCTAAACAATATTAAAAGTCGAAACTTCCCTCAGGATTATAATTATGATAATGCAAAAGTTGATCACTATCAGACTTGTATTGGGTGTGAACTTCGGATGTGGTGACACGGGGTGTTTGAGCTGTCTTGTTTCTATAAAGAGGGCGAGGTGTTGACATGTGTCATAACTATGATCAGTAATGTTCTGCCAGGAGAATTAATGAAGGGTTGTGTTCGTATTAAGCCGATCTAAATACTAGAGATAAAAATGTTTAACAAGTTCTAGTCTTTTAAGATTGATCTTAAGTGGCTACGTGATAACTATTGGTAAATAAAAATAATGCTTTTATACGAAGAGATAGTACAATAAAATTTATATAAGATTATTGATATATATTTAAAATTTTAGAAATTAGTTTAAAAAATTCATTTATTTCTAGTAAGACTTTACAATACTGATAGATCTAGCTGCAAGGTTAGGTCTTGCTTTTAAGTGTTATTAGAACAAAAAAACTTTGATTTGTAATGGTTCGACCATTATAATCAAGATTTGAGATAGTAAAGTATGTTACTCTATAGATGAAAAGGGGTACATAAACAAAATAGATTTAGTTTCAAAAATCTTTATTTAATATATTTGTTTTCTATGGCGACATTAAATTTTATTAATTAACTTTTAATTAATTAGTTTAGCAGCCAATTTTCCTCGTAAACCAATATTTTTAGTGATAAACTAATAAAATGAATAGCGTACTTTATAGCATATAAGTTACAGTATTTCTAATAATAATAATAATTGTATTAACTTAATCATTTTTATTTCTTATGTAAAGAATAGATTTTAGATTGCAAATCAGCATTAGCGACCCCAAATTTAATTATTTAATGTAATTTTTTTTTTTCCTCTTCGGAAATAGACTTAGTCTATTCATGAAAATAATAAGAATATTTATGACAAAATATCTTAAGTAGAGCTTGATAAAGTATAGAATATTTTTTTTTTTAAATTTAAGCTTACAGAAATAAATTAATAAGAATCAGTGTCTTAATAAATTAGATATTTTAACGTATTAAATAAAATCGTTTATCGTATTTTACAGGCTCTAATTTTGTTTAAAAATTGATATATTAGGATTATAATTGAATCTACGATATTCATTTTTCGCACTCATTTCTACTGTAACGACTCGAGCTCTAACTAAATTAACTGAATATAAAGTCTTTTTTAAAATTAAATTTTTAGCAATTTAAATTTACATATAAATTGATTATCTAAACCAGTTTATTTACCTATTTTTGGAAAATATTTGTAGCGAAATAGTTTATAAAATAATATATTAAAAAATTTGTGTACAATTTTTATTGATTTTTTGACAGTAAATAATAAATTTAATGATTAATTATTCTTGTGTTATCGATTAATTACTTTTGTATCCGTAAACAAACTTTTATTATTCGCGAAGAAATAATTGACTTTACATTAATTTCTATTTCATCCAAAATGTAAAATGATATTTGACATTTAAGGCAGTTTATTACATTGTAAGAATTTTACAATTTCATAATTTTGATTATTTATGTTCAAATTAGAAATAAATCAGAAAAACAAAATATAGGCCAATCTCTCTTTAATTCAACAATAACGACTATCTCGTAAGTTATAATTATTAACTCATTAAGACCGTAAAATTGACTATAATCTTATTCTTTTCATTATTTGGTAATATTTTGAAATATAAAACAAAAATTGTTTATTGGTTTTATGAAGCTGGTATTAAGTTTAAAAGATTTATGTTTTATGCTTTTAATTCACAGCTTTTATTTATGTATTAAAATGAAAACAAGAAGAAACTAAACATTGGTGAAATTCCTCATCGCTTCGATTTTGCTCCAATGGGATTTGTATTGGGGCGTTTAGAGATTCAGCATCATTAGGGCAGAGAGCCTGTTTATTTGTCGCCATCCTTCTTTCGGTTGGATGGAGGCGATGCATTATTAAATATGATTAAAAGTATTTGGTGTTTCCGGTGGCTTAAGTAATAATACGTTGGAGACATTTCTTCTCTTTAATTACAACTTGTAGGCAAAGGTGTTGTTAACGTTCTTAATCATTTCGAAAAAAAAACATAATTCTTTCGATAGGGGTTTATTTTTTTATATTTCGTATTATACTTGTAAATCAGATAATATTATTGATTAAGATTTTAATTGTACAAATTAAAATCTTGTTAGATAAATAATTTTTCTTTTATAGACACTGCATTATCATTATATTACAATTCTCTGCAGAAAGACAAATGGCAATTATATTGCTATTTTCTTTGTCGAAATGAAGGTGACAATCATAAATTTTATTGTTTAACCAGTTCGGATTCTGTTGTTAAAAAGATCGAATGTAAAATTTTGATCGAACACATGCTTTTGTTTACATATATTCAACTAATATTAGTTGGTTACATTTACTAAACGTAAACTTTACCATTAATCTTTGGTGTATAAGTGTTGAGTTACATCGTGTTTGTTGGTGTTATGTTATGCCATTAATAATGTGTATGTGTATATACAGTATATATAGGTGTGTGTTGATTCTATATTATTTAGTTAGATTATATATAAATATTATATTTCTTCGCGTTAATCAATTGTGTTGTTTATTGAGGACGTTGTAGCATAACAAACTATAAAATAATCATAACTGTGAAATGAAGTCTGTTCAATAAATATAAAATGTTTTAATATGGAAATAATTTGTAAAATATATTCATAATTTGTTACTTTGAGGAATTGAAAGTTTTGTTTACGATGAACTATAAATATAACAATTATACGGTTTGTAGATATATTATATTTTGCGGTTTTATTGCCGAGTTTTATTAACACATGCCTATTTTATGATGTATTGACAGTCTGCTGCCAGAAGAGCCGGGACAAGTTGCGCCAATTGCAAAACCACCACCACCACTCTGTGGCGTAGGAATCAGAACGGAGAACCTGTATGCAACGCCTGCGGTCTCTATTTTAAACTTCATAACGTAAGTCATTCTCATTTAATCTTGACAAGGTGGGATAAAAAATCCCGAACAGGAAAGACGATGTAAATAAAACTTTTACAAACCATTCAGTACTTGGGAGCACGTGTGATTTAACGTTTGGCGCAGTTTGGTGCCGTCGCGTATCTCTCAGTCGATATTTGCATTTTTGACAAGCGGGAATATCATCCAAACAAATTGAATGAGGCCCGCCGGACCTTCACCCAGTTTCAAGGACTCGCGGCCCGGGCGGTGCCGGCCACCACTGCCGGAAGGCGCCAGTCATCCCCACTTGAAGAGGGAACCTTTTACAGGTCATTAGCAAGACAAACTGTGGCACTTCTCAGGTTGCCTGCCTGTCCCACTGTGTGATTTAAGAAGTGACGCTGCCATAGTCACACTCCGATGATGGAAAACATAGTTTGAGGGACAAGTAATATTTATGTCCCTCCCTTTTTTGAGACGTCAGCTACCATTCCGGTGACGTCACACGGATACTTCGTACATATTTTTATACGTTTGTTCCGTTTTAAATTTCGACCAACGTACTAATTAGCCTATAAATCATAAGAAAAATCTTTTAAAGAATTAAAAATTTTCTAGAAAGCCTATCGTTTTTAATTTGGTTTTTGCATTAAATTATCCGAGTTAAAAAACGAGCTTGCCAGTGTCAATGAGAAGAACAATTACTTTAAGCTAAGTAAAGCGAAAGAATTTGTGCAAAATTAGCAAACTAATCTAGGTTATTTATTACGGGCAAACAACTTGCAAACTCAATTTATACGGACCGACTTCATTTTTCAACAGTTTGCTGCCGAGACGCGAATTTGCTCGCAGCGCTGATGGTGAGTGCGAGTTCGTTTTTTCCCCTCTCCTTTAGCGTTAAGGTAACTGCGTTCTCTTCCACGGTCGGACCGATTACCGGTAATTATTTAGCGCGGAACTCATAAATCATCCTCGATAATACCGGTCCAGCTGGACTGTTCTAAACACGCAATGTCTAGGTCCGCATCTCAACAAACCTGGACGAACCTTGAGTTTTGCGGCGTGGTACACGTCAACACAATCACCTCCCCTCTCGCCCGCACCATCCCCCTTCTTCTCCGGTAGACAGATTGCTCTTGCTTTATGCGGTCAGGCCTAAAGGTGATCTTAAGCTAAACGTCTGCCTTGACACTTAACACTGGTAGGCGCCTCGCTCCGAGGAGGCTCCCATCCGATAGACTATTACTTTAGATAGGAAATAATCTTCTAACTTACCCCTTCTTTTATATAATGTTTGTGTAATCATTTCCTTTAAAATTTCACTCTTAAAACTTCTCGTAAAGTATCCATTGACTTATTTGGAGAGCTTACAGAGTTACACAAACAAACAAAACGGTTAGTTTTTTAATTATCTACTTTATAAAGTACTAACATAAAAAAACTGCGAATTGCCAACTACCACAGATGCTCGGTAGAAAACAGTGCAACAATTGTTCGAAAGAATGTCGTTACTCGTTCCTTTATTAAAGTCATAACTACCATATACGTAAAGAAGTAACATTATATCTCCCTGTAAACGTTACTAACACAGACAGAATTTAAAAAGCATTTTTATTTTCCTAACAGTTTTCTGAAGTAAGACCGACTGCTATAAACATATATGCTTCAGTTCGGATTACTACATTTTACAACTCCTACTGATTTATATGCACGGCTGTTACTCGAGTCAATATTCTCAGATTCGGTTTTCCATTCATCCGAGCCTCCAATATCGGATTCTCCATTTTCCTTTTATAATTTTTCTCTTCCAAATTTCCATAATTCGAAACCAGTAACAAAATTATAGTTGAATTTTAACCGATGACCTACTTGTCTCCTATCGTGTGTATAAACATTTTGGTCACGTAACTCCACTAATTAGATACCTAAAGAGTAAAAATTGGGGCTATTTTATAAACAGACCTTGTATATCAAGGTGAACAGTACGATGAACACTACTAAAATTTTAATACTTTCGGCTTTGTTTAAAATACATTTGTTTACATTTACGATGTAAAGGAATTAAAGATTTACGTTTTTTTTTCTTTTTCTTCGCTGTTTTTTCTCTTCGAACGACGAGTGAAAAAGAATTTGAAACAAAACCTTTTCTATTTTGTTAGAGACGTGTCTCTGCTAGTGCTGCCTCCTTGTGGCAGCTGGAAACTCCAGACACCCATCAACTTGCGGAGGTATTCTGTATCATATTTTATGACTGGCAGACTAGTTTTTCTTCCCCCATTTTGTGTTATGCTTCCGCCGGAAGTACGGATTTAAGCGAATTCTTTGATCAAATTACGCAAATTTCTCGATCCATTTAATTCAAATAGAGAGATTTATGTTAGAAGACGATCCGTATTAAGTTAATTGTAAAGAACGATAACAACGACATCATGGGAACGAATTGATAACATTACCGAGGAGAGTCGAAGAGCCTCTAGGGTCCGAGCCATAAACCATTCTTCCCTTATCCGTAATAGAACTAGGAGACAACACCCCCGAGATGCCGGTTGTCATCGGCTTATAACTCTTCGTTTCCTCGTGCTTATAGCAGCGTCTTGAAGAGTGGCACTTTTGGCAGAGTTCTTGAACCGAGACCTGTCTGGCGCCCGAAGTTTGTAACCTAAGACATTGGGCGATGTGTTCGGCCCGTCATACTGTCTCCTGATTCCCCTCCCACCCGCAGCGCCATGCGGGACTTAGAAGGCATCTTCGTACTCATCACTTTTTTCGGTCGATCTAAAGGAATATTTCGGATTCTCGTTCATTCGAAAATATGAAGTAGGTACGGCTTTACCTGATAACTTTCTCTAATTCTGCTACTTTACTTTCTCTCTCTCTTTCAGAGATCAATTTTCCTTTCTAATTTTGAAAGGTATTTTTTAACCCGATATTCATTATTTTTAGAGAAAATTTAATTGTGAATTTGATGAATATAATAAAACTTTTACAGTTTTGCTATTTTAAATAGGTTTTTTTTTCCATATAATTAACATAACTGTGAATGTCTACAATGACATTCATAAACGAAATTTACTTTATGATTAACTTTCAATAATTAAAATAAAAATTATTTATTGTAATTTTTCAAAATGTCAATATTATGGATTCATACTTGATTAGTTATAACATATGTTCTGATAAAATTATCATGTTAGCCCACACAGAAACTATATGCCGTTTATTAATAGCCTAATTCAGCTTACTGTCAAGATAAATGTAATATTATATCTTAATTTCGTATATTCGTCAAATCTCTAGAAAAGATCTTTCTGGCTGAATTATGTCAACGAAGACTTCATTACCTTAAATTCTCGCAACCCGAAACATCGGTGATGACCGAAGAGAGACAAGAATCGCTGATCCATGACTCGAGATCGAGTTACTCTTCTTTGTCGACAGTTACTCAATTAAAACTATGGCTCTAGTTTTTACTTTATATTATATAAATACGAAAATGGCAACAATATAAAAAATATGCCGAGTTTCGTAATGCTTATTTCGTTTCTAAACTGGCAAATTATGTATCATTATCCACTTATAAACTCCATATAAGAGTTTAACCGATGACATTACAGTAAACGTCGTTATAATAATTTATGTATAAGCAAATAAATTCGCTTCTAAAATAGGAAATCTCGTGCTAAACATATTTACAGGAACTAAAGCTTCCTGTTTCTATTACAATATATTTTGTTTTCGGTTATATAAGTTTAAACGAGGCCTAAATACATTTAAACTATTGTCGTTATTTGCTTTTCATTATTTCAGAAAACTTATTAATTGGTATTATCTAAATTAAACGGGATGACTTATTTTTATGTAGCAAAAGAAAGGAAGCTACTTGAATTCATGTTTATTAATTAACCACGAAATGGATAAAGTGCAATTTCTTAAAAGTTTGATTTAAAAGGAAATATTTTTCATATTTATTTAAGTAATAGTACAATTTTGAAGTTAAACAAGTTGTCCGGAGCAGCCGCGTAATAAAAATAATCATATTTAATTTAATCGAATCTCTCGGCTCGGTCTTCCATTGCCAACACTGGAGTATTTCGTCACATAATGATCACGCTTTGTCATGATCTTTGCAGTCAATACTCGAGTTAAAATGCGTGAACTGTGTCTGAAAACAGGTTAAAGAACATCTACTAAATGATGGACGCGTGACGCCTGCTCTACACGAAAGAACGTGACTCCCACCCTCCGGGAAAGATAACTTGGGTCTAAGGTCAGTTGGACCTATATTTCACTGAAGTCTGGTCATAATTCCATTCCAGCTGAAGACATATCAGCCAATCTATTCTTCATCTTAGACCTAAATTTGTTTCAGAAATCTTACATCGTAAATTATAACAACGTACTGTACAATGACATAAGGAACGGCTTTCGATTTATAGAAGATCAGAAAATTTCCAATGTCGTGAAAATAAGACTCGTTCCGAAAAATTCAGTTAGGATCTTAAAATTGTATTTATTCTGATATTTATTTTTTAAAATGTTTAAATAAAATTTCATATCCAGAACAAGCTAGGCTGCTACGCCCTTTTTAAGAGTAGTCAGTACGAAGTACTGGCTTTCCCCTCTTCCCCGTAGCGAGGTGTTTAGCGTATTTGTTTTGTAACGTCGAGTTGAGAAATGATGGAACAGGTACGGCTGGCTTGTAATTGTGGTGTCATCCCCTGTTTCCCCTCGAACTCCAGGTGCCCTCTCGTCTTAACCATTACTCCGTGCCAACTTGTACTTATGGACCTTCTCCTGGCATGGTGTTAACTCCTTGGGCTGGATTTGGGCGGATATTTGCGTGCACGACTGCCAACTGACACCCAGTTCCGCCACTACAGGTGATGTATTATTGAAAACCACAAGTTACACTGTCTAATAGATGCTTGAACAAACAGTGTGATGGGATAATACGAGTGCCTCTAAGTTGAGATCTCTCTCGGAATTGGCCTGGGCTCAAGGAGTGTCCTTTGGTATGCCATCACGTGACAGGAAAATTAGTGGATCCGAGCGTCGAAACTATAGTTAGTGTCATTCCTTTACGGACGTATCACAGCATTGGACTGCAATGCCCAGTGGTATTTCGCCAGTGACGTCAGCAAAAGTTTTTTCTACTAGAATTGAATGATGGCACTTGTTAAGTTAGCATTGATAATATCAATGTGTATGTGTGGAGGAGAATAGAAGAAAATAAGATCACTTTTACGACATTTTAACGATCGTAAGTTATATTTATGATGACATGGAGCAACATGTGTCAGGTTACGACACTCTCACTGTAGATGCTTTTAGAGTTTAAGAGAGTTTGGCACAAGAGCCAATCTGGAAATTAAACGAATGGTAATTTTTATTTAGTTATCGATTTTTCAATAAATTCCTACTCTCTTCGACCAAAAATTCTCCAAGTTATTCCAATCTTCTCTTCATATTTTGTATCTGCAGAGAAAAGTAAAACGTAATAATCACCCTCAAACTGAAGCTTTACGCAACGGTTCCCCAGACTGTATCAATCGACCTAGACTGTGTACATAGTTGTTTTATAAGTCCGTGCCTTGTTATTAAGGTGTCCAGCTGCAGGTACCAACGTTAATTATACGGCAGGCTGAGTGACGAGGAAGTGGCCTCTGGGCCCTTTTGATCTCCCTTGTGCTATAAACCCTCCCCAATTAAATCGAGAGATGGTTTGAGTCACCTGCGCCCCTTACCCCGTACACATCCGGTTCGTACAAATTTGTGATTTATTTCTACAATCCTGTAATTTCCATAGTAATATCAAGTGAGTCGATAAGTTAGCGTTAAGACTCTCCCCTAGTTTGTTTATAGTGTATACAAGTGGCCTCAAATACCCCTTAGCATCGAATGAAGACGTGTTGGAGATGCTTAAGATACTCCCTAAAACGTTATACTTTTTTATCCAAAGAAATTTTAGACGATGTTGAAAAGCAAGAAGCTTTGAGAAAATCAACATTAATCATGTAAACTTCATCAGATTTTTAAGAGAGGCGCGCTTTTGGAAATTAGTAAATTATGGGAACTCACATTCGTTTCCAAGCAACAATGAAAAAAGTAGATAAGAATCTGATGTTTAGCGATAATATTTGCACTTACACCTATAATTAACATTAGGCCCTCGGGTTCAAAATTATCGAAGACTCGGAGGCTTAAACTAAGTTCTGGTCTTCATTTAAATAAAACTTTCTTTCCAGTAAGTCGACATTGAATTTTCTAAAATACGTATAAAGAATCACAAAAATATTTTATCTTCCTCTTCCTGCTAACCCTTTATACTTTATAGATCTATCGCACGGATTCCATTTGTGTTCGGTATTCATAAATTATCTAAACCTAAAAATTGTGGAAAAAAAAAAAGAAAAAACTGTACTTTGGACGAATCGATTTAAAGGAGTAAAAAGAATCTAAATAGAAATTTTCAGGATAATCATTCATCGCTTAGTTAAGTTTTCTTGAAAAGCGAAGATAATTCCTGTCGATTAGCAAAGCAATAAGAGAAAACCTTAATGGATTGCAAAGGAGAATCGTTCGTTCGAGTGACTTCCCTCCAGCAGATTTTAGTTATTTCACCCCTCGGATTCTCATTTCTCCCCCTTTACTCAAAGGTTTATCATCAAAGATAGGTGCTTCTTTAACATTTTCTTTCTTCTCGTAAACCATCAACCCTTGCCGATCACCTAGGCACATTATAAAACCGTAGAAGTTTTTTTTTACCTCGGGGTTAGACCACTTTTCTGACCAACACGCAATCCTCTTTCAAATGTTTGTTGATGAATCAATGACCGCTTGCAATGTTTCTTTTTTTTAAATATATTTTTACTTAAACTTCTCTTTGCTTATTGTATAGATTTATTTTTCAATTTACTTTAAAACTAATTACATAAATTATTGTAATTTAGAAATTGATATTACATAGTTTAACTTGGATGAAAAATTTTTTTATGGTTAGGTAATTTTAAATTAAATTTACTTTTTATATTTTAAAAATAAACCTGTAGTTAAACGTAATTTTATAATTTAGTAGGGAGTAGGTTTTGTTTCTTTTTCCCTCATAGTATAATTTAAGATAATCTATAATATCAGGAATAAAATAAGTTTGATTCTAAATCTATTTTAAAAGAAAAAATATGATGTTTAATGGCCTAGATTTAAAACTATAAAGAAATTCCCTTTTTAGTTTTATTTAAAAGAAAGAAAAAGACTGTACTATCACATATGTATAGGCTATAGGCTCTATATACAGTACAAATAAAAAATCTGATATATAAATGCTGTTTATTCCAGAATTATTTCTCGCTATTTTTAATAATAGACTATGTATTACATAAGATAAATTTCTTATATTTTTTAAGATCTAAATACTTTTATTAATATCTAAATAAAGATACAATAAGCGTTGAAATAACTCTCGCCCGTCTTCGTTGTGAAAACATAATAAAGTTTAATAACATTTAATAAATATGGGCTTTGACATTTTGAAGAAAATATTCAATTGTAATATATTCAAAATTTAATTTGACTGAGAAATACCTGGTTTCTTTTCATAGTTTTTATATAACAGATACCTATTAAAGTTTCTAAAGCTGCGCACAGTCTTTTTACAGTTTTATACAATTATTTTACATTAATAATATTAAGTTACTCTAATTAAACACTAAAAATTAGCTTATTTAAATTGATTTATATTGCATTATTTCTTTTGTGATCTCATATGTTAAGTTTATTCGAAAGGTAATAGAATTTTCCCTCTTTGTTCTCTTTACACAGAAATCTATTGAATTAATCGTTGGAGAACATTGTTTCGGAAATGTCATATGTTGAACGATAATACCTTACCACGAATCAAATACAGTATAATATACTCCATCCACGTATGTTATATACAGTAGGCCTATAAACTGACTTAAAGAAGAAAGTACGAATGGGATAAGATAAAGTTATTTACTATTAGACCTCTTCTTATACGGCTTAAAACCATTACAAATCATTTTTTATTGAAATTCAGTCGCACTTCATTTGCTTTTAATTTATATCCTTCAAAACAGTATGAATTTAAATTCAAACCAATATAAATTTCATAAATCGGAAATTAGTGTTTTAGTTTTTCAATAATCTAATCGCTAGCATATCTATAATAAATAAATTACGGTGAAAATTCAATTAAGAAGCCGTTATCCGCTGGTGATGGCGAAGAGGATAAAGGAAATTAAGAAAGGAATTAAGTTTATATTATTTTGTTTCGAGATCAAGGAAAAATAACTAAAATTAAGACATCTGTAGGCCTAAAGGGATGTAGTTTTCTCAATTCATTAATGGTATAAAGAGTAATAAAAGTTTTTTTAAAAAAATGCATAATTCTAACAAAACAAGAATTGTATCCTATGCATAAGAATCTCATAAATTGTTTTATTATTTTTTTTCTTTTAATATTTTTTATAACTATTGTGTAAGTTCATTCATTATTAGAGGACAATAAAAATTTTTTTTTCGTTCGACTTATAATCGTTAATGATAATGTTTAGTGTATTATTGTTTTGATCTTTTATCTTGGTCTACCTCATTCTATAGATTTTTCTGTTGGCCTAATAATAATTGGATACGATTGCTTTTAGGAAGTTATTCGTAATTAAATTAATTTGTAATGTTTTTTGTTGTAAAAGACCAATTCAATTCTTGTTACAGTTAAAGCAAATTCTTCAGAATTAAATTAGATTTTTTAAATTACGAATCGCTATTAATAATACCAGAAAAGGAAAGATCTGCCGCAGACGTTGTTTTGTTTCGGATAGTATTTTTCACCAAGATATTTCAGTTTTTGGTTACGGATATGGACGTCGCCATATACCAACAAGAGGAGACAATGTCCTCCTCTGCAAAAATCTGAGTTTTTAATATTTTAATATGGAAATTAATCGATGCGAAGTAAAAGAAAAAAAAGTAATTTCTGTAAACCACTTATTGGCTACTGTTCTCTATAAAAAAATCGTACCGATTCCAGGTTATAGAAGTAACAAAATTAACATCTTTACTTGATAAATTTAAAATTGTAAGAAATGTAGTTTTATTATTTCTTTTATTTAACCTTAATTTTTATCGAATAAATATATGTAAAGAAGCAGCAGTCGTTCGATTATGAGCTTGATTTGGCCCATGGCAACATTTTAATGAGGACGTAGCTATAAATTCAGCAGGCCTATAAACAATAACACGCATACTTATTTAAAATTTTTGATGTTTTTCTTTCAGTCTGTATTTCGGCTATTTTCCTGTATAAAATATCATTTTTCTAGGCAAAATGAATAAATACCTAAACCATTGTTCAAAATAAAAAGAATTGATAATTATAACACTGAAAAACTGTATTTACTCTTCAATCTTAATCGTTTTCTCAATTTATAAAAGTGCAATTTGATACAAGCTGAATTCCGGATGCAATAATTTTATCAGAAAAAAGTTGATAAATGTTCTTTAAGCTACTCTTGCTTCAGGCCATTAAATTCAGTGTCAATAACTAAGCATATTAAAGGTTATAGCAAATGACGTGACAGGAAACGAGTTCCAACCCTCCCAAAACGGAAACTGAGGGACACAAAACAATCGCTTCTCGTGGATAAAAGCAGGGTATAAGTTTAGTTCTGGAAGATCTATTCGTTTTATTAGAGCTGTAAAATAATGAAAAGCGCTCTCGGTAACTGCACCCCTTATTTAAGCATGTGTTTATTGAATTTTAAGATGTTCTACAGCTTAATTTACTAATAAAGATTAACATCTCGATTACAATTCATACCGAGGGGGAAAAAAAGTATACATATAGACCTATATGATCGATGGGTTAATTATAAATTTGAGTATTAAAAAACGAAAACAGTAATATTTTTTTGCGTTATTTTACTATAAAAATTTAAAACATTTATATAAACTACACGAATGTTCTGTAAACACATTCGAGTGAAATAAACACGCAGCCTGATAGAGTAAAGGACGAGCGTGCTTCCAAGCCAATTTTGTATAGTTTATTTACACAAGAAGGTTAAAAAGATAACACAGATAATAATAATAAAAAAAACTGTGAAATATGATCATGACTTCGAGTATCTATAATATTTTTTCACCAATTTAAAATAAATAAAATTTGAATTGAATCATATCTCAGCAATGTTCTATTTCTCATTCTTTTTTTCATTATTTAATACGCACAGAAGACATATTTTTTCGTAGATAAATATTACTAAAGATATCCAATTGTGTAACTAGTAATATCTTGAAAATTTGCTAGAGATATATCAAACAGTTATCAGAAACAAAATAAAAAAAGGCATTAGGAACAAATACAGTAATGTGATTGTATGGCTCAGTACCATCCATCAGAGTCGGAGTCAATGGAGCTTTGGGAGTGTTCAGTCACATCATGTTATCCGCAACAAGACGAGCGATTGGCTTGCAAATAGAAGCTGCGTCCAATAGATTTTGATGGAAGACAGAACAGGACATGGTGTTTTAAGGAATTGAAGTTCTCACGAAAATCATAGTAATATTTGCACGTAATCCATCGCCATTTCTTTAAATGAGATGTAAACGTTCTGTTTTAAAGTTATTACCAAAGACATTTTTATCCGGCTCTTTTATTTTCCATTTACATTCTAAATGAGAAAATGCTATAGTTGGAGAGTTTGAAATGATCGAATTACTGTATTCATCATACAAAAAACAATACAAATCCATGTGGCCAGTGGCTCACATGTTTTGTCATCTCTTTCAATAGAACCCCAAGAGAGATACGAATCTTCTAACGAACCGTTGGATCCAGACCACTGGTTGTGGCTTATCATAGTATTGATGGATAAAACCAAGGAACAATAGCAGCCAGGCGAGTCGTATGTCAATTGAAAGATATAAATCACCTTCTGCATTTTATCAATGTATCTGCTTGATGATGTCACAAAAGGAAGAAAGTCCGTTTTATTCTTCTATTTTGTAAATTTGCGCGAGTTGGTTTGTTTTCTCTATTTCTGTTTGCAAACAATTTATGCAGGAAAATAAATCATCGTGAGATTTAGCAATCGCAGATTTTTCTCTCGATGTATTAAATAAGAAAATTGATCATATTTTGATTTTGGACAGGGTTTAAAACAGTTTTCTCTGAAATTGCCTCCTAAGTGACCCTTTAATCAATATATTTTCTAATTGCCTTAGCAAAGTTTAAAAGAATAACGTACTTTATATTTATTATTATACATTCACGATACTTAAAATTATATAAGTCTTATTTATTTACTTATTACTATTGTCTGATAGTTACAGTGTATTCCTGACTTATGTGATTTCCAATACTTTTTTTTTTTTTGCACTTAAAACTAATTTTCTCTTTCTGGGACGATAAGAAACACCGGTTTAAAGTAACTTTAAAGTACATATCTAAAATTTATACTCGAAATTAACTTTTAAATAATAAAGAACTTGTATTGTATCGTCATTTAAAATATAAAATGATAGTGTATCTAACTTAAAAATTTGTCATTTAATATTAAAATAGCATTTATTAAACGTAAATAAAGTATGATTTTGGAAATATTCTCTCGTATCTTGCGTATATATTACATTAATGCATCGTATCAGTGAGAAAGAGGCATGGATTTCCTAAATCTTTTCGCAGATTGCCATCGTTTACATCCGAAAAATATTAATTATTTTTAATAAACTTTTTAAATACTGTAGTATCCTAACAATAAAATTTGCAATAATTTCAATTTATTATATTCAAATATAATCAACTAAATCACAGAATTTTTATTTTAAATGATTTTGAATTATAGTATATAATACGCCTGTTTCTATTACAATTTACTGGTAATGTATTACGTATGTTTCTTGAAAAGAAAAGAAATTGTGTTATCCACAAGTAAAGGTATTTTGACGATTGCATGATACTTATTAGAACTTTAGATGATATTATTGTTCTGTTGCTATATGACCTTGATGGGGAATATTCATTTTTATAATGAAGTCTGAAGCAACGGTCTCAAGAAACCATAGGGTCGATTAAGGTGCAGGAGTCCCATTGCTAACGGGTTTTAATTGTCACTCTCACCAAATGGTGGGCCTTCAACCATGAAGCCTCCAGGCATTCGCCTATTGGACCATTCACTTTCGAACGTTTTGCGTGAGAACTTTGCTAGATTTAACTTTTTCTCTACGTGACTTCTACCGTCTGGTCACTGTCCTTCCATTCGACATGCGAATTTTAAATACTTAATTATCGAAATTAATAATTATTATAACTTTTTATACAAATATTTTCAATTCGAGTTGAAAATATGCTGAAACAACTTTTTAAACGTGAAAAATTTATATTAGAATTTAAATTATCACAGTTTTTTTTTCATCTTCTATCTTTTTACTGTTACTTGTTTAAGGTTAAATGATGCGAGCTTATTTGTTATATATATATATATAAAAGTCATTTTAATTAATATTTTATGTATTTTACATACTCGTAACTTGTATACATTATAGCCTATACGGCTCATTATCCATTTCTGCTTTCGTTACAAGATAATAATACACTATAAACAAGTAGATACTATTACGAATTTAGTTATTTCTTCCGTTATTAAAAACTTTACGGATTTTTTTCTTTGAATAGAGTCGGTAATAATTTAGCAGGTTGTCTATTAATGAAGGATGTCACGCCCAGTTGCTTCCGGTCAGATTAATTGCTGTTGTCCAAGTTCGTTGAAAGTAGATTTATGTTAATTATGGGGTGGAGTTGTCCGTGGGAAAGGATTCGCAAACAGGAAAGTCTCAGAAAATTTCGTGGAGGATCAACTTCTTAGAATAAAAAAAACTTGGATTCAGAGATTCCCTTATCCCCCAAATACTTAGACCCAACTACATCCTATTCAAAAGCATTGTAAAAATCTTTATTTACAGACGGCTCTTTAAAATCGACCAAAACTAATTTATTGATTGTTGTTAAGGGCAGGTCGAGTTCTACACGAACGGTTATTACTTTTTAATAAAGTGCATAGAATCAGTCTACCGGTTTCGGTTGAATGATGCAACGCCAGTTAAAACTGTTAATTAGGAAGCCTAGATCCCTTCGTTATGCCTTGTTTGCTGTTAGATGCCCTTTAGGAGTGATTCTTGCACATCACCTGCAGAACTCAATTTTCCTAAGTTTTTTCGTGTACTAAATACTGCAATTTTTTATTGGGTTTCAATTAATGCATTATTTATTATCTAAGAAGCATTTAAGAGGGGTTTTTTTTCCTTATTTTGATTCAAATAACACCACTAGAACTATTTAAATCTCATGTTTGAATTTTTATTTATGTGATTTGTATATTTACATCATTAATGTCTACACAGTTTTTTTTTTAAATTTGACAATAGGAATAGGGTATGTCAACCGAAAATCAAAATAAAGTCACGCAATCTTTCTGAATATTCTATCGATATTTCTTTTTTTCGTAACTATAATCAGAATACAGATTAAAAACTTGCTCTTCCCATGATGATTTCCATTTGAAAATATTTTTATATATAAGAATTCAAGACCTTTCAGTCCTCCCTATTATTACGATACTGATGTTTTAAAAATCATTAAAGTTTCGGAAAATTAAACTTAATTTCTCCAATTATTATATTTTATAAACTTATTATCAAATGAAAATGTAAGATAATATTTAAAAAAAATAGGTAATTTTTTTGGTTTTTGATTCTTGATAAAGAAAAAGAGAATTATTTATAAAGATATTCAGAAGAACACGAAACAAGTGGGCAAGAATTCAAAACTTTTCTACAGTATTTATTTTGAATCACGTTATCGTCAAAACTTTCTTTCCTAATGCTTAAGTTATTTTATTCATTTTTTTTTTTTTTTAAATTCTAAATGATCTATTTGCATTCAGTATTTTTAAAAATTATTTATAGATTAACAGTAGGCTATATATATTTTTTCGTTTAAATATATGCATAAATGTTTAATCGTTTAACGTATTGTAAATTTACATTTTTTTTTTATTTGATTCGTTTGTATTTTCAATTATGTTTTTGTAATTAAAGTTCAAGCTGTCTGTACGTTCGAATTCAAATGAATTGTGCGGCATTTTGTACAATTCATAGTATCTAATGCCGTATCGTATTTCGTTGGGATAATTTGAACATCGCTTTTCGGAAAGAATGGACCATGTGCATGCATGTGCGGAGTTCATTCTGCCATGAACACCTCATGGCTCACTGAGACAAAGGTATATACTTCTCCTGACCCACTACAAGCGTGTCAGGAGGGTTAATATCTATTCTTCCCCTTGACTGTCACGAAATCGTTGTGGTTTCAATGGTGAGGCAGGAAGCAACGTATGTCTCTGGAATACGGAATGACGTTTCGATAGCTATTTGTTCACCTGACCTTCGCTATCTCCCCGATTGTGAGTGGTATTAAGACAGTTGTCGCCGGTTGCTGTTGCCGAAGGCTATCTGGTCGTTTTATGCACTCCTATTAATAACGACAATTCTTATCGTGACAGAGACGGTTGCAAATGAGATACAATGCGTTACTAGCTTATTTCTACTTAAGGGTGTAACTAAGTGCAGTGGCTCGATGTTAAATACCATTTAAAAGTCTTTTTTGTTAAAGCGTTTCGGTTAATTAGATGTGTTCATCTTTCTACCATAAGAATGGTGGTTTAATAATCAATACAATCGATTCATTTAGTAGCATTGTTGGACGCCCATTCACGAAAAACGAGATTTTCGTGGATCATAAACAATTTCCTTATTGGATTCTTTAATAAAGAAACAGATTTATGAGTTATATAGTCCTATAGCAAACATCGTTAAATATATGATACTAGTTGTGAGCAGGAAAGGGTGAAGAACAATTTATCTTTTTTTCCCTCCTCCTCCGAAAATGCCAGAGTTGAGAGGAGGTGGATTCAACGAACTAACGTATTTATGACCCGTTTTGTATGGCGATTAAATGTATCTTATAATACTGCAACGAGATATGTTCGTACAATTAAGCCGTTATCTTCAACTTTTTAGGGCGGGGATTAAAGAAATATAGAGAGTTCACTTCATCTTTAGTGGGGTATGTAATATTAGTGTCAAATGATGTCTTTGTTTTTTATTACATCCATTCATTTAATCTCAAAAATTACTTCAGAAAAAGAATTTAGTAATTATAAGTTAAATAACGCGTTTATAACGCTAGCTTATAAAGATGTTACTTTTTTTCCTGTTATTCATTTAGATGTTCACTTCGTTTAAGTCAAAAATTTGATAGATGTCCTGTTATGAGAAAAATACGGCCCACTTAACCCGTGCGATGCGGATGAAAAGCAGATTTCCAAACAATGCTTGAAGTCATTAAGACATATTACCTGTGGAGTCAATAGTAATCGACTTTGCCGTATTCCATCATATTGAAGGTAGTTGCTGTCAATAGCAGCACGCTAGCTATCAGATTTTCTATGTTAGAATGCAAAGAGAGTTGTTTTATATTCATTTTTTTTCTAACAAAGACTTTGTGACCTTCCTAACAAATACGCGATCGTTTACGTTATAAGTTATCTTAAATTATTCTTTTAACGAAATTATAGAATGCTTTATCACCATAAAAGATAGAAATAGTGTCTAAAATGTTTGTTTTTACGAATGTAAATGCGATAATGAACCTGTAAATCAGTTTTATTACTTGTAAAAATGAGTATAGTTAGAAATATATCATCTATTTAAAATGAGTGTAATGAAAATTTTTTCCTTGTTACAAGTCGCTATTATATATGTTAAGAATCTCTTTAATGGCTATTCTTATATTTTCCAAAAAGGGTAAGTTCCTTTACAAATGTGAAACGCGGAAACTTCCAATGAATGGCTTGGAGTTAACAACAGAGTCGAAATTTCCGTCTAACTGGTAAGGCGACAACTAAGTAATATTTGTGGCGTCATTGTCGTATTCAGCCAGGCATGTCCTGAATAAGTGGGTTATTAATTAAACTAGTTATCTCCAGCACGACACCGTGTCCTTCATTTGTCATTAGACACGTGAAAAGGCGTGGTTTACGACTATTTCTTACGACGCCAATTCATTTAATTTTCGAAACATACTTAAAAGAATTCATTAATAAATTTTCGTATAAGGTGCTTAATAGTGTTATGAATTCATCAAATGATTTTCTTTTTCAGGTAAATCGTCCATTGACAATGAAAAAGGAAGGAATTCAAACTCGCAATCGTAAACTATCTTCGAAGAGCAAGAAAAAGAAGGGATGCGGGATCGCTATCCCAGAGTGTATAAAACCGCTCGATAAACCGTTTTCCAGCTTCACGCCTACCGGACAATTAGCATCATCAATGTCCTCGATGTCGTCGATGTCTGTTACCGTTAATCATTACATGCATCAAGGCAACATGCCCATATCCATGGCAGGTTCGTTTGTAACATCGCCACCAATGCACATGAATACCGCACCCGGATTATCCACATTACCACTTCCATCCGGAGGACCTTTGCAACTAGGTACCGGTGGTCTCGGACTCGCCACTTCCAACAGTATGGTAGGTGCCATGGCCTGACTGATGCCGGAAAGATTGCATCACTTAACATGATGCGATTGTGATTAATAAAGCTAACGACTTGTAAGTGGTGGTAAAATAAACTTGTGAATGAATGTAACGGACTCCTGCAAAACTGAACAATGCGGGTCTCTTTCTTCCTACCACCGGCAACATATACTGACGATGCCATTTGTACATCCTCCTCCGTATTAATTTCTTCTAATCGAAGACATTTCGTGTTGTATGTGCATCAAATCTTCGTAGGTCTGGAAACTGACGACAATAGCAAATTTAGCATCGTCTTCCTCACACTTCAAACTTTTTGATTTTTTTTTTTTTTTTTTGTTTTTGTGAATATGACCGTTTATGGAAAAGGGGATTCTTTCGCTCTATAATTCATGCTTTAACTGAATTTTTCAAAAAAGTGAACTCGCATCTCTCAGTGCCAAAATCAAAGAGGGACTTTTTCATTTTAGTCTATCGATTGACATTACAACGAGACGGGCTGGACTCGCCCAAAAAAAACTTAACCTTTACGTCGACGGGTGCCGGTCAGAACCTCATACAAAATATTCATTCATTCTTACTATTTTTCCTTCTCGAAATGGAAGTGACAAAAAAGAAAAAAATAACAAAAATATAACAAAAAATCATCCGTAACGATGTAAGCGAAGACGATGGAGACGGAATAGCGTGTACATAACTATTACTACTGGTGTCGTAGAACTATTGTAAAAACTGTCCTCAGTCGTCCACGTTTCTATGTAGGCCTATAAATGCATGTCTTTAGTGTTCGATCGCTAATAACTGATTTTTCCCATTTCCCCATCTACGTGTCGGGCTGATGGTTTTCTTTTTTTGTTTTGTTATCTGGTCGCCCGCCAAGTGGACAGAGGAAAGCGGGATACAGGGACAGATCTCTCTACTTCGGAGACAGGGAAGGTGATTTTTCAAGATAAAAATACATCTAGAGGAACGCTCGCTTGGAATAGAGCTTTTGGATGCATGTTCTGCTTTTGTTTTCATGATTTTTCCATACTGTTCGTATGTGCGTTTGAATAATATATAGTGAGAAAACGAGATTTCATTCAAGGCACGGGTGTAAATAATGTTCACAGCACGGAAATAAAATCATGTAGAAGGATTGTCTCCCAGTTTTTGCAGAATTGTTTGATTCTACTCTTTAAAAGAAAAACCCTCAGTTCAACTTTTTAATTGCTTAAATTATTTCATTTCAAAATTAAACAAATTTCCAAAAATTATTTTATTTGAAGTTTGTTTTATTTACAAGATATTAAAAAAAAAGTATTCAAAAATGTAACTTAATTAACCAACCAATGAATAAATATGTATATTTTTCCCTTGGTAATATTTCTCACAAGTAAATGTTATTTTTTTTAAATTTATCGTTTAATTAAAAAAATTCCGAGTATAAATTAATAATAAATTTAAGATTCAACTCATATAGTCTACTATTACTGATACTCACAAGAAATTATTTATTGCTTTATAAAAATTTTAAAAATAAGAGATTAATTATAATAATAAATTTTATAAACGTTTTAAGAATTTAAATGATATTTAATTCTTTTTTTTAATAAAAAATTATTTTATAACCAAAACGAAGGTCGCAATTAAAATTTACATCGACAAACCACGCCTGCTTCGATCAAAACAAGCTAATCACAAGCCAACACATAGATGGGCTATTAAAGGAAATTTTCGTGCGAATTGGAATTAAATCAAAGAAAGTGAGACACGAACAACGATTGTGGCTCAATGTCGCATTGGTGTGACGTGTTGGTTGAAGGACAGAACGTGATCTGTCCTTTTGTGCATGATCAATTCACAATTTCACCCAACTTTCCTCTGCTTGAAAAACTGCAATTATAATAAATAACAATACGTTATTTACTTTTTCTTTAATAAACATTTAACAATTACAAACGGGGATTTAATTATTCAATTATTACGCTTCAAAAAAATAAAATAAAAAAAAATACTCTTTCTTTTATTTGTGGTAAAAGTTATAGGCCTATAATAAAAAAATATATAAGAAATACACTATACAAATTGTTTATATAATGACGTGTAGGCAATAATTATGATATTCTATGATATAAATTATTTTTAAAACGTAGTTCATATTCATAAATGCAAGTACACAGTTGACATTTATCAAAATTTTAATAATTACAGTTAATTTATTAGTAGAATTTTGCATTAATAAGTTAACTATATTCTCATTAAGAAATTCCATAAATTTTTATTAAATTAAATTATACAAACTGTAATTTATTTTTTTATTAACAATATATCAACAGATAACTTTATAAATAATTTATCACAATAAAACTTCTTTAACAAAAATTAATATTTATTGTCGTTGATATAATTAGATGCAACAATATAATAATAAGTAATTTTGGCTTCGTGCCTCGGTTATATATAGAAATTTCTTACAGTTTATAACCGATATTAAGACAAAATTATCTACAAAACAACGTTTAAACAATATATTAAACAATAATAAATGAAATTTCTCGACGGTATTAATGAGTTGATACTTGAAATTCCTCAAAAATGGGCTCAGTTCGTATTAATATTTTAATAAGTTGATGCGATTAAACAACAATCTACTGGTTAATATAAGAAAATTCAAGAAATCGTTGATTTATTAGAAGTTTTGAAGCCCTGAGGTAATTGGAGGAAAGCCAAACGTTGATAGTCTATTCAATTGTCATTGCTAATTAATGAATTATTTCGTTGTTGGAGATAGACTACACCTGTATAAAAAAGACAATAATTTATACGATTTTATTTTTTCTAAAGCTTTTTTCCCGTTCAACCCCCCTTCCTTTTTTTTGCCTTCCAACGTAATTTATTAAAGTTACGTACGGTCAAGAAGAGACAGAGACTATATATACTACGTTTACTTCTTATAAAAATTCTATAAATTAATTAAAAGCAATCAGTAGAGAACTAACAATACATTCGATGAGAAATAGTTCATTGAACTAAGATATAAGTACTTTAAGTGGTAAATCTATCAACTGCTTAACAAATGAGAAAAAATAACACGTGGTTTTTTTTTTTACATTTAAGTATCGCGTTTCTTTCTTTATTAATGTTTATAAACATTTCTCTAATAAAGAATGGAGTGAAGTAGTCGACCTATTAAAATAAATATACAATACTTTCAATACGGAAATTAAAATAAATTTTTATATAAGTGACATCCGATACTTAGCTTTTTCTCATTCTATTCTGATGTATGTTTATCTCTGAGAAAATGTGGATAAGATTTGAACAGTTTTACGATAGTAATTCATATCATAATTATATATCGTGAGAATTAACAATATGACTCTGACCACACGTGATACGACATTAACACATGACAGCCCTCTTGCATGCGAATCTTTGCAGAGTAACGATTAAAAGTCTCCAGATGCAAAAACTATGACATTTAAATGCCAACCGGTAATATTAATCATTAAGATGGAGGGTAAAAAGGATTATATACAGGAAAAAAAAAAAAAACATTTTACTGTTTGTAAATTATAGGATTGGTTTTTTTGAAAGGCTTTTAAAACACGGGGTATCTTTTTTTTTCGATTTAAGAAGTTTTGTAGCATTAAAATACATTACAAAACGATAAAAAAATTAATTGAAAAATGATCGAAATAAAATGTTTATGTTTTTGAATTTAAATTATCGACTAGAAAAAAAAACGAGTACATAAGAAAGGTTGTTATTTTAGTCCGTATACGCTAAGGTAAAAGAGGTTATGAAGTGATAATTGCAGATCTTTTTAATGCAAATAAAACTAGTGAGGGAAAAAAAACTCACTCCGCTTCTATTACTAGATCTATAAAGGTAATAAATGACGATGCATTTCTCGTTTCTTTCATATCCTTTTCTGTAATTGCAGTTTGAAACAATGATTTTATATTACGCATGAAAAAGTTAATTAGTCAAATGTGATAATGCATGCTAATTGTTTTAATGAAGTCGAAAAGAAAAGTCTATACTTAACAATGATTTACCGAATTAACATATATAAATATAATTTACTTTTTTTTCATTTGGTATTTGCAAACAAAGAGAAAATTGATCTCGTACGTTTCTGCTAACAGAGTCCATCAGCTATTATTTAAATTGTATAAAAACCGATTTGAAGATTACTTCAGAATTAAAACGTAGATTTATAACACGATATTCTGAAAATATTTTAAATGTTGTTTTTCATGATATAAAGTTATACGGGCCATTTCAAATATGGGGATATTGGGAAAGGAAACCCGTGGGGAATAGAAAAGCCTGAGGCAAAATTGGCGATAGAACTCCAGTTCTTTCTACCACGCTCCCTTTAACCTCTAGCAAGTGCTAAAAGCCTACTTAGGCCCATAGGAGGAAAGGTATACTGACGATCCAGGAATAATTTTTCCGAAGGGAACCTCACCATTTTTATTAATTATAAATTAAGCATTACATTTATTAGAAAGTTTTCAATTGTCAAAATAATATTTTATTTGTCGGTATTTTAAAACTATAAAATCTGCTGTTAAAAAAAAATGTAACAATTTATTTTTATATCTTTGTTTTTAAATTTAGAATATTAATTAATTAATATTAAAAATGTAATTTATTGATATTTAAAATGTTACTTTTTGTAACCATACTTTTTCCCTCTTCCTTCAACAATAACTCAGTTTGATCAATAAAGCAATAAAGTAGATCTAAAAAAAAAATAAAGTTTGGCATAGATTTCCTTAAATGAAAGGAAAAAATGTTTCGGATTCACCGTTCTAAATATATTTTAAAGCATGAAATAAGTGTTGTAACACAACAAAATATTCTGAAAACATTACAACAGAGCTGAAAATACTTTTATAATTAACTGTCTCGTAGTTGATTTTTTGATTTTATATATGATTTTAGTACTTATTTATTACAGAAAAAAATAAACATTTTATTCGATGTTTATCCTTTTACGTATATCGAAGTCCTTTAAAGATAATTATAGCCTGGAAAGCATGAAAATAAAGAAGAATGATGTTCCGCTAGCATTTATAATCTATAGTAATCCTTTTAATATTTTCAATTTACTTACTCCTCTAGTCTAGATCAACACTTTTATTTATTGAATACAAGATGTAGACGTACTACTGTACCTTACATACATTTAGTTAAATATTCTGAAAAAGGAAATTACCCAGTAGGTCCTACCTAATTTCCTATGAACTATTAAGTTGTTTGGCAAGTCTTTTAAATTGTTCGAAATGTTCTAAGATCCTGTTATTCAAGTTAAGATGAGAATTCATACGAGTGATAAACGTTTCATTAAAAAAACTTTTATTAAAAGACATTTTCACACATCATTTCAGCTACTGTTAATGATCATCAGATTTTGATTATTTCGTCTTTATATGAAAAATAACAATAATATAACTTGTTATTTAGCTCACAACTAAAAACAAAAAGGAGAAAATTTCCCGTAAAATTTGTTTTAAATTTATTTACCTTAGAATTACAGAACTAAAACTGTTTTAACTTAAAGTAATGAATGAAGTCTGGTAGGAATATACTCCGATGCTTATTTTCATTCGCTAACTTAGCACTTAACGCATATAAATGAGAATTTTGAGAGAAAAGTTGGGATGAAATGTTTATTTCCGTAGAGTTTTCGGAAGATTATTGAGAATATTACGTGACTAATTCTAACTATGCTGTTAACAGAATGGTATTTATGCGAATCATTGGATGCCAGTTATTTAAACAAATACAACGTGGGAGGGACACTCATGTGCCCTTCTGAACAGGCATGGCCTTGGAAACAAGACACGCAACATGCTTTGAGGAGAAACGTTATCAATAGTTCGTGAAGGGTCGAGTAACTGTGCGTTCGCCCATTTTTTTTGATATTGTATTCAAATAATACCAAGCATTTATATATGTGATCCACATCTTTCTAACGATATTTCAAAATGAAGTTTTCGAATGAGTAGGCATAAGTCTTAATTATAAATTAGTTTCCGTGAGCGTAGACAATAATTCAATACGGCTTACTGTAAAATAAATTTTCGCATTTAGAAAATAACCATATTGAAATGATTCACACGTTTTTCTATTATATTAAAGTCTATATGTGTCCTTAATTTCCTTATAAACAACTTTTAGAAACTTACTAGAAACATTATAATTATTCTACAAATAAGATAAATCTAACAATTATACGTTTATGTTATTTATATAAACTTATCTGATGTGAAAATGTTAAACTAAAAATATATGTAATAAAATTTTCAATGAATATTAATAACAATAATTTAAAAGCTGCATGTGTTCCTAATAGGATATAGGCCTACTAACTTAATAGTAGATGCTTAGTTTATAGTAATCTTATAGTTTCTACGTTTAAAGGGGAAATAATTAAACATGGCTAGGACAGGTGTTTGAAGAGAATTTTATCTTACGTAATCTTAACGACATTCTTTAAAACAGTAGTAACCAACGTTGTTTGTTAAAGTCGATAACGAAACTTTGATTTACTACTGTTCATCCCCCTTAATGTCCGAGAAGCAACAATATTTTTTTCTTCTTTTTCTTATTTATTTTTTCTTCGAACCCGATTATCTACGTATAAATCTCAAGTATTTAACTCGGTAGTCGTTATTTATTTATTATTAGAATTTAAATTACATTGTTACGTTAACATTTACACAATGTTGGTTTTTCTAATTTATTTTAAACATTACATTAAATAAGATGAATTATAAACATTTTTATTTAATAAATTCGAGCGAACTTAATTCCATTTAGTTGAAAAACTGCCCCAAACATATTTTTCGATATTAATCGGTCTAGAAGAAGCGATCGAATCGTGTTTTAACTGCCTTAATCTAATCAACATACGTTGGTTCCGTTTAGTTCTACGACTGAATGTCAATAAAGCTAAGTACTCGGTTGGTCCAAACAGATTGGTGTACGTCCCTTTCTCTACACGCCATACAGGTATTACGGCACGCACATTGGCCACGTGTAAATCGACGATTCCGTTCTGGAGAAGCTGCAAAATTTCGTTCGCCTATTCCAACCGCCATTCATTTACTTCAGCTTACATCTTACAGACAACGATTACTTCTATATATCAGATTAGTATTCGATTATGAGTTCAAGTACTCGAAAGAAAACATGGATGGCTCACTTACTATCTCCTACATCGGGATCGAATACTAATTTGCCCATTAAGTCCGGTTTGTCAGAAACAACGGCAAATGTTATGTAGAGTCGCGAGCCACACCTCGGTGTAATTCGTTTTTTCCCTGTTTCTATTGACGAAAAACGAGTTCGTAAATTAAGATCAAGATTGTTTTTTCTTCCATTCATTTTCGAGGAAGTTGGAAAAATCAGATTTACACTTTCATTTGCATATTTATTTAATAAAGAGAATTTTAAAGAAAGATAACGTAAATCGAATTGAGATAGGCTGTAGAATAAATCTGAATTAAAACATTGACTTTATATCCGAGCATAACTTGAAACCATTTATTTCATCGTGTCTAATAATAAACAGTGGTTCGATATAAGAGTTTCGTCTGTTAGAAACCGATATAATTGATGGTTATTATTCATTATTGCCAATTAAATTTAATCAATTTAAAGTTTATATTGATTAAATCTACATTGCAACCTCTAAGCTTACTAACTTTTTAAATTTATGTATAAGTTCTAATCTGATTGCAGTTTCATGTACAATAAACCCGTTTCCAATTGGTTTTGCATTGATAAACATCTCGATTGTGTAATTAGCTATCAAAACCACTCCATCGCTTAATTAAAGCCTTACCGTGTTCATCACTAATGGCAAACCATTGACATTGATGTTGAACCTCGCTCCACATACCTATAAGAAGTTATTGGAGCCATTTAAATTAACTAGTAAAATTGTTTTAAATACATTTGAATTTATTACTATAGATTTTACTATTTTATATTAACGTAGATAATTAATCATGTTATATTTTATGTAAAAATAGTTCAATAGATCTATTAAAATACTCTCGGGTCAAATGTAAAATTACCAATCTAGTAACTGTTTAAGAATATTAACGCTTAAGATAATTATTCTGCGAGTCGATATATACTTTTTTATTATTATTATTCTCTTATTGAAAACCATAAATAGACTCAAAGGTCGCATAAAATTAATATAGCCTAAAAGAGGTTTATTTATTCTGCAATATTTAGAATGAAATCTTATAGAACCGAATTAAACTTAATTTTTACAGCAAGCCATAAACATGTCAAAATAAATCGCTTCGAATTTCAAATAGAACCACGAATTTACCATCGACATCAGTGAACGAGGAAAATTTATATATCTGTAT
Organism: Centruroides vittatus; assembly: GCF_030686945.1. Lineage (NCBI taxonomy): Eukaryota > Metazoa > Arthropoda > Arachnida > Scorpiones > Buthidae > Centruroides > Centruroides vittatus. Next base: position 1,603,958 of record NW_027122256.1, on the reverse strand, counting down.
ACGAGAAAGACAAGATGCGTGCACATGTAGATGACAACGCACTGTTGGCGGGGTTTAGTGCGTGTAGATGAGCACGTGCATTTCAAGTGGGGGACACGCGATCACGAAACTTATCGAATCGACTCAATGCAGGTGACTGCACGAAAGAATACGTGATAGATCTGACATGATTCGTATGACAAATACGGAGAATACAACATGTTTATAATTTCCAGGTATCCTATTTGTTATTTTACCGTAATGAATAGAATCAAAACAATGTTATTTTGAAATAAAATTTGTATAATTTTCCTAAATATCAAGGTTACTTTAAAAGAACATACACAATGGACTGTTGATCTAACTCTTAGTTAAGATAAAGAATATTACAATGCTAAGTTTTAACAGAAAGCTTATTTGACTTCAGCTTAGGTCGAAGATAAGTTCCAAATAAATAGGCGAACGGCATTCTGCTTCGGGTATGTTTTATGTTAATTTTCTGTATTCAGGGTCATCGTGGGCTTGAATGGGGTCGGGTTAGAGCGGGCTTTTTTTTATCATTTATACGTAAAAGTTTTCTTTGTTAGAAAGAAGTAGTTTTAAACAATTTATTACTTGATAAAAATAACATTAATTCATATAGGGACGAGCTCTTGAGAAAATTTTCCAACTCTCCCTCTCGATGGCCCGTCTGTATTAATTTTCATATATGTATATTTTACTACTTTTTAAATGTTGATTTACACATCGATTAATTTTAAAATCTCACACAAGCGTAAGCTACAAAAAGCAACGAATGGATAAAGAGCAACAATGAGGATAGTGATAAGAAAATATTAATGATTGATTGGATTCGATTCACACAGAATGTATCTAATGATCTAAATCATTGCTTAACAAAAGACATAAGAAGTAATCACACAATAGGCATGAATAAAAACAGAACAAGCTATAGGAAAAAAAAAGAAACGAATCGGTCTTCCATTTGCACAAACTAGATGCTAATTACAGCTAAAGATAATAATGAGTTATTATTTGTCGTCTTGATAAATAAATAAAGATAGAGGACAATTCAAAAATAGTTTATTATAAATGAGGTCAAGATAACTTAAGTTTAAGTTATATAAATGAGAATAAATTAAAGATTATCCAATAAAATGAAATTAATTGCTTTTTATTCAAACTATACATAAATGATAAAGGAAATATATTTTTCTAATTTTAAATAATATTCGATATTAGGAAATAAAATGGCTTTAAGATTTATGGTGGTTTTTTTTTCATTTATTCTGAAGTAATTTCTTTTTATAGATTCAGTGTTGTAAATAGCAATGATAGTTAATTAATTACAAATTATCTAATATTAGAAAAATTTAAAACATGTGTGCATTGTATATTTAGTTTTATATCGTAAATAGTTTCAGTAATTTTTTTGTCATATCATTTATTATCAAAACGAATTTTCTTAGATTTAGATCTGCACAACACACCTTTAGTGGTTTGAATCTACACAAACACACCTTGTTTAAAAAGATTCCAGCACGAAAAATGGCCTTATGTACTGTACGTACCATATAGCATGAAGTCATACACTAGTGCTTTCAAATGTTTCGGACGCCCATCTTGTATGATATACCCATACTTTTATAACCTTTGTTTGTTATCGTCGCAAATTTACAGTAATTTTAAATTTCTCCCGGAGATTTATAAAACAGATAGCAGAAAACTTTCTAACGTGCGATTTAGGCTAAATTGAAAAATCAATTTGCGAATATGATAAATTCTCTTTCCTCTGTACAGAATTGAAGCCCTTTATACTACAGAAAAAGCTTATATTGCTATAAATAAACATTTCGACCATTTAGAAAAAAGTTTATAATTTTATAAAAATCAAATTAATTATATTATAATAAAAGAAAATAATTGAATAAATACGTGATTAATTTGTTCTAAAGTTAATTCTGCGAATTTTTATTTAATTTTTATTCGTTTACAACTAAAACGCAATTTTATAGAAAATTTTTCTTGAAAATCTGATAAAAATCTTAATGGAAAACTACAATAAAGATACGAGATCAATCTAGATGAATGACATATATATAAAATATATGCTTAATATATTAGACTAATTATAAATTATATACACGTTTTTTTTTAAATTTTTCCTTAAAAATGTGCCTAATTTTAAGGACAGCCAATTTACTCGTGTCTAGTTTTTGCACACGTAAGTACTCGAGTATCTGCAAGAAATGTTGAACTATCCAGATGATTTTCCTTGAGAAAAATTCAAGTTTTGTCACATACAAATTTATTCTAATTTCAAAAATAAACTTTTAAACAATGCACTAAAGAAAACCGATAATCACTTAATATCGTAATTTATAACTTGCTCCAAGGAAAAGAAACACTTAGCAACCCACATCAATAAATAAAGTATACGTTAATTGTAAATATATAAACTTAAAATTATCTTGAGATTATTTTTGGGGGGGAATTATTCTTTCATTATCAACAAATTCAAAGCTTATTTATTAATTAATTTAATTGGAATCTTTGTACAGAAAATAAAAATACATTAATTGGTAAGATAAACGTGTAAAATGTTAGAAAAATTAATCATATATGTGTACACTATTTAATAATTAAACGATTAATTTGCGCAAATTAATCGTTTAATTATTAATTTAGTGTTAAATTTATATTTAAAAAAAAAAGAAAAGCTATTTTCATTTCGTATTTTTCTATGCATTTCGCTTTAAAATACAGATTTTTGCATGTAAATTTACGTGTTATATTCTTACTATAAATAACTAAAAATATTTTCTAAGCGAATTCGATTGTTTAAATCGCAAATATGTACTACGTACAAGCAATGAAGATGGATCGCATTTTCCTGGAAAGCACTAATATTTTATTTTACTAATTTTTTTTTTATGTCTGATTTAAAATGTTTTCAGAATTTTCAGTATATTAATGCTAGAATGTATGCCAAATTTAGTTCCGGGGTTTTTAACGAGAATTTTGATGACGAAAAATCAACTAAATCTTTTTTTTTTGTTTCTTCTAGTGTAACTCGATACTATATTGACCTAAATACATGATTTAGTGATTATTATTGATAATTATAGATACGAATTAAAGTAACTTAGCCTATATATTAGGTTTTTAAATTTATTTATATATTTTTATGTAGAAAGATTAAAGAAAATTTTGTTTGGGAAATTGTTTCTGGTAGTTTTATTACGTCTTCTTCTTTGTAATTTTTATATTTAATTTAAACAGAGCGAAAATCTCGTGTATAATTAGCGTTTAGGTATATTGTTGATGTATTAAGTAAATGTGATTTTTTCGAAAAGGCGTCAGTTACTTTGTGGATTGAAGAAACAAGTTGTTAAATGCATCCCGCAGGGGGATTTATACCTTATCGTTAGCGCCATCTGGTGTTCAAATTCATTTTTCTTTCTGTGTTGGATTTTGTATTCGGTTACGTACTTATAAATCCGTAAACATGACTCAATTTAGACAACGTATTTAATTTTAAAGCTAAGTTATAGTGGTTGCGCCTGTTTTTCTAAAGTAAAGAAATTATTTTCATTTCTATTTTTGCCTCCCTCTTCACCTATTCTTTTCAAACGTAGACCTACCGCTGGCCGGATCTATTATAAATCTTATTTTTATCTCTTTGCCAATTATTTTTGAGTTATAGATTACATGGAAACCTATATTGTGACGCGCGACTTTTTACTTGTTTATCTTTTTACAGAATTCTTTTAGAATGTAAGGTCGATTCGGCTCCATTAAAGATCGACTTATTGAAGATTAGAGTAAGATATTAGGGTGTATATTGAGTTAAGTGTTATTTATTTTCATTATCCGAGTTGTAATGTTTGAGAGAGGCTCATAATTTGGCTTTCTACCCTCTCATTTCAATCGCCTTTGCAGAAATGCTCGGAATATTGATAAGCGTGGAGATGTGGGAGAACAGGTGCACGGATGCCAATCTGATGTTAAATTGAAAATTTTCTACTGAAAATTACAGATAAACTGACAACGGAGGTTACTGTATATTGGCGCCATAGGGTATCTAATGTTAAAATCGTTTGATGTTGGACGGAGAGATCCGTATCTCTGATCGCACATCATGATAGCCTTGCATATGCTAGGGTTATTTGATACGTCCTCAAGGCGAAGAAAACTGTTGAAAGTACTGTCAGGTATTTATTATTAAGATTTTTTAAAACAAAAAAACACTCCTACCTTTTACATCATTTTATACAAAAAAATGAAGTTATAAAAATCTCAAAGTTTGATTGAAGGATAATCATTTCATTTTAAAATAATTTACTATTCAAAATTGTCTTCTTATCTAACGTTATATCATAAATTTGAATTATGATTAGAAAATGCAATATAATAATAATAATAATAATAAAAACTTGATTTTCATTCATATTATTCTACTACTATATCAGCTTTTATTTTAATTTAAAGAAAATCATTTATATGTGTAAAGAATCTTTAATTAAATATTCGAGAAAATAAAACTTATAATTTTTTATACGATGTAATAAATGTCATCGAAAAAGTCACATAAAAGATACATTTTAAACATTTTAGTAGCCTTAGGTTATTAAGAAAAGTAGTAATATATTTACTTGCTTGCGGATTAACAAACTCTGCAAAAAGAAGAAATTTAAAAAAGAATCCTTAAAATGTTTTGATGCATTAATCATATAAAATGAACTGTTTTGTTGTACTGAGACCTACTTAGGCCTATATCATAATTTTAACAATGTCTATTTTTGACGAGGCATGCCATACCCTGTAATAACATATTTCAACAAGGAAAAGAATAGGTTCTACAGTTTTCCCGAATAACTCGCTTCAACAGCGTAAAAGCCTAAAGATCGCGTGGAATGAAAAATTTGACAACGTAAATTATTTTATCTTATTTTTTTTTTAAATTTAGATTCTAACTGATAGGATATGAAAGCATAAAAATGATCCAAATTTTTTACTGCCTTCATTAACAATGAATACCCGTTTTATATTAGAATTAAAATATATAATTATTTGCGATGAAAATAATATAATTTTCTTTCTTTCAATAAATATAGTTATGCCTACATATTTTAAAAATTGAAGAAAGATAAATAAATTTAAGAAAAACGAAAGCTGAAAAATTATATTTTTGATATGTCCGAGCCTTAAAAATCTATAAATAAAAGTTAAATTATTCTACTATTTTCTTACGTCAGAATAATTCATTCGCTTATAAATTATCTCTAATAATAAAATATATATATATATAAATTGTAATTCGTTTAACAATAATAAATTACAGGCCTAATAAATCTTATTCTGCGAATCTTACAGAATATATACCTTTATATTATTGTTAACGATAATGTAGAAGTATATATTCTGTAGTCTATTAACAGCTTTATAATTATTCTTTATGAAAGAGAGATTGAGAGAGACCTATTAAGCTTTAAATTCACGTTTTCGAAAGATATTTAATTTGGAACAGTTTTTAATATTACAAAACAATTATATTTACAAATGCCACGAACATTTTTGCAGTAGTTCATAAAAAATTCATGTTTTGAAACAGATATAAATTACATTTATAAATTACTGTACTGTACAGTACATATTTTTAATTATTTTTTTTTTTCATTTATAATAATGTAAATAATACAAGTTAATAGACGAAAGAAACAATAAAATATACAATGTACTAAAATGTTTTTATTCCAGAACGAAACGATCCTTTGTGCAAAATCATCAAATATTTTTGGTTAAATTTAAATGACGTCTTAAAAGCTATTTACTAGATACTTGAAGGTAATTGACTTCAACAGAAACTATAGTCTTTTGAATATATTCAACTTCTGCGTGGCAGTACTCGTAACGTCCATCACCGGAGGGTAGTTGACCATTTGATGGACACACTACCACCAGGAGACAGCTGTCCCCTAAAAGTTATGAACGATGCTGCAAAGACAATGCCTACCTAAGGCCACACACTGGACAATAGCTGGACATTGACAGTGACAGATTTTCTCCCATTACCGTTGGCGTCAGTCTTGTTTATAATTGTCCGTAATTGGTGGGGACAGACGGCAGGAGGTAGGAGGCTGAAGCATCTGCAGAATTTATTGTTTTTCTAATGCTTGTGGTATGGAGAAAGATGGAGAGCTGACGACTTCATCCTGCAAAGAAGTTATTTTAAAATTTTATCTCTGATCAAACATCGATGAAAAAACTTATATATTTAGTTGAATGAGATATCCCCGGTAATTCTAGAAGAGGTGGAGGATAAAAAAAAAGAAAAAAAAAATCGGTATTTTTCTTTCACCCATTGATAAGAATCTAATAATATTTCCAACAAAGAGTAAATTTTTTGCATTCGAACTTTTATCAAATTATCTAGAGTAGATAAATGGGATTATAGGCCTTTATAAAATATTGTTTTAATTCCTACCGAGCATTTTAATGGTACCGAGTTAACTTTAACGTTCTTATCAGAGTTTTTAATAAAAACTCGGGGGTTTCTTGCCAGCCGGCGAATGGTCGTCTTAGTAATTTGATGATACCTCGGCCAAAAATCGACCCAAAATTAGCAAAAGCACTAATGATATTTTTGAACGGTAGCAAAACCCTTTCGCGTATCCCAAGCAAGAGATGAAAGTGGCTAATTTGACTTGAGAAATTTCATTTGCTGTTAGATGCGATGCCTGCCGCCCGCGGTCTTGAGACACCCTGCATTAAGATAATGAGCAAACACTAAAGTGGAAGCTTAATACGAAAAAAGGGAGGATGGGAGAAAGCAGAAGACAGCATCCAGGACATTATTAAGGTTAGGGGCTACTTTAAGCTAATGATGTCTTAAGCGTACAAGGCGTCTCTTTTCCATCCCACCCTCTTTCTCACTCGATGGTCTGTCTCTCATTAGATCTTTCCCGAACTGAATGTTGTAAAAAAAGACTTTAATGGTCGTATTTAAACAAATTAACGATCCTTTTTAAAAGTTCTTCCTGTCTCTGACGACGCTCTAGTAGTAAATTTTCACTGTTGTCATGGTTACAGACGCTTATGTTTTTCATGTGGCTGTTGGAGAGTGTTTTGCTGAACCTGGACGAAGCCGAGTGGTTGATGATTAGCTGATTTAACATTCAATAGACTCTATACTCACACACTCGAAGCATCAGCCGAACACAATCTTTTAAGTTCCGATAGTTTAACGACGTCGGCCAACAAAATTAAACACGGAGCGCAAACCAAGTCGATAGTTCCCATCACCCAACACTTAGATTCGTTAAAAGATTCATTTAGCAGGCATTCAAATTAAAATGATACCGAAATCCTTTCTATTTCATTTATTCTCCTTATTGAAATTTCTCTCTTAAATGCACAATGTAAAATTAGACCTATTATAATTACAATTTAACTTATTATCAATCTAAAATTAAATGAACTTATTTCATTTAATATCTTATCATCTGTAATATTTTAACTTTACAATTAATTAGAGACAATTTAGTAAATATCATTATTTAATTTAATTTCATTCAACGTTTAATATTAGTTGTAGTTTTATTTTGATTAAATTAACCGTAATATTTGTGATTCTCGATAACATATGGCCTAAACAAGAAGCCTTTATGTCTAATTAACATAGAAATAAAAAATAATAATTAATGTCCAAGTCTGATTTTGTTATTGAATCTTCATTACTTAAATCTATCGATTTTCAATAACGGAATAGAAATAAAAATAAATTGAATATCTTCAATTACATTTAGACTTTGATATTTTTATAAATTTTTCTATTTGTATAATTTTTGCCTCTTATTTTGTACGATAAATACAAAGGATGACGTAGTCTGTACGATAAATCTGTTCAGTTTAAGTGACTAATGTGATCTTAAACACGATCTAAAGATGACATTATCTCTGATAAACTCTATGATTTATCAATTTTGGTTTCGTTTTGATTTCGGTCTGTCTATTTATTAAAATCTGCAATATTTTATTCACATATAGACTAGATATATCTCAAAATAACAATTTTTATATAGATCTAACATAAATTCTATTTCTAAATCGTATCCTTTCAAAATAACAATAAAAACCGATGAATTGCAGATTATATGTTTTAAAATTTAATTAATTTATTATTTAATAAATGAATATAATTCAAATCTTTTACGAGTAAGGAAATAAATTAAAAAACATTTTTTTTTTAATTTTAAATAAATCTCATAAAACGTCACACGATATAATTTCATCAAAGAAATTGCTTGTTAATTAGAAAAAAAATTGGTTACAAATTTAATAATCTTTAGATTTTGATCACGCTGGTCGCAATTAACGAATTTATTTTGTTATCAAGTTAGTAGGTAAAAGTATTCCCTATAGAGAAAGTATATAAAGTGGGAGATGGCTTGTTCACATAGCTTCGCAGCCAGTCCAAAAGAAGCAATAAATTGGTAATGGTAGCCTGCTGTTACGAGCTGTTAAATTATAGGTTTGGAGATATAGTCATGTTGTGACAGATCTGGAAACAGGATTTTGCGGACAGATCGGAATTCCCTTCTCTTAAGTGTAGCCTGTTCAAAACCGATGTCACCAAGACCACACTAAGAGCGATTAAAACGATTGGGCGTTTCATTTACTTTCAAATGTTATTCAACGACAGATATTTTAGAAATGTTAAACGCCAATAATGAGAATCGATGACAGCAGAAACGGTCCTTGGCACGATGAATCGGAGCAATTGCCATTCAATTTCTGTCACCGGGTAATTACGAGAGAGTCGGGAGATGCTCTGTTCAGCCCATAAATACTAAAAACAAACAGAGAAGATTGTATTTAATCCCAACAGATAAATGTAGAAAATTACACTCCTTAAATCCCCTTTATTATTAATACGATGCAATAATAATAATGACAAATGCTAGCTTTTTATATCTTTCTTTCTCTCGAAAATAGCATTTTCCGATTGAGATTTCGCATTAAAAAAAAAAAAAAAAAAACCGAATAATTCAATGTCTACAATATTATACCTTAGGAAAATCTTGTGCATAACAATTTTATCGTTAAAGTAACCTAAATTATATGTTTTATTTTTATATTAGATGAAACGACGATGAGAACTATAAAATTTGGACGTTTAGAATATAAAATGAGTCTACAAATCTTATTATTGTTTCTATATTTATAATTGATTTCGTATAGTTTATATATGGTTTCATACCGAATAAGTAAGGAGGAAAAAAAATGCTAGAAAATAAAGAAATAAAATTATAATTCGAATTAATAAATTTAATTACAAGCATATAAATTAAATTATTTATAAAAGTCGATTTTCATTTTTTAAATAAAATGTACACAAATGAAAAGAAAATAAGACTTTAATTGTATTAACACGGAATTAAATTATAATTTAAAAAATTCGTAAAATAAAGATTTTGGAGAAAATGAGCAATATAAAGGCATTTTTAGTCTTTGCATTAAAAAAGTTGGAAGCATTTGAAAAGCAGCCAAGAATATTGAATAATGATTAAAATCAATTAATGTTTTCGGGAGCCTGGAGCTACTAATAGCCTAGCAGGACCAAAATTTGAATATTTTTGCAGTTTTTTCGAACTTAACTTTTTATTACTCAATATTAGATGAATAAAGAAGTTCTTTCTTATCACCAATTGGAACTGAACTGGTAAGGGGGACAGTAGTAATTCTTCTTCGCCCCTAAGTAATTAGAGAGCGATTAGAGACCAGCTCTTCCCTAGGGAAAGCCTACTTTTAGGGGAAAGCTTTTTCTTTCGTCAACCGGAGACGTAAACCAACAATAGCGAGGATATAAATCACACAGAAACAAAGTGAAAAGGGGACAAAAACGGGGAATAATCTATAGATAGAAAAGCCTCATGGTCAAAAAAGCGGGTAAAAAACAAGGAAGTTTGACACAGAAGAAGCGAAAGTTTGGAAAGGAGTATAAAACAAATGACATTCATCATTTAAGGGGGTAAGTCGCGCAGTTACAATAGAACGGGAGGCAAAAAATAAGGAAGGAGAAGAAAGCGTTTCTCACTCGTCTTATCCAAACATTGACATTAGAAGGTGCTGATTACGACGGGCGTCGACCAATCATGTCTTTAGATTTGTTGGCTATAGTACTTTTACTAACTTGAATGGATGTTGGAGGGTAGACCGAAATATAAAAACACCACCGATGATGTAAGGTCTCATTATGGTCACATCAATCACCTGCACATTTCGCAAATTACAATCGTTTTCGAGATGAGATAAGGCTGCTGGAAGGGAGGTGAATGGGGCGAGGGAACATCGAAATCCAGACAACATCGAGGACCGTGCTGCAAGGACTTAATCACATTCAATGCTCACCCCCCAACACACGCCAAGTGACAGAAACGTTTAAAACGTATCTGCTTATTATCTGGTGTGTTTGTGTTGGGATGTGGGAGCTATGCCTCCCATTATCACAGATGGATGGAAGCAATTACCGTGCTTCTTTGCCGGTTTTTTCTTCCTTCGAAGGTGGAGACAGTACAATGCCACCGACACTTTAATCACATTGTGGCCAATTTGCTACCCACAGTTTGCCAAATCAAATCGTTATTATAACGACATATAAGACTCGTAGTTAACATAGGCAGCTCCGTTCTAATTGGAAAATGATAAATTGTTGGGATTTCCCTTTTAGCGAATAAAAACTGTAGCTCGTAAATTTATTATAGGCGTGTTAGCTTATTTATAAAATATAGATAATGTCTAGACCTATTATTAATTGATCTTAAACATACGCTCTGACATTGATCCTTTAGCTTTTCGGATTGAAAAATTCGGTAAATCCAATTTTGGTAGCCTATGTTTATGATCAATGATAGCTTGGGGTTAATGGTTTAAGATCTATAACTGATATGATAATTATAAAAAAAGAGATATAACATATGTGAATGTAAAACATTTTCTCTCTTTTTTTCTTACTAACCACGTTAGAAACTGGTGAGACTCGGTTAAGCGCCTGCAGGATTTAAAAGTAGTTTGATCGGTAGAGAAATTCAGCCTTGCTCTAAACAAACAACTTCGAATTTTCTGCCCTTTTCTAAAAATGATAAGCAAGTTTTTCATTTTAATCAATGGCTAAACTTTGCGTGTGGATTACAAACTCCAATAAGGTTTCCTCGTTACATTTGATTTATTGTGTCTAAATAAGATAATATTATAGGCCTATATTACAGGTTTATTTTTAAACACGTTTTTCACGTATCAATACATTTCTTTTCTTTTTTCGTAACTATATTTATTTGTTAACATTGTTCTCACGACATTTTTTTTCAAAGTTTCTTTGTTTTTTCTCAATTTCCCCGTGTTTATTTTTATACGTCATTCGTAACATTCCCCCCTTTATAGAATAAGTTTTTATTTTATTTTTGAATTATAAATGCTGAATGGTTTAATAATAAAATACAAAAAGTAGTACACAGATTTTAAACGAAGTTTTAATAATGTACAGTAAAAAAAAAATGATTAAAAAAAGTAATAATCATAAACCATAATAACAGATTTATTTTTATAATATAAAAGTTTAGGCCTACAAATTATTAAGCTACATGTTTATTTGAAGCTAGTTTAATACTTCACACGTATCTTATTTTAGAATTCAACGGAAGGCCTTATAACTAAAAAATTAGGTCATTTAAATAACCATATTTACTATGTAGGCCTTATTGTGTTTTTTACATAATATTTTAATGTTCTGTCTGTAATAATTATTCTATTTATAAAAATAGCGTAGGATTATATTAATTTTTTTTTTTTTGGAAATAAAATATGAGTTACAAGAATTCAATTCTTTATAAAAATTTAAGACACGGTAAATATAAATTCAGGCGATATGTAACTATTAGATCTATGAAAATATCAGAATCGAATTTAAACTGCGCTATCAATCACGTAATTGAAAAAGAAAAACACTTAGTTATTGTTACGTTGATAAATAGCCTATTTTAAATTGGTCTAAGGTTTGGAATTTAATTATCTAGTATAATATTGAATTCACTTATACTCTTAGGAACTTCATAGAAAACAATTAATCTGGGCCTACATCCTATCCTATAAGACAAACTAAATTAATAACTAACCCGTAAACCTACCGAAGAATTGGATTCAAGCCGGACAAGTTTCAAGCTATCAAGATCCGGATAAGATTCAACCACCGGAGGGTCTATTGACTACGTAGGTGGAGGTAAGTTAAGGTGACGACAACTTCTCCATCAGGGCATAAATTACACTCGCGGATACGACGATAAATCAAGATGGCTGCCACGAGAAACGGCATATAGCATGATCCTTTAAATGCTCGTAGCCGAGTCAAAGTGTGGGAGCGGCCACAAAAACCGTGAATTAGTCGTCCATTGTCTCCCATCTTCAAGCTGTCAGCGTCCGGTAATTGAAAACCGCTCCTTGCTAGTTATGTAGAATTTTCGAAACAGATTGAGTCGGGCACACCTGGAAGTCTACTTTCGGAGGTGCCGGATTGTCACGAAGAAACCATAATTCACGTGCCAGATAGAATCCCCCATGAGAGCAGAAAAGAATTCTTTGATTTTTTTTTCTTCTATTCATGACATCCACTAAGGTGCGAGCGTTCATATTTTCAAACAATAACAATTCCAGAATTCATTTAAATCTGAATACAATTCGAATTTATCTAATTTTTTTTAAATATTGATGTTGTATTGTGCGCTTAATATTTAATTTATACAGAGTAACCTTAAAGATTCAAGATTAAATTAATTTTTTAAAAATTAGACCCGCAGCTACTACCGTTAAATAAACGGAACTGTTCCCGTTATAATATTAATTTTTAATTATTAAAATTTATGAAAAAATAAATTTATTATTGCGATATAAACATAATGTTATAATCTTTTTTACAGATTTAATTAATAATATTTACAAATATATCATTAACATTAAATATACTTATCTCATACGGCATTCCGTACATTAAAACTTTCCAAACTGATGTTTAGTTTGCCTTGAGCTTTTAAACTAAGTATTGGTTTTGTAAAGTTCTGTACACTGAATAGAGTCATATTTAAAAAAAGAGAAAATGTACAATCGAAAGTAACCACCCGCTTCACAATAATAACAAAAAAAAGGGCCGAATTCAGCAGCAAGGAACGTTCAAAACATTCATTATGAACAGAACAATGATGACAACCGTTTGTTTACTTTGAACACATCGCTGTGCATGTTAATGAGATGCGGTTAATTAATTGGTAAAGTGTTGGTAGCAGAACAATGAAATACGTCATCTAATTGAGACAGCTGCGCTTATGTATCGTCGGTTGAACAAATAATTGAAACCTAGACCAAGAAATTTTATGTAATTGGCTTTGATGTTATATTCGCTTTTTATTATCGAACCCATTATCAACAAATTATCTTAATTACACAACCATAACTTAATAATAAAGATTTGAAATTTTTAGCAGACTTTGTATCGAAAATAAAGCTTTGATTTAAAATTTTCTAAAATTTCTACTCGTCAAAAATTCGACTAAGTCAACGCCCTTAATGATAATTAATTGTTTATAAAATTGATTTACGACTCATTATTTAAAAGACAATATCTTTATTATCCATTAAATTGCAATACAGTCTATTATAAAACTATTTTAATTTCTATATCGGTAAATAAATCATATAAGCCGTTGCATAATATTACATATACATATTATTAGCCTCTAAGGCCCATTAATGAGAACAAAAATATGAATTATAACTTTAAACAATAGATTTTTTTCAATGTTTTTCATACAAATTAGTCCAAAGTTCCGACGAAATTTTATTTCGCGTATCTCGCAACAAGAGATTATGATGCAAGATTCATTTTTAGAAAAAAAAAAGGCGCACATTCTTATTAATATATTGAAAAATAAATTTTTACGAAACTTTGTAGAGAATTTTTGTTCTCCATACTAACCATCATCAACTGGATACTAACCAGATGAAGAAGACGGAACAGCTAACATTTGTCACCGGATTTTTCCGCAGAGCGTGCATTATCTTTTAGTCATATCTAGAGGCTTGGTGCTGTGCAATCGATATTTCTTATATTCCAGCAGCCAACTCACTTAGGTTTAATTAGCAGAAAATACGGTTAAAAAAAATGGAAAAAAGAAAAGCGAGTCCTAATAGAAGTCTTCTCATTATCACGAGTGACTACCGTTCATTTAATGATTCTTCAAGTTTTTCATTTTCTGCCTTTTTCTTACAAGATAGCCTTATTCTTTTACACGTCTGTCCGTTCTTACAATAAATACACAGGCTTAAATCGTTGTATTTTTCCAAGATTTTTTAAATTTTAATTTAAATTGAAGCATTTAATATGTTATTTCACTTTAAAATATTTGTCATAAGCTTTCAATTCTTCCACATCTCGACCTACATATAACCTATCGATTTTTTTATACATAGCCACTTGTATGAATTAAATTAAATTATCTTTCTAATAATTTACATAAAAATTTAAAAATTAATTAAACAAATTTGTCTGAATTTCTCGATAATAAAATCAAGTTTATAAAAAGCTAAACGTTTTAAAATTTAAATAGGCCTAATTCTTTTCTTCGTGTTTATAAGCTAAATTGTATTTAATCTCTTAATTTTATAATTTTTTTCGAAAATGATTTTCGATTTGAAAACCTAGTTTTATGCGATAACATTGAAAGTATCGAAAGCAATTTAAGGGCTTAGTATTTTAGGTGGGCCTAATCAAGATCTTTGCTCGCTGGATGACCCTTTTGGATCCTCTTATCGATATTCGGTGACAGAGTAGATGCCATGGGGTATTAGCCATGTAACACGCAAACTAGGAAGCCATCTTTCACGTAAATCGTCAGACAACATTTGTCAACGACTTTAGCTGGCATAATTACCAGTGTCCTGCAAATCTGTCTCCACCCCAGAACAGCATCTCTTTTTATCCGAACCATCGAATACGCCTACTGTCGTTGATTGCGCTATTAGGATTAGATGGATAGATAGGCCCAACCGTGTCAAACATTTTATACAAATGAATATTGCCCCGGGAACGAATATTATTTAGATAAGATGCTTCAGCTACAAACATATGGAAAAATGAATGTATTTACATCATTTGCAACTACACATTTGAAAATCTATTCTCAATTCAATTTTCTTCCTTTTAAATAACTACTGGAGTTTTTGATTTAAATTTAATATAAATTAAGTATAATTATATTCCATTTTAGAACGTTTACTTTAAAATTTTATCAAAATTAAATAATAAAATAAAATATAGGCCTTGTATTTTTTTTTTTGTTATGAATTTCATTTTATAAAATTATTCTACTCTTCTATAAAAGATTATAGAGGAAGATCACTACTGTTGACATTTAAAAATAAAATATATGGCTATGGAAAATGGAAATGAGGATAATGATATTAAAAAAGCATTGTTCATAACTTTGACTCGATACCAATAATTGCTACGTATGCCCTGAATGTCAAATAAACAAAGCGAATAAATCACGAAATTACATGATACGTGCAACCGAAAGGCAAAGGCACGGTTCATCATTGAATAGAAAGTGTGATGCATACTTTTGCATCATTAGGCTCGATGTAATGGTTGCAAAATGGTTTGGGTGGGGATGACTGATGTATTTAATAACGTCACGTGATTCACTTCCACTGACATAGAAAGTAACAGGTGGTTAACGATGGGCGCATGAAAAGATGCATCAAAGTTCCCAATTGACTCGAATAACTACAAAGTAAAAATAATTAATTTTTTCAAATTATAAAATTTCTGTATTAGAGTTTATATTCAAAAATTTCAACTTGGCATTTGCCAGTTATAATGCAAATTAGCTTATAAATAAGAATTTTTAAAATTGATTAAACAATTACAATAGATAACATACATATTCTAAATAATTATAATAAAATAAATATAATATTAAATCATAAATCATGTTTTAATTAATGATTCATAGCGGGTTGTGCGAAGATGCGGATTAGTTAATGAATAAAGTGGAATAAAGTTTATATTTTATGATATAATAATAGAATGTGCCCGAGGGAATATTTTTTCCTTTATCTGTGAAGTCTGCCTAACAATCATTAGAGTTAGGACCGAGATGCGGGAATGGAAGAAGGGGACGACAATTAGGGTAATCCGTCCCTCTTAGTAATTGTCAGAAGTATAACAGCAACCAGGAATTCTTTGATAAATTGTTACTTCAGGACTGAAAAATGAGCTTTTTTGTTACATTATCTCTAAATTTCTTTCTTTAAAAAAATAAATGAGTTTTATTCTAAGCAGATTAAATAATAATAACTTCATAATATTGGTTTTTCAAATTCGAAAAATGAACTGGAAACACCGTAAGAAAACAAATCAACTAAATGTCTATTGTAAAATGATTTATTTATTTATATAAAACTGATTTAAATAACTTATTAATGCTTGATAAATGTTTGCAAGATAATAAATAAAAATATAGAGACTCAAAACACCATTAAAATATCCGATTTAAATAAGTTTTTGTAAAAATGTAGAATATAGTATACTTGATTAAACATATGTTTATACGTATATACTTATTTTCTTTTATAAAAAAATATATTTAAATCCTTATTTAAATACATTTTCAAGATAAAAATTTGGGTTCGTCTATTATTATTATTATTTTTTTTTTTAAATATGAAATTTTGCTTTAAATATTTTCATTTTTAATTATTTCATTAATAAGTTATCTACATGCTTGAATACTTTTAATATTTTATTTAAAACTAATTAACGTTATTAAATTTAACGAGAAGAAAATAATAGGTTGTAAGTTATAACCTATTAAGAAATGTAACATTTTATTCATCATTAAAACCAAGCGATCTTTATTTCGAATTATTTCCATAGAAATATTTGATTCCTCGTGTGGATACTTCCCAGTTTAATATGCTAAAAGTAATCTTTTATTCATTTTCTGTATTTTCTAACTTTTGTTATGTTTTATTTTCTGCAGTATCAAAACAAATAGCTCATTCTATCAGCGAAGCGAGCTAAACAATAGAATATAAACGAAATTGAACAAACGAAAAGTGCTCGGATTTTCATCTAAATAAGTATCTTATTTGAGCCAATACTTTAGGCTTTTACAAATTAGTTACTAATCTCTTTGCTTCTGAAAATCTCGTAGCAAAATCTCTGCTGAAATCCTTACGTATCCAGAGGTTAATTCTAACGTTATAAATTACTTCCAATAACAAGACTGTCTGCTACCAAATTGCAGCACGTTTAAAGGGACAACAATAGGGGGAGGGAAACAGAACGATATTCTGTGCACGAGTTTCCCCATCGCTAATTAAGCCATAATCAACCTGTGCGAAAGATTAAGCGGTACGTTGCGGCTAAATGACATATCCCCCAGGCTAGCTAACTTATCTGGAGAACGTACACGTCTTAGAACAGCTATCTAACTTCTTCCTTTCCAATTATCTGATGGTTCACCAGAGGATTTGTAATGTTATGCCCAGTTATAGGAATTATGTTAAAGCTTTTGGATTTCCGCAAATTTCTCCCATCAGTTCGTGAGTTCGCTTGTAAAGTAGGCTACTCGCCAACGAAACTCTCAGCTTCCACGTGATAGTATCGTATCGTAATTTTCATTCTCTTCTTTGTTTCTAATATAAAATATCGAGGGAATTTCGACGTAAACAAGAGGAAATTAACTTTCATTCAAACGATACACGAACGGTGTATTGTAACATGCTGCCATTGTTTAAGTCTTTTGCTAATTATCACAAAATTAAAAGGAGATTTTTCGGCATAAATTTGAACATAAATATTTTTTAACTTGCAGAAAAATTAAGAACTTTTTTTTTTTTTTTTGAGTATGTGTCTTAGAGAAGTAAGGTCTTGACTTGTTTCTCACGGTTTAATTCCTTAAGTCCTGCTTTCCAATATATACTTCTCAGGAGGTTAGTTATAGCCCTTCCTGTACACACACACACATATATAGCGTCATCCGGTCTTGTTTCACAGATTAATTTTGCCTTTAGAAAACCTTCATGCCGTAAAGTAGGGTCTCAAACTATAAAAAAAAGGAGAGAGAATAGTTTAGAATACAATACTTGAAATTCAAGTCACGTCAGAAAAAACTCTTTTATCTTCCAATATTACTTTTCTATAAATACCTATATTTGTGGAATGTAAACTTACTAAGATAAGCGAAGAAACAGGAAAACGTTTTTATCTATCATTAAATCCTTAATTAGTGTTTTATTTTCTATAACAAAAGATTGTAAACATATTAAACATCGTAAAAATTATAAATGGGTAAACAATTCGATATCTAATCAGGAAAGAAAAATAAGTTCAGTTAAATAATTTACAGAAAAACTTTGAGCGAAATGCGGAATTCAGTGAATTTCTTTGAAATTTTATCATAATATTAACAGTTGCTGTAAAGTGTGTTAAAACCGTGTAAACAATCATTCAACGGATATGAAAAAGAATGAACCACTTTCTTCGAAACTATTTCATTGTTTTAAGTTATTGTTAATACGAGCCATTGTCAATTCCATTGTAATTATAAGAAACTTAATTGCTTTCTTGCTCCAGTTTCGACTAAAATTTTAAGCAATCTTGGCTACATCTGTAATATGAGTTCAACGTAAAGTTTTCATCTTTTAGAAAATTATAAAAAGTTATCGTATGTTTTAAAGCGAACATAAATAAGTAATTTAGATATTAAAACGGAGATAATGGGTTTAAATGATATCGTTTTAAAAAAAAGAAATCAATGCCGTTTTATATGCATTTAAAATAAAGACTTAATGAGGCTATATATTAAATTCAAAGTCCTATAAACCTATATATGAAATCTGTGGACATATTTAGAATTTAAAAAGCCTATAGTTCATTTTCGAAGATTGTTTTTAATCTCTAGTAGGTTCATATATTCGTTAGACCCATTTATTTTATATACAGATATCATCAGTAACCTAATGTAGGCCTATATGTAAATATAGGAAAAAATTATATGGTAATTTGCAGATATAAATTGAGATGATAAAATTATATTAGGCCTTTTTATTTAACATAAACATTTAAGGAATTTTTATTAGTTAATTAGGTAATGCGGGCCCTTTTTTTGGACAAAATACTCTTATTAATTTTTAAGTGAAACACATTTTAGTATACAAAGTTAATGTACTATATTTATTGTGATAAATCAGATATTGAATATTCGGCTGTAAATATTCAAAACAGTAAATTGAATAAAAAGACGTTTCTACCCAGCAAAAAAAAAAAAATAAAATAAAATAAAAGACGGCCTTGATTCTACACAGTTTTTCTACCTTCGACTGGGCATAATCAATGGATTGTTTTATAAGTACTCGGCGCTATCCAATAAAAATTAGTTTGATTAAAATTTAACGCGAAAAATACCTAACCCGGTATTTAAGTAAGTTGTTGGGTTTATCATAACGTTAAATCTAAAGGAATTAAAGTGAAAGACCCATAAAATTTATCAATGACATCAATTTTGTAAATTTAAAGATTGACGAATCACTTATACTGATAAATAGTCTAAAAAGGCAGTATTTGCGATAGAATATCGCCCGTAGCAAGTAATAGCATATTAAACATCGGGCTGCATCGGAAACAAACTCTACAGGCCTATAAAAAGTGTGTAGAGCGAGAAACCAAGAGGATTTAATCTCACGATTTGATCAAGGCACGTACTTAGAAAAAACTAAGTTCAAGAGAAGTTTGATGTTAATCTCTAATCAAAAGTACTTTCAGAGACTAAAGACATTTCTAAACGCTAACAGAAGAATTGGCAATGCAAACAAAGATCACGCATTCGCGATACGTGATCTTTGTTTATTTATCCAACAACTAGTATTTGGAGTATCTTTTCTAACACTGATGCTTGGAATCCGTCACCTCAACAGTCTGGCTGATGGGTTTGATAAACTAGACAAGTCAGCAGGTACCGAGAAGATTAATAGAATTAGTACACACCTACCGCTCTATGCTTCGGTAGGTTGAACGTTCACGATCTTGTGACAGTGCTAGGATTAAGAGGGAGTGTTCGATTCGACACTTTAGCACTGCTATGTTAGCTTTGTGTTGAACATCTTCGGAAAATAATTGGTAGGTAGCGGAGTCGACACGGAATTGGATATCAGACCCTTAATGGTTGGAAATGTTGTTTCGCATTTTTTCCTCTATCATGCTACGCTGTTGTTAGCTTATAGCAGATCCTTTAAAAATAGCTCAAGTTTCTCTTTCCCTTAGATCGGTACTAAGAATTATTACTACCCTAAATAAGGTTATTATTCATTCTTAATACCGAATTAAACGAAATTACACAACTGTTACGTAAAATTTGATCAATGTAGTAGATAGAATTACATAGATACTTTCTTATTTACAGCAGCAAGTAACTAGAACAAAATAAGTTACTTTAAATTTTCTACCAGCAAAAATAAATTATTAAATACAAATAACATTAATGATTAATAATAACAATCTTAATTTATTTAAATTTTAAAAATTTAAATAAATTAACTTATAAATAAGATTACATTGAAATAATTTTATGTAGGCCCTTATGAGGCAAGGAATACGCTTATCTAAAAATAGAGGCCCTCTTCGAGTTAATAACAATCAAAGATTTATGGAATCTTCTTGTCGATATCGGTGGCCCTCGTAAACATCGGGGCCTCGTAATGCGATGTTTCGGGATTTTTGGCAAACTAATGAATAAAATTATGTAGTTCACATATACACGAAAAGTGACCATCCATTTTTTTAGATTCAATTTTAAATAAACTGAGAATTAGTCCAACGTCTGAAATATTTTTTAAAGATTAATTCCATAATCATACGCTTTAAAATATCTAATTTGTAGAATAGTAGCATCTAATAAATTGTTTAAATTGTACAAAAGAGTTTACATCCTTTCTGTTTCCTCGAACTACAAATAACGGAATAACCTGTGCATTGACTAGGATATAACCTATTTAATTTATTTAATTAACAATTGTTTATAAACGGAAAGATTACCGACTTCTTATTTTATTTCATCAGAATTTAGAATTAAGAATTTGATCTCGATTGAACGTATAAATTTATAAAATTCATGAAAATCTTTTTAACTGACATTTAGACTGATATATTTTCCGAAATAACGAAAAATTATTCATCATTATTATCATATAAAAACATTTTAAAATATAATTCCATTTATAAAAACAAGATATGATTGAATTTTGCAAGATTTAGTCGATTTGATGCTTTCATAAAGAGTTTAATGCTTCAAAACATAATTTCTACGTCGATTTGAAATAATTGAAGATTCAATTTTACATATAAAATAGTCCATTTTAAATTTGGTCGAGTGTTTTCAATTAACTGAATGATTAAAATGAGAATACAAACAGCGCCGATTAAATCCGCTAATCTGTTATAGAACCAGGTTTTAAATTTTTACATAGAATTTACACTCTGCAAGATAAAGTTGGATAAAGAAAGAAACGGTTTAATATAAAACTATTTTTAAAATAATTGTTAATCTAATGAACTATTGTTTATAGATTCATCTAACGCTTGAATATCTAAACTGCTCATTCACTGAGTGGTTTTAGTCTTTTTAACTAGAGATATATAGGCGCGTACTTATATGTCCAAATGAATTAAAGAAGAAAAAATATAAAAATAAAACTTAAACTGAACTGCATTTTGTTTTGTATTATTTTCATAAGAGAAAAATAGGTATATAAACTTATATGAAATATGATTATGCCTTAAGAACAAGTAAGCAATGAAATTTATTAAACGATTTAATATATTCGGTCAATTAAGTCGGAGAAAAATCGCTTCTAATTTCTGTTCTTTCCAAGAAAACATCACATTAACTAGAGTTTTCTTCCAATAAAACGTCCAGGCCAGATCTTTCTCTAAAGCTGGATCTTCCAGTTCTTGTGAAGCGTATAAATATCCATCCAATGGATACAACAACACAAATCTAACCCAGAAACTCTAATCCACAATGACATTTAATTCTCCACATAAAGGGAGTTAGGAGATGTCCATTAATGTATTGTCTGGACAGTTGATCCTCCGGACTTGACGTCGAAGCTGACCCTCCCTAAACTGATCCCTGGCCGTCCGCTGCCATCGAAGATCAATAGGGATGGGGCAGTTTGACTTTCAGACACCATAGCGTACTAAATGGTCTGGGTTATGGGTGTCGTGGTCTCTCCATATGGCGGTTGCTGGACTGGAAGTGAAATAAAGCGGTCACTTTCACAATGTCTCTGTTTCTGCTTTCAATCATCCCCTGTCCACTCTTTCGTAAAGTAATCGAGAAAAATCCATTTAAAAGTTTCTTTTCTTTCGATGTTTATGAAGGAAAATTGAATATCAACATAAAAACAAGCAAACCTTATAAACTTCGAACGTCTACTCGATTCTGATAGAGATGTAATCCTTTATTTATTAACTATCCTATATTTTAAACTGTATATCAATCAAATAAAACAAAATAAAAATATTCACAATAAAAAAAGCCGTAAATTATTCTGCATCGATCTCATTTTTCATTTAAATTTATTGAGGAAAATTCTAGTTTTCCTTTAGTGATTTAGACCAATAATATATTTAGTCATTTCAATTTATGGATAAAATAATCCCAAAAATATTCATTTTTTATTTAAATATAACATAATATTTTATTCTATACGCTTATAACAATTCTACACCCCGTTTTCAGACTATTACAATGCGTTTAAAAGAGACTATTGAACCTTCATTGATTTAGTAAGAAAAAATTAAATTCAGTGTACTCCAAGAGAGTAAATTCAATAAATTCAACGCACAAAATTTAAATTTCCAAGTATAAAATAATTTTATTTTCAATAATAAACGTAAATAAATTTAAGAATAGTCGGATCGTTTTATAGAGAGATTTCTAAGATGAAAACTAATTCCTGACATAGCAAACTCTGGTACGGTTATGAGGACTTCGTGACGCTTAGGACGGATGTCATGTGATACACACCTACAGCATTCTGAGAATAGATGATCCAATTATGATCTACAAAATGGAAGCACGTGGGAAAATTCCAATTAACGTGGGTAAAACTTAGCTTATCGCATTCTAGAAATTCTTCGAATTTAAACCATCGTTCTAAGGATACTTTTTGCAGTTTTTTGAATATCTTAAACGTTAAATAAACTGTGATAATGTTGTTTTACTAGTTTAAAATATGCATTTAATTAACGTTTTTCTTTTGTCGTATAAATTTATTAATTTGTTTTCATTTCGTTGAAGTCTTTTTTTATTATTAAATAAACTTGATTTTCTTACCGAGAATCAAAAGTAGAAAGAAGACGAATGAAATAAAAGAGAATATTTAATCGTCATCTAAAAGATTTAAGAAGAAATGCAAAACAGAAGGGGAAACGTTTTTAAAGCAATCTTGTTACGAATATCCCGAAGCCATCATCAAAACTGATGGTCGTAGCGCTTTCAAGGCTTCTTAATCCCGCCTTTTACTCACCAGGTGGCAGCAATGGCGTCTATAATCTAGTTAGGCCTACATCCATACATATTCATGAAAGGAACAATGCTGAATTGACGAAACCCTGCAAAGGACGATCAAAATGCACTGATTGGAAGAGTAAAAAAAAAAGGCGTGCTTGAGTTTTTGCAGATTTGAGTTCTGCTCTTTTAAAAAAACAGTGTTTAACCGAGTGTCAAAATTAAGATTAATACCGCTTTGATGGCGGTAAAACTGTTTACAGAGTTTTAAACATAGCATTTAAAGCAAATATAATTATTTATGATTTAAATCGCGAGTAAATTATCATCGAGTTTTTATGATACTGGTTAACGGCAGTTACATATGTCCTAGACCTAATTTATTGCAATAGTTAGCTTGTTAACTGTGACGTTACGTAATATTGTAAATGTTTGGCTTCTAATTAATCGTAAATGGCACTCAATTTCCTTAATTGATCATTTACACCAACTTTTGTTTATTGTAGAAACACGAATGACTGCCTTAAAATGACCGCAATTCTGAAAGTATTTCGATCGAAAGATTAAATTGCTTGGATTATCTCAAGGCTACGATTGGCAATTATAAATCTAAAATAAAAAAAACTGCAATTACTTTAATAATAAAATTTGATTCGCTCGAAAACGAAAGGAAATGAATCATACTTTTCACTTCTTTTTTTTCCATCCTGTCCTTATCAATTGAATATAAAAAGAAAATTGGTTCGTTGTTGCAAAGTTATTTTATATTTTTGTGGATTGCTAAATATAGATTTGAAGTCATAATATAAATTATAAGTACTTTTTAAGTTCCTTCTTTTAAAACAGAGAAAATGAAGCCATTCGAAGTTACATAAATTATATTAAACTTTCTAATAACATAAGATGAAATATTAGAAAATAAAATTATAATTTAAAAAAAAAATGTATTTAAAATCAATAAACGACTTAAATGCTGTTTTCTTCGTCGATTGAGAAGGAGAAAAATTTGAAAATTTGGAATTGAATTCATTGCAAGAGGGTGGGATAATAACATCGACTAAGCCCTATTAGATTCCGGTTTGGTGGAAAATTACAATTCTCTAGGAAAATAACAGGTTGCATCGAATGAGGGATTGATTGGGTAAAGTATCGGTCCTAATTTGTCAGTAACTGGGCGCACTATTAGATAACCTATCATTTGACGTCGTTAACAATCACCCGATTTGCATAGGTGTTCTCTAACCCCGTACTACACCCCAGGGGTGGTATATTGATTCGTTTGTAGTGGCGACAGGTTTGCGAGGAAATGAACTGAGGGAGGATTTGGGTGAGGAATATGGGAGTGGACCTTAGCCTCGGGTTGTCTGCTGTCTAGAGCAAAAATCTAATCTATTTGGAGAATTAATTATGCATCCCATTTAATTCAAATAAACCATCTTTACACGTTATAATGACGTTTAAAATATTTTATTTCATAAAAATTGATTACGTAGCGCGTAATCTAAAATTTTCGGTAAAATTTAAGAAGAAAGACATAAAATGATTACAGATAGAAATAGCATAATTATGAATTGATATAAATTGTATTTTTTTAAAGACAATTTTGCGATTTAATTAAAAATAAAATATAAACATTTAGATTAACTCTAATAAATTACTAGTTAAAAATTCTAATATAGAATCCATATCGATTAGACTATATATAGGTTAATAATATATAATCCTTTCTTCTTGGTAAATCAATAATTTATATAATTTTGTCTTGAGTAAACTTTCAAGGATTTAAACTTTTTTTTAAATGTTTACTTCTTAATAATTTATAACTAACTAAATAATGAGTTATAATAGGGTCAATTTCCATTCCCAACCAGAAAATAGATAGCTAAAATATGTTTTCCGGTTTAAATATGCACATTTTAATTGAGATGGTAAATATTCGATGCAGGTCTATCCGGTTTATATTAAAAGAATAGACTCACAATAATATTTTATGTGATTTAGGATGAAGATTTTATCCTTGTATGTATATATATATATACTGTATATTTTTTTCTTTAAACATTTTAATAGTTTTTTTTTCGAATAAGTTTAAATTAATTTCTTCGATAATGTTTCGGAAGTGGAGAAATAAACTAAAAAACGTCATTAAATAAAATACATGTCTGAATTTTAATGATCTTTATTGGCTGAAACGATTAATTAGGCATTTAATATAGAAACATTATCTTTTCTCAAATCATTAATGGCGATTGTTTACTGTAATTACTGATTAGATTTTTTTAACACGCAAATGATAATTAAGACAATTTTTGTAATGAAAATATTATGAAATTTTTAAGAAATTAAAAAATAAGCAAACGTTTACATAGAAGCCTGATAATTAAAAAAAAAATTAATTTTTACATAAAAATCTGCGCTTAATAAGTGATGCTTGCACTAATTATTCTATTATTTAAAATCTAAAAGAATTTTGAATCTCGGAGCTCTGAAGTAACGTTATATGGATTCATAAAAATCCTATAAAAATTATATCTGTATATTCATGAAGCAGAAAAGATAAAGAATTCAAATACTTTATAAATAAATAGCTCATAAAATATATATTAAATTTTTACCTTTAAAATCATGTAAAAACTTATAAAAATTGATCGAATAAAAAAATTTAAAAAATCGCGTTTTAAGTAGCAGAATTTAAAACTATTTGTTAAATAATTTTAATTATAGTTTAGGGAAATGTCGTAATTAAACATAAATTTTGCATTTAAAACCTCGATTTCTCCTTAGAATAGACGGTTCATGTTACCTATGGTTCCAAAATGGCGGCTCGTCTCTGATTCCAGCAAATGGAAGAAAGGAAACAGTGGGGACGCACGTTCTAACCTAACCTAACCTATTCTAATAAATTTTGTTGGTAATAATTACGGTAATTTATTAGAATAGGTTAGGTTAGGTTAGAACGTGCGTCCCCACTGTTTCCTTTCTTCTATTTGCTGGAATCAGAGACGAGCCGCCATTTTGTAACCATAGGTAACATTAACCGAATAGACTTTTTAGATAATAATTTAAAAATATATCATTTAGAGGCAAATTATAAGTCCGTATTATCCAATCATACTGAATTCCTTTTCAATTTTCTCACATAAGAAAATTTCAGTTGAAAACTTTAACATTTTGGGTATAGCCTAAATATATCTAAATAACTTACTGCATAAGGTAAATCTTTTGTCATTTTTCGTTAATTTGACAAAATGTTTTACGTAATGACAAACAATAATAAAATTCTAACAAAAAATGAGCAGTTTTTTCAATAAACTCTAAAAATTTCTTACAAAAAAAAAACATTACGACTTTGAGTTTCTGTGCAAATAATTCAAATTCAAGTGTAAATTCGGAAAGGGATCGAAAGAACAGAGTGAACAATTTCTCGATAAGAATCAATAAATTCTTGGAATAAGAAATAACTTATTTATATTTAAAATACACATTTTAAGCGCGTTTTTATAAGGAAATAAAAAAGTTCTTTGCTTTTATCTATTCACAAAAACTGCATTTCCTAATTCATTAAATTAAAAATTTAAAATGTTTAGAATAATTTCTGTGAAAATGTTTCTGCAGAATATTTTGCTCCGAAATTACGACGTTCGTTTCGGTTCTTAATATTAAATATATATTTTTAAAATATTTAACTAACCATTTTATTTTGTATATTCAATTTATTAAAAAGAAATATTCTATGATTTATCATACAACTTATACTCGTATATAGGCCTATATTTGTTTCGATTCTCTGAAAGAAAGTAAAAATAATGAGTTTTTGACTTTTGATTTGAGTTTTTAAACACGAAAAATACGAAATATTTAATTTTTTCTTATATGTATCGTATGCTATAGAATATAGATTATTTCATTCTTCTCTATACATATCTTCCAAGATCTATTTAAACTGTTTTAAAAAATCTATGTGTAAAGTCAATAAAGATCTATGTAGGCTATATTCTTTTCTAGGCCTATAATTAATTTTATAATCTGTAAAAACAAAATACAAATGTAAATTCTTGTTATAAATAAAAATCGAAATTCTTTATTGGAATTGCACAGTAATTTATTACTAATATATTTATTTATTTGTTTATTTTTAAAAAGACTATTATGTAAGATGACAATTTTTTTTATAAAATTGCTAATTAACAGATTAAAGCTCTTATTTAATTTTTTTAGTCCATTTTTTTAACATTTATTTCAAATATTTTGTAAGAAATTGAATCAATTTACAAATTTGCTTTCGAATTTCTACGCTAATTTTAAATACGTTTAAAACTAAAAACTATTCAAGAAATTACAGAAAATAATTTTTGCATTTAATCTAATTGCACATCGCATGCGGATGTTTATCAATTAAAATTCTCGTAAACATAATCTTCAAATCGAAAGAAGTTTTTAAATATGAACTTTTAGAAAATTCCACACGCTGACACTTTAATTTAATTTTAAAACGTTTGAATTAGAGATAAACACTCAATTAAATGGTTGTGCTCTATTATATATTCTGCAATTTAAATTATTTGTATGTAATATAAGAAGGGTTCACCACCCGATAGACTTTTAAGAAGGAAAAGTCAGAGGCTAAAAAGTTAAAAGACTCGTGAGCATAGGAGAAAGACCATTTGAACTTTTGATCTCGACGGACAAGAGACATGGTAAAAGATGACAAAATAATGTTTCGGCGTGGGATGAAACAAAATCTTACAGATGGTAGAACGTGGGAGTTGAAGATAGTGTAACCTGCAATACGGAAAGAATAGACAAACCCACACTCTCTCATCTTCCTCTTTGGTTGTAGACATTGTCCATTACGGTTAATTGTGTGCTTTATTGTTTGCAGATAAAAAGTCATCCAATCTAAACACCCACATGACATTGTGATGAATTGACTCGTCACATTTTAGTAATGGAGACTAAATAATCTTTACGTCCTATCTAGCAATAGTTTATAACATACTAATGATACCGAGGATGTTTAAAACGGGAATAATTATCTTTGCATAATTTGATACTTTAAATTTTGTTCATGTTCGCATTATATGGAAATAAAGAAAAGGAACATCGAATAAGTCTATAACTTTCAATATCTTTTCCTTCAATATATAAATGGAGGTTAAATTTGAGCTATTACGCGAGTCTTTCAAATTACTAATGAACTTGATGACGATGCTTAGAATTGTATAAAATTAGATTTTGTTATTGAAATAAGTGTTTCATTATTTTAAACGCTATAAACAATATTTATAAACTTTTAATTCTGTATTAACTTTAATGAAAGAAAGTTAACTCACAGGTTAAGTATAATACTAGAGATAATTGAGATAGAATTATTTAACTTATTTAAGAATGTAACTATTATTTGTTATATTGACGGAGTCTTTTTAGCCTATAGGCTTTAACTTTCCAACTTCATTTCTCTTCAAAGCTATTTTTTATATCCTATATCCACTTTCCTCCATACTATTATCTGTTGTCTAGCTATCATCAATCATTGACAGGTTTCACGTATAGGTCTAGTTCAACAGCCCACTTGTCATGTACTATTTAATAGATTTGTATATCCCAATATTTGTGGTACAATCATTGGTTTACTCCGCTTACCAATTTGCTTGAGGCTGAAGGGACAACGGCTGTATCTTATTACTATTTTGGATTAATTATTGGTGCTGTGGATAAGGAAGACATCACGAATCTTAATGATGACATTTTACGAAATTACGAGCTCCGAATTAGTAATTAGATCATATTAATTGTATAATTAGAGTCCGGTGAATATTTAAGAGGGTTTTTAAGTACAGTTCATCTATTGTTTACAAATTATTCGCAAGATTTTTTTTTTCCTCAATCTCTGTCGTAAGTTTTTCTTACTACATCCAATCATATCTATCAAGAGTAATTCGGCAAAGATAAGATGAATATCAAGCTATATAAAAATGACACTACTTCCGTCACAGCAGACTGACCATGAAAATGGCTGTTTGCTTCTCATAGCAATCTCCAACAGAAAATCTGTTTATGCTACTAACAGGTTGGCTTAGTAATCAAAGAAAAAAACAGAACATGTTCATCCTCTTGCCTTCAGCGGTTCCCAGGCAAATTTTTGCCACTGGCCAAACTTGAATACTCTACTGTAAAGCGACGTTCGTGAATTGAAAGTTTAAACAGGCTCCCGATGGACTGTAGACTTAGGTGATCTTCAATAAGTCGCGTGCGGAAGATATTCATGTATAGTTAAATGATTATATAGTTTAATCTCACTTAATAGTCTAATGCTGACTATCTCTAATAATCTATGGAAATAAATTTACTTTCAAAATAATTTTTTGCATTTTGTAAATTGGCTTAAAGATGATTGCTTATCCGAGGTGTGGTTTTTCCGTCGGTAACTACGACTGATGGGACTTCAGGCGTCAAGACATTCTCACGACACGAGAGGTAACGAGAGTAGACGGCCAACGTTGAATCCTCTCTACGATAACACGTAATTGCGATATCGTAAAGTTGTCAATAGCAGACTTTAATGATGCCTGACAATGCGACATTCTTACGACGACAAAACCAAGGGCGACAATGATAAGCATCCAACCGTGGAAAGTATATGGCCTCATCTGAATTAATACAGTAAACATTAACAAATACTAATAAGGAATGAAATTCCAAATTTATTCCAATTTTCTTATAATTGTAAACTCGAAAAAACAATTCCAATAAAATGTTTTATTTAATGTATTGAATTTAAAAAAAAACACAGAAAGATATTTTTATAGATTATTTTATTCTCGTAATATAAGTGGTAGTTTAATTAATTGAGTTCGGAATTCTAATTTAAATTCTGGATAAGTGCCACGTATGGAAAATTTGTCACAGAATTCTCAAGTTCTATGGAAGACATCCATTTTCTTCAGTTCGTTTTTTTTTTCTTTTACGGAGTTTGTTATTTTGTTAAGAGTAATAAAAGGCAGTTGAGCAAGAATTCACTCACAACAAAGAATCTATTGGCTAACCTAGTTTAAATTCCTTTCTTGTTACCTAATTTTAAATCAGTAAATTCTTGTAAGTCTTGATAACATAGAAAGCTATGTTTGCATCATAAAATTTAAGAACTTTCTAATATCTGATAAACAAGATTCGAGCGTGCCATCTAAGACGGAAGTTTTCTATTTTCTTTTTTCTTTTTCTATTTTATGTTTTATCAAGACTTTAAAAAAAATGTTTGTTTACCTTTAGAACTACAATGCTGTTTGATACAGTAAATTCCAAAATAACTTTTTTTTTAATATAATATTTATAATCATTAGACAATATTTTCTAAAATAGCTTAAAGGAAAAATAAATTATGTTTTTTCCTTATAAATTTATCAATAATAAATTTCATATATCTTAATTTATATATATATATATATATATATCTGTACTTTTAAAAATATTTTCCTCTAAAAGATGTGAACAATTATAAAATTTTGTATATAAAACTTATATATATAAAATTACCATAATTTATAAAAGAAATGGTCTATAATTAGTTTCTGCTGTTGGTATAAGTTACAAAGTTAAATGGAAATTATATATTTTCGAATTTAAAAATGAAAATAAGAGATTTATTTACAGGAATATAATTTGAAGCTTTTGAATAACTCTCGTAACTTCTAGATTGTTTGTTTAAAGAACTGAACAATAAATAAAGGGAGGAGATTGTTAAAGCATGCAAAATAGACGGAAAATAACGTGAAAATGTTTCTAATAAAGACCTTAGTTCCGAATTTCGACGCGAGGTGACGTTCTGACTTCAAAATCGAGACAAATGACCAGTAGCTCACACTATCGGTGGACATACCGGTCTTCTCATCCCCATTCTGCAAGGTTAACCTAAGGCAACTATCCCTTCATACCTTGTGCAAATAAATTCTTAATATTTTTTATGCCTGAACAAAAATTATCCAATTTTTTTTTCAATTTCAATTGTTTTATTTTCAAAGAAGCCTCGTAGAAGATTATAAGGAATGTTGGAAATGTCATACAGACCATTGCACATAAAGTAATATTTACAGTTAGACAAAAAAAAATAAAAAAATAATAATCGAAATTATTTAAGGAAAATTTTTTGTTCTTATTTCCAGGAAAACGGTTTATTCGTTCTTATTTGGAATTTTCTTCGTTTCTCTTCATTGAATTCATAATCTATATGAAATTATATATATATATATATATACTGTATAAGGATAATAATTCTAGTTTGGTTAGTTAAGTCGTATATTATGATAAACGTAATATAGGTTACTTTAAAAAACTTCAGAAATCAAAAGTAATATTTCATAATCAGGTAAATTCGTAATATAAATTTATATCTTAAAACTTACAGATACGCCCAGAAGAGGGGGGGAAATGAGCAAATTTCCCTGGGCCCCAAGGAAATAAGGCCTCTAAACAATGTTTATCTTTTCTTTCATTTACTTCCTTTATTTTAATGTAATAATAATTTGCTGTAAGGCCCCCAGTATGTATTTTGCCCAGACCTCTTAAACTTATATGAATAATAACCGAAAAATAGAATTTTAAACAAAAACACTAGACTAAAAATTGAATTATTATTTAAAATAGAAGACGACCGAAGTTACTTAAACGAATTTCTCATTTTGCCGAGTAAATGTATAAGTTCAGTACAAATAAAAGTTACATTATTTATAACAATTTCGACGTAAATATACGAAATGAAAGATTTTGTTTAAGATAAATATTTAATTAGATTTCTGGAAAGTAATCTGCAGCGTAGGTAATTTAGAAAAAAAAAAAGAAAGAAAGAAAATTCTTAATACAGTATTTCAGAATCGCATGAGTGAATTAGAGATTATTGTCCTCGCAAAACAAGGACATCTCCACTTTCCTTTTAAAATCTTCATACAATTTATAAAATTCCATAAAAAAAAAGTTATATTAAAGTGCAATGTACTAATATTTTCTTACTCAACAAATATATGTGCACACGTGCTGAATCTCTATTACTTTTAATAATATAAGATGGCTTTTCTTGTTTTTATGTTCATAATATATCATTAATTATGTCGGAATTATACCGAATTCGATATAGACAGTTATATATCTCTCTCTCACTTCCAAAAAATATAAATAATTTTTAATCATAATCCTCTAGTATATAGCTCTTTTAAATTTATGTTGTTCTGTTTTCTTAGCTATTTGTTCTCAAACTGCTATTAAATATTAAATAGGTAAAACTTTTAGGTTTAAAATATGTATTGAAAAATGCATTTAATATTAAATATTTTAAATAAAAGCGATAGAAAATTGGGAAGGAATCGTTCCTAATCGACTCTTGTTAGAAAAGAAAGTGATTAATGTCGGAGTTGAAATTCTGAAAGGGCAAAACCAGACTTTCTAGACAGAAATCCATCTTTCGCAAACGTCTCTCGTCAGCGGCTGTTGATCTTATTTTTAGAATGCAAAGACAGGTGACAACGGAACTAGTGTCGCTGTGTCCAATGAATGTTTTGACTCCGGGACAGATTATACAACATCTCTTTGTTTCTAAAGCGTTCGAAATAACAAACTCGACTAAGTGGTACGGGTCGTTCACCTCCATGTAATTTATTTAAAATGAGAACAAAACATATTTTAACGTCTCGGAAGTTATAATCTCGTAAATAAATCTTACTGGATTAAAAATTGTATGCATTATGTCAATTTCTCGCGAAGAAATTCTAACTTTGACGTTCGTTACCGAATTATACAACGATTCAAATAGGCCACCCTATCATCTATGGCCATACTAAGTAGGCACACTTAGCTATTTTTATGTAACAGACAAGAATTAACTGAAAATGAGAACGTTTTAATTCATAGACTTATTAAGATTTTAATTTCAAATCTCATTAATACCTTTTATATGTGAATATTATTTAGAAACAAAGAGAGAAACATGTGCAAAAAATAATATATGTAGATATTTTCATATAAATATTTACATTTGCGTATAACAAATACATCTTTCTCTCTTAAAAAGTTAAAATAAAATTTAATACTCTCATTCTGTAGCTCTATTCTACTTTTACATTCAGTATATTGTAGTTTATTAAAATGACTCAGCCATTCCATTTTAATTTTTTTTTTCTTTAAGAAGAGGAAGAGGAAAATATGAGAAAAATACAAATAACTTATTTTACAGATAAAAATCTTGGTTTAAAAGTCTATAATTTAAAAAAAAATTAAAAAAAATAAATGTAGAACTCGGATAAAAATGATTTCTGCAAACATTTTTACTTTCTTCAGCACTGAAATAATAGCTTATTAAATAACTGTTAAATTATGCATGACGATTATTGGAATTTCTATTTACTAACTACTCTTGAAACTTTCATATGACAGTGAATAAATCATTAAGAAAAATATATTTAAAATATCTTTATTAAATAAAAACAAAGGGAATTTATGACATTAATAGTAGATCTTCTGATTCTTGATCAAATTCAGAATTTAGTTTTAAATTAAGTGGTTTTTTTTAGAAATAAAAATAACCTATATTTTATCTGGTATAACGATAAGAATAATACGAAAGATAAAAAGTAAGTTAGATTCGGTTTATAAATTGCACGAAAATATAAAGTTCGAGAAGCAATTACACCGAACTGTGCCTTATTTGGCATCCAGTCATCAATGTAATTCTGTATTCCGCTCACGTAAAATACCTATAGACAACATATTCACACCCCACACGTGTGTTCGGTGCAAATGGATGGGTATATGATCAGCGCTCTCATCCAGAAGGAATGTTAGCTTGGGGCACGAAGGTGAATCCTCAGAAATTATAGCAATGAATTTGCGGGTCATTGGAAAAAAGAGAAATATCTATCCATCATTGTAGAACATACAGTCGCAACCACCATTCGAATTGTTTATTAAGTGTATGTTTGTGCGTGAATATATCATTACTTAACCTCAGTAGAAATTTATACAAATCATCAATTTACGGCTATACTTATCTCACTAAAATCTCTTTAAAAGAACGAATGATAACCTTCTACTTTATAGGATATTTATAGAAATGGTTTTTTAGAAGCCTCAAATTAATAAATGTAGTAATACACGCTATTTTATTCTCACACTATAGATAGAGAATGAGGTGACTCGCACTAATCTGTCAAAAGTTTAGCAAGCACAGAGCGACGACAGGTCTAAGTGATGGTCGACATGAGATACGTTGTTAGCAAGATACACAGATCTCTATCTAGTAGTCGGGTCTCCAGTCCGTCTTGCGCATAATAACGTCTGACAGGATACAAGAACATTGGATAAACGGATTGTCTAAAACAGAAGAGATTTATTTTGCTTGACTAAAAAAGCCGCAGTACGATGGTGGCAGTCGGCCAAAAATTATTCGGGACCAAAGAAAATTCATTGCTGAGCACCTGTTTCTTAGAAAAATAGAGTAGGACTATAGACTCGCTGTTACATTTGATACTAAAAATAAAAAAGCAGCTATGTTAGACTAGCAATGTAACTGAGCTTCCGTGCTGCACGTTTTATTTTATACTTTACCTCAGAGTTAATAGATTAAGATGGATTCTTCGAATAAACAAAAATTTAAATGGATTTAATTTATGGCGATCAAATAACGATAAAGTGAAATGATAAGATCCTTTGATTAAATATAAAAGTGACGTTAAGATGGCATTATGCCATTTAGAACAACCTAAGAGGGAAGGATATGTTGTCGAATCTATCTTACAGCCTTAAGGCCGTTGTTACCTCATTTAAATCTATTTAAAACAAGTAATTCATGTATTTATGTAAGTATGCTACACCACAAACTCCAGACCTCCGTTGAAATCTAATACATTATTAGAATTTATAAGAAATTTATCATTTCATTTTTACAAAACCCTTTACGGATGAAAAATTATCAAACAAGTTTCGCTCTTTCCTTCATAAGATTATTTTAGCCAAAGATATTTTTTCTTTACTTTTTTTTGCTAGGTTCTGTATACCAAAACACTTACTTTTCATATAACTTTAACAAAATAAAATAAAGAAATAATGGTAGAATTGCGAATGACAAGAATGAATAGAGAAGTTATAGGCTATAGCAACATAAAGTTCCTATAGCCTATAACTTCTGTAATACAGTACACATTGTCTATATATTCAAATAAGTTTAAGATGTATTTGATGCTGCATACTTTTGTAAAATTACTTTAGTGAAATGTATACCATATTTTTTTATATTTTGCTTCAATGTATATAGGCCTAATATAAATGTCATTGCTTTGTTAATTACTCAAGCAATCATAACGAAATATTAGGGAAAACTGGGGAAATCTCGGACACAAGTTAAATTTTAGTCTGTATCACGAGACCCGTTACAGAAAACTTACATCTCTTTACATCAATTGATACTCCAATTTATTGGCTACTATTTGGTATACGACATTTAAAAACTGTAACCATTTTCAAAAGATAAAAAATAATTAACAGTTCGGTTTCATCTGTGGTGCGGGGGCGAACAGTATTTTTATTACCCGGGGAAATGACGGACAGCTAGAAATAAAGAAATGAAATATAATATTTACATATATTCATTAGAAATTGAAAAAAAAAAATGTTCATCAATTTATAAAAATGGGAAATAAACACTTCAAATATTAAAACTCTGCAGTTTCGGGTTGCCGTGAACAAGATTTGCTCCTGTCCAATCAACCTAAAACTATATATAGAATGTTGTAAGAAAAACCGATTAAATATAGGCCTATCATAAAATGAACTTCGAATACTATAAAGTTGTGCCCGTGATTGCCCCGAGAAAATGTCCGCCGTTGCCCCAAATTTTCACGTTTGATTCTAATCAGCTTTGGAAAGAGAGACGTTATCCTATCTACATTTTAATATATGGTGCTGCCAATATTTATTTTGCCTTTTAGTTTTTACAACTTTTATGTCCTGTTTTTCCCGGTGTTCGGGATTCCCCGTCTCCCCTACGTCTCGATCTAACCGTTAAATGAAAATTAGTCATTTGATTGTTTAAAATAGTTTTCATATTTAGTGCAAAACATTTTTTATTAACTATTTAAAAACTAGTAAACAGTAAATAAATATAGATCAATGCAATGGTGAATTCAAGCAGAAAGCTATAGGGGATTAAACCCTATCATTGACAACAAAAAAAAAAAAAAAAAAAATTAAAATGATTTTAAATTCATTCAAAAACATTTATGAGGGTAAATATGGATTATTCGATCATTTCAATACAACCGTCGTCCGCATGTAAAAGCTACTTATTAATTATTCATATATTTTTAATTTTTGAATTAGCCCCCCTTTGGGTACTTCTTATCCGCCACTGGACTTATATATATATAGAAGGATGTAAGCCTTAAGGAATAAGTAAAAAACAAAGTATTATAAGAATTATTCTATTAATAGAGTAATAAATTATTAAAGAATTTGTTAATTTTTTAATATTTATTTTATCACTGTCTTAATATTAAGATTACGGTAATTTCAAAACAAAATAAAATGCTTAAAATTATAGCTTTGATTAACTTCGATAACAAGAATTTTTTTTAAAAAAATACTTTGCATTGTTTAAATAATCATTTTTTCCCCCTGTTATCAAGTTATTTACTATACGTTCTATTAAATGATTAACTTATCTTTTAGTTATTAAAATATTTTATAGAATTATGTGTATAATGTAGATTACTTATAAGTGTGGCTTTCATAAATTTCAAGTTAATGTATTATTTAAGAATCTATTATGTCTGAATGTAAAAGAAAGAAAGAAAAAAGAATACGCCTAACTGAAAAATAAACAAATTACTCATGAAATATCATTAGAATCCGAATGAATCGAATCCGGATCCATTATGACAGCGGATTTTCACTCCGTCATGATGGATCCGGGCGCGGCTTTACCTCGCGGGATGACGCATTAAAAATGAATTCGTGCTATGCAAAAGTATGCAAGTCGATCTTAGACTTTTGGAGAAAGAGCGGATTCTACTGCTTCAAGGACAAATTGTGTAGTAGATCCAAAAAGCATTTTACCTCATTTGTCATTTATCCTCTCGTCTAAAGCATAGAAAAGTCAAATTAAATGTTTAATCATATCCTATCTATAAGAAAAACAAAAAAATATTTGACATTTGTTGAATTGCCTGAATATTCTCGTTGTATAAGCTGAATTATGTATAACCTATACTGTCAATAATCAAATTATTCCGACTGGATTAACAATTTCTCATAATTATTCTTTATTGTATGGCTATTTTCAGATCGTTATGTAAATATTTATGGAACTCACTAGAACTATAAAGTTGGCCAATAAAATTTTAAAGGGCCTACAGGCCTATGGTAGTAGGCCTATCTGCTAAAGCGTGACTTCGGTCCGCATACCTCAGTACCAGTCTTGAAGCAGTTGTTGTTAGATAACGGAAGCTCTATCCTAACAACTTGATAATGGAGTGTGAGAGATTCCATGAAGTTCATCTTTTGTTTTAGACCTTTTATCTTAACGGAAAGCGAGGGAGGTCTGGAACTTTTTCTATTATATATGCCTGTCAGGTACTCGTTTACAACCCAAGCCACCATCTGCTGGGAATAATATTTGTAATTTTTATACTCTCATTGATGAGAGAAAATAAAGTTACGGTAATTTTAAAACAGGTTATTCATCCGGATAATTATTTTGATTGCACCAAAGATATTAAGAAAGATTTTTATTACAAGTGTAGTTTAATTTCATCGAGTTTTATGGGTAGTTACGTGCAATAGTTGGCGATCTGTAAGTGGAAAATCTATACATTTACAAAGGATATTATTATTATTAAATTTTCTTTGTTATTAAAATTCACATAGAATATACATAGAACAGTTTTCGATCAGTTGCTGAATAAAATCTACACTAATTATAATTGTTCGTATATGCATTATTTTTAGGCAGAATGTTTTTATTAAAAGATCCAAAACAAATACAGTATATAGTATAGTATAATAGTAATAAAGTTACATTTCAATCAATCATAATTACATATTTATTACGTATCTGTAAAATATGGCAATCTCGAATCTAAAATTAGAAAACAATAAAAACAGAGAAAACATTTTTCAAAACTTTTCGACACTTTAGTTGACTAATAACAGTAAAAATAATAATAAAGATTGAAAAAAAGAGTATAATTTTAATATTATCATCACGGATTTGTTGAAAATTGTCGAAATTCATCTATTTTGATGCACGGGTCATTATTTTTACCCCTGGGAACTTTCCGCCCCCACTTGATCTTCGCCTTCTGTACTGACCTACACAACCATAAATAATGTCGCTACCTTCCATAAAAGCATACTGCGTTTGACAAGCGCTTCTGGTGTATCATAGTGACATTGTAAAATAGCGTAATCTATAAAGAGGCAGACGTTACAAGAACTCATAATAAAAGAACAGATGGAATAGGCGACTGTGCACCACCCGAGGTGTCTCTTCATGCAGAGGGTGACTTACAAACGACCAGGGGATGACAAAGAGCGGGGAGGTGCCAGGGGTGGTTCCAGGTAACCACTATAACAGTCGGGCGCCTATTGTGTCCTACTCGACCACCCAAAGACCGTAACAAGGTCCAGCTATGATTTACTTTAAAGCAATATAGTACTCACTATATTCACTATTGCTACTGATTTAGAATCCACCATTCTCCTTCCAATTTCAAGCACCATCGGACACCATTCAGCTATGTGATATATGAATGTTCGCAATGCCTCCAGATAGAAAAATGATCACTCAATTCCAATACCTTTGTGCGTTGTTAAAATAATTTATTAGACTATCGGAATTCTGGCAGAGACCGACGTATTGTGACGATGGAACTGGTTTTAAGAATTTATTGATAAGACTATTTTACAAACTTGCTAGACCATATACATTTAAATAATAGCCATTTCAAGTTTAAGATTATAAATAATTTTAAATGCCATTCGGATGATATAACTCTAAAAACCTAACGTGTTTACATGTTAAATTTTAAAACTTTAATTTCCAATACATTTATCAATAATTTGCCATTTTTATACGTTTACATAATAGTTAAATTAATTTTTCCAGAATAATTGTTCTTTTATAAATTACAAAAAACAGAAATAATGATAAATTAAGCGCAAAGATGTTAAGATTTTTATTTAATTTACCTACTACAAATTAATTTATAGACAATCTGTTTATCAAATTTAACACGAACGATAGGAAAAATAAATAAAAAGCATAAAATTGTTATATAATATTAAATAAGCTATCAGTTTATGTAAATGATTATTAAACCTTTTAAAAACCTGTCTCAAAATCTTATATCTGGACAGAATATCGTTAAACTAGAAATGATAAGAATTTAAGTATCTTACAAATCAGGATCTTAATAATCTGATTTGTTCAATTTACATCTAATTCAACTAACAGTTTTTACCTGCAGGCTTTTAACCATCATCAAATAATAATTAATTCCTTAAACGGATAAGTTTGCGGTATAAAAATTGTTATCAAGCAAAAAAAGTTCAGATTTTTATGATTTATTAAAGCTTATTACAAAAATATAAATTAATAGAGTAACGTAGTCAATTAATATCAAGTTAACACATTTATTTTTATGTGAAAATAAATTTTAATTCATAAATTATTATTATATCGATATATTAAATTGTTTAAAATTGTTTTTTTTTTTCCTAAGAAGAAAAAAAAAGCTACTTTCAGATACAATATTTTTAACCTCTTCTTCCGTTATTAATGTTGAATATTAAGCTCTTTGGACAGGAACCTGGTCTAGAGATCTTGCAACAAGATTAAGAAGATTAGGAACTTGATAATTAAAGCTTTAAAAACGTGAGAAAAGGTTGGATGAGCACGATTAATGTGAATAACCTAAGAAACGACTTTTAAAGTAGCCTTTTGGAACACGTTACAAGTCTTATTTAACGTTTCTTTTAAATTAAATAGTCTATTTAAAAGAAGCATCGAACTTGAAATTCAACAAAGTGACAAAACTGTCAAAAAAGAAGAAATGTTTCTTTTAAACAACAAGGAACTTTTCTATAATAAATTAACCATCGGATAGCATCTTTTATACAGTTTAGACCGACAGATTAAATTTTGATGTCGCCATGATCTGTGACGTTTTCTATTTGGTTAGTCTGCAGGGGATAGCTCAATTCATCTTTGTCATTGAAAAGAATTTTATATCTTCGTCTTTTCTTTTCTCTCTCTCTCTCTTTCTTTTTTAAAAAAATACTTTTAAAATTTGAATTTAACTATAATCCTTTTATACTAAAAATTTATTTAGATATTATATTTACACCCGACATAAAAATATCACGATATACATCTGACTATTTATTTATTACTTTTCTGGATGTATCTTATTTGTGACCCGATGTCTTCCATGATAACTACCAACTACTCTTTAAATAATTTTGTATCGTATAAAGTAGTGTGCACTTGTGATTTATAATCATGTTTTGTATTTTAAAGATCTAGATTTGTTATATATAATTTTTAACAAAGAAATGTAAGCAGTTTTGCAGCTCTTAATAATTTTTATAAGGTTAAAATCCTATATTTGCTAGTTATTTAAGTTTATAACAATTACAATTCCAAATATTTGTTGTCTTTATTCATAGATCTGTGCTCTTATTTATTTAAAAATTTATTTATTTATTTATTTATTTGCTGATACACGCCAAAAATATGATCGAACTCGACGTGTTCAATACAAATATATAGACTTTATTAATATCTTGTATCTATTGTTGCATTAATTGTATCAATGTAATAAGCAATATAACATGCTATTAATTAAATTATGTATATATTACATAACTTAATAATTTCTTAAATGCAAAAATCATAGTAAAAATTACTTTAATGCAAAATATTTTAGAAACAGGCACCAGTACGACTCAAAATTCTATTATTTCTTTAAAAATTTAATTATGAAATTTACGACTACTTATAGAGTTTTTCTTATAATTTCTTAAAAGGATTAAATTAAAGATCGAATCTGCTTAACCCAGTATTAAAAAGAAAAGGAAAAGAAAAAAAACTATATCTAATTTATTAAATGAAATTTTAAACATAATTATCTGATATTCAGAAAAATAGAAGCAAAGAATTATACAATTAAGTTAATGCATTTTCATTTTTTTCTACTGAAAAAAAAAACCGAAATGAACGAATCATTTTAATACGGTTTTTAATTTTTTAAGTCAAACGTTTCGTTTATAATTTTTTAATTAGCTTGTATTTATTCTAATTTCCCTTGTTATGTGATAACAAAAGCTACTTATTTATCTTTTTATATAGAATTTACATGCCAAAAGCTTTGTATACACTCATAGACGTGCTTAAAAAGAAAAGAAAAAAGTGAGAGAAAAGATAGATTGATAGGTAGGAAATTCTACTCATTAGTTTGTAATAAGGGTTCTCTTTTCAGTCCATTACCTTATTTTATTACACGGACAGTTGGGGACAAGGACCATCACGTGAGACGAAATCAAAATGGTTTAACATCCAATCAGGTGACTCGTTAACCTAAGAGCTTATTAGTCATGGTCT
The DNA here is from genome assembly GCF_030686945.1 of Centruroides vittatus. Taxonomy (NCBI): domain Eukaryota; kingdom Metazoa; phylum Arthropoda; class Arachnida; order Scorpiones; family Buthidae; genus Centruroides; species Centruroides vittatus. Next base: position 1,561,715 of record NW_027122256.1, on the reverse strand, counting down.
ACTGAGACCTATTAGTGAAGTCATTTTGGCATGAAAACAGGTGAAGCTCCTCCTTTAGCTTAGGATTCCAACAATAAGAAGATTTTAGAGGCGGAGTTTCGCTTATTTCTCAAATATCAATGAATTTGCTTATTGTATACAAATGAATTAAATACAAAATATCAAATATAACGATTCAAATTATCGATATTAATGACGTTAAAAATATATATTATATTTTGCTTAGAACAATAGGCGCATAAATTTGATTTTGAAAATTACTATTTATTAAAATATAATTTTAACAAAATTTTATATTATTTTTAAATTTCTTTTTAGCACAAATCGCAGTAACCTAATACAAAAGTGTTGAGACCAACAACATATTGGTTTATCGCTGATTACTACTTTGTTTCTAACGAAGATGTCTAATTTATTTCAAAGTTAATCAAGAAATTGGAAGCGAAAGCTCATAAAAAAAATTGCAAATCATCAATTTACGTAAAACCATTAGTGAAAAAGCACGAATTTGCAGAAATAACGAGCGATAAAATAAGTCAAATAGACAGAGATCATTAAGTATTGCGTAGTTGGCCACAAAATAAGGCCACACAAGTTCTTAACGACTGCAACGGAATCCATTATAAACCTGTACTAAATGTATATAAATACAACATAATAACCGACATTAGCAACGATTATTAGACCATAATCCGTCCAAACCAAGACAAAAGCACTGTAAAGAAGGGAAGTCACAAAGACTTGAAAAGAGCAGGAGATACTACAAGAGATGTTATCTGTTTATATTTGTAACTGTAATCGGGATGGAAAAGGTTAGAGAAAATTAGAGTCGAATACGAGAGATGGCGATTGCCGTAATAGAGACATTTCTCTAATTTTTCTTTTTTCTTCTCTTCTCTTCTTTTTCTTCTCTTTGGCTGCAATCTAGAATCTGCGTGGATAGAACGACTCCGATAAAATTCCCTGCCGTTATCTGTTATCCTGTCCTGACCCTTCCCACTACTATGTTGCACGTGCATAGAATGCTCCCAAATCCCCCCCTATAACGTAATGAATGTCTACATTTTCTGACCCAAAATAAGCTCACATTCAATTTCAACTGATATAGACATAACTTATTATGATATAGATGTATTATCTCGAATTATATCTTATAAAAATAATACAGAACAAATCATATACTCTAATCTGTCATGTAACTAGATCTATTAAAACTTAATTGCATAATGATTTATCATTACTTGTAAAGCAGATAGATATATTATTAGGTTCTCTCCTACTCTATTCTAAAAATTAGCATTTTTTTTCTTCTTTTTTTTTGCAAATAAAAGAACAATAAGCTTAAATTCACTATAGATTCAAACTGTTCATTAGGAGTTAATTATGAGATATGATATATTTCGTTTATTTTTCACGTATTAATGTTTGACTTCTCGCGCTTTTAATTAAAATATAATGAATAATTCTACAAATTAAATTACAGTTGTTATATTATGGAAATGTATATATTTAAATCTTTTATGCAGTATGTATTGAATGTGGCCATTTTTTAAGGGTTCTGTGGCACGCAAAAAAAGAAAAAAAAAAGAGTTAAACCTGGGAACTTAAAACTAAGAACTTAGAATTTATTTACGTTATGTTATAAACAAGATTTACGGATGTAGACATGACATTTATTTATTAAAATTTTATATATAGCCAGATAAATCTGGCGGTACTCTATATGCATGTAAAATTTCACTTTTTATCTAAAATTCCGAAAAAATATATTTGGATTAAATCGCACGTTAATCATTCATTTCTGCTATAATATTTTATAAAATATTATACAACGATCTGGGATATATAAATCAGCACAATTAATTATGATCACTGCACTGTTGACGATAACAAGGAGATTTATTAAAATTAAATTTTTTTTTCTTTTACATTTCTCATATCTCTATGGTTTGTCATGGGTTTAGTGAGAATTTTGCTTCTCCCCTTTGAAAAAAATTCTATATCAGCCACTGACCCTAACCATACCATTGTCGACATGCCTTTGGGCCTATCATCTATAACTGAGCTTGGACGGGAAATTAAGCCGCCTGTTTATAAGTACGTAATGGTTGATAGCGGCATCTTAAATCTTACGTTTGGGTAATATATAACCTTACAGTCAGATTCCTAACCAGCTTTTGGCTAGCGGTGTCTTCAAATACATCTACCAAACATTATTTCCTATGACATCGATTCATAATATGAATATGATAAAACTTTATATTATTGCTATTTGTTTCTTCCTTCTAACACTCGTTGACTGTTTTCAGATTCAACTCAGCTTACTAAATATTCGTAAAAATAAAAAAGAGAAATTATTCCTCCTTTTCCAAATATTTTACAAGACAAAATCTCAGTCAAATAGAAAATCTTGTCAGTCGTTCCTGTCGGCAGGAGAACGAAAAGCAACAGGTAAGATATGCAGTGGGTCTGTTTTCTGTATTCATTGAAAGAAAGAATGGTCATTGAAAAGAAAACTACAAAGCTGTAATTTTACAAGAATAGAAAAACTGAATCGAAGAATGGAATTTTATTATTTCCCTATTCCGTAAGTATATTCCATTCAGGAACTGTTTACAGAGTAATTTTCTTAGTGATGATGATGACGATAACACTTGAGTAAAATCTTACAAAAAGAAATAATCATACAGGATGGGAAAACGGAATGCTCACTAAGCAAGTTAAGTCCATAATAATATCTAGCCTATGGTTTAGGTGTATTTGGCGTAAGGCAAGGTTTAGGCGTCAAGTTGCTAATACCATATTAGCTAGTACTGTATTGTAGTACTAAAGATGCTAGTATTGTATTATACTAACCAAAGTTTTAACTATATATTAATTCTTGAATGCAATAACTGTATGAGATGGCCAATGACACATTGATTCTACTGGACCGTATTAATAAAACCATTCATCCGTACTACAGATAATAAGTTATATCCAATCTTAAAAAAACTAATGTTGTTATCCCAAATAAAATAATTATCTTGTATTAAACCATATTTACTTTTAAATAATTAAATCAAACCTATCAAGTAGAAATCCATCTTTTCGTAACATTACAATATGAAGAAAAGGAAGCTATTTAGTCGTATTGAACATTACGAAGTCGTTCAGGATGGACAAAGGGTATTTGATACAGATTCCCTATTAATATTCTTCTATTTATACAAATTACTATTCAAGCAGTCTATATTTCTATCATAATTTCACGTTGTTATTTAAATTTTATTAGTAAAATGCCCTATTGAGCAAATTATCATTATAACATTAACTGTATAAAAACGAAAAACGGGAGGATCTGCTTAAAATTTAATTGTACAAAATCAAATATCTTTATCCATTTACAGGTAGCTTAGCAATTTACTTAATAGACTTTAAGAAAAGAATCAGTGATTAACAATATATTTCTTTCTCGAATTATTAATTTTAATCAAACTAATTTCCGTACCTAACGCAACAGCTATAAATAAATATGTTGCTAAGTTATCTAATAAAAACTTAAATTAAAAATATTCGGTAACAAAATGTTTATAACATCTTCTTTAAAGCTTTTATTGAATCAATAAATCTGTAAATCCAGTAGAAAGAACAATTACATAATTAGAATGCTAAGATAACGAAATTTGGTCGAAGCTAGCAAGTTAGTACTAAATTAAGCAATCCTTTCTGTGGTTTTTCCTTTGCATTTGACGTTACAATTAAAAGACGGCCTGAGGTATCGATCTAATGAGGGTGAATAACTTACAAAGACATCTGGTATTAAGATACATCCGCCCTGAGGCCCTGGCGACCAAACCCTTCGTTTACCCTGTGGTGGACAGAGCGTGAGCAGCGATCTTCACTCACGAATGGCATATAAATAAAAACAACGCACAGGTGTATGCGAACGAGGTAAATTACCGTTGTTTTGTGTGTGGCAAGTCTATCATTAATAGACGTAATCGTCTCTACTGATGTCAAGAGATAGAAAGAGTTGTCGCTTATCATGGATACTGGTAGCCAAATTGGCTATTCCATGACTTTTCTTTTTCATTTTAAATATTCAAAGCACTATTACCTAATTTCTATCTAAAGAATGTATTAAAAGTTTAAATATTAATTTATTTTAATTATATATATATATATATATATATATATATAAATAATTAGACTTAACTTTTTATAAAATATTTCAATTTACAATTAAATATATACTGTGCAAAGCATAATAATTTAAGCAGTAAGAAGTAAGAAAATACCTCGATAATGTCAAAAAATAGATAAGCCATAAATGTCATTTCCTAAATAATTACAATATTTAATTAACTGTTTGGTTTATAACTGATAAACATAGGATACTCATTGATTGATAAAGAATGATTTCATCTGATAAGTACCTATATTTTATGCATCATTAAGCTTTATGAATTTTTTGCTCAAGATATTTTATATTTGAATACTAATTTGGTTGACTCGCTGACAAAGTTACCGTCATGTAACCTGTATTTAATGTATTCTCTTAGAATTATAATTTAATTTTTTTTTTTTTTTTTGTGAAAGGTAAATTTAAAAATGAATATGAATTTTTAAAAAAATAATAAAGTCTCTTCAAATTTATAAGCTGCGTTTTAATAAATGCAAATTATTATTATTATTATTGTAGAAAAACTATAGAGAATTAATTATATACTAAAATCAATAGAAGTAAAAACGTATCCATTTATATTATATTCTATATAAATAGGTCATACATTTAATGTGATTTTTAATAATAGACGGATAAAGATGTTCTATATGAATATTCATACCGTTAAATCTTTATCAAAAATTACCTTTTATTATGCAAAAAACAAAAAATGTACTTAGAATATTTTTACATTTTTTTCTTTTTACCAGTGGTATTTATATATAATTATTTGCTTGGCTGTCTGTTTTCCGCATCTTATTTCTATTAAAAGGTCACTTACTTAACAGATTTTGATAAAAATTTCTTACGAGCATTCTTACATAAATTAAGTTCTAAAATAACATCGCTACATTTACATAAATTTAAATATTTTTCAGCTTGTTTCAGGTAGACCTATGAAGGATTTCGAAACAACTCTATCGAATCTAAATTATCAATATAATTTTTTTAAGTAGTTTTAAAACTCTGTTTTTATCTGTTGAAATTACGATTTAAATTGTAATTTATGTATAGTTAAAGTGAACTAAATAATATTTAACTTTATTAAATTTTCATTAAACATATTATAAACCATCCAAAGTGATGTCTAAATGAATTATGGCGATAGGCAAAGTTAACTTCAGTTACTTACGAAAATATCTGGCCAAAACTATAAATTATAGAACAAATAGTTGATTATCTACCTTTAGAACAAAGTTTCTACGTCAAGCAAGACAATGTAGTCATTTATCGCTTTCATAAGCAGAATGATAAATGATGGAAATTCTAACTTTAAGTAGCTTTCGTACTCTGATTTTTAATTTTATTTATATAGGTCTATCTAATATTCTAAATGCCTGAAATATTTAACTACTAAATTCACATCATGTTTTCCTTTTTTTTTCCTGCGTAATTCATTTAACATGATTCTTACCTCCGTTGATTTATTATCGTCACTTTAATGCCTCGAACGATGAAGCAGCAAATCTGAAAATGTTTGTTCAATTTATGAATATAGACTTAAATAACGTAAAAGAGATTAACTTCGGCTTCAAATAATATAAATAGTAATAAAACCATCTTATAACTTTTTGCCAGGATGATGTTTAACTTAGGAATGGGGTAGTTATAATGGAGATCATGTGGAATTAATTTAAAACCGAATTAAATTAATTAGAATCGTCTTTCTTATTTTTCTTTATCTACTTTTTTTTTTGTGTAATTGTCAAATAAAAAGTGATCTGTGGGAATTGAAAAAGAGAGCTTCAAGGTCAGTCGTCGGACGTGATGTAAGTCCCGAAGAAGCTCTGAGCCTGAAGCCACGAGGGTGAGAAGAGATACTCTCGACTCAAGTGTGTCACCATGGAGATAACCGCCATCTTGATTTATGATCATTCTCACTTCCCTCTTTTTCTTTTCCCATTTAGTAAAATGTCTTTGCTACTGAAATTTATGTTCAATTCGAAACTCTTGGAATGTTCTCACCACTTTCAGGTGTATGGTCACTGACCATTCGTCAGCATATATAAAAATATTAATAGAATGAACTTGAATTTTTTTTTATTCTTTAAATGGTATAGGTTAAGTAATTTATTTTTCTGCAAGCTTCAGACTACACGATCAACTTTTGTTTCGAAAATTTGTCGGTTTTGATTCGAAATCAAAGGTAAAAGGTACCATTGTGGCACGTGTATTACTTATTAATCCGCCTTTATAAAACTCGAGGGGTTGTGTGTCAATAATAGTTTTCGAAATACCTCTTGAGGATTTAACATCAGATTAGCCCGTTACCCACACCTATCACTTTCAGATAATCATGTGTAGGAGCTTAAGAGTACCTGTTTATTTCTTTGTTCACAGAATTCGATTGAAAAATTCTGTTAAAATAAGTAAATCGAACAATCAAAACCCGAGAAAAGGATTCGAACGACATTCTGTTACCACAATGACGTTCTACAGACTTAGAAAGACGAATTATTTCAAGAGAAACTCTAATAAGTTTTAAAAATAATCAATCAGATTTATTCTAATAACGTGTTTCACATTTCTTTGTTCTATATAAACTTATTTTATGAACTCAATATAGTTATTAACTGTTTATTAAGTATTAATTAGAAAAAAAAAGATTTAAATTGCTTTTAATTTTTTTTTATAAATAACATAACACTTAAATTATAGACTCGAGTGATAATTCGATGTTCTCAAAAAGGCAATATCAGTTTAAACGTCATTAATACGTGTTTTATATGTAATTAATTTCAAATCAGCATATAAGAATAAAACATCGATTTGAAATGCTTAGATTGACATGTGAGCGCATGACCATGAACGCTTTGCATGGTCATGTGATAGTTTGACAGATTAATGCCGGTTAATTGAATAAATACCCCAGGCTACACTGACTTGTTCAATCTATTAATTATCCGCCTTTGACAGAATGTGTGATTCTTGAGCCTACTTACTCTACTATTAGGATCAATAAAGTTGATAGTTTCATTTTTTTTTTTTCAGTTTTGAAACTGCTGTCAAATCTAAAAATTAGATGTAATTCTTATAGCAGTTGTAAAAGTATGAATAAAATCATTTTTTATATTTGTTTTTAAAATTGAGAAACAAACTACTAAACAGTTATAATTATTAGTTTCATTGTTCAAATTATATCGTGCATTCAGACGTAGGAATAAATTATTATCATTTCTCGGATCTGTATTATTTTTCTGATCTTTTTTGGCTACTATAAATGCATAAATTTATTTATTATAATTTCATTATAGGCCTATATAAAAAAAAAAAACAGAAAAATCATATTTATATATTAATAGAGATATAAAATTTAATTACATTTCGAATAATTTAATGTTCAAATTAATATTTTTCTTCTCTTGCGTAAGAGATAAGTTTAAAATATAAGCACAAAAAATTGATTGAAAAATACGTATTAAACGATCGATAACAACTAAGCTTATCTATTAATAGAACAGCACTTGGTTACGAATTAATTTAATAGAAAAAAGCCTATACTTCAAAAGGCTACTTGGTAAACGTATCAAGGCATATGAAGTCTTCAAGTGTGGTAAAATTACTTTTTCATCAACAATTTTACAGCACATTAAAAAAAAAAAATCATTTTAACTTGCGTAAAAATACATAAATGCATATAGAAAATGATGATTAATTATATATTTTAATAAATATTAAACTAATCGAGAAGAAATTTTTTTTTTTTAATCTTAAATATTTCTAAGCAAGAATTTTTCCGCAATTTATTACTATCATAGCCTATGGACAAATTACGGTTGGATCAATAACAGAGTTAAAGTATTTATTATAATTATCAAATATTCTTCATAATTAACCATAATTTTATAAATTAGTTACGCGACATTAGTTTCTTCGAAGCTAGTAATAGAAAAAAATGTATCTTATATCACGTCTCAATGTTAATCAATTAGAAAGGCATCCATTAATTATTTCTCGAACGACGAGGATTTGTTTGTGGGTGGCCAATAGAAGGATGAATGTAGGTATTGGTAGTTTCTGCCCACCTCGGTTCACGAATGTAGCCTAGCTGTGCCCCCAGGAGGTAAACCATTTTGCAATAAGTAAAGAAAAGCAGAAAACCTAGTAAACATACAGACATACAAACACACAAGAGGACAGAGTCGTATACAAAATTGACTATTTGGATAGGGAAAACTGTAACCATCTGTCAAATAATCCCTACCGAATAAATATTATCGAAAATTGTTTCAAACGGAATTTTCTGAATGAAGAAACACGGCAAAATAATATATTTAATGTGTTTTATAATATTTTAAAAAATAATTAAGATTTAATAAAGTTAAAATTGTTTTAATACTTTAAACACGTTAAATTTATAGAGAATATTTGTTTAAAATTAAAAAAAAGAAAAATAGATTAAATTAATTTTAATCGAAGCAAAAAAAGAACGAGTAAAAAAAAATGAAGGATGCAAGAACCATATCAATTTTCATTTCCGAGTTTGAACAAAAGCATTACGGAAATTATTAACCATTTTCGTAAACATAAGACGAGCTAAAACAACAAACAATATCTCCGCTATAGGTCTACTAATTCTATTTTCTATCAGATGGAAAAGCGGAGATGAGTCGACAATGTCAATTTAGAGGACGGGCCCACTTTACAATGCCGCACAGTTTCGCTTCGGAAGCTTATTTATCTGAAAAGTCTGCAACAGATAACAATAATTGGGATTGAGATGTGGTTTTGTTTTAGGGCAATAACTATACTCATTCGTTTAATGATATCAACTTGATGTGTTTTCTTACAGGTATCATGCAGAGTGCTTCTCTACACTGCACCGAGTTTAATTACCAAAAATGTTCGGTGCCTGATATAACACAAAATGGAAAGTTGTAATAAAAAGTGAAAGGTATTTTCTTTTCCAAATGCTATTTTCCTACAACGGCGCAACACTTCAACAAAATGATAATAAGCATAGATCTTGCGTAAAACTTAAAACTTAATCGTACGATCATAATATATTTACGTAGGATTTTTTCCGCGTAACTTAAAAATTGATCTGTACCCAGGAAAAAATCATCATTATATTATTATTTTTTGAAGCTCATCTCGTAATGATATAACGATATTGATCTTAATAGATATTATTTGATGGATTGTTACTATTTTCATTGAAAAATTATGAATTTATACAACTATAGCCTATTTTAAAAATTATTTTTTCTTACTTGGATATTGTTTATAGGCCTAATGTTACTCTGTATTTAATATAAGTTATATTAATAGCTTAAACGTTAAGCTTAGTACAGTACATATTTAAAAATTATCAATTTATAAATTTTTAAAGTAATTTTCCTTAATTATAATATAAAGTAGGTCTGTAATATTATTCTTTATCTATTAAGATTTTCTGCGTGTTAATATTTTATAAAGACGTCTTTAAATTAACAAAATAAACTATATTTTGCCATTAAAATAAGGTAATTCAGTAGATTGGTAGTCTGGAAACACCTGCCTGGAACTCAAGTTCGACAGCGAAACGTAACATGACGCGAAGAAAGGAAACATATTTCTGACACTTTACGTGACAGGAAACTGGTGACGTCACTGCTCAAGACACCCTTATTGCGTGCAACAGCGGCTTCTAGTTCTTCAATTCCTCATCAGGTATTCAAGCCGTGTCTTCGACGCCTTCAATTATCCGCTTGTCCCTTGTATTTTTTTCTCCATTTTTTTTTTAAGCCCAGCTTCGTCCAAACAACTTAGAAAGAATGGACACCTGCTCGCTATTCAGACAGATTCAACACGGCCCGCAGATCTATGGATATCTTTATACAGTTGATGAACTCCTGGTGATTTCCAAATTATTTGTTACATAAAGCTATTATCTTCCGATTGTTGTAACAATGACATTATAATTAATGCAATTTAGAAGTCTGAACAAAGATACATGTTTAAATAATTATAATAAGCTGTTAAATTTTAAAATATAAATTGACATTAATAAAATATTCAGTATAAGTAATAAAATATATATGTTTTATCTAAATTCGTTTATATATATATAAGATTGTAGTCTACAAAATTTACATAGAGTCAATTTATAAGCCTAATTCATATTTTATGATCGAGTATTAATAATGTAAGCTGTAGTTAATAAAAATTTATTCACATGTTCTACAATAAGCCTGAGAAATACAACATACTTTTCAATCATTAAAAATCTCGTAAAATTTTTCGTGACCTACATTTTTTTCACCCTTCATATATATTATAGTCTAAACATTTGATATTATACATTATTGTCGTAAGGTATCGTATATGTTCTCTTGCATGAGGTACACAAATGATTGTCTCATTTATTTCCCATGGGAATCTTTCGTGCAACCATAAATAATAAGTGTCAATCCGAAGAAAAACGCTTTATAAAACCGAAGCAAATCTTGTACAAAAGTGCTCTTTTTTTGAAGAAAAAGAAAAAAATGTTACGACCAAGAAGATGATGTTATAAATATTAACTACGTTCAAAATGATATTTGAAACCAAACAATTTAAAAAACAAAAATAATTCAGTCTTATTATAATTTGTATTATGATCTATTTTATTATTTTAAAACTAAACAGGTGAGTCATAAAATCCGCACGTGGTTATTACTTATTTCAAAATGACATGTTAAAGAATTGAAACTTTTTCAGACTACAGAAATTAATTATAGACCGTATATTTATATATAACTTATGCATTTTTAATAGGCCTGAAAACTAGGTCCGTCATTTTTCAAATATACGTATTATTTTTTAACAATTAAACTCGTTATATACGGTATATTGTACTCATGAACATTTTTACGAATAAATCTTTAGAATTTAATTATTGGTGAAATAGAAGAATTTTGAGTGATAAACAGTGGCAGGTCTAGAAGAACGAAAGAGGCTAACTCAAAAAGTAAGAATGTTTAAATGATTATTAAGGACCTTTCATTAACATCTGCACGACGATTGTACTGCGGATGGTCCGATAAAACGTATTTGCTGTCATAAATGCTTTTAAAAACATCGTTTTGAAGTTCGAATGAATAAATTTCAATATTTTTTTGTGTAAATTGAGAGGGTTTAAACCCCTGCAGTCTCCCATGGATCCGTCTCTGATTGATATAGTATAGGCCTATATTTATTCATAATAGGAATAAATATATAAATTCTTAATAAAATGATTGTTCTAACTTCACAATTTAATCTCGCAAAACATTTCAACAAATTGAATATTCTATTTACTTAATGAAAGTGCAGAATTTAATACAGTAATTAAATCTAAACATTTCTATAAATTAAAACTTAAATGCTTTATGTAATAAAAAGATTACAATTTAATGCAACATATTTTCGTAAGAAATAACTTACATTTCTTAAAATACAATGATAAATATTTACATTATCTTATCTAATAAAAAAAGTATATTTTTTAACAGAGAAGATAGAGCATCCTTTCGTTTTGGGAGCAACAAGAGGCTGTAGAAAATGTGTTAATTTTGATCGAGTTTTAACAAAATATATTATTTTAAAATGGAAAAAAAAGTATAAGAAATTATAAAATTATGCCAAATAGATTTTTATTATAATTTTAATGCAACTTTATTCCATAAAAAGAAGAGAAATACGACATATAATAATATAGTAAAATGAATAGATTAAAAAGTAAAAAACAAATATATTTAAAAGTTAATCCACTAAATGTTAGAAAAATTTATGCGTAAGTAAAAACTTTCATTTGTATAATAATAAGGAAACTAAGTATTTTGTAATGATTTTCTTCTTAAAATCATAAACAATGTAAACATTTGCGTATTAAAAATAGAAGCACTTTAAACTAATAGAAATGGCTATTAAAACGTTGGCGTAGATCAGATAAGGATTGTGTATTATCTTTAAATCTTTGCTTACTTCGTAATTATATGACGATGAAAAAATATCGTACAACTTAAGATCAAACGGAAGAAGAGTACATCACCTTGTGATAAGTTATAGCTCAGCTGAAAAAAGTCACGCCTAATTTAATTTTTTAATCAAAACTTTTATCTGTATCATAGGTTGATTGGATAATTATCTGCAGCAAGCTGTCAGTCCTGAGAACGTGCAGTAAAGCTATCCCTGAAAGCTCCGTATAGTTTATCATGTCATTATAGAGATTCAATAGATAACGAGCAGAGAAGGAAGTCCCTGAGGCTTTAACGGTTTGATAGGGACACTTGTGACAAGAAGCCACAACTAAGGTGGAGTAATAATGTGTCCAGATCTCTCGAAAGCAACAGTGGTGGATCCGATTAAGAGATTAATCGGAGAGATTTCAGGATAAGAAATTGATATTTGATAGGACCTATTTCCAATGCTTTTGCTTCTTTTAAGATTCGCTGTTTTCATCCATCAAGTTAGACATCATTACGTTCATTTTGAATGCTTCAAAAATAAGCATATCACCGACTTATCTACTAAAATCAATTTTAGAGAGTACATTTCTATTAAAACTTATTTTGCATCTTTATATTTTCATATATTAATATAATTAAAGTCGCACTACAAACTTTGTAGTTGGCTAAACTCTATTTGATTTCGATCTATCAAATACACATACATAAAAAGAATTCTCGTAATCTATAGCATAAATACAAAATGCTATCTACTTTCCAACTGTATAATAAAAAATATTAAATTATGGTGTAAACTATTATATTAGCTTATAGCATTTTGCATACTTTATTCATCGTTGTATGTAGTTAATAATTTCAAAACAGATCACAGCATTCTGTTTGAGCCAAGAGACAACATAGAACGAAACAGCCAGCTGTTACTATGCTGTTTCTCACAAACACATCCTTTCGATTCAGAATTGAAGCAATGAAATGCTTACAGAATATCACCGATGTTGTTAAATTGGCGAAATTTATTACACAATTAAGGATACGAACTGTACATTCTACATTCATAACCTTCACCATAATACTTTTCACTTGTTCATTGCACTACATTTTTAAAATGCACAAAGTTTTTATAAGTTACACGAAAAGGCAATTCATCATGTTATTGACTGGCATTTTTTCTATTCTCCCCGGTCTAAAATGCTTGGATTATGAACACAATAAGCAAATCAAGCAAATAGAAAATGCTACAAATTTGCGCTGATGACCAAAGCACGGAGGCAGATGGAAGTGCATGTGGTAGGACAGATGGGGTGTAACCCAATCCTTCAGGACATCATCCCCAGACGATCCTGATAGAAGATAAAAATATTGACAGGAGCCCTAAGCGACAGAGCACCCTGTGATTAATGATGAAAACGGAAAGTTGGGTGATTCCCTCTTTGAATTAACGGAGCCCCTTTTTGCACCATTTCTGTTCTCTGATTTGCAGCGTGGGAGATGCAGGCATTCGCCAAGAAATCCCTGGCGGAAGTTGAAAGGAAATTATGGTCCATTGTAGGCCACGTGGTTTAGGTGTCGTTACCACTGCTGACAGATTACCTTTTTCTGACGTCACACTGCAGGATAGAAAGATAGTCATCGTGGGATCGCTTGGTTAACCGCTGTTGATGGGACTCCGACACTCGTATCTTGTTAAAGAAAGACAGTTTCTACCATCCCGAGAATTCGCCCTAAGATGCTAGCTTTGGGTCATTACGTTTGAAAGAATCGCAAGCTCCGTTTTATGTATTACACAAACCAACATTTCGGCATCGTATCGACCCGGTACGATTCAAACTCCTTTTTTGAAAAGAGCAATATTTAACAATCTTAATTTATTCTAAAAATAATGTAAAAAAATTAAATTTTAAATAACTGGCATTTAAATTTTTAAAATCCGGAAATAAACACATATTTTAAACTTAAGTCTATAGATTCCAAGCCGTTAAATCACATAGGCCTATTATTCTGAATCCTGTTATTCAACATTTGTTTTTAAATTTAAGTTTATTTAACTTAGTATTTATATTGAGTAATAATATTTATCAAACTATTAATTCATTAAATATATTTAATTAAAACCTCGCTTTTTCGAATTTATTTTTGCATAAAACTTAATTGAGAAACCATAAAAACTGATGCTACATTGAGAAAGATTCATATTTTTTTTAAATACCTGGACAATGTTATAAAAATAGAACTCACCTCTTTGACTAATTTTAATATAAAATATTCAAAATTAAGTCAAAATTAATCAGATTTTATGCCTAAAATTATGTAACCGTCATCTAGAAAATTTAATTTGTTCATTATATAACTAAAAATCAACAAGAAGTACTATAAATGTTTTAATTTAATTAATAAAATAGTAGCTGAATTATATTAAAAATATGTATAAAATTATTAGAGAAAATAAGCTTTATACTGATATAAAATTCATTTTAATAATCTACCATCTACAGAATACAAAATTGTTTCTTAAGTTCTATTATCTAACTCGTGTCATTGAAGTATTTTCGTTGTTTCTCATCACACAATTGTTAATTGCATATAAGGAAGGTATATTATTATTATTCAGATATTATTATCAAAAAATTAATCTCAAGCACATAGAGTATAACGATTTAAGAAGCGTTCTAATCTCTTATCGTTAAGATTTCGGTAGACAATGCGGGATTGATCTAGATATAGAAGAACCAATTGTACAGTACAACTGCTTAATTTCCAAAATCTACTTATTTATCTCGTAATAATTTTTTTGCGCAGAAAAATATAATATTTGAGTAAAATTTAATCATTTTAATATCTTACGGAAAATGTATACAGAAAATTTAAATTATGTGATGTTGAAATTCGAAGATTCTAAGGATATAAAAATTTTTAAGCGTGTGTTATTTACCCGAGGAAGAGTTTAAAATGACTAATATAAGAAAAAATAATGTTTAAAATAATTAAAACTGAAATATTGATTTTAGGTTGGTTCAATGGAGAGGACATTTTTTTTTTGTTTCTCGTCAGGAGCGTGGTTTTAATACGTTATGCACGTGGCGCCATCTTCCGCCGAAATTTTAAAAATATGCATTAGATGTTTAAAAAACATAATCTAATGTACTGTATGGGATTTAAACTACCAAAAAGCGAACGTATGGAACATAGTAGAGATTTTGGCGCTGGTCATGGTTAGGACACAATAGCGTCTGAGTCGTGTGGAGTCTAGCGAGATCGTATCTTAACATGGGTCCATTGAAGGCAGGGTGCGGGTACCGTCCCCGGCAGATGTTCTGAAGTTTTATCACTACTAGAGATCAGAAAAGTTCTAATACTTCCGTCTGTTAGTGCATAACTGGTCCGTTGTACGGAGTTGTCTTGCAGTGACAATATCACTTCCTGTGCTCTATTGTATGGCATGTTGGTTGGTTCCAAGTCCACAACACACATATCGAGCAACACCTATTTGTTCGCCAGCAATCATCTGCTAGTCCGATTTACATTTCACCTTAAGGGGCTGATGGAATGGGAGGATCAGAGACATTCCGCTCTAAATCGATGCTCTTTTCTCTAAATTAGGACAAGAGACGTAGGATTACCAGTCAGAATTCAGCCCTACTCTCTCTTAAAGAACACTTTCTTTGGTTATCGAACAACTAAAGTAGCTTATGACAGCATCCATTAAAGCTACGGTTATTAATTATTGCCAAGATGAAATTAAATAGGAAAATTTTAATGCTATTATTAGAACTATCTGATAAAATTTACATTAGAAAATAATAGGAATAATACATATAAAGACTCGCAATATTCCCATTAAATTTTAACCAAGCATTAATAGTGTAATAGTACCATTGCAAAGTACTAACTTAATACTAACTTGCTCGTTTTTTAAGTGCTCTGACTTCATGGAGGTTATGATCAACGTTAACCTCCATTTTCGAAAAATTATTTAATATCTATATAAACTGTAATAAATTGTTTTTATATTAAAAAACCTAAATACTAAATTTACTATTAATAAACCTAGAAAGATATAAGATAGGCCTATAGTTAGTTAAAAAGTGGTTATTTATAGGTTAGTTGATTAACAAAACAGTTTTTTAAATAAAACGATATAGCAATAAAGTGCATTTACACAGTCGATAAGGATCGATAAAAGTATAACCTATTGAAGTATTGTAGAAGACTCGACTGCGTCACACATCGCCGAAGTATAACAGACATAGAATTACTTAAAATAGATTCGCTCTGGTCTAAGTTATTCAATATGTTAAGCTTCTATCCAAATTAGTACGGCTGACATGAACTATTTCAGGCTACTGGGGAAAAAAAACTCGAATTTCTTTCATATTAAAGTTATCTCTTAAATAGATATTTCGGTTGAACGGAAAAATATCATTTACGATCGATTTTATTTCATATTTAACAATTGCAAATGCTAACCGAATTGCCGGTAGACCATATCGTTCTTTAGCCAAATTACAAAAATAGATGCAATGAAACATTATTTGTATCTATTTCTAACATACATATATTATGTAATTTAACTGTCGAGGAAGAAATACGGTATAATTAGTTTTTAAACTGGTAAAATGAAGGTATAAAGTAGCGATAAGAGGGTGTTTAGGGATTCAGAAAGCGGATACAAATATAAAGCGCAAAAGCATCAACTTGATCATCAGTATCGAAAACAAAGTATTAATGACACGAATTTCTTTCAGATCAAAGAAGAGAAAGCGAAACATATTTCCATTCATTCCCAATGTATCTTGTAATAATAGACAAGAGCAAAGTAACACAATCAGACCTAGCAATTTTCACGGCAATGGAAATTACAGGTACGAAGTTGACGGACAAATCGTTGCACAGCAGAATAATAGACTGCTGGATTTGGTTTACGGTAGGCCTATACTTGCGCCATTTTTTTTTTTCATTCGATAGTTTGTATTAGTGAAACTCCGTATGTAATTTTGTTATAGCACGTTATGAATTAATAATGCGATAGATCTTGGGAGCTACGAACATCATATATTGTACGATGTGTCCGGTCGTTTGCAAAGCGAGGCAGTTAGCTATAATCAAATTTCAGAAGCCATTTTATAGTTTCTGTTTCCTTCGTTTTTTAAAATGTAAACGACATTCTTTTTGCATATTTTATAAGTATCAATTTAAAAATTTAGAAGAAAAAATTTCATCATCTAAATGGTATATCTGCCATTCATAAAAAAAAGCCAAGAAATGCGTAATAGGCTACTTAGCGTATCAGGTACGGTTATTAAGACATTTTTTTCACATTACACATAAAAAGTTTGGTAAACATCCATTTAAATAGCAGAGGCCAGAGAATTTTTATCTAGTTGTCGTCGACGTAGACCTAACAGCATACGTGTTGACCCCCCTCCCAACTTATTTATTAAACCTAACGATTTTTGGAGAGAAGTTTGGAAGCAGGAAATCTGTCTGGCCATTACCAGGCAAATCAATCAGATATCTTGCCTTTAATTACAAATCTTTCCCTCGTCGTTGCAGATAAAACTCTTTGCGGTTTCGACTTTTCTAGATATTGTACTCTCGACATAATCGATTTTACATTAGGGAAACTTTTCTAGCAAACGACAACTCTCCCGAAAAAGTGGGCGCCTTGCGAACACTGCAGCGCCATCTAGTAAGTGAATAATGTAACTATCCGCGGTTTAATTACTGATCTATAACGATACTAACAAAGTTTATATCAACTTGCTACTAATACTTTGCTTTTCTGTATATTAAACCCTATTAATTCTACTCGATTAATTCAATTTTAAGTTATTTTCTTCCATCATTTTTTTGCACACAAAGTGTTTTGTTAGTACAAAACGTTGGAAACAGGCCTATAAAAAGCATTTGCAAAAAATACTTGTAAGTTTTGCCAATGAAGTACTGTACGTATAATTGTAATACAGTAAAAAAACTAATATCTTTATATTGTTTGTTTTATGTAGAATCCCTTCTATTCCAATAATGTTTTAGTGCTAATGAGTCGATTAAATGCAAAACAATATATGATATATACTGGAAAACGATTCACGTGATGGCAACTAAGGTGTGTAGTAAACCCCCAGAGCGGTCTATTAATCACGAAGACCACAAACATGATTAATTAAAGACCTGTAACCTTAACTATATAATATTTGTCACTTGACAAATATTATTCGAGATAAATGATCTAAAATTTTTGGTGAAACCAGATACCGTTCTTTTTTATGTAGTGTATTCACTTTGTATTTTTTAGGCTCCGGATGAACGTAGATCCGGATGAATATTTATCGTAAACAGGCGTGAAAGAGAATTGGGGCCACATTTCAAAGAAGTTGTGCAAGAAACGAGATGGTTTATTGAAAGGTTACATTTCAATAAGCAGCGATTAAGCATGATTTTGAATTGTTTGAATAGAGGAAAGAAAAGTGAGCGAAATTCGTGTATGAAAGTAAGAGTAATACACTCCTTCTCTACACGTAACTGGAATAACTAATGACCTGTTTGAACTGCCAGTCTCTTGTGGGTCTATCCTAAGCAGAGATGAATATCATTAAACTAAATCCAGGCGGTGTTTGACCAGGCAATGCGATAACATGTTTGCACACAGCGGCATGCTCAACGTTGTAATAAATTTGTCTATGCCCCTTCCAACTCACAACGTCTAGTTGCTGTCTTGACATACTGTAATTACAACTAAACACTACTCATTATCCGTGATTATGTAAATTTATAGGTTTAACACGTGAAAACACTCAAGGTTGCTGTGCAGTTTTTGACGGACCAAGCGGCTCTACTGACAGGCAAGAACCACCTAACCCATGGGCAACCCTGTTGATCAGAATCTATTGAAATTTCCCCCTACCCTCCTCCTATTGTTTTAGGGAGGCAAACAGGGTGCTTTGGCTACGCCTGAGAAGGAGGGGTTAGCACGCTCGGTATTGAAGAGAATAATCTCGGATGGATGTTCGTTTATCAAGTTGCCATTTGCGGAGGAGATTGTAAATTGAATGATGTGGTTGTTAGCAACTTTGATGTTCGCTGCAGATTGTTTGTTCTGTGTAAAGTGTTTATAGGGTATTAAGTGATTATTATTTTTTAAAATATCATTAAATAGTTTTCCTTTAATATAGATATTTTATTTTCAAGCCACTTTGATGATTAAAATGTTATTTGCAAACTATTCCGACTTGTCTCTTTATTTAATCACAATTAATTTAAATTTTAATATTTAAAAGTTTATCTTAATTAAATCTCACCTCGCTTATTTAAATGCATGATTTAAAAGAATTTATCGTGATGGTTATGGGCATATAAATCTTTATCAAACTGCATGTAATTAAGTGTGCTTAAAGAAGAATATGAATTTTAATATAGACTTTTACAAAATTATAATTTTAAAAATATCTAGAAGATTAATTATGAAAATCTATTCAGAAATAAATACATCAATAGTTTTTCTAATGATCTATTATTAACATAATTTGAATTCAATATTCAACTTCATTATTCTTTAAGTTTAAATAAATCTGATAGAGCTTAATATACATTTTACTTCAGATTGATTACGGATAACCTAAGTTTAATCTTTCCATTTTGATTCGGGAAATTATAATACAGGCTCAATTCAACTAAGTCCGAAAATATTCAAATTTAAAATATGCAAAACACTTCTAAAAAAGTGAAAATGCATTCTTTTTCCTCTCCAGAGACGTGAATCTAACCATAAAAGAATATAAAACTTTAATGTTTATTCCTTTCTAAATGTCTCGTTTCGTTATCTATAATTAATTAATTACACCAAAAGCACAAACAAACAACTAGTTATGCGATATTATACACGTTTATAGTCTATTTTGTAATGTTATTAGCCGCAAATGACGGTCTTGAATGGATTTCACACTGAAACGATTCGACGTTTAATTAAAATTCAATTTATGTAAGGTTAATTCCTCGAAATACAAACTGTAGATCATCACATATTAAACCAATAACTTGCCACGATGTATATACCTCTTCCATATTAAACTTTATAGCAATGAAACAAAGTACAGGCCTTATACATGGACGTCAGTAGAAAGTTTTCCAGAGGGGGCAAAGCTTGGAGACAAATAATAACGTTAATAAAGTTTTATTAAGAAATCGTAGATCCTGCCGAAAGAGTATTTAAAACGGAATTAACATACTTTATAGGGATAAAGGAACAATCAATATAACTCATTTATCTAACCGATGCTTTGATTGTTTATTATGCTTTAGATGTGCACTCTATGATAAAAACTAAACTGCCTACGCCATAAACTAAATCAGGAGTCGATATGCTATTTATAATTATTTTAAAAATGAATAAAGTTGATACATCCGAGATATAAAGATTCTAACCAATCATTAAATATAAATATTGTATTAATTTGATGATCATATCAGAACCAACTTAAGTATTAAAAATTTATACGAGAATATACTTCAGATTATAATGTGGTTTATATTAATGTATCCTCATAAAGATAAATAACATGAATATATTTAATTAGAATAAAATAAATTATTTAAAATCATAATTATCATTTGTAGAAAATGTTATTTTTAGTTAAACTTTAGAAAATCGTCTATTTCTATTCTATTGAAATATTATTTTTGTATTTGATTTAACGGTATAAAATGTTTATAAAATCTAAACTTTTGAGAGAACTTTTGTTAAGTATCTTCAAATATTTAATTTATTAACCGTACTATTATTATTATTATAATAAAATGGGATTTATAAGAAAATAAATTGCAAAATTCATACCAAAATGGATCAGGATATTATAGTAAAGTAATTAATTTTTATTAACTGTATAGCATTTTATTTTATTATTAAAATTTTAACGATACAAGAGATTTATTAGGTTAAAATTCAAAAAATTTAAATATTTTTAATGCAAAGACAGCGATATATAGATATTTAAAAATGAAAATGTGAGTAATTGCGTATCAAAAATCTTTTCAATAGTCTAATCAATGTCAACATGAATAAATAAGTAAAGATCGGGAGCAGTATTCCCTTTTATCAATTGCACGATGCTATTGTTTTGTTAATCACACCATTCAATACTTAAGACGTTTAATTCTATAATTTCTAACCGAAGCCATCTTCATAACGTAAAAAAACTATACACTTTCCTACGTTCAAAGAATGTATTTTATAAATCATTTGCGAATTACACAATTCGTTTAATATAGAACTAATATATTCGTAAATCCAAACATAATATGAAATTTTATAAAACAAAACATTAATTTTTTAATGAAAATATTCACAAATTAAAAGAAATAATAAACGTTCTTTTTCAACACCTCATGAACACAACAGTTATTACGGTGGAATCTTTCAATGTGTGAACATTTTATTATTATTATTATTATTGTCCTAGCTATTTTATTTTTTAATTAATTTTTTAAAATATATTTTTCATCAGTAATTCTATCAAATTATTAAAAACTAACTGAATTATTTATAATAAAATAATGTAAATCTAATAGATAAGTTTAGTAAATAGTCAAAAATTATAAACAGTTAAAATCTTTAGGATTTTGATAGAATGGCACATGATATTTTCGAATCCGACATTGAAAAATGAATCAATAAAAACGACAAGAAGTAAGAAGTATTTGTTCATATTTCAAAAGGTAGAAGGATAAATGATTAGAAATTTATGGACCAAAGACAATATATTTGGTAATCGGTTTAAATTAGATACACAATACATCTGTACATCAGGACATTGCTATTTTTGAAACAATGGCTTCCGTTTAACACATTTCAATTCAGGGTGTTTGATTAAACTAGATTATCTGAAGAGAAACCAAATATTTTCTCGATTTCTCTATGTAACTGTACTGTGAACTCGAATAAGATACTGCACGTTTACAAAAGAAAGGAATTAATTGCCTAAGAATATTATTATTATTTTAATATAGGCTAATGTGATATTACGATAGTATGATGTATGAAGAGTGAACTTGATTTCTGTATGTTGTTTTAAGAGCAAATCAATGGGCCAATCAAATTATTTTCCCGTAACCTATCAGAAAGAACTTGACCTCTTCTAACCGTGACTTTATCTGGTGCTATATCAAAAACCAGAACGATAAACTGTGCCACGCTTTTAAGTGCCCATGTGGTTCCGGGTTGTAATAAATGCGATGGACCAATTTTTGGGGGTGGAGTAACCCTTTCCGTCTATTGTTCTTTGCTAAGAATTGAACAAAGTGCTTCTTTATTACTTTATAGAGGATTCTTGTAGTTCTATTGTTATCTAGTGTTGACAGTTTACGGAGATATTGAGCGTAAAACAAATCATTTTACTTGATAATGTCAAAATCTAACATAATGTTTAAACTATACAAACAAAATCATGAATATAATTATAACATTGCCAAAGATTTTGACAAAAACTCTAATTACGTTAATTTTTAATATGACACTTGAGAAAGTTGCGACATTATATAAACGAGAAGAACGATTATTCAAATTACATGTAAGTTATTTAACTTTTAAATTCATATAATGAAATTCTATTTACGAAATATTTAGCTTTGTAATTATAATTAGGCCATTAAAATAAATTAACCGAAATTTTTAACATTTTCAGCATGACTTATTGTACAATAAAAATTATATTATGTTATATTTATATTGTTTACTTTCATTAAAAATAAACATAGAATCCTCAAGAAAAATAGTGAGTTTTTTTTTAAAATTATACATTATATAAAAGTATATTTTAAGAATTAATTTTAATAAGTATTGTATTTTATTAATTTTTAAAGTTTTACTTAAAAAATGTAATTATAAAATGCTACTTAAACTGTCAATAAATTTCTGCAGACATTTGTGTTTTGTAATGAATATATGTGTATATATCTTCACATAAATCAATGGTTTAGAATAGCAGGTTTATTCAACTCATTTATATTCATCTCCTAATTTACAGATTCAATTTACAGTTGAATGTTCATGAATATTCATTGTTTCTAATACAAAAATTGAAATTTGCATAACAGTTTCGAAAATAAAATTAACATGAAAAAACGTGAATACTCAACAGAATAAACTGTTTAACATACAATTATATTAATATAGAAAATTTAATTAAAAATATCAATTTATTCTAATGTTAATTATCACCTTAAATTAAATACATTAAAGTAAATTTGTTTCTTCATCTTGTAATGAAATTTTTTGAGTAAAATCAGTGTTTATATAACAGTTGAATTGGTTATTAGCCTATACTAAAATAGTTTTTGTAATAATGTTTGTTTATAATTCTTGTTTTTATAGAAATTGTGAATAATTAAATGAATTTTTCTAATTCTTTTTGAATGTTTATGTAGAGAATGATTTAGTAATGACGTCTGAAATAGGGAATCCGAGGACGTTTCTGCGCTCACGATCACACAATAAATCTGTCTACTTGGATTGTAGCTACTCTGCGTCTACCTGGCAATTATGTCATATCATATCCCGTGTAAGCCCATCAACCGAAAATCGTGCCATTTGTTTAGTAAGACAAGCCATATAATCCATGAATCGGGAATGAAATCGTCCAAAATTAGATTTAATATCACCGAATGATTCTTCGAAAGTAAGTTTAAGGTGGGTGGTATTTGGATCCCCTCGAATTTGAACCTATTAAGTTGAAGGGAAAAGTAGATTTGAAAAATCATAACCAAATAAGAGTTACATCATTAGAGAAGGAAATACTGTTTTGACTGACAAAGAGGGTTCTCTCACTGTTCTACGATTTATTCTCCCCTTAAACACCCCCGTCAACCCTCAGGTATATTTAAACATCCTGTTTGGCTTTTGATTAATGACTCTCTTAGATGACGTGCAGACATTTTTACAAGGCAAACGTTTCCCCTTGGCTCACTCGATTCGTTGTCGTCCCTATCTCAAAGAAGTATGGGTGGTGACCTTTCAGGCCTACTTCTCTTGACATTAACGTAGCCAATCTGAAATTCCATCCTCTCCTTTGGATCTCTACTTCAAAATGTCAAAGAATGACATTATGTCTTTGTTATATCGAACTTTATCTGAGCCATCTGCGTATTATCTTCAAATGATGATACTTCTCCAAATATAATCGTCTCGAATTATCAGGTATAACAATTTGAACTGTAGTTTCTTTTGTCTATTTTTCTGTTTACATTAACTGTCCCTGTAGGCAATTTCTCTTTATTTGAAGTTCAGACAGATTGAGCCCGCATGAATTGTTATGACAAATCTACATTAAAGTTCGCCATGTTTACACACTTTATTTTCAGCTTCAATTGATGGTGTGTTAATCTTACTACACAAAACTTATCTTTCGCCATCGTCAACTTTATACTCAAAACTAATCTATTAGCTGTGATTTTCAAGTAAAAACAATATTTTCAGCTTAAATTTATATTCATTCAATGAAAATACAGTTAAAATGTAAATTTACTTCTGTTTAAGTATTTATTTTTAATTATTTTACTTCTATGAAACTTTAATATTGTTTATTCACCCAATCGATCAGAATTCAGGTCAATAATTACACTTCAATAATAAACAATAGCTGCACGTAAGTGTTAGAAAAGTTCAAGGTTTCGACATAATTAAAATTTGGTTACAATACATTACACATATTTGTAGCCAAAACTAACATATATAAGTAAATATACATCGTTATTCTACACAATTATGCTCGATGACTAAAATACATCTTTTATATTCCTCACGCGTGATAATGCCCAAGTTTCATTTGAAATTTGATGATGTGCAGTTGAAAATAATCTAGTAATTTGTTTTGTAATTTTGAATTTCAAGGCACATACAGCATAATACTCTCTGTATGATACACGAATTCACTTCTATATTCAGATACTGAATTACATTAGTCAGTTTAACATTCATTGCAGTGAAATGCCAATTGTTGGAAATCGATAAATCTTATTTTTATTGCATATTTTATAATAGAATTTACATTGTGCATTGTGAATTATACATCGTTTATTTGCATACGTCTCTAAAATAGAAAGCTTTGTATAAATTTTTAAATTAATAATTAAGTATTATTATTATTATTATTCTAAACATAAAAGTAGAAAGAATATTATAAAATCAAATTTTGTTTTTCTATCGTTGAAATAAATATTTGTATTAAGGAATGAATGATAATAGGAAAATTTTCAGTGTAATGCGTATTGATTCTTATAACACTGCTTATTCAAGATCATAAAAAATTACATTATAAATAGGTTTTTAAAGTTTTTCTAACTCAAAAACCGAGTAGAAAAATGGTAAAGTTGTACAAAATAAATTAAAAATAAGTTATATATATAGGCCTATTTGATAAAATATATGTGGACCGAATATTGATGATGCATCGAATACAATAATCGAATTAGAAGTAAAAGAATTTTAATATTTCTAACATTTTTAAAATTCAATATTAACTGTACTTAAAGCATCCCAGACAAATTTTTGCTATCTCTTACATCTGTGATGGATGATTTCTTTTATCCGAACTTTAGATATAGCCAGAAACCATAAAGTGTAAAGATTTATAATACGAATAAGTCATCGGTCAACTGTCACATTTGACTATCTGTACATCAACACATGCACATTCGACTCTCAACCTATTGATTCTTATCGGAACATCATTCGCATTGATAATGATATGTCCGACGATTATGTTGCTGATTATGTTACATTTGCAGATAATATTCACAAACAACCATCAGATTATTATCAATTTTCGTGTAGCATTTCGAAATTTACAAAAACTCACAATCTAATCCAAGTAATTATTTAGGGTGAACGTGTAAACGAACTGTTTATATTTAAGGAATAGTCATTGCTCGATTAAATAATCTTTTACATTAATTTTTACAAATATCTACAGTCAATTGCGTGAGAGATAGATTTAAATTGGGTTTACATCTTAATTACTATTCTATAAGGTGCGCCTTATTAAAAAAAAAAGAATAAATAAGGTGCGAAAATAGCAATTAGGACCTCACGTAATTTATGCAATTAGATTCATATTTATCTTTTATGGTTTAATGTCAATACATTTTAATGCCCTATTTTCTCGAATTATTATTAACTGTCTCCCAATCGGACAAAAAATATCGAGCAATTATAGGTTAAATCGACCTTTTATAAATATCGACCCCTTTAAAGAAATATTTTTTCCATCCATCCCTAAGGGGTCAACACCGACCCCGTTGGGAAGTCTCGGTTGAAATAAAATACCCAATATCTATTCCGTATATTAACTTTATTTGTTTAAAAAAATGTATATATATTAATCTGTTTTAAATTATGAATTAAAAATAAATTGTGTAACTCGTGTCTTTCATTGTTTGCTGTTAAAGCTTTTAATTAGGTTGATTTATAAATATTATTTTAAAAGAGCCTCTATAATTTGTGGCCTTAATCCAAAATAAATGAATAAAATATAACAAAAAACAATAAAAATAAAAGAAAAATCTAAAAAAAAAGGTGAGCTCAACGACTTCCTTCCATTTATAAAAACTAGTTATTCAAACGGATATGCAAATTACGCATGGTTAATGCAATAATACGATTAATTATTGATCAGAATCTTATTTGAAAAACAAAGAATGTATTATCCTCCTTTCTCTCTTTAATTTTCACCAATAAACCGCACAATGCCTATACAATGCCTATCGACATCAATAGAATGCCAAATGAACTCAAAAACGAAAAACTTTGAATATTCAAACAGTTATTAATTCGTCTAAACTTTTAAAATCGGTTAAATTATTCTAAAAAATATTAATTAAATTCTTATTAGAATATATTTCATATAGGCTATAACCACGCAATCATTTTATAGTATTTTAATTTAGATTTCTAAGTTGGAAATTTGCTTTAATAATTCAATTTAAAAATTAAATTATTTCTGTAGATAAGTCTAATAAGCTACACTTATTATATGCAGATTGTTTAATTTATTATTTTTATTTAATTATTAATTGAAGACCCACCGATCCCTTCTGCCTCTCGCTGAATACGCCTATTTTCTTAAGTTTAGGCCTATTTTAATTTAGGAGTAAGCATATTAAAAATATAAATAAATTAATTTTATATCAATTATAATAATTAAAACACCGAATTAATTAAATTCCTTTTGGTTTTATTACATTTCATTAGGTTATAGCGTTACGTACGATCAGTCGGATAATTATTTAATGCGATATTTAATATAAGAAAGAGATATTTTAGAGTGTTTTTAAATATACAAAGTATTATCTCGTCATTTAGAAACAGTGGCAAAGTTTTATTTGCATCTAAAATAAACGTAAACGATATTGCCGTCTTTTACTTCATTCCCTCCTCAACAGTTTAGATCTTTTATCTGCTATTTATAGAACACTCTTTGGCGATTATTTTTCCATAATTATATCTAATTTGTCACTTTTTGAAATATCATCTTCTCCCGATGACTATCTCCCGTAGATGAGTTATTATTGTCCCGTTGAAAAAAAGGAAGAAAAAATTAAAGAGCAATATTAAGTTTAAACCGCGAGTATCAATGATTCCAATCGTATAATATTTCAAATCAATTTAAATTTGTACAAATATATTAATGATATAACTATTAAATCATCGTTTGATTTTTGTAATCTTTACAAACACCGTGGATACCATTTCCTGCAAGACGTCAATTATCCGCCATATTGGCTCGTTTAGCTGGAAGGTATATTGAATAAAAACGCAGTTTCGCATAGGAACTCGAGCTAGATGACAAAAAATCACCATCATTTTAAACGTGCGTGACAAACAACAATTACTAGAACCAAGAACATTACTGCATCGATAACTTATGTTTATAAGTTATTTTTCTTGTACATCAATTGTGATCGCCATTGGAACAGACAAAGTGGCATCGAAAGAACGTCGAATTGTACTTGCAGATGTCCAACCGGCACCGGGCGAAACAACTTCAAAAAAATATGATACCAGATCAATATTTAACTGTTATGGGAACCTGCGAAGAAGATGCGCTATCGTTCTTAAGAAACGTTTTCTACCTGTAAAATAATGGATGAGAGCTATTACAGAGTTCATATGTCATCTCGTCACCAAATTAATCCCTAGATTATTATAGTTATTCATTTTATTAGGATTTTTGTGGGAAATTTTCTACTCCATTAGCCTAATGATATAAATCATATCGTGAATATTCTAAACAGTTATATAAAGATAGCGATATCAACGTATAATACATAAGTTATGTAGGCCTAAGAATGTACAGGTTTTCAACTGATAGTTTATGTCTTTTAAAATTTAACCGAAATTAGCATATACAGGAAGTAGACGATTTTAATTCTGCGTGCATTCTTTGGAGAAATTTCATTTAAAAGTTGCTCGCACTTGAAAGTTTACTCAGATAATTTATATCCGACTAAAAAGGTAGGTGGATGAAGGCAGAAGGGGCCACCGTTTGACCTTACAATCTATGTGCATGACGAGAAGCGGGTCGGAGGACACAATCAGTTTCCTAGACTTCGATAAGTTGCTAATGATTAATGACCATTCGACCCATGACTAATGGAATGGCTCAGTCATTGATGTTCTCCAATAACAAATCATCTCCTTGCTGGAAATGACCGATTTCGATCTATTTGTCACACCTGATCACGTCTCCGATTTTCGTGAAAACAAGACACAATGTTTTCATTTTTAACGTCGTTATTAATTTAAATCACGTTTTTAATTATTTAATTTTAATTAAGACGGAAGAATAGTTAGATTACGTCGAAATATAACGTATTTCAATTATGCCTACACGTTCTCGAATCATTTTCTTTAGTGTAGATGTAAAAAATTGACGAAATCATTAATTAAAATTAACAAGAGTGATTTCAGAACGAATGTAATTTTGATCGAACTGGAGTAAATCGATAATGTTGCGCGGTGTTGAGGTACTGCGTCGTGGCACAAGTGATTTATCGCCTCTTGCAGTTATTACAGGTGCCATTGTCATGGTGTGCACGGTGTGCATGTCACATTTCTCATTTCACGAACTGAACCTTGTTGCTTATTCATTAGTCTGTAAGTCGCTTTCTGCTTGTAGATTGCCTCTTTGTCAGATCTTTGGGGAGTATTCGACGTGTAGGCTGGAAGTGAAAGTTGGGCATTTTGTCTTTGCAACGCCTTACATTAATATCCACACACGGACGTGTAAGACAGAGTATAGAACAATATTTTAGTTTTCAGCAAGACGTAAAGCCTAGTCTAATTTATAGAGGTGTTGTTAACCTTGAATTCTTTAGCTTATACCACGATTATTCTGCTAAATTGTCAAAAGTATAATACACGAACGACTAAGTATCTTTTAATTTTTATCTGACCGTTCTTAAACTGTTTGAATTAAATAACATTCAGCGGGAGTTCAATTTATCGAAAACACCCACCAAACACGATATCATTAGGAGTGGTTTCGCGTTACGGAAAAATAGTCGCTCCGGTATATACCGCTGATAGGTCCTTTTATATAATTCCTATGGGATATTTAATCCCTGAGTTAATTATTTCCACAAGATTAGAATCGAATCAACACGAAAATGAATTTAACAATTTTCAAATATTGGGAGGGAAAGTTACATTAGACGACGATTACAAAATTCTTTTTACGGTATTCAAAAATAGCCGTTTCACTAGGAAATGCGCCCTTACATTTTTGAATGTTTATTTTCATAAATTTAATATTTAAAGTCGGATTTCTTATCCATATTTTACGAGCCGGCAAAAGAACCACAAATTAGATAGCAGAAACAACCAC
The DNA here is from genome assembly GCF_030686945.1 of Centruroides vittatus. Classification (NCBI taxonomy): domain Eukaryota; kingdom Metazoa; phylum Arthropoda; class Arachnida; order Scorpiones; family Buthidae; genus Centruroides; species Centruroides vittatus. Next base: position 1,531,728 of record NW_027122256.1, on the reverse strand, counting down.
AAAATGTTTGTTGGGTCGGTGGTATCAGAACCCTTCATTGCTTTGTCATTCGGGGGATGCCTGCGAAATTCCGACAATTTCTTAGCCATTACGAGTGAATGTGGACACGTAACCCGTCATTGAAAGTGAGAAATATCCGAGTGTCTCGCAGGATAGCTTTTCCGAGGTAATTTAAAATGATTACATGTGTGGCAACAGGCTTGACGTCGACACAGAACCGACTGTTCAGACAAACATCCCTGCCAGTTTATGACGAACCTAACCGATCATTACGCTGGCAGCAATGTCTACACTTGCCATGGTCCATGTCACGTGCAGAACTAGGTGAAAACATCCCCCATAGGTGCTTCGTGACTGAGTATCTCCTCTGCTAATGAGCCTTCCATTCGCTAATTCAAAGCGTGCTTTCGTTGCGTTTGGCCCACTCTTTCCACTAAATGAATTTTATTTTATGTTTACTGACTAAAATTGAATGCCATTAAACCTACTTAAAAAAAAAATAAAAAAAAAATAAATTTCGATTTTCAATTATAATGTCTATTATAAAAATTATAAATAAAACATAAAAGACAATTTACTTAAGCTGAAAAATTACTTATCGCTTCGTATTGTAAAATAACATTTCTTATTTATGTTATAAATAATTATGAAACAGTACAAAATTTTATTGCCAGGGTAAATATTTACTTCCTAGACAGCCTGCGCCATCTATAGTCAAAATTTTAAACTACGCTAAATAAATCTTTGTAAAATTAAACAATAATATTTTATTATAATTTATAAAATAATTTATTTAAAAAAAAGTAAATATAACTTTATAGAATTATGATCTTTATTTATTTAAAAAAAAAATTAAAATTTTTTAAAACAAATTTTAAATATAATTCCTTAAGAAACATTATTTATATTGTCTATCTGTTTTATATACTATAACTTATAATAACATTTTATTTAACACATTAATTCATTCGAAATAATTAAATATAACCTATAAATATCTGAAAAATTACAGCTTAATAAATCACTATTAAAAAGTACAGCCACACTGTAAATATGTGGAATACATATTTTTTAATTAATGAAAAAAATATAAAATGGATTTAAAAGAAAAAGAAAACGGAAAGACAGAGGGGGAAAAAAACAGGAAAAAATGAGACGACAGAAAATAGTTGAAAAATATTGTTAACTGCGTAAGTCCCAGACAGGAAGATAGACGATGATGATAATGCTTAGCAATTGATTTAAGTTATCTTTTCAATGTTATATCTTGAAATGAAATACTTGAGAAAAATATCTTATTTCTTGTCCAATGAAAATAAAACTAAACAGATGAGATTAAAAAAAAAATTAATTAATTATTTTCAACTTTTTTTTTTTTATATTTAAAATCGCCACAGAAGTAGAAAAGAATATTTATATATTTTTTTTTACTATAAAAAACGAATAAATATTAATTCAATAAGTTTAATATTTAGCATTTAAATTCTCCTGTTAAAAGTTTTAAAGTCGAGAAATGCCATTCCATTTTATCGCGATAGTCTTTTTTTTTTTTTAAATAAAAACTTCATAAATTTAAATTGAAATGACAATAAAATGGCAGTTTTATTATCCGAATTTTTGACGAAAACGTCATATTTCCCTGCTTAAAAAAACGCTTTTTAAATATTAAAAAAATCATCCGAAAGTTTGGAAGTATTTTAAAAAATTACACGAGAAAAGTGTGCAGAGTTTTTCGTGTGAAGTTACGACAGGAAAGTCAAAAAATGTCACGGCTCTACTTTATTTTTTATTTGATAATCATCTTTAATAGCGACTTCTAAACACGAAATTTAACTAATTTTCATATAAGCGAGGTCAAACTTGTTGGAAATAATATTTTTATCGAGTAAACCTATGGATTTTATCCGTGATTTTTTAAATAATAAATTGTATAAAGTAAGAAAGTTGAATTTAATTTCAATGAGGAAATATGTGCACACTTACAAACTGTGATTTAAACCAATTTTTTTTTTTTTTTTTTTGCTGATAGTTAAAGATATATTTAATAAAATGATTTATTTTAACGAAGAGAAAAAGTCAAGATAACGAAATGAATTGTGTAAAATAGAAAGTTGTAAATCAAAATATTCAATTTGTAACATAATTTTTAATTGGGAAATTTTCAAAATCCATTACTAAGCTGTAAATTTGTAAAATATAGAAGAGTAGAGAGAAAAGAATAGTTTCTTTTTTCTTTCTTTTTTAAATTAAAATACTTTACGTCTATTTATAAAGAGAAAAAATGGAAGTAAATATTATCTATAGACCTAGACGGAATAATAAATTAATAATTAATAAAATAAAATTTGTCTCTCAAAGTAAAATTTATATTAATGTCTCATAGGTAATCTCAACACTTGATGTTAAATTTATGGAAAAATTATTCAAATAAAGATAATCTCGGCGATATTGTCGTTAGTAAATAAATAAATCTTGGAGTGTATATAAATTCGGCGATGTTTATTCAAACATTCGGACGAAATGTGTCGAAGAGTATCTAAATAACTAAGTTTGATAAACGATGTTGATAATTTAAACGTCTCATTCCAGGATAAAACTGAGCAAGAGAGGATCGAACACCTGTGCTATCCGAGTAGACCCTACCTAGTTATTACTGATTAATGAGTACTAAGATATTATTTTCTGTAGAAAAAGCGATAGATTATCACCCAAACTACGTAAATTAACACGATAGCAGTTAGTTCAGCTGCAATAAATGGGATGCTTTTTTTATATATTTTAGTGTCTCTGAGCACCGTCAAAAGTGGGCGGATCGAAATTTATAAAGGAAATCAATCATTCTTTTTTGCTCATCAATATTAGTTGATTTAATGAGTTTGCAAATTTTAACCTTTGATAATAATTTTATGGCTTCTTTTCCCATTCGGGGCATCTTTCCGATTTAATTAATTACAATTTTAATAATTATTCTAAAAAGTTATGGCGCGGTTTTGCAGAACCGAAATTATCTAATATTTTAAATATAATTAAATTATAAAATTATATGGCCCACTGTTTTTTTTTTCATATATAAAAATGACAACTCCGATAATATTCCTTTATAAATTACAATCTAATTGAATTTAATGCTAAAAGTATTTTTGGAGAAGAATTTTATAAGCTTTAGTGGATTAGAAGTGTTAGTGAATTATATTATCTATTATATTCTTTATATATTATATATAGGCCTATATTCTTATTCTTATATTATCTACATAATAAAAATTATTTTAACTGAATTATCGTTAGAAATTCTAAATAATAAAATAATACAACTTTTCATATATTAATAAAAATTTAATAAATTTATTTGTATAATAATTGCATATATAATAGCCATTGACGTTGTATAAAAGGGTGTATTTTTGGGTCGAATTGGAAGAAGTTTCTTCGGTTTTGTAACCTCGTAATTTGTTAAATTCAAATTAAATGTAACTAATACCCGAATAAAGAGGGTAATCCCTGATTTTCTAAACAATATAATTCTTACATTTATAATGTATATTATATAATAAGCCGCACAGAATATTATATATATAATTTTAATGTTCTAATTTCACTTTTTTACAGTCAGTCTATATACTTACCCTTCTTTCTTACAGACTGTACTCACTTAATAACTCTAAGTGTCAAAAAGCTGATTAACGGAGGTAAAATGTGTAAGATAATTATAGGAATTTAGATGAAATTTGCTTTGTATGTTGATTTATCATGAAACGTGTCACGTATCACAATTTGTTGAATTTTGTTACGTTCGAAATAAAAACTAAAATACAATTTTTTAAACTTATTTCCATCGAATTAATTAGAATTAAATAAAATTATAAATTTTACACAATTATTATTGTAAAAGCTCAATATTTACACTTTTAATTTATATTAAATAAGTAAGTGTATGAGAAGATTCGTATACCGTGTATCGTCTAATCGTACGCCTGTAGACTTGCGTAAGAAATGAAAATATACTTATGGAATTGTATGTTATATTTAAAATCTAATTTAATAATACACAATAATTATTTTTGCTATCCTCAAATATTTATGTATTTATTTATGAATCAAACAATGCTAATTAATAGTAGATCGATTAGGAATCTTTTTAGAAGAAAGTATAGTGCGATAGAATTTATTTAAGGCTCAATAATAGTATGAACATTGAGTATTTATTAAATTTCCTGTTAGATATTGTGAATGAGGGTTTTAAATACGCTTATGTAGAAAAATTCATTCGAAATATCGCAAATAAGATAAAGAACAAAATAATAATAATTTAAAAATAATCTTTTCAATAAAATGTTTCACTTTTTAGTAGAATCAAACGGTTAATGTTACCCATGGTTCCAAGATGGCGGCTCGTCTGATTCCAGCAAGGAAACAGTGGGGACGCAACTTCTAACCTATTCTAATAATTTTGTTGGTAATAATTATGGTAATTTATTAGAATAGGTTAGGTTAGGTTAGAATGTATAGGTAACATTAACCAATCAAACTTATTTCAAAAAATAATGGAAAAAAATATTAATTAGTTCTATAACTCATAAGAATTAATATAACGTAAATAAATAAAAAATATTTTCAAGAGGGAAATTCATAAATTAACTAAGAAAATAAATGTAATGTAAATTTTTCTGCTAATATTGTATGTAAGCCTGTAGCTTATAATGAGATACTTGGATTTGACTCCTATCTACCATTGAGATTATTCGCAAATAACCGGAGTTTAGCTTTCATTTGTTCTCTTCTTCGTGTTAATTAACTTCTACTGCCAGGCGGATTGCTATTATTGGACAAAATTAAGACCAGCGATAGAGTCTAACAGGAGTTGAAAGCCATAAAAAATCCTAACTAATTAAATTAATATCACGACGAGAAAATTTAAAGTAATAATAAAAATTGTTTATTTTTTCCTACTGCTATTCTAATATGTTTATTAACAAATGTTTAATCATCTGATATCATCCTCGAAATTACAGAAGATTATGCAAAATTACCTCCTTTCTTACAGTAAAATAATGTCTATTGAAAATTATTACTCTTATTAATATTTCAACTGTAACATTTCTTATTATTGAAATAAAAAATATTTAAATTAAACGATTCGCGGTGATAATACAGATATCACAGGATAGATATTAAAATAAGTTTCAACATAATGCATACGTCTTAATGTAAAAATGATTTAATTTGTTAATCTTCATTATGGAATAAAACAATGCATCATAATAATGAGAATTTTCATAGTGAATAAAGCAATTTAGAAATTAGATGTAGCGTGTAAGAGGATAATGCAATAAAATTCACTTGATTAATGATTATCGAAACTCCAATTATATTAAGAAAAACATTACTACAATAGTATAATATAATAGTAACTGTAGAAATATGATATAACAATTGAAAATATAAAAATATATTTGAGCTTAACAATAGATCAGCTAAAAATAGTACTATACATAGAACTAATAGAAAATGAAACGTTAATAACCTGAAAACGATATAGACAATTAAATTTATTTGATATCCTTTCGTATTTTCTTACTTTGGAGACAAAAAAGGAGAGATATTACAAGATATGCTCGTCTCTATTCAATAAATGTGTAGAGGCGGAAAGATAATTCGGAGACAAATGCTCCTGGGAAAATGGTACCAAGTAAGGAAAATTCTTAGTTGGTACCATTTTCAGGTTTACAATAATATGTTTAAAGTAGAATATTTAATGATTATTATTCAAAATGATCAAGATTGAATTCTGATTTTGGCAAATAAAATCTTAATGCAAATTCCGTCATATTTAAGATATTTTGGCACAATAAAGTCTTCAAGATGTAATCAATTGTTATAACCATAAAAATAAACGTTAAAAATATCATATTAAATAAAACTATTAATTAGGCGACTTACGTGCATAATCGTGAACATTCTGAGACATTTAAGAAATATAAACGAACACATTACGGATAAAAACAAACGGGGATCGAAGGCATAAGGCTAAATTTAACAATTACTTAATTTCGATTAATAATAACAGGCAATCTTAATTGTTTCGACTATAATATAAACTAATGCAAAATTTGATTATTTAGGCCTTATATTTGAAAATAATTTGAATTGTTAACTTACAACTTGTCAATTCTTATTAACTTTATATTACTATTTCATTATATAATTACGACTTTGTGTGGTTATAGTATTATATATTGTTCTTGTTTCCTGATAAGAATACTTAATAAAATAGCCAAATAATAAAAGTCGAAAGAAGAGAGTTCTACTAGAATTAGATGCAGGTTAAAAATAAATAAATAATTAATTAAAATAAAATGTTATAACTAAATACATTGGATAAGTTATTTCTAATAAGAACTGTTCAATAATCTTTTGACGTGGTTATTAATACATATTGATCTATCAGTTCCGTTCTTATAGGCCCACAAATACGTATAAAAATGATTTCTCAACCATTCAAACATTGTAAAAATCTAAAAAAGTTAATTAAAAATAATATGGATGCATTTATTATATGACAGTTGGATTAAATAATAATAAAATTCCCTATAGATTCCTTTAAATTTCAATCTATAGTTTTTAACGCTGAAAAAAAAACAACAAAGAAATAGTTTTTACATGAACCCTAGAAGAAACTCTCTTCTAAATCCTTTAATAAACTCTTACTCTGAATTTTCGAATTAATTTAAATTAATTAATTCTTTTTTATTTTTGTCATGGTGAATTTTTATGGGTGAATATCAATCCCAAAACAAATTTACAATTTTTAAAAATAAAAATTCTGTATAGTCTATTATAATTTAGCAAAGGCTTTTTCTTCTGCTTAATTTAGTAATATATCACATAATAAATGGCAATATTTTCAGGATTATAAAAAAAAAAAAAAAATCGATTTAATCTTTTAATAAGATAAAACATGTTTGGTCAATGTATTAAGCAAATTATCTTTCAGGTCTTCTTAATAATTAAATACTGCGCTCTTTTTTCCCCTATTAACTACTAAATTATTATTATTTTTAATCAAATTTTACAGAATTTTTCTTTTTATTAAATATTCTATTTCGATAACTTTTATTTTTTTTTATTAAGGCAATAAATCAGACATTTTCATTTTTCTTTACAGCAAAAAGAAAATGTGAAATATAATTATTTAAATAAAAATTACAATACTAAATGCATTATGGATGAAAATTATTTGCACACATAAATTTTGTGTTTAACATTATCTCTAAGTGCTAAGTAAATTTTTAGAATGACTAAAACTAATTATTTTAAGCTAATTTATATGATAATCATAAAATGGCACTATTTATCGGAAGATGGGTCATTTCCATATTTAAAACCAGAAATTAGTCTCTTAAAATAATGTCAAAATGACTAGAAATTTTTTCATCTTCGCATTCTTTTCTATTAATTATCTGTCCATTCTTTACATTTTGATAGTATTTAAAAAAATATACTATAATATTACCATTAATGAATATTGTAGTTTAGTGGAAAAAAATAGGAACTGACAGCTTACTATTTTCCAAATTTCCTACAAATATTGCTAATGATATCATTAATATTGAAGAAATGAAAATATAAAAGGAACTAATAAATCAATCTTGTGGCTGACGTAAACAAAGAGAAGACTTTCTGATCACTGTGAGAGATCAAAATGAACAAGAGGATGTCTAATTGTCTATTGTAAATTAAAGTTGTCGCCGATAATCTCAAATTCTATAGAATTGTATGAGAAACAAAGATACAAATCAGAAAAAATATTAGTATAGTCAGATATTCTGATAAACATAAAAGAAACAAAAAGAATAAAGAGAAACCAATCAAATGAATAGAAAAATTGTATTTTTCGGTCATTTTCTTTCAAATCGTATTTTCAAACAATGGTTTTACGGACGAATCAAACAATTAAGTTAAATTAGCGATATGAATAACAGACTGAAAATAATTTCAGAAATTACACATCTAATGCATTTAATAATTACAAAATTTTTAAATAAGCTGATTTTATAAAGAAATAATTTATAAGTAATTTTGATCAATTACAATAAGTTTATTTATTTTATATAGTTTCAGTTTATACAATTTATACTTAATTTAATATCGAATTGTTACCGATCGATGACCGAAGAGGTTAAATTGATGAAAAATGCCTTCAAAACATCTTCTAAAATATCATTTACTGATTGAAAAACAAAATATAATTATGCCAGAAAATTCTGATATAAAGTACTGTACATTAAAATCAAATTAAAATTCAATTAGGTGAATTCTTAGAATTGTGTATTTTTCTCCCTGTTAAACTGTTGTGAGAACAATATATCTATTTAGGAATAAATAGGGCCCGGGACGGATTTCTATATAGGCACAGTAGGACCGGGTCTAAAGCGGCAGATTTTAAGTGACGGCAAAATTGGTGGACAAAGTACGGTATAAGAACTTCAAATATTGAAATATTCATTATTAATTTTTAATAATCTGTGTAAATAAATAAAGATGATGATTTAAATAATTTTATTACATTAGAGTGATAGCTTTGACTACTTATTACGTAAATATACGCCAATATTCATGATACATTTTTAATTAAAACAAAATGTACAGTACCACTTGCTGTAGGTTAACTGTACAGTTTAGTAAAAATGTACTAGATTAGAATGTAAATTTTCATACAATATTCCGTAATTAAAGTCCAAGATAATGTATCAATATATCAGAAAATGTGCCTACAGCGGCAAAAGGGTTAAATTCGGCTCTGTATAGTGTTGCCATGTGTCCGTATTTGACTCGGATGTACGCATTGTACGGTAACTGTAGTTCTAGAATTATAGAAATGCCCAGAATCTTGTCCTGAATTGAGAAAAATTCGGGATATTTAAGTGTCTAACAAAATAAACACGATAAACATTGAGTTATTTATTAAAAGATTCGTAGGTTTTTGATTTTAATAATGTAATATAAATAAAGTAAACGAATTAACATACATAACACTTTAAAAATTAGTATCGTATTTATACAAAAGATTACACTAAATTTTTGTAATTTTAGAAAAAGTTACTGTATTTTTTATTTTACATTATTTTTCGACTGAATATTTAAAATTGAATTATAAATATTTGAATTATAAATATTGCTACAGCGACTTGAAGAATCACACGAAATATAATAAACAGATTTTAAGAAAAAGATTATTTAATAAAAACACAATATAATAAACTCAGAGAAAGAAGAACAAGAAGCACAATCATCATCATCATCATCATCATCGCGTAATAGAACCGCATGGACAAATTTTTTCTTTATAATGTGTAAAATAAACATTTATCTACTTTCTAAAACATGTTATTATAAGTCGTATAATTTGTCTTATGACTTATTCACCGTATACATTTGTATAATGGATTTTTTTTTATAAATCATAATACAAAGCTCTGTTTTTCTAAAGTCTTAAGTGTTCGATAATTATGGTAACCTTATAAATAGACAGTATAACTTGTTTTTATTTTGCAACTTTTGTATAATATCTCATGTAAAATGAATTAAGACTATTAATCTTCTTGCAAAGAATAAAGAAAAAAAAATTTTAATTTGCTTAGTTTTATAAGAAATTATTTATATGCCTACTACTGTAGTAATAAAAGCTTTTAGAAGAAGTTAAGCTCACATTATTAAAGAAAGTAAATAAAACTTAATTAAAGAATGAATTTCGTGCTAGGCGTGAAACAGGATCTTACAAAATATCGGCGAGATATCTTACATCTACGAAGATCTTTGTATTAGATTTTTTGATACGTATCCAAGCGCTAACTCGAAGAATATCTTTATAAATATTTTAATGAAAGCTACTTGAAAAATTCTTACTTGTATTATCCGCCTAAAACTGTAGGAATTGTTTTACTTTTTTTAAATTATTACATAAATTTAAATTATTTAACTAAATTGGTATTCAAAACCCAATTCTAATTTTCTTAATTCATTATGAATATGAGTAGAAAAAACTTTATTTTTGTTTTTATTTTATTCATAAATGATGCAAATTGACAATATTATCAAATATATAAAAACATCTCTACTTATTTTTAAGAGTCACGCAAGCCTATAGGCAATAAATAGGCCTAATAAAAAGTAAAAAAAAAAAAAAAATTTAAGAAAATCTTTCATTTTACAAGTGTATACAACAATTTTAAGTGTTTTTGCATTTATTAAATCAATCTGGTCTCTATTAATACCGATTTTATAGTTAGATATCACATAGTAAATGTCGATAAAATATTTAATATTCTACTTTCATTTATTTATAATTGCCGGTATTAATAATTTATTAATATTACATTTAATGTTTTTTGTAGTCATTACTTTATTTTATATTTTAATAATAATAAAATTTAAATTATAGTGTCTATTAAAAATTATTTATAAAAAAAACAACACGATTAATTTTCGTGTTTTACTCGTTTAAAAAATAAAAAAAAATTAAATTTTTATTATAATAAGTCTATAAATAAATGTATAATAATCACAGGGTAATAATTTATGCTTTGAAAAATTACAAAATCGTAATTAAATATATAACTTATACTTTATACAAGTATATAACGATAAAAATAAATTTGTTTTTGAAGGACAAACATTTAATCAATATTTTTTCGTATTAAAAATAAAAGAAAATAAGTTATTTTTGTCTCGATTACGCTTGCAATCTATATGTAACTGTGGAATAATTATAGAAGTTGCAATCTACAGTTAAATAATATTTTATACCATTGAGCTTACATTAAGAGTTTCAAGTCACGACAAATTATATAATCGTATGATTAGTTTTAATTCGAAATGCCACAGTTTTAATAATTACAGTTCGCATTATATCTTTTAATAGATCGTGTTTATACACTTTGTTATTTATTTTCTATTAATTTAATCATTTGTCAGAGAATCCGTATCAAAAAGCCGCAAAGAAATCGTAGGGAAAGGCGCCTGAGGTTCTATAATACGATTGAACTGTCAATTTAAAAACTTTTTGTAAAAGTCTGACTTTATGAAATGTCTTATTTTTCAAATTTCCAGTGTTTACATTATTATTTTTGTAACTAATTTTTTAAAAGTAAAATGACAAATCTTTACGTAAATTTTCTTATTTTATAGATTTATTTTTTTTATAGAGAATTTTATTCAGATTACCCGTAAATTTTATACAGAATACAGAACATATTCTTATTCAAACAAACGATGTTAGATTTTTATATAAATATTTTAATGTTTTAATTGAATTTATTAAAATAAATTTAAAAAAATAAAATGTTAGAAATATTATACAAAATTGCTTAATGATTTCCGGACTAATAAAATAAAGAAATAAAAATTTGAAATCATAAAATAAGCTTGTATTAAAATATGTTATCAAATGTACTGTACAGTACATTTCGATACTAACCTTCGAAAAATATTCAAATTTCATAGTTCTAATGGTTCTTAGAGATAGTTATAAACTATATTTGATAATTTAGATAAATATAAATAATTTTGGTGGCCAAATCGATCGTATATTTTTTTAATAAAAAATTTTGTAATAGAGAAGTAAATAAGTAAATAAATAAACATAACTGAAAAATACAGTGTATTAGGTTATTTCATGTGTAAAAATCGTGATAATATCTTCAGAAATTTATCTGTAAAATAGTTATTACCAAGATTTAGAAAAGATTTCTTGCATTATATGTATGAGAGAACAGAATAGAATATATTATAAAATTACTAATTGAATTGCCTATGATTAACAACAATATAGTACTACATTAATTTATAATATAATAAACTGAGTAGCTTGGTCTATTGCATCGTCCATCTGTTTCATTACACCATTTACTGTTGTTTCATTAATCTATTTCTTTCCGAATTGTTCATGTTGGAACACTCTACCCGGCCGGATATTTATAAATTAGTTTTCTGTTCGGTTGACTTCTTCCCAATATGAAGGTCAACAGTAAGGTTAATATAGTTTTTTTTTAAGTCTTTGATCATGTTTAAATAGATTTATATAGAAATTCAATGTGCTAGGCATGTTATATGCGATATATTATTATATTAATCAGTAAAGTGCAGTAAATTAACCATAATTAAAGAATTCTTCTTCGTTTTTCTTGATGAAGACGATAATTCACATAGAAATTCTTAAAACTTTATAAATGCATTAGAAAGCATAGATCTTATGCACAGTTTTCTTTGCATTTATTTTATACCTTTTTATGTTTCAGTTATTCAAACAATTTACACTAACGAAACTGCAAATGATCTGTTTAAATCTAATTATAGGCCTACAGTCCTCTTTAAACAAGTAAATATATAAGGAATAGACGTTGTTTAGAGAAAAGTATATATCTAAAAAAGTAAGTATATACAAGGACGGATCCACGGAGACTACAGTCTCTTAAGTCCCCATTGACAATCACACACACAAAGAAAAATTGATTTATCTGTTCGAACTTCAAAATATTGTTTTTAAAAACATTTGTGATAGCAAAGAGGGTTTATCGGACCACCCCCAATATAATCGTTTCGCACACGTTAATAGAAGTATTTATAATTACTCAAATATTTTTAAATTTTTGAGTTAGCCCCTTTGGTTTCTTATGAGTGATCTGCTGCTGAGTATAATACATATAGATATATACTGTTGACTATTATATATCGTGTGTTTCTAATATGTTTTACCAATTATTGATGATTTACTCTCTTTTCTATTCTTCTATTCTTTATTTATCTTGTAAATTTAATACATATATAAGCAAAAAATGATTTAGTCACACAGGATTTAGTACATACTCGATATTTTTTAAAATAGTTAACTGTTCCTATAAAGAATTTCACTAGTCTATTATTGGTCGTATTCCATTTTTTAAATAGAAATATCAAATATTCGATGAATTATATCTAGTTCTATTTTAATTTTATAAAAATAATTCAGAATTTTAGTGTTTAATTAATAAGATTCATTCTTATAAACGGATTGATACTTTTATTATCTGAACTAACAACTTAAATCGATATCAATACATCATTTTTATTATTGTAGCATCATGACTTCATGATGTATCATTGCTTGGGTTCTGTAGCTCAACACAAAATGTGCAAGTTACCTTTTATAAACATTACATCACGCGATTGAACTATCGCAAACAAAAGTGATTTATCAAACGTATCTCAATTCTCATTCATCATGAATCACTCTTCCAATGATGTATCAGGCTTCTTAGAAATATTATCTTTAAATCATCAAATTAAAATAGATACAAATGTGGTATTTGTAGCGATTTATGTTATATCAGTTCTTAAAGCACGAAATCTCCGTTAGAAATATATATTTTAAATTTATTTCTTTCGGATCATGATCTGTATATAATATCAAATTTAGTCATTATTATTATTATTTTTTCAATACGTTACATTAGCTTTAAAATTTTAAAAGTCATTTTACAAATAAAAGCTTCACATTTATAACACGGAGAATGATTTATGAATATTTATTTTAGGCCTTAAACGATTTCGAAGAATCTTTAAATCCATAATTTCTATTTCTAGGTATTTTCATATTGCCTCGAGATCTAACGGGAGATAAAAAAATAATAATTTTAATATCAAAACTTAAGATAATTTAAGCATAAAAACAATTAAAAGTATAAGTAACTTAGTATAAAGTTAATAATTATTTTATTTTATTTAAAATATCAATTTTATAAACTTTAAATTTAAATAAAATTAAAAATAATCACAATTCAATATTAAAATGCACATAATTCGAGCAATGTAACACTTATATGTCAATACATTTTAATATCAACTGTCTTCGAATTTATTAATTCTCAAATGCTATTTTACAAAGTATCTTTTATTGACTACTATATTAGATTTATTTATTTATTATTATTTTTTATAATTAATTACTAGATCAGGAAGTATAGTTATTCGCTGCTGAATATTCAGTAGGGCTACGTACGATTAAAATGGCTGACGGTATTTTTAATTTGGTATGTTATTTATTTTATTAACAGTAATTAATATTAAACAACCGGTAGTTAATGAATACAAATTAATTTTAAAGTATATTTTATAAATGAACGTATTTACTGTTATTCCATCACAAAACAAAATATAAATGAATTAAATTATTTAAACCCGTAAAGTAACTAATAAAATTTTCATTTACAGTTTAAATATTAATTTTATAAATGAATCCAATTACCTCATTAAAACTTTCTGCTGCTTAAGTCTTTTTAATGTTTTTTTTTATTGAATTAATAAATAAAAATTAATTAATAATCTAAAATGGATCATTTAAACTAGAAAAGATCGTAATTTTTTTTTTCATTTTAATACAGAAACAATTATTTAAATTAAAAAGTATTTTAACAGAAATATTCGATGTTTAGAATAGAATTTTAAATTAGTGATGTCAAAAAAATAGTATAATAATTTATCTTAAAATCACCTTGTGCTGTCTTTAAACGACAGATAAATATCTTCACGGAGATAAAATTAAGTATATGTGTATATATGTAAATGTAAATTCCTGTATAAAAGCTCTTAAGTTGTTAAATAAATTTTCTCTTGTCACTAATAACAACTTGTTTAATTCACGAAATCAATTACAAGTGACAAATTTTTTGAAAGATTTCCTTGTAGAAAACAACATTCTTTTCTTTAAAATTATCCAAAATCACAATAAAAAAAAAAAAACATGAAAAGCAAAACTTTTATCTTTAGAATACCGTTAGACAGAGAGAAAGGGATTTCCAAAGTTCGGGGAATTCCCTGGATGTTCTGTTGGAGAAGAGACTTTTACCTGGGTTATTATCGTCTTAGACGGACCGCCTGTGTGGTTTATGTCTGATAACACCATTAAATCTCTGCTGTTTCCTGGAAACGGTTTTTCATATTATTGGATGTTCCGGGATCGTAAATCTTTCGAAAAATTTAATCCGACTTTTCTGAAAAAAAGAATTAAAAAAAAAAAGAAAACAAACAAGTAACTACAAACCCTGATCTTTGCAATTGAAAAAATATCAATTCAAAGCTTAAAAAATAATACGACACTCAACCTTTTTAAAAGATAAATATCAAATATTTTTAGAGTTCAACCCGGAATTAGATTTATTTATTCCATATTTTGATAGCGAGATAAAACAAATATATTAATTAAATATTTTAGAAATTAAAGTTTTTTCTTGCACGTATGGTAACGTAATAAGATTGACAAAGAGAAAATTTTTATTCCCAACTTTTTGTAGTTTTAAATATTTTAAAAGCTTCTATTTGTTTTTTTACGAACGTCTTTTGACAGTGAAGAGAATTTGTTATCTGTAAAATGTTAAATGTTTTACAAACAATCTTTTTATTTCTTAGATCTTAGCTTTCACCACTCCCTCTCGAGAAATAAAGGTGTGCACCAAGTTCCATCGTAGACCTATTTTTCAACGAAAAGGGTTAAATAGGCAAGTTGATTTATACAAACCAACTAGCTATTTGTCCTCCTAGCCCGACCTAACAAGACTGTCATTAAATCGCCAACACTCATCTACTGTTTTTCAAGTCTTCACGTCCATCCATTAGCATAAAGAAGAGAGATGCAAGATTTATGAACTTTCTGCACTCACTGGCCACACCAGCGAGCTATAGTAGGATCCATCATCGTCTAACCTGTTATTAACTCGAGAAGTAAAGGGAAGGGGGATTTCCCCATAAGAACTCCTCCTGGCCTGTCTCTCTACCTGTCTGAACAGGTACCTCATTAATTATCTTTCTGTTGGCTTTCGAAGATCGCCTGTCAGGTGGGCAGGGGGCGCTAGTACTCTCTTTTTTTTTGTTTTTAATTTCTTCCGCCCCTTTAGTTCTCCCCAGCCTAGCGCCCCGGTCGGTAGGGTGAGGACGTGCTGGGGTGGATCCATGAGGATTCTTGCTTATTATATAGATGCTGCTCTCTCCGACACCTTTCGGTGCCCCCTTCTGTCATGTCGGAATGCGTAACTAACAAAACGATTTCTGATTATTTCTAATGTCTTTCCATTTCGTTTTTGTTCCACTAAACTGGAAAATATTATTCTGTTTACATAACTGTTTAACACGTAAGAAATTCGTCCAAATCACTCTAGCCAATTCAATTTCTTCTTTCTCCAAAATTGAGTGATACACAGAAATGTAATAAAATTGAAGTAAAGAATTTCTAAATTTCTTTACTTTTTATCTTTCTAAATACACAAATAATTTTAAAATACTTTTTTTTATAGATCCGTGAACTTAAGTTTAAATATGAATCTATAAACTTAATCTATGATTTCTGTAAGCAGTTAAATGCCATGCTCTGTATCCAAACAAAACGTAAGCCTAGAGAAAGGTTACTCGTTTAACAGACCATTTTCTATTCAAATTTAATGCGGCGTATCCGCAAACATATCATTTGCTACTGAATATTCTTCGAGAATTAAAGATAAAAATCAAAGAGAATACTCAATCCTGTTTTTTTTTTTATTTGTTTATAATATCATGCAAAATTATAACTTCAATTTTATGCGTAATTCGTCATGAAGTTCAATGGAAACTTCACCGAAATGACACACATATTTAATTTTTTTTTTTCCTGTAGGATTATAATTCGAATAAATATAGAGTAAGAACGAAGTAATTTCCTACAACTAACACTTTCGGGTAATCCCCGTGCAGTAATCCTTGACACACTAGTGGGTGATTTAAAACTTAACCCTGTGACACGAAAATTGCTTGACCAAATCTTTGTTCTGACCACAGCATTTAAACTCGTTTTCTCTTAAATATTCTGCTTTATAGACGTCTAATAGAGAAACACTTTGTTTTATAAACTTTGTTCCCTTAGGAAATAAATGACTTCTTTAAGCATTCTCTCGGCGTTTCTTATTTTTATATAGAAAATTCATTGGAATTTTAATGTAGAACGAATAGAAAAAGAAATTAACAACAAAATCTTGAATTATCATACAGATTATTTAAATTTCTTTCGAATAGACCATTTGAAACTGAATATTGCATCCATATAAGTGAATGAAAATAATCAGAAAAGCATTGCTAAGAGAATATTTAAAATGCAATAATTAACTTTACAAACATAATTTTTAATCTAAATATATCTAATTTATCTATTCTAAGTAGATAAATTATTACATTATACACGTATATGTAACTTATATACATTTGCTTGATTATAGTATTAAATAGATTTAATAAATTCTTATTTTAATTGATTTACTACCGTTTAAATTAAAAAGTATTATTTTTAAAATAAAACACTACCGCTGCTCGAAACTTTCAATTGTATTAATAAATTTAAATAGGTTTATATCTTATTTTCTATTATATTTTCCAATAATAATAATACTTGTGAAGATGTAAAGGTTTAATTAGTCTATGAAAAATCACATAAGAGTGCATTAACTTTTAGAAAAGCAATTTGATAGTAGTAAATAGTAATTTGTGATAATTGCATTATTATAAAATTCTATTTTTTTCCCTTCAATTTATATAAGAAATTTTTCGATAGTAAAATGATAGGATGATTATTTTTCTACAAGTAAAATTAACTGCAAAAAATAAAATAAAAAAATGTTTGTGTTATCTACGGATATATCTATCTGTCATTGATTTATTTCTATTTTCAAACAACACAAATTTTGTATTTTGTAGCAAGTTTTTAAATACTTTTAAAAAGAATTTCTTTAAAAATATGTTTATAATTAAAATAATTCTATCATTGTCAAAATATTAATTATTATTACGCTTATATGTATTAATTTTGAACGAGTGAGAAATACGAATTTCAAATGTCTATAATTTAGTTAAATGAATAAAAAATGTATGGGCAGGCAATTTTCTAGATGGATTTTAAGAAAGAAAAAGTTTTAGTTAAATGGGAGAAATAATTTGCAGATTCGAATTTTCTTTGTTGGAAATAACCTATTAAAAAAGGAAAAGCCGCTGACAACGAAAACGAATCGTTTTAAACGAGCAGAAAACTTAGTTTTCACGCCAATCTTCACGGGCCGACCTCCTAGAAGCAATGAATAAAAACAACTACTTACTTTGAAAAGAAAGGAACCTAATTAAAAGAAGCAAAAGAAAAAAAAAGCGAAAGGTCACACTGTGTTAGTTCACAGACGTGAGACAAGTGACCAGGTGAACGCGTTTGAAGCTCATAGGTCTCAACATTCCGTCACCTTTCGAAACAAGTTTTTGATGTATAGAGAGTGTGGAAATGAATCTCGGGGTGGTTTTTAAGAGGGTGGGTTAATAGAACTGTTGTCTCCCCCTCGCTCGCCAGTGTTTCCATTTTCTGCACGTAGGTGTCGCTTTAGCCGTCTTGTTAGCACACTATGTCCGCTGGAAGAGGGTGGAGATTTCGCGTAGATGGAGGTCAAACCGAAACAGGGGTCAGTCAGCCAAAAACGCCGGGGAAAGTCGGGGCCGGCATTTCTGATGGGATTTCTTAGGGGGCACCTCATGTCACGCAGTTGACACCTTTGGGCGAGCCTCCCTCTTGTTTGTTCTAGCTATTCTCCACGCTTCAGCCACCTATTATGAGCAGACATTTCTCACCCATGAAAACTGAAAGAAAAAGAGCATCCTCGGCAAAGAGAAGTGGGCGTATTTCGCAGGGGGATGTAACTTTTCCCATTCTCGGTCCCCTCAGTATTCGTTAATTGGTCATATATATGTAGTTGTCTGTCTGTCAGTTCAGGTGTTAACTAGGAGACAGACCTACCTGATGGACAGATGGCGAAACGATGTTTGATAACATCTGTTTGCTCAACTAATTTCCATCTCCTAATAGAGCTATTATTAACACTTCGAGAAAAGAGACTGGAACTCCTAGTCTCTCACGGATTGGGTACTCGGTGGGGCTGTCGGAAAAAATTTACTGTTGCAGATAAACAAAGGATAGCAATTTACAGAACTTGTCCTACGGGATATATATCAATCGTTGTTTGGATTACTTCGTAAATGCATTAACTCCAACGAAAACCTGTTGCCAACATATTCTCTTCCGACAGTTAAAACTCGGATTTGCACTTACACGTTTAATTGAACTTAAATGGAAAATATTTAAACTTCAATTAAATTTCTGTATGCTCGTTTACCTCAAATTTCAGCAGCCATTTGAAATTTCTCTTATTTATGATGAATCACTTTTCTCTAAAAATTTCATTTCAAATTGAAGATTAATTAATTGATTTCAATTTTATTGATGTGTAAGTTCAAATAGACATTTAACGCTTTATTAAAAGGAATTATGTGATGAACTTAGAAATTTTTCTAAATTATGTTTAAAGAAATAATAAAGTCACATAATAAAGTCATAATAAAGTCAACATTTTTAACAGTTTTGATTAAACGATGTAATACTTTGCATAGCTTATTACTTTTTAATAAGTTAATTAAGTGAAATTACATGCAAGATATATATACTATTATATACGTTACATTTACGTAAAGGTGATTCAACATTAAACTTTACAATGTAACGTTTTTTCTTGTGTACAATAGCATTTCTATTACACTTCTCTCAAAAATATTTCATTCTTTATATACAATTTTTACAAATAATGTTTAACGATAATGAATTTAACATTAAATAATACTTTTCCATACCTCTAAAAGAATTACAGTGATTTTAATCTTTTATAATACATTCAATTTACGCTAAGACTTTATCATAATATTTACATTGAATTTTTCTAAGGAAAGAATAACCTAAAATCAATCAATAACAAATTTCATTTTTAGTTATACGAAACAATTAATACGTAAAAAATAACTGAAAAAAATGCAAATTTGTTAAAATATTTATAAAAAACTAATTAATATTAAAATTACAATACGATATAATTTTAAGACTTTTTAACAATAAAAAATTCCAGTCTTTATGAAGTCAATAGGCCTATAAAGCTTAACTGTCCATTATAATGGTGGCACGCGCCTTTCGTTCAATAATTGAAATAACTTCTCAGGAAAAAGAGAAAGTGAAATAAAAAGAGGAACCAAAAAACTGCAAAACTTGCAATTTCTTTACACAAAAGAACTGTAAGCTAGGATTAGGACTTACAGACTATCCATTAAGTTTATTTTAGGACCGTTAGATGGGCATTAAAGAGGAGGCAATGGCTGATTTTAGGCCCTGGGCGTGAGATCTAATGGCCACTAACGACTTAAAAGACAACTATAGAGACGTCAGTGGCAAAAGCGTAAAAAGCGTTACTATAGAAGTAGTAAATCACCAGAAAACCTCGAGATACCTCTGGGCATTAGATCACGGACTAAAAGAAAATAGGCATCACTTTTTATCGGATTTAAACAAAGTTCGTTGAACCGGTTTCTTTTATTTATAAGAATTCTATACATTTTAATGTGTTTTAAACAGAATTGTTAAGCGTCTGTATGGTATCAATGTAAGAATATTTAGAATTTAACAACCATCCCATCTTCCATTAACGGAGAGGAAGACCGAAAAGTAACATCGTGTGACGATATAGAGATGGGATACGATAGGATTGATCGTTTCGAATAATCTTCACTGGAAGTGATATCGCTGTGGACACAGCGGCTAACTTGCATGTCAAATTCCAAACAAGAACGCCGAGTCTCGTATTCTGTCACGAATAATGCACTTGACAATGCGGACATAGCATGCGTCATATTGTTTAATCTGCAATCCATCAACATCATTCTTATCCGCAAAGTAACGGGTAATATTGTTTCGAAAAGATAAAAGTCCTCCCTCCCACCAATCCATCACGTTTCAAAAGTCCTAGTCTTTTAGTAAGATTTAAGTTTTATCCGTTTTCCTCTCGACTCCCTCTAATACCACTAACTTTTTACATTTTTTTTTTATATTTAACCTCACATAACCGCAAAACTTTGCCTATAATCGAATCTTCACATTACGTATATTCTGATATATTCTCAAAAGTTTAAGTACTATGGGATTTATATATATATCTGTTTATATATATATATATATTACACAGATTTAAAATTATATACAAATCTGATAATCTTACAATGTTTAATTATTAACTTATGTTTAAAAAGTTAATAAATTACACTGACTTAAATTCTAGTGTCATAAGTTACGCTAGAATTCAAGCTTAATAACTTAAATTTAAATACTAGTTAATGTAAAAATTAATATAATACAGCTTTTAATAGTTTTCATATATTAAATACTGTATAATTATATATTAAATATATAATCTTTTAGGAAATATTTATGCAAAAAGAATAGTCAGAGAAGGAAT
The DNA here is from genome assembly GCF_030686945.1 of Centruroides vittatus. NCBI lineage: Eukaryota > Metazoa > Arthropoda > Arachnida > Scorpiones > Buthidae > Centruroides > Centruroides vittatus. The sequence goes on along the minus strand of NW_027122256.1, from coordinate 1,510,372 downwards.
TTTTTCAGACACATCGCGCCATCTCATGAGAAACATAGGAACTTTCACAAATAATTTTTGTATTTATTTTTAATTCTATTTCTTATTAAAATTATTAATACAGCTTTAAATATGTTATAAAAGTATTGAGAAATATTAAATTTTTTTTGCAGTACAAGAGAACTGTTTAAAATTCAATTATTAAATATAAAAATTGAAATAATGAATACGTTGATTTTAATTTTAAAAAAAAAAGTTTTTAAATGTAAAGTATTTATCGATAATGATTGTTGAAAAGTAAATATCATTTTAAAAATTGAGAATTTAAATGTTATATAATATTTTACTTTATTTTAGTTTTAAATATTTTCGAAAAGAGAGAAAAAGATTATCCAGTTATCTACTAGAAAACATAACGTTCAGCGTAATCGGATTACTAGTAATAGTTGAAAAACAGAAAGTACATTTACAGGCTTCAAATAAGAATTTTAACTCAATAATTGGACATTTATATTTATTCAAAATTAAAAAAGAAAAAAGAAAAGCCGAAGAACAAACGTAATCGAAAAGAAAATGATTTAGATAAAGAGCGATAAGACATAAAATAATATATTTTTGTAATGAAATATTTGTGTTTAATGCCGGTTTCTGCTTATAGCCAATGAAAATACCAGCCGAAGAAACATCTGCCGATGGGAAATTTTAGAAATTAACTTTTATGCTCACGTGACCATCGATAGGTTGAATGGGCGGTCCGAGATGATGGATAATCTAATGTTATAAGTGGTTCAAGATAATTACAAATAACTTTCTCGCTTCGCCAGCTGTAAAAAGTCAGTTCCAAGTGAGCTGAGTTACGTCACAGCAGGTATGCTGTCGACAAAACGGCAGGTAGCTGCAAAACCTGTCGTCAAAGGTAAATGTCTGACTAGCTTAATGTAAAATTATAGGCCATATCAGAAAATAATTTTTTAAAATAATCTTTTGCCCATACGAGAGATTTTACGAGTTAAAGTTTGAATTTATGCTTATTTATGCATTAAAGGTAAACTTAGACCGTTTAAAGTTATTACCAGGGAAATTATTCCGCGATATCAATAAAGTTTAATTTTAGAAGAATAGGGTTTTCAACACTATGTTTCATAAATGATAGATTGATAAAAATAAAGCGGGAAGAGCGAAGAGGGAATTTTAAAAGCACTCTATCCATATTCTTATTCGATGATGCAATATTTAGAAATCATGTGTTACGTTCGTCATGACATAAATCACGCCCTCCTTCATCTGGTTAAAGGATGAGGAGGGAAGTTTAGTCACGATCAGAAGCATCGTAGTACGGAGAATACCGGAACTAAAAGAGTAGAAAGGGGTTATTTGAGGGATTCGAAACCTCCCAAGAAGGACCGGCGATATCTATCAAGCCACTCCTCCCTCTGTGTTGGCGGGTGATGCTAGGGGTCAGTAAAGCGGATCAGGATTGGAAGCCAGTGTAGAAGGAGGTGGGGTGTATTTATCAAGACAGCTAGTGTAATGGGTGAATAATAAACTCATTATCCAACACCATCTGTGAGGGTCTTGTGCGAGACTATCTCGGTTCCATCTTCTTTTAAGCGTTGATGTTTTCCCGTAATCATGACTGGGCCAGCCCCTATGTGGTCACGTGAACGGCCCAAAACATGGCGGCCTCCCAAATATCTAATCCATCAAAACACCGCTCTTAGGGGGTTGATTAGTTCTGTCTGTCCATCTTTCCCTCTACCCCACATTCAGTTTTGTGTGTACAAGTCATACGGAAACAAATTGAGAGTTACGTAACAGTAATTTCCCAAATGATGAATGAGCCACACGGTTAGGCCAAGTCGCACTCCGCCTCTTATAACAAATAAGAGTTTGGAGCGGTTATACGCTCTGAATTATCCTCTCCACATTCGACGTTTGTCTCGACCGATCTAATTAAAGAAAAGTTTAATTATATACTGAATATAAAAATCCACATTTTTCAGCTTTTAATAATATTTGCTTAAAAATTGTATATCGGATTTCTACAAAACTGAAATTGTTAAAAATCGAACGATAAATCATAGAAGAAACAAACAAGTCATGCCTGCGGATATAGAAAAATAAACTTTTTTTATTACGGCCAAAGTTATCTGAGAAGTCAAAGGTCGATAAATTGATGAAAGTGTTTAAAATGACTGACTTAAAAGTGGCGTGACCAGACGTAATTATTTCTTATGACTCAATTGTTACTTTAATTTTTTTTACCTTCGCACTTTATCGAACAAGTTAAATTGCCGAATTTCCAAATATAATATTATAAATCCGTGACGGATTGCCGAGTAATTCATTGTATTATGAGAAGAGGCGGACTTCGAGATTTTGTATTCTCTTAGATAGCAATGGCAATCATCTTTTTTTTTGATGATTGATGTGTTTATTACTCCCTTATTCTCCTTTAATTGTCTGGCAATTTAGATTGGCCACAAGATCCTTCAAACTGGCAATATTTTACTTGTATCTCTTTGCAGAAAAAACAATTTTTATTGGATTATCCTTCTTTTACAGTCATGAATCTACTTTTAAAATATTCACTTTTTGTCTCCGATACGAAAGAACCGTCGAAGAGATTCCTTAAGCTTTTTTTCTAAACCAAAACAAAAATTCATTTTTTCTCAACTGAAATCGAATCGAATCTGAAATACTAAATCTTTTTCGAATTTTAAGCGGGTGTGTGTGGTGGATTACGATGTTTCTTCATCATTCAATTGAATGTAATGTCGCGGAAGTGTATCCGAATATTATTAAGTAGAACAGCTTAGTAACGTTTGAAAAATGTGAAGTCATTCGTTTCGATATTATAAAATAGAATGGAAATGCAAAAGGCTCGCAGCCATATAAATTATATACAACAAGTAGATCTTACTAGTACTATTTTACATAGGATTAGAATAAAATATAGTAACGTATTATTAAATTTGTAAGAGGCCTATATCATATTATATCAAATGGAATTCTCCTTTTTTCTTCCAAGAAGTAAACATTCAAGAATTCAAGAGGGATAAATGCCAAGATAAATATTTTCAACGTAATAATTTCTATAATTGTTAAATGTTTTAAAGTTAGTTATTTTTAAATAATCAAATCTGTTATATTGTGATCATAATATATTTTAAATAATATAAGCATTATTTTCGGAAAAATAAATGAAACTTTCAATCTTTTATTCAATTCTGTAATAAATTTAAGTGTTAGGTAACTTACACTACCTTATTAACAAATCAATTTTTTTCCTTAAATCTTTATTACTTGGAGAAAATAGTAGGCCCGTTGCAATATACATTTCGGATTGTTAGACCCACTTCTATTATTTTTAAGTAAATGCTATAATAACAATAATATAAATAAATACAGTTTTCTATAAAATATTAACAATAAGTATTATAAGTTTATTTATTTTTTTAGACTCTTCGATTCTGTGGGCACTAAGAAGGCCTTTTTTTAGGCCCTTAGTAGTTTCGGACAGGCTGGACGGGACCAGACCTATTCTAAACGGACCACCCAATACTATTATTATACATATAATATTTTATTCAAAAATAATTATTTAAATACTACCATAAAATTTTTTATATTACAATGCTTTCTTGTAAATAATTTGAATTGGATTAACAAAGTCTGCAATGAATATTTTATTAGATTTTTTTTTTACATATTAAAGAAAAAATGAATCTGTCTTTTATCAAATTAATTTACAGATATTGTTAAAAATTATATTAATTTAATGAATTAAAATTTTTGCTAGTTTCAATCAATCTAAAAATATTTTAGTTAATTAATTAATTAAATATTTCCTTAAATTTAATGGTATTTTCTTAATAGAAAGTTCCTACAAAATTTAGTATGAAATAAATTGGAATATTAAAGAAGTAAAATTATAAATAAAATGAATGAATTATAATTGTTATTTTAATTTGTTCATTTTATTATAAACAAAATTTACCTTTCTCGGATATTTACATTAATATTCTGCTAATCATTAGGTTTTAATTAGATGTATACTTATGTATCAGTAAGTCTAATTAATTTTAAATTTTAATAACTTTTAAAATTCTTAACTTAAATTCTCTTTTGATACCTATATTCAATAGAGAAATAAAAGAACATTCGATTCCAAATATTTTAGTTTTAAGTACTGTGTAATTACTAAAGCCAGAGCCTACATATATATATTATTTAAATTGTTGTTCTATCTTTTATCTGTTTGCTAAATTGATCTAAAACGGATTAAATTTAGAAATGCTAGTTTATTAGGCCTAATTTATTATAGGTCTATGATAAGCCATCTTTTAAAGTAAAGGTCATATAGATTTTAATATTATCAATTCATTTAATTCATTAAAAACAATTTATATATTGCTCATATTTCCCTTTCATTTTGTTTCCGAATAACATTTATTTGATATTTTTAATATTAAAATTAAACTTCTTAGAGAGAAAAACAGCAACTTAATACGCTTATTTAAAAGCAAAATATAATTTTAAATCACTTTACAAATAAAAATATTTTTCTTTCTTAAAATTATAACATAATTTAAAAAGTTATAAAATTATATCTTAAGAAAAATATTTTTCATACTATACGTTTTTATTTTTATTGCATTATCAATATAATACACAATATATTCCTATTCATAATAGTAATATTTTACCAAGGAAGATTTTATCCTTCCATTTTATCCTTTATTTCCAATATAGAAATTCGCATAAAATTTTTCAATATGGAAAATTTTTTTAGCTCTTTCCTCTTCATATAGGAAAGAGGAGATATTACTTGATAAAATATATATATGTCTAACAGTGCAGAATTGCCTACTAAGCAGTTGAGATCTAGTAGGCAATTTTACAACTTCAATTGTATATCGTAACTTATAAATAATTTTATATCCACAATTAGAAATTATTAGTTTATGAAGTCATAAAATTATGTAGTGGGGTCCTAATCTGTACCTAGAAATTTTTAATCCGCCATTGATACTATATGGCTAATTTTTAGTAGAAATTATCGATTTATCAGATACAGTATTGTACTGTACGTACAATCTATATGCTATGTCTTTTAATTTATTATTAGATTCGAACTTGATATATTTATTATAAAAAATTACTTATGCAACTTAGTTATAAATTAATAAACTTATATTACTTATAATTATTCACGAATATATAACTTTACATTTATATATTTACAGCTTAATTAAGACAACTTTTAAAAATAATTATTTTTGAATTTAAAAAAATTTTATTTGATTTAAAAAAAATAATCCTAATTTAAATTATTCTTTAAACTGATATTTATAAATAGTTAAAATATTTTTTTTATTAAGTTATTTAAATAAATAAATAAAAATCTTTAAGTTTATTATTTGCAAATTTCAAACTGAATAATTAAATTATTATATAACTTTTTGATTCAAGTTCAAAAGTTTTCAGTTTTAAGTTATCATAAATAAAAACAAATTATAATAAACGTAAGTTATTAGCATATGATGCCATAATACTTTCACGTTGTTTAGTTCAAGGAACTTAAATAATTTATTTTAATAATTTCATTTCTAAATATTCATATTCATATATTAAATTATTCATACAGGATACTTATATTCATACATATATTATTATATCTTCATAATTATAATATAATAGGTTGGCCAAGTGATTTTCAACCGGGGTTCCGCGAAATATAATGATGAGCAGCACCATAACACTTTCTACCTGTATATTTAAAATTTATTGTATATTCATATATAATTAAAATTATAAATGATTTAATATCTTTGCAATAATTTTATTGAAAATACTGTATACAATCCAAACTAATTATAATCGTACATGTATTTATAATACGTATTGAATTTTATAAACAAGTAGGGGTGCTGCAAGAAAAAATTGCCAAGTTGAGGTGGCATTATTAGTATAACACGGCGTTATTTTAATAGTTCGATTGAGATCGATATTTTAATATTTCCACTCGAAATAATCAGTTAATGATAACGGCCGATATACTTTTATTAGCCTATAAATATATATATATATATATATATATATATATATTTAGAACTTTCCCGTATATATTTTGAATTAGTGACGTTTTCCTATCATCTATTTAGAATAGCGTTTATAGAATTGAATTAACAATACGGTATCACATATTAGTTTACATTCGCTCTTATAAATTTGATAATATCCTAAACGCGATAAGAATATAAATAAACTGAATAAATAATTCTTTCACGTTATGTTTTTTTCATGATTCAAATAAATCCAAAGTTAAACAACTCACTTAGGCGATAATATAAAGGATTTTTCTTTGATAGTTTTAATGTCACTAGGCTATGGTTCCTGACCCTCGGAGTTCCGTTTCCACTCCCTTACGCTTAAGTGGCAAAGCGAAAGTGTCGGGTTAGGGCGGTAAAGGTGAGACATGTTTGTACAACGAAGAGATTAGAATCGCATTCAACCTGTACACCCCAAAATTTGTTTGAGCCACTAGATAATTACGGTGTTGTTATAAGAAACGTGAAGTCACCTTGAGCATGAAAGTCACGTGCGAAAGGTCGTCACCCGCTCGGGATTACAACGGGGTTCGAGAGATTAGCGCCACCTGCAGCTGGATCATAAAACTAACATGCCAGAGTGGTAAACTGTAACAATATATTTATCCTATAATTTATTACTTGTGCGCCAACAAAAGTTACGCGTTGAACAAAATTTTTTCGAAGATTTTTTCCCTCATAAAAACTTTAAAAGTTTTAATATACGTAACACATTATAAATATAATTTACATTTTAAATTCACGATTTATTTTAACGATAATTTTTCTTTTCTACATTTTTATAGAATTTAGTTATACGTATGAATTTATAAAAAACGATACTAGTCGATTACATAGTACTTACTATAGATTTAATATCAAATGTAAGAACCATGTAGACATAATAAATAAGCTTATAATAGGGTATATTTATTTACTTAATAAAGAAAGCGAAGAAAATGAAAAAATAAAATAATTATGAAAATTAAAAGCTGCTTCTGACAAATCATTCATTTATAATATTTTTAAAAAATTCTTAATTTATTTTGCAGTTTTAAAAAGCTGTAAGAGTCTATCACTTGTTTCTCAATAAATATTTGATTATAAATATTGTTTATAAACATATTGCTGTGTGAATTAAAATGATAAAAAAATAATAAACTATCAATTATTCTTAAAGTAATCTTAAGCTTATGAGAGTATTAGACCTTAATTAAAACCCAAAAATTGAATAAAAATATAAGCAAAAAGTTTATCTGTAAAATAAATACTAGATATTGCTATAAAACTATTTTTTTTTTTAATAAAATAATTTTCATTAAACAGACTTTAAGTAAGCCAATTTGTATTGTATCTTTCGCAAATGTTCAGTATAATACTCGAGATTATGAATATAAATTAATAATTTAAAATTTCAATATATAATCTCATTTAATTATAACAATAATTTTTAATCAATTCTTATTCAGTATATGACTTAAATCGACTTTTATTTATAACTAAACATTTTTTATTTCTATTATTCATAAAAATAGGTTAGGGTTTTAAAAAATACTTTCAAAAAATAAATTAAAAAGAATTAATTCTTGTTTAAATCTTTTTAAATTTAAAATAGAAATTATACTCAATGCAACTAAATATAGAACATTATTTATAATTAATTATAGAATTATATTCTATCTATAGGTTGTCTCTATTAATAAGTGAAAATAAAAAGTTTATTTCAAACAAATATTCAAATCACATTATTTTAATTTATGTCATAATTATTAAATGTTTTTATTAATAAAAACAATTAATTAAAACACTACAGTAGTTAGTGTAGTATTGAATTTTTAAAATTAAGGAGAAATTAATACGTTGGCAAGTTCACAGACTGTACACTTTTTATACTATTTTTATAATATTATGCTTTATAGGTTCATTAAACTTGGCTTTAAGGTTCAACTCAATAAAAGTACTCAACAATAATAAAAACTTTTATTTTTCTCGAACGGAAATAAAGCATTATATATTGAGTTTAATGTCATGTATTAAAGAATTGTGTCATTCTATGACTAAGCAAAGATTTGAGAAGTTATTGTATACAAACGTATTTGTTATATTCTAATAATCGGATATATATATCAATCTTTTACTTTTGATATACGTTAAATTCGTCTTTTGACAATAATAAAACAATTCAGAAATAATTATATATATATATAAATTTATTATAATATAAAATAATATAAATGAAATAACTTCTATATGCAATATAAATACAAAAATGTATACTGTGGTAACAATCATATATTGCCAAGTTATGTGAAAAATTAAGATAGTTGAAATTCTGATTCATTATAGTAAAAAAACTATTAGTGATGACATATGTTGAAAATATCAAACTAAAAAGAATATTTATTTATATATTTTTAAAGAGGTTAATAATGCTTATAGATATTTTCATTCTAAACACAAATTATTATTTGAATTACATATATTTTCAAAATTATTTTGTTTTTCAATTTAAATAAATTATAATTTTTTACTTATTCGTAGAAAACAATATTATAAGCTATATCCCGAATATTTTCTAATACCGGGCAAAGTTATTTTCGTTTATGCTCTTCCGTTCAAAGGTGGTATTGACGGTTCAAGTAACATATGCAAGCCAACAAGTTCTGGTTAATGTTACCTATGGTTCCAAAATGGCGGCTCGTCTCTAATTCAAGCAAATAGAAGAAAGAAAACAGTGGGGACGCACGTTCTAACCTAACCTAACCTATTCTAATAATTTGGTTGGTAATAATTATGGTAATTTATTAGAATATCTATATATTTATTATATCTAAATTTATTACTGAAATTGAAAGGCTATAAGATATCCTTTATATTATTATTCAAATACAGATTCGTAACTATAGTAAATAACATCGATATCAGAATATCGTTAGCCTATTGCTGTGAGATGCATCTTTGGTTAGTCAACAAATAGGTGTTTTAAGACATCGATTCATTCATGTCTTTCTGATTTTTCAAAACATCGATGTTTTTCAAGATGATGACAATGAAAGCGAATGGATCGTTGACATGTAATATTGTAAGTTGGAAATGAAATTTGCAATCAGGCGTCTGAGAATTTCACATTAGTTGAAAAGGGTGAAAAGACACAGTTCAATATTTGTTGAAAATAGCTGAAGTACAGAAAAATGACAATCAGCTACAGGCAGCATTTAGAAAATGTGCAATACATGGACGACTTATAATGACATATCACGTGTTTCACAATTTCACTGCACTTGCATTCGGTGTAGAGGATTTGATCCAGGGATCTCGACCACTTTTTAGTCCCGAAATTTTCGGGATTAAGTTTTCCTGATCCCGAGATTTTCGGGATTGACATCATTTTAAAAAAGTTGCAAAATAGACTGCATGAAGCGAAACGTTCAGTGCCAGTGCTCTTAACAGAATTGCTTGCCTATCATTTTAATATAAAACTTCTTGTATTTTGAACTAAAATGATAGGCAAGCAGTTCTCACTGAGTTACCTGGTAATATACTTCATTTTTGTATTTTTGAATTTTGAATTTTCGCGGGCGCCAATCGATTTTCTGGCGCAGTCGAGAGCACTTTTGGTTGGCTGTAGAGTTCTAACATGACCCTTCAAAAATTCTAATAAGTCATTCAATGGAGGAATATCATCACCCTTAAGTGAGCGCTCCCACCAGCCTCTGGTTGATGCATCCAATTTAAATTGAATAATGAACGTAAATAATATGCTCGAGAACTCATCTATTTTAAAATTTAGAGCTTGTAAGTGCTTTCTCAGCAGCTGCATATATGTGCAACAAATTAAGAAGCGGACTTGGTGATGAGACACTGGATGCGTTGTTATTTCTCAGATCATATTTTCGTAATCGTATATTTCGCAATATAGATTAGTTTTCTTTATATTTAAGAAAAATGTAACTGATTAATAGTATTTTTAAATACTTTTTGCTAAGAAACTTACTACCTACTTACTAGGTTGTTACATGAAAGTCGTCTATTTAGTCGATGTTAAGAGAGATTTTTGTTAATTTTCAACGTTTATTTGCATAGTTTGTTACATAAAGATTTTTTCAATTTATGTAAGTTTAAAGAGATTTCACTGATGCTTGAAAAAGAATAACTTTAGCATGAAGACTGAGTGATTTTAAGTCTGGTTAGTCTGACTCTAAGTCTGATTAGTTAGAGTGATTAGATTATCTAGGTGTATACCGTAAAATACGTTGATTTTTGTCTAAATTTTGATTTTGTTGATTAAAGAGCTTTCTGTAAGATTTTCTTAATTTTTATTTTTTATTAACCCTCAATACCGAAATAATCCCGGGATTGACTAAGGATAATCCCGAAATCCCGGGATTAGAAATAAGGGCCGGGATCGAATTCCCTAATTCGGTGTCAACGTTTTAGTAATAGATACATCGACAGTAACAGTGATTTACAAAAGCGAAAAGTAATTAGTGGTAAACAATTATTTATTATGACGGGCTGCAATTTTTAATTACGGTATATTTTAGTATGAAATTAATAGTAGTTTGCCCCTGTACATCACACTTTTCCTTTAACAATACAGTCATGACAGGCGACAGTGGAAATTTATTGGTCTACATTTTTTCAAATTACCACGTTGTTCCTTAATTTTTGTTTTAGTTTTAATTTCTAAAACATCAAGACATCATCGATGCTTTGCACACTATCGATATTAAACATCTGAGTTCAATGTTTCATCCATTTTACATACAGAAGAAAAGTGGCGAATTGGAACCACCCCTAAGGAAAAAGTGACCCTTATCGAATTTAATGGTGCAGACGTAAAAAGTTTTATATAAACATAATTTATACGATCTGTTCTTTCATTTAGAATCCACAAAAAAGCATTGCGAATTGTTCTAACACTTTTTTCCACAAAGAAGAAAGTTTGCAGGTTATATCTATAGTACAGAATTACCTAACAGTCGCAGTAAATTTTAGAAAAGTAGGCCTAATGCAAGTTTTTCAATATTAATTTAGGTTCCAGTTAAAACAGTGAACTGTTCTTTATTGCGATTATCATTATCAGGGCCGCTGTTAGCAACCGCGGGCCTCGGATCAATCATGAAATGCGAGGCCTGTTAAAAATATACATTAGTTTTTTCAATAAAATTTTACATGTAGGTGAAATAATAAAATACATAAATTATATAACTTAAAATATTACAGGTAACCCTCATACAACATGGTTTCGCTCTAGAATTTGAGAAATCCTCTGCACAAAATTTTACAACTTTTAAGTTCAAACTCCTTTATTCGATATTTTTTATTGTTATTGTTCAAGTAAGAATGTGTGTTATCTTAAATTTATCCACGGATTTTAGAATATTGAAATTCACAATTTGTTTTGTATCTTTCGTCAGGTTTACTTTTGAAAACTGTAGTGAAAATTTTTTCTTCCTTGCCCTAGCTTTCCTATCAACTGGGTGTCGTTGTCGTTGCTTTCAGACTTTTAGCGTTTAAGTCTGTCACTGTGCTTTTTTTTTTTTAATAGATTAATCTCCGTATTTAGGTAAGTGCTATTATTCTATTTTTAATCGTATCTAAATAATCATTCGTAAAAATGACGAACGAAATACAGCGGTACTCGAACGATTCGGTATTCGAACACAAATTCTGGAAAAAATCGCTTGGTCCTCAATTGAATGAATACGACCCGCTAGAACAAATTTTCGATTAATAACATATTTATTATTTTTATTTTGTCAGACATGAAATTTTTTATGATAAAAATTTTAAAAAAATGGAAGACGTTGCTGATATTTCTGATCAAGATCAACAAAAAAGCTCAGAAGATGACGATACTTTGTAAAAAGAAAAGGCCCTCGTTTAAATGAAATTAATATCAACGCGTAGTACAGTACTTTTACTTGTGATTGTTAATTAATTATTGATTGGAAATAAATTATTAAGAATAATAAAGGTATTTCTCTTAGTAACTAAAAAAAAAAAAAATCGTTAAAGTTACTCTAGGTATCGAAGATGGCGTAGCTTCCGGTAATCTCGAATCAGATTTCCAAGTCACGTTGTTGATAGAGGGAGCTGTGATATATCACGTTGTAATATGCAAATTTTTAAGAACGAAGTAGGCCTAACTGTTGAAATGATATCGTTGATTTAACGTATTAATTGTGTTAAAGACTTATTGGATTTAGTTATTATTAATTTAAAATATTGTAATTCTAATTTAATTATTTGATAACTGTAACATTAATTAATTAGGTTATTGCTGATATTAATTTTTTTAAAATGAGTGATATTGATATTAATTCTGAAGAATTTTGGGCCGGATGCACCTCCCATAATTTTTATCAACTACTAGAATCTGAGTATTTGGAAATAGGTTTGGATCCCAGAAATGACAAAGGATTTAAATTCGCAGTACGTTTAGGATTACAGCATACTGATGACGTGTGTAAGAAATGTTCAAAGGATTGCAAATTATTATATCGAAATGATAGAAATTCATGTGCGATACGATGTCAAAAATGCTGGAATAATAGTTCAGCCTTTGCTGGAACATTTAAAGGTAATTGTGGTAAAATTTCTTGGACTAAAATATTGTCATTTACATGGCATTATCTGGGATCGAAATGCTCTTCAACTACCTCAGCTATTATTGCTGCAGGTATTTCTAACAAGGCTGCAGTTGAATGGTCTAACCATATACGTTTTTTAATGCTAGTTGCTTTGCATAATATGACGACATTTAAAATTGGAAGTCCGAATAAAATCGTAGAATTAGACGAAACAGTTATATGCAAACGTAAATACGAAAAAGGCTGTAAACTAAAAAGTACAAAATGAGTAGTAGGAAGGAACCCGAGTCTGTGTCCACTGCTCCAGTAACTAAATATAATAAGAAAGAAAAAGTAACAGGAAAAAAAGGCAAGAATTCTGAGAAACCGGATTAAAATAAGAATAAAAGAACGTCAATTTGTTATGTGGAGTCTCCTCCAGTAGAAAGCAAACGTCGGAAATGAGAAACTGATGCACAATAATGTAAGTAAAATTATTGTTTCATATTATTATTTATTTTTTAATAACATAAATTATAAAAACGATGTTTTGTAACTAATACATCGCGGTCAATATTTTCGATAATTACGCATTCATAAATGGCCGTCAAAATGGCGACCGGAAGCTCCGCCATCTTCGATACCTAGGGTAACATTAACCAAAAAGATAGGTTCCAAAAGTTAGCGAAAGTATACTAACACCATGTTTTGCAGTAGTCCTTTGTTTCGTATAGAACGGATTCGCGTAACACGGCACTTTTTCGGAACGTTACTATCGTATTATACGAGAGATACTTGTACTATACAAAGTTTAAAAAATCCAGAGAGAGAAATTAAGAAGAATATCATAAAATTTATTTTCCGTACTCTGATTTCAGCGAAATCCTTAATTATATCGTCAAAATCTAATTTTTCACATATTTTGTGTTCTATTGACAATAGTTAGATTCGGGAAGAAACCTGCAATTCAGACAGCATATTTAAAACATTGTAATAGTCACATTAACTATATCACTTTAATATAGGCAAAATATATTTTAATTTCGTCGTAAATCGTCACTTTTATATCCCGATTATCATCATTTCTCGGTGCTAAATGTACAGTTAATCCATACAATGATTGATAAGATCACCCTCGTTCATAGTCATATTAGAAATATTGTAAAGAAAGCCAAAAATGGTACTATGCTCTTCAATCAGTAGAGAATATTCTTTGATATCCTATTGCTAAAAAGAACTAGTTTCCATAGAATTTTGTTTCTATGGAAACTAGAATTAGAAATATTTTGTTTTTCAATTTTTCTATGGAATTTTATTGCAAGAAGTAGTTTTTGCACCATTTTCACAGCATTAACATTATTATTGAATATTTTAATGGTTGGTTCTTTTAAATTTTTACCGTTTTCTGTGCTATAAATTCTATGCCTAAATATGATACGAAAAATTTATTGTGATTCAATATATTCCCCATGGAGCGCTACGCCAAATTACCGAGAAAAGGCTGAATGGGGTAAAAAATTCAAAAACTAAAGGGCAATTCCTTTTTAGGCGCGGGCCCTATGCAACTGCCCCGTTACCCAAACGGCAGTATTGAAGAACCTTTCCATTAATTTGAAATGTAAAAATATATGGTTTGCTTGCATTAGCAAATATATGTTTTGCTTGCATTGAGAGGTTTCTCTTATCGCGTGATGTAAAAAGCTAGTTAATTCAAGGAGTTAAATTTAGTTGAATTATATCCGTCTAAACGATTCTTTATAATTACATTTATATCATACAATAATGTATCTTCTTACGAAGATCATAAATTTAGAAATTTCCAAATTGATACAAAGCCAAGACTTTCCAGAGAATATCTTGTTGAAATCCTAAATTAATTCAAATCTTTCTGCAACTGTGTTATGTCTTTGTTTAATTCATTCAAATTCATTTTTTGTTTTATGTAAATTAAATCTGTTGATTTTTCCAAATGCTTCTTAATCATAAAAGTTCACGATCCTGAAAGCGATAAACAATGTTTAATGACATTTATTAAAACGGTTAATGTTACCTATGGTTCCAAGATGGCGGTTCGTCTGATTCCAGCAAGGAAACAGTGGGGACGTAAGTTCTAACCTAACCTAATATATTCTAATAATTTGGTTGGTAATAATTATGGTAATTTATTAGAATAGGTTAGGTTAGAACGTGCGTCCCACTGTTTCTTCTTTGCTGGAATCAGAGACGAGCCGCCATCTTCGGAACCTAAGGTAACATTAACCATTAAAACTTATATATTCCTAATAATAATTTCACTTACCATTTTGTAGTACATTTCGTTAAACGTAGTTTTTATATCGAAAAGTTTGTTCTTCGTAAAGGATTTTAAAAACATTTTTTCTTCGTTTTTCTGCATTAATTCTTCGTCTTTTCGTGTTCCTCTTGTTCATCGGACTTTCGGTGGATTTAGACGACGTTAAAAGAAAAATGGTCACAATTTCAGGAGACACAATATAGGATAATTCAAATTCGAGTAAAGATACAATGCAGGAAAGTCTGAATTCGAGAGTAGACATAACACCCGGAGTCAAAATTAGCGTAGTCTAATTTGGAAAACTCGAGATGCAATAAAAGACAATACAATCGGGATGAAATCAAATTGGAAAGTCGCAATCGAAATTGATGAATCGGGAAGTCAAAATCAGGAATAGGATTCGTCGTGAATTACTTTCAGGAAAGATCACATCCAAATGTTAATGAAAAACGAATATTTTTAAAATGTCTTAAAGTTTAATTTTATTTTTAAATTTCAAATTGTTTTTTAATTTTTATTTTTTTGTTTTTCAAATTTTAATTGTTTTTTGGTTTTTAAATTAAATTTTTTTTTATTTTAAAATTTTTTTAAAATGTAGAATAAACAACAAAAACAAAAATATACAAAATGGAAAAAATTAAAATTAACAATAAATAAAAAATGAAAAAAGAATTTTGCATAGAGATGAAAATCTCTGAATTTTTTCTGAAGTCGGTGAAAATAAAATGAAAATAATCAAGATTTTCGTCTAAAATATTCGATTATTTAATTAATTTTTAAATCAAACACTTCATTTCCTTCTAAAAACACACTTAAACACGAACGAAACAGAAATTATATTGCGTACAGCAGCAATTAATTGGCTACTGTCACGTGTCATTTATTATGTATCAAATATATTGTTAATTTGCTTATTTTATGATGTAGGCCTACGCGTATTAGTATTCACATTAACTTACTGAATAATTTAGCCTCTACATTCATTTATGCTATTGTTTTCTCTGTGTCACGAAACACATATATTGTCGATTTTTGGTTCAGTACTGGACAAGAATATTTAAAGTATGTATGGCTGAAAGGCTTGGCTGTCTGTCTGTAAAATCTCAATCACATCAAGAATAAGTTATTTCCAGAATAATACATAAATCTTTCCTGTCCTCCCGTTGTCTGGCCATTAAGGGGCCGTCCATAAATTACGTAAGGTATTTTGGTGTGGATGGGGATCAAGAATTTCTTACGATTTCTTACTCGGGTAGGGGGTAATAAATCTCGTCTTACGTAATATTCTTATTTTTATTTTTTGATCTCGTTGAGTGGTGGAGTTTTGAATTTGGCTTCAATTTTGCAATTTCTATTAAGAACGCTCGTTGTCTCGTGTGACGTGATAGAATAATAACGCTAGCAGACTCATGCTCTACGCATTTTTTATCGTGGGAGAAAGGCCGTGGGGTTGTTTCTCTCTCGTTTTTTATTAGAATAAGTGCACCCTATGTGTGTATAACACTAAGAATACATAAACCAAAATACATGATACAAAGTAAACAAAAATTAGTATTCGGCTTTTAGTGAAAACTAAAATGTAAAACTAGATATTAGAAATTATAAATAGTTTTTTCTTCCTTATTTTTTGAACATAATTGTAAAAAATGTTGCATAAATACTTACTCAAGGCGAACTCGGACCAAATCGAGCAAGCAGATCTCATTCTTGATGGAAAGATGGAAGCAAAGAGATCCTTATTCAAACTGAACGTACTCGGATTCTCCATTTTTCGCTCTTTTCCACACTTTCTGTACGGAGCTGAATATGGAAAAAGAAGTATAATTACTCATTGAAAACGTGTAACTCAATTTAAATTCCATTAAAACACATTCAGGGCACTATATCGAGGTTCGGCTGTATTTTTATTAATTGGCTGCAAATATTATAACGAATCAAACTAAGGCAATGAAATTTTCTACTAATCCATTAGTTCAGTGATATTTTGAATTCAATTTAATATTCAAAAAAGCTTATTCTTTCATTTCTATCTTATCTTTTCATTAAATTAATAATGACACTGGCATGGCAGACGAATATACCGAAAATCTCGATACAGCGCCAAAGAATACGGGAAAGTTATGATTCTCATCTGGTCTTAAACCTTTCAAAGTCAAATTAGTGTGTAAATCATAATATTATAGATAATTTTTGGTGTTTACGATACTTCCGTTCAGCGCCACATTCTGTTTATTGCCAATTTCAGAGGCGAACGAGTGAAGAAGTTAAATCGAAATCGAACTTTGCTTATACAAAATCGTACCTCTTAACGGGTTTCCACATGCTCTTCAAGAACGACCCGACCTTTTTAATTGGTTTTGTCTGTCTCTCGATATTCACGGGTTTTAGAATATCTAGGATTATCTTGAACATATTCTTTGTGCTTTGTCGGGTCTTCGTTTGTTTTGGTGTTTCGTGGAGAAACCACGGGGGCTATATTCGTCACTCCTTGATCTACATCCGCGACCAATCCCTCGCTTAACATGGAAAGAAAGAATTTACAATACAATAAATATATAATTTTGAAACCGAATCACGAAACTTCATCAATGAATATTATATTTAATATATATAAAAAGTTATAGAGAAATTGTAACACTTGGAAAACTTTTTAAGTAATTTCTCACAAAATTTCTCATGCGCTAAGCAAACTACTGCTTAGAGAGAGTCACGTTATTAAATTTATTAAGCCAACTATTTGTTGAAGAGGTAGCCACATTACTCAAATTCAAACACATGTGCAGAACTCATTGTTATATGTAATTCTTGTCGCCTGAGATACTTCGATTTATTGCCACACTCGCTTTACTGCCATTTACACGAACAAACAGTGGCACAAGTTTGATAATACATGTGCAAGTATGCACCGTTAAATAGTAATCCAATAAGATTATGACGGAGGTTCCATAAAATTACAACGAAGCCGAAAAATTAGCGGCTTTTCTATACATAAATCCTCATTATTACTGTCTTACATATTGCCTACAAAACCTACAAGAATGGAACCATATACCATATAAAGTTTGCTTAAAGAAATCTCTAAGTGAACTTTCAAATTAAATAACTGTGGTTTGATAAATCCTTTAGAATAGTAGAAAAATATTAATTTTCCTATTATTATTTAAAGATTAACATGTCTAGATTATTGTAATAAGTATTAAAACTTTATCACGAAAAAAGATATTTAAAAAAATACTTCTACAGGTTCTTTTAATTTTTATTTAGGAGATTATTTTAAAGGAGACAAAAAATTTATTTAATTAAAAAAAAACAAATATTTGTTTTATTTGAATCTATATTTATAAAAAAACCGATTAAAAAACCATTTTAAAGTGCATTTTTATTAAAATAATATATTTTAAAATAAATATGTAGCCAAAAAGTAGCCACGTCAAATTTATGTAGCCCGAAAAGTAGCCAATGCGCCAAATGATATTTTTTTTACGCCAAACTAAAAAAAAAGATAGCGAAATTTGGCGCAAAGTAGCCGAATCTGGCAACGTTGTATGGGATTTTAGAATTGAGTTCGTTTTCAAAATTTAATAGGTCGATTTTCATAAGATTGCCATTTTCCGTTAATTACAATAAGAGATCAGACATATAATGAGGGTCTGTTTAAATGTAAAAAACAGTGGTCCTTGACTTCGTTTTCGATATAGCCTGCGTGGAGTTAAAGTGACAATGTCCATGCTCTGATGAGACTGAGCGAACCTAATGAAATTTAAGCCTAGGGATCAAAAATAAAACCAGAATTGTGTTCGTCTAACGGAAAATAGGCGCGATAAACGAACAAAACACAAGAACAAAGCAATCGATGGCCGTAGATTTGATCTCGATCTCCTCTTCGTGTCGGCTTGGATCGCTTCTTTCCAGCTCCATACGTAAATATTTCATTATTGTGTGTAAAATTTGTGTATAAGTATTTCGCTCTTTTGTGTCGCTATATGGCGCTACGGCACATTTCTTAAAGTAAAAGCTGAAACAACAGCTGAAAATCGTTTTGTTTGAAGGGGTTCTTAAACTTTTTCCATTCGCGCCTTCTTTTAACAGAGAAAATTTTACGCGATCCCCGGTATATATGCATATAAAATCCGTATAAATAAAACAACTGATAGTAAATCATAAAACAATTTATTCCAAAGTAATTCTTTGATATACATATTTACCATTTATTACCATTTATTAAAGACAAAAGCAACTTTAATTACTGATGAGATAGGTGCGCTTGTTTATTTTTTCCATAAACAATTAAATGTTAGATGAATATTTGATATTGCAGGACACATGGCACCATCTAAGTTTTTCAGAATTGACCGACATTTTGATTTTATAATCACCAATGCTATAAATATTGCTTCGCATAAATACTTAGTACAAAATTTTGCTGTTGTTAAATTTTCGCAACTCCCACATTCAGTTATGCCACTTGAAAAGAGTTCGCGATCCACAGTTTAAGAAGCCCTTGTTTAAACTATGGCAATTCCAAAACGCCAAAATAACGCTTCAAAAAAGAAAAACAGAGATTTTGTTATATGATTTATCTTTTATGTATCAGATAATGATATTTTTCTATGTGGCACTAATCATCTTTAGCTCAGTTATATATTATTAAAAATATTAAATATGTAGACATTTTGTATAGTTAAATTATATAGGAATTCTAATGAAAAGTTCGACGGAATTAAACTGGCTTTTACATATATAAAAAAATATTTTACTTTAAATTTTTCTTTTCTTATCAATCTTATTAGATGAATGAAGAACTTAATCAATTAAATTTGTCATTAATTATAACTAATTCCATAAGAATCATGTCTCACGCATCTCACTGGTAAGAAATTAGTTAAAATCAAGGACAATTTTAATAGCCTATTTCTATTGATATCTCACAAAATTTAATGCAAGTTTTGAATATGTTTGCACTCCTTTTTTTTTACTAATGGTCATTCTAAATTACAAAATTTTATTCTTTCGTCTTAAAAATTGTTTAATAATAATTTTAAAAAATGCTATTAATGTAGCTTATGAAAACTCTAGGCTAAAGACGAAATACAATTGTTAGAATATGTTTTTCGAATTGTTTAATTATATAATTACAATTTGTCTAAAAATAGGCTCCACGCTTAGAATCTAAAAAAGTCTTGTAAAAGATCTCTTTGGTTCAAATCACAGAATATTTATAAGGTGAAGAACGTTATGCTATTTAAACTAGAGCTACGTTTTTCTTTTCTTTCTAGGAATACTATTAAAAACAATAATAAAAAAAGAGCAAAAGTTAACGGTTAAATAATTAAAATTTTATAATTGAATTAGTATGTACGGCGAATTTAATTTTGTAATTATCTAAATATAAAATTTTAATTAAAAAAAGTATTTTAAAATTAATGATATTTTATATTAAATTATATATTTATTTCATATTAACGTTACTAGATGTCGCTAGTAAACGTAAACGCTGGGTAAAATAATTATAAAAGGAAACTTAGAATTTTTATTTTAACTTATCAAATACCAAAAATTAATTATTAAAAATTATTAACTGTTAAAAAACGACATATTAAGCTAATTAACTGTAAGATTTAAATTTCGTAATAATGCTACATTATTTGATAGAAATTAATTAAATTTTTTATTGCTTAAACAGTAATTTAAAAAAAAAATATGTTTTAATATGTTAAATCATTTTTAAATTTAGTTTGGAAAAAATTAGATTTTTGCTAAAATGATTTTGTGTTGCAATTCCTAGTAGATGATGTAATTCGTCTACAAGGAACAGTTCCATATTACAGTACTTTCGGAAAAAAATGTAAAGTAAATGACTTGAAATGTTTAATCACTTATTAATGAGTTTAAATTAAACTGTTATAAATCTGATAATTATCCATCATTTTTTCTATTAGAGAAAAAAATAAAATAAAATTCTAAATGAAGATAAATGCATATAGGACATTGATTATTTGAGAAATTAAAGAAATAAATAAATTTTATTCAATAATTTTAAGTATTTTACAAAAATAAAATTTTAGAAATGACAATAAATAAACAGATTATTTAGAAGTTTGAATATTTATATCATTATATAAGTAACTGTTTAATTTTTGACAAATTGTGTAATAACTTATGTGTAAAATTCTGATTATGCATTTATTGATAAGTTTTTTCTCTCCTGATAAATGTAACAATTAACATAGTGTTTATATTTCTTGAAATTATCATTAGATGGATTGAGTGATAGTTATTTGTATGACATTTGACATTTATCTTGCATCACTTTATCTAATGTTTTGACACAAGAAGACTGTTTTGATGTCTCAGCTTATCTCATATGTGCATAATAAACTTAACGATATTCTTTTTTTTGTTTAGAAGGATGTTATGAAAGATGTTCATATATACTGTATATAAAGGAGGAGAAAAATATTAAAAATTCATTTAGAGTATTAAAATTTAATATTTTACAAGAATTATATGTTATTATATATAGAAAATTATTTTTATGTAAGATTGATGCACATAACTTTCCCAATTAAATAAGATATAAAAATATTTTGCATCGTTGCCTATTATATTTATAGATAAAAACTAGAATAAATTGAAAATTAATTTTTTGTGGAAATAAAGATAATGATATTACAACAGAAATAACTTAATCATCGTAATGAATACGAATTATTTATTTAATGAATATAATTTTGTTTTATTGTCATTTCCTTAAAAATATTTAGATAAACACCAATAACTCGACCCAGAATCCAACTGTCAGCCAGTATTCATAATAATTATCTAGATTAAAGATAAAATAAATACACGTGTAAGCTATTATATGACGATAAATGATGATTCAATGCTATAGTATGGGTGTCAGTTAACAATAGTTTTGTATAAAGTTCCTTATAAAAAAGATTTAAATATAATTGTATTTTCAATATTTTAAAATTTGTTTAGTCTACACTACTTAATACAATTATATTATTTTATAAATTGTTATTTAATTCAATAAATATAAATATTACAATATATTCATAAATTTTTTTCTACTTATCATATTTTAATGTATACCTACGTTTATATGATATATTTTTATTTATATGCCTTATAAATTTGGTGAATATGAGTAACTTAAATAAACTGTTTAACATATTAATCAATTCAAGATATTTTATTAAATATTTATTCTGTTTTCATATTCATATAGGCTGTAGTTCTTATAAATAACAACACTAGACTATAAGGTAACGGCCTAAGACAAATTTGGTCTGCAAATCGATACTTGGCACGAAGAGATCCCAGACTACGGTGCAAAGGACAGGAGACTATATATAGATACATTTAACATAACGTCTCTGTTAAGACGGTTTCATTATTTGACACAATGTGCGCTCGAAATTATCTCCTCTTCTTACAGGAATGTCATAGTAGGCACTGTAAAGTAATATATAAACATAAAATATAATACAATTTAACGGGTAGCATTTCTGTTAATTGCATGATTAGTATCTTTTAATAATAAGCTAATTTATTATTCTAATCCACTACCTTAAAAAAGAAAAAATAAATAACAATAATAAAGAATATCTTAAAATAAATGACTGAACCACAAATACAATATTTAAAGTTATTTTACACACAAACTATACATATATATAATATAGACAATATTATATTATTATATAACGAAAAATAAATAAATCGATTGTTTTCAAATTATAATCAATTATTATATATTCAAATAAATCATATTAATACAAAATAAAAATTACAGTAAACAGCCTAGAAGTGTTTATGGTGTATTTTATTTCACATTATATAATGTTTTAAAATAATAAATATTAATTTATTTTAATTTTCAAGCAATTAATTTAATATTTCAAAAATAAAAAGTAAATCTAATTAAGAAATCAATTCGTCATTAACTTAAGGAATCGAGTCCAGAATTAGTATCAAATTAACAATAATTTGGTACTAATTCTGGTATGAATAAATTAATAATATTTATTCATACCATAGTCAGTAGATAGAAAGACGTATAATTTTTATATTATATAATATTTATACGATATGAAAATTATATTTAATTACATAATATATATATAAATTAATTTTTTGTATTATACAGTACATACAATGTATAGTACAATACATACAATTGTACAGTACATGTCAATACAAATCTTTAACTACAATAAATAAGATTTTTTAAGAACCAAAATAATGTAAGCATATCGAATTAATATTTTGGTTTTACAAAATTCCTGATAGCTTTATAATGAATTCTTATAGGTTTCAGTGTAGGTCTTCTCGTTCATTGATTGTTGTAATGAATCAACCGATTTTTCATTTACAAATTAGGTAACAGATTTGTTTTTCAAATTTATTTCTCTATATATTATCGATCGAATTACACTAATTTATATTTAAATATCAGCGTAAAGATTTAGTTTTGTTCCCATAAATAATTATTTCCTATTTCTGTTCTTTGTTCTTCATTTGTTCTTCTATAGATAGAGACTATGAACTTTTAGGAATCCTGCTTGTTTATTGGTTCCAAATTTAGGTAGCAGATTAACTTTCCATTTTCATAGATGTCCTCAATCCTTTGAATTTTTCGTACATTTTTCAAAATATGAAAACGTAGTGCGAATAAATAAATGCTACAAGTGATATCTTTTTTTGCGGTTTATCGTTTTTAATATATAGTTCTGTTATTTAATACTTTCTAAAAATAAATTTTTAATATTTTATAATAATCATGCTTTTCTTGATATTTTTTTGATACAATATCTCAGTTTAATTTCATTATCAGACATCAAATTTTGGAAATAATTTTTCTTTTGTCAATGAAAAGTATGATATATTTTCTCATACTTACTATTTTTTTAATGGCTACAGAATGTAATTTGGATATATACAATTTTTTTATGCAAACATAAAAAGAATTTGTTTTAATTATAATTTGAAGTCGTTATTTTAATTATTGATTCAACGTATTATTTTAAAGTTTACTTCAGGTATAAATAAAGAAATTTTTATTTGATAATTAAAATTTTAAATATCGCTAAGCGTATTTTAATTACCTTGCTACTAATGATACATCACATTAATTGTAAATTTGTAAACATTTAAAAAAATTCCAGCTACGAGTTGCTCAACTTTTCCGGCAACATTTAAAATTTTGGTGATGCCATCTGTTATCATATTTCATTTTAAAAACTTTTTATATTTTTAACTATTATAAAATGGCAAAAAGCTTCATTTTGAGGGTAGGGATGGGTTTTATGAAAAATTGTAAATGCTAATATCGAGTAAAATCGTCATTAAGTTCGACCCTACTGAAGATACACACGACGCCCTTTATTTCCCCACCCTCGATCTTTAATCACCAAAATTTAATAGCATCAATCGCGCCTAATAAACAAACCGCCCTGAAAAATTTCAGAAATTTTCGACAAAAAAGCACAGGAATTATTAAGCTTCAAACAGGGTGAACAAAATCGTGCCTCCCACACAGAAAAAACCCCGAATCTTTTTTGCATTTCTCGACGTTTCAAGATGTCCTAAGTCCAAAAATGTAAAAATCTTCGGGGGGGGGGGTCTTTTTTGACCGATCGCCATACTTTCCCTCTGTTTTATATAATAGCCGGAAAAGTAAAAATAAATTATTATTGTTTTAAAAATATTTTTCAATATTTTAATAAATTATATATGTAGCTTAGTTAGATATATCAAAATGAAGAAATTAGTCTGTTCTTTTTACAAATGTAAAACTAATTCACAGGAAATGTTTTTGATCTTTTTTAATATAAAATTAAATTGTACTCGTATAACATAGACAACATCTCTTATATGTGTTATTTTATCCGGAAACCATGATTAATTGATACTTATCGAACAAAAAGTTAGATTTTATGTTTATTATAAGGAAAATAAAACAAAAAGAAAAATACGGTTACAAGGTTTTAACATTTTATATTATAAATTCACCATTCACTTTTTTCATTAAGTTGTTTAAAAAATAAAATCATGATCAATTTCCTCCATCTTACCCATCCATCTTCCTTCATCCAATTTAAATGTATTATAGAATATTTGATGGAAAAAAACAGGATTACGTTGGCTCATATTTTACCAATTTAAATTTAAAATTTTCTTCCTTAAAAAGTGTTATAAGTAGACAAATCTAAAATTAGCGATGACAAAAATGATATAAAGTAATCTTTTTAATAATTATACATGAATTAACTGAAGTATACTCTTTCTAAACAAAGGGAAATTTTAATGGAATTGATGATGATAACTTATCTAATAGTAAAAAATAACTTTTTAAAAATAACTTATCTGCTTTTAGGAGCTTATGAAAGGATTCAAAATAAAAACACTTGAAATTATATAAATTAGATTAAATACTTAAAATTTCTACTCTGTTTATTACTGTTCAGTGTTTATTGTAATTATTTTTTATAAATATATCTAACATATTTCGAACAAACACGTATATTATTATTTTTTTCTCCTAATAAATAATTTTGAGAAAAAAATTTCAATAGAAGTTTTTCGAAAAAGCTACACTGTCAATGTTTTGAAAGAAAAACATAGAATTAAAAATGTTTCAATTTTATGTAGTCTAATAAAATTTTTAAATTAAACAGGAGCATTTATTTAAAATAAGTATTCGAAATTGATCAAAATCTAATGGAATACTGCCATGTTTCCTCATACATTTCGTTATATGCTTATCGAAATCAATAACAAGCTGCGAAAGCCAAAATTATATCAAAAAAGAGATGAAAAAAGACCAGTATTCAGTAATGGACTAAATATCCGGATTCCAGAAATTGAGAGCCATAGTTAACGCACGGCTGCTTTGTTTTGCTTCCCGTGGCCAAAGAACCAAATTGTATTTAACACACCGTATGCCACATACGGTGTGTTAAATACAATTTGGTTCTTTAATTTCGATTGTTTATTTTGTGTTTTAAGTACATATTTAGCCTGTGTCCAGAAAACAGAAAAAACCATAAATCCGACCAATTTCTAACTTGCCGGATAATTGGTCCAGTACGTACTGTATTTAATGTTAGTAGAGGAAAATTAATAAATTTTCAATATAACGTCCATATAATTTATAGTATTTTCTTGACCAATAAAAATTGATCTTGTATGTGTTGCGTCATAGAAATGATTCAAACATACATCATTCCGGTTCGATTTTCGTTCAAAATAGATTATGCCGTTCTTGTAGCTAGCGTTCTTTGAGAACTAAAACACTCGAACAAGCACAATTAGCCGAATTAGACAGAAAAAGGATGAATTATTCACATGGTAAGCCCTTATTTATTCATCTTACCAAATCAATACTTCAAGAGTACAATTACGAACGCTACAGTTATAGTCCGTAAAATACAAATAGTTTTTAGAATTTTTTTTATTTTAATTTTCTTAACATAATTTTTGTAATCTATAAAAAGCATTTTAAAAATAATAAAAATTCAAAAAATCATAAATCTCCTAATTAATGATCAAATAAAATGTTTCGCTGCAATATACAAGTTTTACAATTTTATTCATTGCATTTTTATTAAAAATAACTTTTCACAACTGTACAATACGAAATGAATAATATGAATTCACTTTCTTTATTTACTATTCAAGAATACAAAAATATTTTTAAAAACTATTGGATTGGATTGATGGAATAAGACAACGTAATACACAGGCAATTTGCCAAGGTGGGGTGCCTTCCGGAAGAATTTTATATGGAAAACTGGCTCTAATTAGATGTTAGACACACAAAGAGAACCAGAAAACTTCACGCGGCTAGTCGATTGGTTAAACGCGAACTCACCAGTGTACTGTAGTTTTATCCACTTGGACACTAGTGGGCTAAAACAACTATTTATTAAATTTAAAAACAATAAAATTACTACATAAAAGATGATTATTTACATTTGCTACTTATTATCTAAATGCAGTACACTAGTATGATCTTTGAAATAAAATAAAATTACCAGACTAAGAATACGAGAAACACAAAAATATTAAGTTATTAGGATATTTAATGTTCTGGAAAATCAAACATAATGTAAAGAATACTTTTGCAGTTCACAAAAAAAAAAATTAAAATAAAATAAAATTTTCTTTAAATAAGTTTCTAATTGGAATAATTTCATCTTCTGCTATCAGGATCAGGGTTTGAATTCAATATAAATCTCTTATAGTTTTTTCACAGACAGTTTGATTCAGAGTATTCTATCTCTCAATTATGTTTCCTTACTCCAGTAACACCCAATTCCTTCTCTGTAAGGTATAAAATTAGGACATATGTTCTATTGAATGTAAAGCTGTTTTTTCAAAATCTTAACCGGACAATGAATCAATTGATTTAAAAATCATATTTGTGGTAAGCAGCTTACATGCATTTAATAATAATGTATGATAAAACAATACTAATTAGGATCTGTATAGAATTAATTAACTAGACAAAGATATACTCGTAAATTCTTAATTCAATGATAAAGTGAATGTTTCATTAAAATATGTAGAAGTAATGGATTTAAAAATGTACTAATATATCTCAAATCCAAAAGATATTAAATGATTTATTACGAATTTAAAATAGTGCTTTTTATATTTAGTGTTGTTAAGATAATAATTAAAACTACAACTTTCAGACTTTGATAGGTCTAGTTATCAAAAGTGACAATGGTAGAACAGAAAACAAAGAAATGTTCTGGCAAGCGAAACATTTTTTATACAGGTGAAGCGATAATAGTAGCAAGAAGAGTGATCTTTCACAACACCAAGTGGACTATTTAACACTGATAACCTTAACAGTAAAACACTTTTGGCAATTACTATCTTCGAAATAATTTTTCTTCAATTTTATTGCCTCAACCCTGGCATAGGCCTACAATAGAACATTTTGATTGTTATGTCTGCCAATGTTGAGTCAGTAATGTCGAGATCCTAATATTTAAATCGGTGCCACTTGTAGAAAATAGGCAGCTTTCCAAAATAGAACAGTGTTCTTAAACCTTAGAAACACAAATTCTTTTAAAACACGAAGTTTTTTTTTTTATTTTGTAGTCTTTTTAACGGTTAAACCTAATATATTTGAAATATATGGTAATAGATATAAAATTCTAAACTGAATATCTAATTTATTAGTTTAAGTTATTACAAGTAGTTTAATTTAGCCTAATCTGTTACATGTGAACATTTATTAGATTAAATTAAATTAATGCTAAGTGAATAATAAATTAATGCTAATCATTAATAGTTTGTAATAAATTATTAGAGTACTCCCAATAGAGCTACATAATTTTTCTTCATTAACTCAATAAGTCTCATATTAACAACTAAACTTTTATATATTAATTGTATATACAATATATAATACTATGCTTATACTAGTATATTGTACAGTACATTTATAATAATAAGAAATGAGAGATAAGCTTATGCATGCATGTTTTGTTCATGTCTACTAATATAAATTTTCACATATTCAGTAATTGCTTACATAAGCTAGATTATACAATTTTGTTAAATTACATTACAGTATTATACAAGCTACAGTACAGTACATTATGGATATATATAGGCCTATATATATATATCAATAATGTACTGTACTTCCTTTCTTGATTAACCTATTATCAATTTCGTAAAGTAAAATTTTTATGATAATCTTGCATTAATATTAGTAAGAATTTTCTTTTAACTCGCATTAAAAAGTGACGATTTCAATCTAATTTGTTAACAATTTCTAAAACAACCAAATAAGAAAATTAAACTTGTAATTTAAGTTATTCATATGAAAATGCATTATTTGAAAATCTGTAATAGTTACTTGAATAATAACTTTCTTCTTTAATATATAATTTTCATTCGTAACATAAAATTATTAAAAAACACTCAATAAATAAAATTTAAATCTAAATAATTCATTAAAACTAAATTATTTTATGGTATAAACAGAAAAAAAACAGGTTCAGTGTGTATTGTAAAAAGCTAAATACGTAATATTTTAATTCATTAATTCTAGTATGTATAGTGTTATAAATGCCTCACTATTGTTTTTAAATTAATGTATATTTTAAAATTAATATTTATGAGTACCTGTATTTGTATGTTTTATATTAAAAATTGAAATGTTGTTATTAAAAAGAACATTGAAAAGTTTAGATAATCTTTCTTTTAGTTTTCACTTAAATTTTCAATACAATAAAAATAATAATATTTAATAATTGATGTATCTTTAAATCTTGTTAAGCATAAATCAAAACTTTAAAATTGTGTTTTACTTTGTGTAATTTTTAAAATCAAAATAGGAATCAGCAAATTAAATGTAGTATTGGAAAAGGTTGACAATAATAATAAATAAAAAAAGACGAAAACCTCTGATTTTAAAATGTTAAATTTCGATAATACTAATGCTTAAACACGTGTAAGTCATATTACTAATAATATAAATAAATACAAAAAGAAGACACAGTTGAATAACCCAGAGATTAGATCTACAGATTAATAAATTTCAACAGAATCGACTTTTAAAATTAAAAAAATAATAATACATAAACCTCGAAGTAATGGAAAGTAAAATCAGTTGTTTTGAATGTCGGGTTAAAATCATTGCGAAAGTTACGGTCGCTTTCAGTTTGTCATTACAATTGTTTATATTATATATTCGTAAATGATGAGTGATTATGAATTTATTTTGCGATTAGATTATTATCCACATTAGTCTGTTATTAAACAGAAAACAAAACATTTTATTTTTCTTCTTTACAAACACAAATATTTTACTCGACAAAACATTTCTTTAAACATACAGCGAAAATAATTAAGTCTAGGTCTAATCTTTGGGTTATTCAACTACCCCTTTATTTGTATTAATTTTAGTAGTATTATTTATACATGCTCAAACGTTAATAATATTGAAATTTAATATTTTACACGAATAAAACATGAAAGAACTTTTTACTGCATTGAAAATGGAGTGTTTAATATATATTAAACATAATATAAACTTTGTTTTAAATAAAAATTAAAAAGTATTATCAAGAGGACTTTTCAAATTAAATAAAATGCTATTGATTTATAAGTTAATATACATTTTAAAAATCTATAATCTATTCACAATAATTTTTCAAGAGGATGTAGCTTAATATTTTATCACTTGTCATTTATCTGAATAGCGATATAGCAAAAAGAAACACTGGAATGATTGATCATGTGCTATAAAATAAATTTTGATCTGTCAGATCAATATTTATTATAGAGACTAAGAAGAAAATATTTTGAAGATTCGTGTAGTAAATGCTTAATTTATATTATATATTTAAAGGAGGTTATGTAGCAGTTCAAACATTTGAACATAATCGAGTTTTAAAATCATTATATAACAACTTATATCATTCAAATGTTGTGAAGTATGTTACATTTTTTCAGTTACTTATATACAAAAGTGTCGATAAAATAAATTAAAATAATGATAAAAAGAGCATTTAATAAAGAAATATCTCATAATTTCGAAAAATAATGAATATTTCTTATAAAATAATCACCATTCCTTCAATTTTAAACCCTTCTGCCTACCAATTTCTTTTTCGAATATTGACAGTTTTAAAATCAATTCTAAAACTTTTAATGAAAGTTACAAAGTAAATAATAACATGGTAAATTAGTCGAATCGTATACATTAAACCATTGAATTATCATTTTATAAACATTAAATTTTTCATCCTTAAAAGATAAAAATCCAGACAAATTATACTAATACTGTAATAAGTTGGTCCGATTTCTTTATTTTATAGATTTTACATAATAAATTTTAAATTGGAACAATTTGATTGCATTTTAAAATATTGAAATAATTTAACTATGAATTTTCATTCTTTCGAAATTCAACTTGTAGATACTATAATGGCAACATGCCACACTTTATTTCAAGATTCTTCCATCCATCACACTGACAAATTAAATCTAGTAAAAAGAAATAACAATTTGCACCTGTTACAGAATCTAACTTTTCTCAAAAATGCTTACTGAATATATATTATATTTTTTAAAAATGAAATATAAAACAGAATTAACTTCGGCGATTCTTTGAATTTATATATAACTTTAAAAAATTCAAATTATTAGGAAATCTTTTCTGATAAATTACTTGAAAATAAAGATTTTATTGGTAACATTATTATTATTATTATTCATATCAATGATACGATTAAATTATACTATACTATATCAAATACATTTAAAAATTAAATATGACAGCAACAAGAATACGTATATGTCCAACTTAAACATTTCATGAATTATGAATCATTCAACTGCTAAGATAATTGATAACTGTCTGAGAGTGTGATATTATCATTGAACCAATTGAAACAAAAATCAAAAATATCGCAGACTTTCTAAATTTTTATTTTATTAAGATGAATGTATTTCAAGGTGACCTCCAATTGTTTTGAATATCTTCTGGAAACATTTCAAGCCATTGACTTTAAGTACATTCAAATGCCATTTACATATAGAACAGTTAAGTGCAACTACGTCGTACCATAAAATATTCGATATTCGAAGATATATATATATTATATTTAAAAATTTCTTGAAAGAATTCTTCATATATTAAACGCTTTACTAATTACTTTCCCAATTTCCCTATTAATTTTGCGAAAAGAATTATTGAAGTTTAAATAACTTCACACGAAATTTCATTATTATTATTTGAAAAGTTGTAATTAATTGCAATTTATTGATTCAAATTTGTATCTTGTAGAATTTATAGGTTTACATTTATCATAAATCGATTTTTCTAACTTAATAGGAACAATTTAAAAAGCTAAACTTCTACGAAACTATTACTTGAGTTTCATATATACTAAATCAAAATCAATAAAATACGTATTAATGTTAGCTTAGGCCTATTTATAGATTCTCAAAATAATTCAATATTTCGATTTTCAAACGATACGAGTGCGTAACTTTAAGAAAAACTCAATATTTTGTACAGTAGATCAAAAGTCGTTGACCTTTATTGAACATTTTTCAGCTATTTTAAATTATATTATCGCCTTGAAACATATTTGCTGTGAAATCTATAATTAGAAATAATGAAAGCAGAGAAAGGAAAGTTAATTTTAAATTTACACCATTGACAAGAGTAAGAATAGTAGGCTAATACTTGCTGTATATTGTTACTGTCAAAATGTTGAAGTAAATAAAACACGACGATTTATATAAAATATTTAATCATTAGAGTGTGATACATGACAATTCATTTATTCTCATTTGTTATAAAGATAACTATTAAAGATAGAATATAAAACGCGACATCAAGGTCTTACGTGATTTAAATTCTTATGATAATTTATTTTTATTTTCATAAATTAACTGATGATCATCTTTGAATAAAATTAAAAGTTAATCTTATTAAACTAAGTGTATTTTAATTAGTAGAATCCATTAAATATTCGTTAGTATAACTTATATGTATTATATATAGAACACGGAGTTTAGATAAAAGGAAATGGTTATAAAGTTAAAAAAAGTTCCTTTTATAATCATCAGATGGCGGTTTTATTGACCATCGGGTTTGCTATAAATACATTACGATAGAAGTACTGTATTCGATCTACACAATGAATGTCACAGCTCAATTGATACAATTGAGACGTAAAACACAATATTAAATGTGTCAGACGTTTTTTTTTAGATAAAAAAAAAGTGTTAAATTTTTTATTTTTTATTTTTATAAATTCAGGCCATGACTTTCAAGTCAGTTTATATAAGAATCAACGTATAAACTTTTTATATATATTTAAAATAATTGATTTTATTTTCTATTTCTATTTTTTTATTTTTTGATATTGTCAATTGAATGGATTAGATCCAAAGAAATTAACCAGATGCCATCTATTGAAAGTAATAAAATATTTTCCACCATAATTATGGTTAATAAATGTAAGATCGTGTTTTAATTTTTACAAAAACATTATTTAACAAGTATTTATGTATAAATAAAAGGAAATTGCAGTTTGATTTTAATAACTCTAAATTGGAAATAAGTCACTTACATTTGTTTAATAACACGTACAGTACTGCATTTATCTTCTCCACTCAGCAATTTTTTAATTAATTTTCCTTAATCATACAATAATATACTTGAACAGTATTGCATACAACGTTAGAAATTACAACAGTTTATCATTTTGAATGTCACGAACAGTTATTAATTATAACAAATTAAACTTTATCGCTTACAGTACGTCGATTCAATTTATAAATTTAGCCACATAATATATTACATATGATGATGTAATTTGTGAAGGTGAATAGTACTACACAGACAATGCAAAACACGTAGGAAGCTTTTAACATTGCGTTTTAGGCTAGAAAAATAAATATTAACAACCAAATAAATATATTTATAATTATTGTTAGTGTTTAAAATATAGTTTCGTTGAATATAAAATAGTTACTCGCATTATTTGACATTGATTGTTGATATAAATCAATAAAATTTGTAAAAAATTATACTTAAGATTTTTGAATTTAGACCTAATTTCAGTGACTTATAACACACAGACACACATAACCAACAATAAAAAAGAAATTATTTTAACGAAAATTAAACATTTATAAATGCGGACACATGAACTCCAGAATACAGCGTAGGCGTTCCTCGTTGACCTTGAACTTCATCAATATCGAGAATACAAGAATAGTAAAACAGCAACCGAATTTCTACATTGATTTTAATTTAATGAAATGCATCACGTTTGAAATAACAGCTTATAATCTATAATATATAATAATAAATATCTATATAAAACTCAGCAAATTTACAAATAACGAGTAAGGATATACGGGCTGATATTAATCAATGGAAGAATATGACATTTTTTAAAACACGTGTACTGTATACGCCATTATTTCATATTAAAAGATTTAATATATCAGAAAACAATTTTGAAACGAAAATATACAGATTTATAATCATATAAAATTATATAGTACATTAGAATATTGGAATAGTAGTCTAAATTCTTTCAGAACGTGTCATACGTCTAATGACTTTCTTACTATACACGCTTTTTTTAGATAATTTTACGTCTCCGTGACGTAAGTTATTGCGTCGTGTCTCTTAATAGTAAATCTTTAAAAGGAAGGGGGGAAAGAGATAAATAAATCTAGTTAAAAGGCTATAAATCTCTCCTTCTATTTTGCAATACGGGAACATCAAAAGTCGCAAATTAACACATTTGCTCAATTGTTGTATTTTAGATACATTGAAATAAAATAATCGTTTGTCTTTATAACTGAATAATGTATTTAAATAAAGAAAGCATCAATTTAAATGCCTTTTTAAATTTCTATTTTCAGAACAATCAGATTTATTTTAAATATTTTACAAAAAACATTAAAAGGAAATAAAAATAGAGAATGAAGAGAATGAAATAAATAAACTTCTACATTTTAATTAAATATAAGATTTTTACTATAATTTAATATATTTTAAAAATTGATGAAATAGTCTCAAAAGTGTTGTAAATATAACATTTTGAATAGTTTTACCATGTTAAATTACATTCTTAAAAAAAAAATCTTTATTATATCTAGTTTTTTATTTAAACGCGACTTTATATTTTCGTAATCAAGTAAAATATACTTATTTAATAAATCGAAATTCTAAACAGAATAAAAGTGAAAATTTTCTTCCTCTATTGAACATGTTTATTAATCAATTAAAGTTTTTGTTTATAACTGAAACTGTGAAATTTGTCCTTTGTAACTAAAGGATTGCCGACTTGTTTAAACTAGATGAATAACAAAAACAAAGTACGTTGTACGAATAGTTGTACGAATAAAGTTTACTATAATACTGTAATGAAGTCCAGATAAATATTCGAGATAAATATTTATTTACATTAAACATATTACATATCGAATAAGTAAAAAGTCAAAAAATTAAAAATATCTATTTTAAATAAATATTTCATAATCTTACGATAATCTATATTTGAAAGAGACAAAATACTGTACTTGCTTTTTCAAGAAATAGGCGTAGCTATATATACAAAATGTATTTTCCTCTTCTAAAGAAGTAATTAATTGGATGAGCAAAAATACATACTGTAGCAAGAATTATTAAATAAGAATTATAACAATCGCAAAGGCAACTTTTAGAAATAAAAGAAAATATCGTTTTGAAAATATATATATATATTTATAAATAAATAAATAAATATTCAAAACTTATGAATAAATTCTACTGTATATTTTTGCTAGTAAAATTACAGTAATTACTTCTTCATAAAAGGAAAATACTTTTTGTATATACAGCTACGCCCATTTCTTGAAACAATCTATTGCATGATATAAACAGAAATATGCCTAATTCTTGAAAAAGAAAGTATTTTGCTTCTTTCATGTATTTTATCTTATAATCGTACAATAATCTACTGACAATTGGCTTTAAAACAGAAGTTTAAGGAAATTTTCTGAAGAAACTAATCAGTTTTTATCTATACGTCAAATTTTAGTAGTTGTTGTTCAAAAACATTTATACATGGGAATAACCTCATCAAAAATAATCCAGATATCTTTAATGTTTTTTGAAAAATCATATTGCAGAAAAGAGCTGAAGAATCAATAGCGAGGTTGAGGCCGAAGTTTTAAACGCGAAAACGTGTACGTCGGACGTTCAGCGCCGCTTTCCTGTAAGCCTAGAAGTTTGACAATGGTGTTTGGAAAGTCGGTGGAATCATGCTCGACATTCCAAATGCCATTGTCAAACTTCTAGGCTTAGAAGAAAGCGGCGCTGAACGTCCGACGTACACGTTTTCGCGTTTAAAACTTCGGCCTCAACCTCGCTATTAACTTCAAAATCTAAAAGCTATCAAGCCTTTCTGATGCTTTATAGATCCTGTGATTGAAAGTGAATCTTACATTGTTAGTTGTTGCAAGCCAATTCCACGAATATATATTTTATTTAGATTTTATTGTATTCCTTTGCTCTAATAAGTCTATATGTAAAGAGACTTATTGATTAATAGAATTTTGTATAATAAAAGCGATAAACTTAAGAAAAAAGTTCTCATAAATAAAAGATCCGAATTCGTTTGTTCGCTGTTCGAATAAACTAAAGGGATTTTAATAAGAATCGGTAAAATTAATTAGACAGAGAAGTTGCTCTTAATGATATTGGTTTAAAGAAACATAACTATGCCTGAGGCTGTTACTGATTTTTTGCAAGATTTTATAATGATATCAGATAGCAAAATCGCTTAACGATGACTTTTGTTGTTACATTATTCGTCTATAATTTCCATTTAATTTCCTTTTAAATAATCTAAAATGAAAGGATAGAGAATAAGACGAAAAAAGAATAAAATATATTGAAAATAGAATTAGGTCTCAGATATCAAATGCAGCGCACGTCAGGCATAATCCCAAGGAGAGTACTTTAATCTCTTTACTGATTTCTTAAGAATCAATTAACAATTGTTTCCTCTGGAAACGATTATAATGCAGGTAAAAAAATGCTGCCGTTGCTAAAACTGAAAGATCCAAATGTATCTTTAAGTTTTAGCAATGGGAAAATATCTACTTGAAAAAATAATTAATTATTTATATCTTTAGCTGACAACTTAATATTAACTAATTATGGATTCAACCAGGCTCGTAATAAAACAGACAGGTAACGAATAACTGCATGTGTAACCTGAGAAACTCGATCCATGAAAAATTCCTAAAGCTCTGTCGAATCAGATGTTTCAAAGCGACAGGCAAATACTTGCCCCTCATCCATCGCACAATTATAAGCAAATACCGAAAAAAAGGATTAAAGAAATACATTTATTTGCAATTGATGCTGATGATTTATTGTTTCTTTAGAAGCTCTACAATTAAATGAATTTTAAATTCAATTCTGTTCAATACTCTTTCTGTTCAATACAATTCTGTATCTTTATTTGTTTATTTTAAAATCAAGATTTCCTAATTCTTGAATCAGTCAAAAAATATTTTATACGTCCGCTTACTTCATGAAACTTTGAAACATAGTTAAGAAATAAGCAAATTTCTGCTTACGTAATTTAATAGGTCATTTCAAGAACAATGCAATTATAATCGTACACAAAGTCTAGTCAAAGATCTCTATAATAATTTAGATAGCATTTACTTTATGAAAATCATAATTATGCGAAGTTTTTTATTATTAATACTCATAAATTTTTAAAAATAATTTAATTAGTTAAAAATACATCCAATATTTTTTAATTAGGAATATTTTAATACATGATCAAATAAAATTGTATCGTACAACGATATTACTTTTACTTACAGTTAATCCGTGTTTTTAAATTGAAATGCTACTAAATAGTACTTGCAATATATTGTAATAAAATTCGATAAAATAATATTTATTACTGTAGTCTGCTTATTGATGATAATTTTATTTAAAACAAGAAATAAATATTAATTAGATAATTTAAAATATATACTTGTTTGACTTTTGGATGAAGCATCTAAAAAAAGTTGTTTTGGATTTTAATTAATTATTGTAACTAATCTGTTTTCAAAATGAATAATAATGATAAATTAACTCACTAACATATGAAACTTACCCATAATTATTTACATATTTTTATTTTTTTCCAAATAATAATAATAGGATTTTAAATAAATAATAATTTAATTTCTTTCATCTAAGTCGGTTATTTTCAAATTTTCCTAGAAATAATTGAAACTTTTTACCGAATAATCACGTATTGCACGTCTGCTATCAATTTCTCAAAGTAAGCAGCCTCAGTTTTTAACTTTATATTAACCTTAAACAAATTTAAACATTAATGAAAAAATAAAATATTTAATATAGAATACAGGTTTTAAAATATGCATTAATAATTATACATAAACAAATATATCGAATATATTATTATTAAATTTTAATGAAATGAAATTTATTTTTTGGAATACAGTTTTGCTCGTAACTTGTAGTCTTTCAAGAGTAATTGATATGTTTTATGCTGTATTTTCATTATTGTATGAACGGAAAAATAAATATATACTTCATTAAAAAAAATTTTTTTTGTTTAGTGTGTGTAGTAGTTACATATCGTTAAACCCGTTAACGATTAATTAACACTTTATAGATAAGGTTATAGATTTTAATAATTTAAACAATCTTAATAATAAATGATATTAAACAGTAATTTGATAAAGGAAAATAATGAATTCAATAGCGTTTTATTTTTTTAAAAAGCATATAAAATTCAATTTGAAAAATTATAAAATAGAATTTCTGTAATGGCATTAAAGTAAATTAACACCTCATGTAACAATCCGAAAGTTAAAAGATGATTCATTTTATTCTACAAAATTTGGAAAGAGGTTAACTAACATTGATTTTAAAACAATGGAAGAAAATAGAGCGAGATAATTTAGGATGATAACCTTGAGACAACTAATCCATTTTATACTTTGAAGTCCTACTGATTCACTTCTTGTCGTTAAATATGGAAAATATATAAGTAAAAAGTTTTATTCATTCACTTCAGTCAATATTATTTTCAATTGAATCGCAAAGTTGTGATTATGAATATTATGTTAAATAAATTAATTTTATAATTATTTTATATTAAAATGAAAAACGTTTCATAACTGTGTTATCCACGTCTCAGTATTTTGGCAAAGAGCCACATGCGTTTCGCAATCTGTTGCTTGGCCAGTCTTATTCTGTACACTGCTTTTTAAAGCATACTGTATAATAAATTTTCGTCTGTGAGCACTGAGAGAGAATTTTTACAATGAAATTTTATGTTAAAATAATTTTTAAATTATGAAACTTTGTTGTTATTCTTCAATGAAACAAAAATTTTATTAAATATTGCTCTATTCTACCGTAGCGAATATACCGAAAACTTATAAATCTATCTTATAGTAAACTCGAATGTATTACATCACTCTTATATAATATTGTAGAATATATTCTCAGCTCGTTGTAATACTCGTAAAATATTATCTTGTTACATTTATTATAGTTTTCATTTATAAAGGTAAAATTTGAAAACAAGAAACGGGTTTTATATAAAAAAATATATATATACAATATTAGGAATTATTTATATAATACATTCTATTCAGTTGTTGCATATTTTAAAATACAGTACTTATAATATAATACTCGTATACTAAAATTCAACAATATTCTGTTTTGATTAAACTATTGGCATCATTAACATAAATATAAATTATATTTTATATTAATGATATGAATCAATAGTTAATTATACATAAAGCCTCATTGTTTTTAAGAAAAATATTTTAAATACCAATTTATTTATTAAAAAATATTTTAGGTAAAAGTTTTGTTAAAAAGATTTTTTTCCCTTAAATTTATTTGCAAAGAAATAAACATCTCAATTATTTCTACCACTCATTATGTATTCTATTATAAAATTTAAACATTGTAATTCTGAATAAAACAATTCAATTGCAGTTAATTCAAAGCTTTTTTGGTATTCTTCAAGTTGTTATACATTTCTACATTAATTTTTTATTTTGAAAAACAATTATAAAACACAGGCTATAATAATTTTTTAAGTGCAATAAATAAAAAAATATAAACACAAAGTACATTTTTAAAAATAGACATAAAAATTAAAATACAAAAGAAATAAGTATATAGGTGCACTATTTCATATTATTGTCGTCGTATAATTTTAGCGAAGTCAGTTTGACAATCTAATTTTAGATTATTGCCTTCATGTTAAATTACAATACTTTCCCATTATGCGCAGTTTAAAACATTTATTTATTTTTGCTTTTCAATTATACTAGCCAGAACTTGTTAAAAATTCGGTTTTATCAAACAATGACATGCCAATTAGTTCGATGTCACAATTATTAGAATTTTGAATAGCATTCATACTGAAAAAATTCTTTAAATGTTTTCATAAATGCTACTCATCTCTTTTTTTCCCCTTAACTTTATTCCTTTCGCAAGTGAATTTTGCAAAGATTTTTGAAATTATTTTCAAAATTTGAAAAATAAATTTATTTAAAGTTAATTTTTTTTAAAATCGGCTTATATTTTTACATATTATTTTCCCAATATCTCACTGAATACAATATTCTTAATAAAAAAAACTTATTTCCATCCATTTTTGTGAACATTCTAATATTTTAAAAATATTTCACTCTGAACAGAGCTCTTCAAAAGTATATTTACGCATTGTCAAGCCTGTGCAATGATAGCCTGCTTGATCAATTCCTTTTTATTATATAAGTATAATTATTTAAAAAATATTATATTTTATTTAGTTCTAGATGTTTAATATCCGTACTGTAATATAATAAAATAATTATTTTGATTTTATTGATTATTACTGTTAGTATATTTCCAAAATACTATAGAAGACATGCTATATTCAATTTCAGTTATATTAATTAACAAGTTTCCTATTTCTTGAAAATGTTTCATGGAAACTTGATATTTTGCCAGGAAAAGATACTAAAAGAGTTACTTAATTGAAATTTTTGAAACAGTTGGCAATAATCCTAACTTGCCAGAGATTTTCCTGAAAATCAAATTGAATGAATTGAAAATAGGATATTAATTTTGAAAATTTTTTATTGGTTTAATTTAATTTTACGTGATTTAAGTATAAATTATTTATAATTGCCAAAATATACTTTAAATATTTATTAAAAATTTAAAAAAAACATTTAAAATGTTAGCATATTTTTAGAAAATATATACTTTAATATTGTAATATTACAAATGCCAAAGTAATAATATATTTTTATGAATTCTATAGAAAATGAAAATATCGATAAGACAGAAACGTCAAATGTGTTAATTTTGGCGAAAGGACAATCCGTAAATAGTTTATTAATCTAAAAGAAGTTTTACAGCCAAATATAAACATCAGATTTTTATTAGCCTTCACCCATTTTCTTTATAATCCATAAAATATTTTATGAATACTATTAATCGACAAAACTTATATTTTTAAATATTCTTTAATATCACATATATTTTTTTTAATATTAGATTTATGAATATATTAATAATATAAACTTGAAAGTATTTTAACTGGCAAAACATTGAATTTACCAAAAACCGATAACAGAGATTCAATTTATAGTTGTGTAATTTCCTTCATTCATAAAGCTTTGTTACAGTTTTACGAGACTAAAAATATAGTGAAATTAGAAACTGATATAAATTATTTTAAGATTAACAATAAATTTATTCAATGTTTCTGAATAATTGTTTTTCCATTGTATTTCAAGCAATAGAGTCTACAAGACTGTTGTTTGCAAAAAATAGCATAGTTATTTCAACTATATTTAACGAATTAATATTTATAAAAATTTGAAAAGAATGGTTCAAAGTAATCCATTTTTTAATATTTCAAATAATGAATGGCTAATAAATATCAATTGGCATTAAATATAATTTTAATAATATACTTTTTCGTTTAAAAACGAAAATTAAATATACTTTTCAACTTCATTTAATCGATTTTACGTCTATTATTTTCTCTATTTTTTGTGTAAATGTTATTTTTTTTATTTTATAAAACTAAAAATTTTCACACAGATCACGTCGCCTTTAACCTCTTCCTAGTCATTGTGGGCAGAACTCCAAGTCATTCAGACTCCTTCATACCGATGTGCTGTTTTAGTCAACTAAATGAAGGATGTCACTTTGCGTGTTTCGATAACAGGTTATTCTTATTCGCGTTGT
Source organism: Centruroides vittatus (assembly GCF_030686945.1). Lineage (NCBI taxonomy): Eukaryota > Metazoa > Arthropoda > Arachnida > Scorpiones > Buthidae > Centruroides > Centruroides vittatus. Next base: position 1,468,627 of record NW_027122256.1, on the reverse strand, counting down.
TTATAAGCTATCAAAGTCGATTTCGAAAGAGAAATGTAAAATGGTTGTTTAAAAAGCCAAACAGCTATTGCTAAAATTACTAAAATAGTAATAGTTATTTTTTAAATTTAGGCAGGTCATTCAGTGTTTTTAAATAATACGAGCATTAACTTTTGACAATTTACCAAATAATTATTTGAAGTTTTTATTACATTTCTTTTACGTATATTTATTTAATAACAAATAAAACATTATAAATAATTCGAATACATGTAATAGAAAGCAGAATTTAACTATACTTTCATTTTTAAATCTAAAATCTTAAATGCTAATCGAAATTTTTGCTTGATCAAAGAAACTGATGCGGTATTGTGTAAAATGGTATTAAGATTACATTGAGTAAGTGTTATAAAATAGTTTCAACACTTGTCTTTGCTTATGTTATGAAGAAATTCCAAAACTAAAATAAGCTTTTAGTTTAAATCGAATTTTTAATGTCGTAACTTCGCAAATTGAATGTAATGAATGTATATCGAAAAGTTCAGAAAATGAAAATTTATAATTTTTTATTTTGATTTATTTAATGACAATCCAATCAAATTTTTGCACGAAAAATGGAATATATAATAATTATGCAACTGACCAGACAGTGATTTAATATAAACTAATTTCCAAAGCACAAAACAAAAAGTATTAGTATAATTCATACATTATATATATATATTTTGTATAAGTAAAATACAATTTCAAAAAGTTAAAAGAGTGAATAAAGAAGCATATAATTGATCTTAAAAATTCATTTTATTTTGGCAGAGAAAAAAATTCAATATAAAAAGTTTCATAAGATATTTGAAAAAATAAAATGAGGTTATTCCTTTCAAGTAAACATTTTATAAACTATTCTGGCTCAGTGTCAGAACACTGTGACAACTGTAACTTAAATAAATGATAAGCATGACAAAATCGGTGCAGTGCAATATTAAATCTGAAAATTTATGGTTCTAAAGTTCTGAAAATTTCCATAAAGGCAAGCAAATTTCAACTTGCCATTATGGAAATTAACAATGTAGACTAGGTATTATATTTATACTCTTATCAACAACGATGATCGAAAATAACAAGGTTTATATATAAACTATTCTATATTAATTAAATAGATGACTACGCTATAAGATATTAAACGACCACCATGGAAATCCGGATATGAATCTAATCTGGATCTTTATATTTGTAAAGTTATATCAGATAGAGGTGTCATTTCCTTTTGTCATTTTCCTTCAATTCTGTTCTGTTGTGCGATTCCGAAATAATAATAATTAGTAGTATTTTATTTAAATTTCTTAAAATTCATAAATAATGGATTTTGTATTCTGAAAATCTAAATTTCAGAATAAAAATCTGTTATTATTTTTGAAAATTTTGTTTTACACCTTTACATATGAATAGAAGCTCACTTATCTAATACTTGCTACGCTTTCCAACCAACATTACTGCAGTCGAACTTGCTTCTAATGGGTAAAATTACAGATTATACACTCGGATAACACGCATACACATACGCGTAAAGTAAGCTCGATATATATGTACAGTACAGCACACGCACACGCACACACACATATATATTATATACAAGTAATAGTGAAATTTTCTATATATTTTTGCCAGAAGAAATTATATTAAATTATACATTTCAACGAGAAAAATTATTCTAATATCAAAACATTTTTTAAACTTAATTTACAATAGGTAATCCTTCATTGAACAAGAACCACAAAGATAGAAGCAATAATAACAAATATACAATAAAACTTGTGTAAATAGGTTTTATCGCACGGTATCGAACTGAAAAGTTTCCGTTTTGAACAGGTTTCCGCTTTGAACGAGTTTTACTGTATTAAAAAGATACAATAAAAAATAACAAGTACAGAAAATGAACACAAAAACATTTTAAAATAAATGCTATAAAACATAAATATAAAATATATTATACACTTAAAAAATTCCACAATTTTTATATTCTTAAAAGTATAAACAAAAAGTAATACAGATATTTTATTACACATCTATAATAGAGTATTTAGATAAGTTTTAAACATTTTAGAAAAAAACAACTAGCTCAAAATAAAATGTTTACACCGTTCATGTTTTGATGTTACATACGTTATAAGAATGGTACAGTATCTGTGTCAGTCTTTCCTTTTTTATTCACATTAAACAAAAGCTTTTTATAAGACAGAAACTTGGTTCTTAATTATACTCAGTAAAATACTAAAATAGGAGTATAAATATCTTATTAAGTTATGTAAGTATAAATACATAAATAATATTTTTTTTATAAAATTTTAAATATGTACGGTATGTTCAATAATTAATTGATATTTTGACTCATTACAAAACTACTGATATAATTAAGTATCTTTACGCTATTCTGGTTCTTAATAAAATATTTAAAAAATTTTTAAAGTATATGTTGTTATATAAATCAATCAAGTTAGCACGTACAGTACATATCCAAGTATTAGAAAAATTATTCAATTATCTTATTTATTATTTCTTTAAACGTATTAAATCACTTTATACAGAAAAACAATATCAACTGTTTGCAGATTTTCTCTCGCACTCCCGAAAATTTTTTTATACACGTCGCATTGGTGACCTCTGCTTTTTAGAAACTAGTTGATGAGAATCATTTCTTAACTTATTATAATCAGTATTTATTCTATTGATCTAAATTTCTCGTATTTTCGAATCAATGGACAATTTTTCACCTGTTGAAATATAGGTCAAATGTAACATATTTAACGGTATTAAGTCAATATAAAGTGAAGTATCTAAACAAATTAAACAATAAAAAAATGTAAACAGTAATCTTAATTCGTCGATATAATTAAATTATTTTTACACTTCAGTTAAAAAATAAATAATATTGACAAAAACAAGTCAGAACTATTGTTGATCAAAGTTATACATTAGTTGAAGTAAATCAATAATGGCTAGTATTTTATAACCAGATATCATTTCTATGTATTAGAAAATAATCTATATTATCAGTTATTGTATTCATTATATTTAAATTTGTCATACTAATTGATATAAATTTAAAAATAAATTTTATTTATAAAACAGCGGAATATTCATGGGATGTATTTGTTTAATTTTTTACAAGATTAAAAATCAAAACAATTAGAAAAAGTGTTTATTAGATCAACTAGTATATTGCTTATTCAGCTATATAGTGTTTATTTATTTTTTATAGTGTTGTAATGTGTATTGTTACCGACACACGTATTTTAAGGACAAGTTGATTAATTCGACGAGTAAGGGCTGAAATATATGAATGAAACTTTGCATTTATTCCCAAAGGTAATTTACAGCGTTATTTTTATTATTTTTTTGTATTTGCTCAATTACCCAATCGAGAATACTAATTTAATTAAATTTAGTTAAGTAATCTATCTTCAAAAATGAAGGTAACCTTCAAAAACTGTCTGCTTTTTAGATAGTTTTCGGTTATCATCTTAGTTTTGAATATACTTATCTGAATTTAAAATAAAAAAAATATTAATATCTTATAACCGGCTGACTAAAGTGACAATACAAATATATATGAAAATGTTTCTCAAACAGTGAGAAACATTTTTATATGATACTCAAAATAATTTAATGTGTATATAAAATGTTTTAAAGTTAAAATAAAGCGCTTTTCCACTGGAAAGAATTTTAGTATAAAATTTACACCTTTTAAATCTGTTTCAATTCGTTTCTATAAATTTTAAATTATTTTATAATTTTAGCTTTTTCAAGTTAGTTAACTTATAACCGTTTAAATGAAATAAAAAAGGAATTCTTGCAGATTATTTTCAGATCATGATTTAATGATAATATTGCATATTTATAATAAATACTTAACGTTAATGCTTTATAATTTATTTCAATATTACAACTGTTAAATTTAAAAAAATATATAGCCAATAAATGAATTATTCTGAATTAATTAATCATACTCAAGGAATCAAAAGCATTGCTAAGTGTTATCGTTGTCACATTGGAATGACATTAAAAATCAATTTAATGGTTTTGTTGAAATGTATGTTATTTGACCATTTTAATCAACAGATCAAAAATATACCCAAGTATATTCAATTTTTAAGATTTAAAATTTATTTCAGCCTTATATTTGATCAGGGGGAAAAAAACTTTTGAGAACATGTTTCATACATTCGAAACTTTTTAATAATAAAACATTTCAAAAATCTTTAGTAACTAATTAATTAATATTTATATTTGTACGCTACGCATACAAATAGCCTAATAAGAATCATTTACTATTAAACTATGCATATTTTATACATTACAAATCAGAATATTACGATTTGCATAAAACACTTGACATTTTCAACATTAACTTGATTTATTGACTTATTTTTTATTCATATGTACCGAAGCTATTAGAAATATCAAACTTGTTCATTCTTGAAAGGCAGCATATTTTTTTTTTTTTTTAAAATAATTATATGCAAATGAATTTATGCAAAAGAATAACAAAATATATTTGAAATAAAACATTCAATTAGATAACTTTTTCGGTAATATAAACCTATATAATATTATGACATTATATTACATAACATAATAAAAAAGAAAACGTTATATTGATGTTTTTTTACAGGGTGACAATAATTAACCCGTACAAGTTTTTTGTATCGTAAATTTATTAAAGAAATGAAAATTAGCAAAACAACAGCATATAACAGTGACAATACTTTACGTATTAATCAGATATTCAGCCAGTTTCAAAGTGGCCCCCTTTTGCTTTGATGCAGAGCCCCAAACGCGTTTTGAAATTCTCAGCGATGGGCCGCACTCTTCTGGAGACAGTTTGTCTCGCTCCCAGCGCAAGGATTGCTTCAGCGACTCCAAACTTTCATGGCGCTTAGAACAGACCCTGGCCTCCAAAATGGACCACACACTGTAGTCCATTGGGTTCAGATTCGGCGAGTACGGTGGCCATTCCGCAGACGAGATGAAATCGGAAAAATGAGCCTTGCACACTCCTGAGTCTTCTTCGCCCTATGTGTCGGCACCAAGTCCTGCTGAAACGTCCATTTCGCACTGCCAAAATGCTGCTGAGCCCATAGAAGTACCACAGCCTCGAGAATGTCATGGTGGTACACATCTTGATTGATTTTGGCCCCTTGATCGACAAAAACAAGGGGTGTCTTGCTGCTCGCACAAATTCCGCCCCAAACCATGACTGACATTGGATTTTGTGATGTTCGATGACGGCTGAGCGTCCAGGAGCCCCGCAGACCAGTTCCTGTCGTTTTGATGATTGTACAGAGAAAAGCTTCTCGTCTGTGAAGAGAATGCACTCCCATTGTCGACCTGCGGCCCGACGCTTGAGTTAACGGGATCTTTGGAGTCTCACGCACTTGTTTTCATCGGTGAGGAGCTGAACCTTTTGGAACTTGTAGGGCTTGAGTACGAGTTCCTTTTTCGCCATTAACCGCACCGATTCGCGATTGATTCTGATCTCACGAGCAATTTTTCTCATGGAGACCTTCGCATGTCAGTCAACTCGCTTTGTGATGATCTTGCGGTTCCTAGACGTGTTGACAGTGCGCTTTCTTCCACGCCCGGAACGGTCACCATTGTGGCCAAGCTCCTTGAATCGCCGAACTGCATCTGAGACTGTCATTTTTGGAACACCGAGCAGACGAACAATTTCACATTGATGCTTTCCTTGCCGGAATAGCTCCAAAATTGCACAACATTTGTTCGACACCATTAAAAAAATAAAGAACTAACCCTTATTACATCGAAAGTACATCTACACGGGCAGGAAATCATGGAGAATTAAACAATAGTATGTAAATTGGTGACAGTAAAAAAGTTCAGGTGCAGCATTGCTACAAACTTTGTACGGGTTAATTATTGTCACCCTGTATATGTAATGTCTTCCACTCTTAAATGAAACCGCATTTAATTCGATTAGCAGGTTTATAAATTTCTGTATTAATTTTTAATAATAATAATAATATAAAATAAATTTATATTTCTTTTAATGAAATTAAATAACTTTCACCACATGAAAAATTAAATGAAGAACTGATTACTGTAAACCAGCGTAATTTACAACATTAAATCTTCTTTTAGATGATAAATAGAAATATTTTTAATGACGTTCGTGATTATGATACACGTTAATTTAAATAAGCAAATTCATTGAAACTATATAGAATAGACATAAAATGCTCTTGAATATGTTCCAATCTGATACATTTGTTTGTTGAAGGACTTAGATTTCAACGATTATATCGAGCTTTCCTTTTGCCAGTAGCTCTTTTCGACTTATTTATTTGATTTACTTAATAAATGAATACAAATGACAATGATATAATTTAAGTTTCATTTTTCTATTTTAATTATTAAAAACAAAAATGTCTACTATTACATTTTAATCTTATTAGTAGCTAAAAAATAAAAGATTGAAGGAAGGAAAATAAATATTAACGTTATTGTTAGTCTTTTTTAAATCATCTTAAATTTTTTAGATAATTTAAAGATTTTTTATCTGTTTTTCTTTATTGCAGATTTTATAATTAATTTTTCTATTTTCCAAATATTACTATATCGGATGCTTGTCTTTATTGGTTGGTAGTTGAAAAGTTGTTGGTACCTTTTCTTCTCGTAAATATCTTTTCTATAAATATATCTTAAAAACTACTTAAAGGTGATACCAAGATCTGCATATAGTATAAAGGACACAGATCAACTTATTACAGGACTACTAAAAGGACAAATTACATTATTGATTCAGTTGAATTTGTTTTTAAAAAGAATACTGTTTATATTTAAAATTATTTTTTTTTTCTGAAAAATAGAATTTTACTAAAAAATTAGAAACCTATTGTTAATAGAAAAAACTGTAGATAAAAAAGTAAACATTACAATATTATTTTCTGTTCCTATTCTTTTTTTTGTATTGTATCTTCAATAATAATAATAAGTTTCTCATAATAAAATCAGTAATAAATAAAAATTTTAAACATCATGCTTCTGTATATTCATCATAAATTTAAAAACAAAATTTACGTTATTAAAAATCCAACTATGACAAATTGTTGAAAATAAAAATTTATGGTGTAAATTTTTTAGAAGTATTTAAAAAAACAAGACTTAGTTTCAGCACTTTGTATATAAATGAATTTGAAATTCGTGCATAAACTATGAAGCAATAAACCTGCTTAAATAGGTGATCATTTGTATTCAACTGACGCATTTTATCTAGTTTATTTGCCAATGAATAATCAACATGTAAAATACATGAAAATCTGCATTCTGTTGAAGATTTAACATAAATATGTGAAATATAATTGTCGTTTATTCTTATATTTCTATTACCCTACTTTTCTTTCATAAGATTTTACTATGTTTATTAAAGCATAAAATAATTTCTTATTGTTTATTGTACTTGTATTAAAGAACAATATAAAATTAGTTTAACTGAGGCAATTAAAAATGTTTATTGTTTTTTGTAATAATTCTTTGTTTTAAGAGTAAAAATATTTAATAAAACTAGAAAAGTCTATTCATTGATTGGAAAGTACGGAAATAAATGTAATTAAATTTAAATTTTCACTTTATGACTAAGAAAATTTAATTTTTTTTAAAACAAAATTATTTTTAATATATGAATAATTACATATTTGTTTAGTAAATGCGTCAATTTTAATAGAAGACGACTGCAGAATATTTTAAAAATTCTTTTTGTATTTAATGCTACTAAAATGCTATTTATATAAGGTCCAAATTGAAGAAAATTCAATATTGTAAGTAAATTTTATAAATTTCAAAATCGTAAACCATATATTATTATTATTTTGTGAAATTATATTTTTCTCATGAATTATTTATTTATTTACGAAATAATAGATAATTTCCAAAAGGCAAATACAGTAACTATCTTTCTCCGAAAAAAAAATCTATCCTTTTTAAAAATTAAAACACAGCCAATACAAATACAAAATAAGTTTTATAATATAAAAAGAAATTTTACAAACACATTTTGATGTTTAAATGTAATTAAAAAACCAATATAATTAAATTTAAAAGATAGTAAAAACATATTATTAAATTTTTCCTTACAAAAGGAATGTTTAAAAATAACAGATTTCTACGTTTTTCGTTATTAAAACGTGTAAATTCACCATTGTAAAAATATTAGAATAAATAAAAAAATATGTATATTTAAATTAAGTCCCAACAACTTTAAACAGTTAAGCTTGTTTCTAAAGTGGAAGAGAGTCGGATCCATTTTGTAAGGGCTGAAAAACACGAAATAAAGTTCCTTTTAATTGCGATGTCTTTTTGAATGAACGGAATTAATAAAAAACACGTCTGTGAATTTTTCTTGTTATTGAGAACTACGATAACTTAATCATTCATCCTAATACGTTTCAATGATTATTATAAAATTAATTAATGCATATCAAATGCACTAACACAATTTATATCAATCTACGAAAATTGGCTGTAGAACTACAAATAAATTAACTGTTTTTACTATGTTTTGATTTCTAAATTATCAACGACAATTTACTATTTGAAATATAAGAGTTAATAAAATAAACAGAAGTCATTGATCAAATTATCTTATGCATCGTTAATAAAAGTTATTTGAAAAACGGAAACAGTTATAGATATGACTGTAATAATTGTTAAATTTTTTTTTATTAATTTGAGATAAATATTTTAATTTTTCATCGCTTAATTACAAACGAAAAGTAATTATTTTATTAAATAAGGAATCTGTGTAATTTAATATACATAGATCTCAAATTTCGGATGTAATGCATTCCTAAATTGTGTACGAAAGTCGAAGAATTACGTTAAAAAAGGGTTCCCGTTTCCAGAGAAATAAAACAAAAATTATAAAATCATTTATTAAGGTTGTAAAGTTTCATTTTTGTTGCTGTGAATATGATATAATGCATAAAATGTCATTTAAGACGTTAAAACAGCAGATTAAATATAAAACAAGCAACAAAAATTAATTTTCACAAATGATTTTACTGTTACGGAAACCAAAACTGATAAAAAGTGCCACTGCCTAGTAAAAATTTTTATTTTGTCAGCTGAAAATATACTAAAATACAAATTTAGAGTACGAAAAGTGGAAATCGAAGTGTTATGAAAGAGTGAGTCGTCCGAACGTAGAGGACCGTCTGTATTGTACAGGTTTCTTAAGTAAAGGGTTAAATGAGAATTCAAAAAATTAAAATTTTTTAAAGTTTCAGAAAATTCTGGAATTTATTTTTAATTAGTTTTGCGCAAAAGACAAATTCATAAATCAAAATAAGCAAAAATTCTTAGTATTTTGTAATTTTTATAATATGAAAATACATTCATTGACAAAAAAGTTTCTCATCTCATACAAGTATGTAAACGATGTACAGTTGATCCGATTGTAGGCCAGATAATATTACTAGAATAACTTAAAATCACCATTCCAGTATCTTATAAAAAGCCTCAGAGGCACACTATTCGTAATTTCTGAAAATTTAGAACCTACCTGTTACAGTTAGATATTACCCACAGTGACGGAATTTTGATAAAGACATCATCGAGCTGAGAACGAGGTCCAGATGTTCGACGAAATGCCTGACGTCTGGGCCTCAGTCCTCAGCCACCAGGAGAGATACTCGTGTCACAAGCACGAATAGCTGTATACTCTTTATACCGTTCAGTGGCAGATGGTGGAACTCTTTTCGCTATGACCCGACAATGGTACGGGAAGAGATTAGAACTCTGTCTCTTCCTGTATCATTGTCAGACAACTAGCAGAGGCAAATTTTCAGGCTCGGCGACCACTACGTATCCTATCATTAGCACCCCAACGGGTTCATTTTCAGTGATGTGGTAATGGAAACATGGACTGACACGGACTATCGGCTTTAGTGACTAATCCCAGTTTTGTTTGGGAATGGGAGACAGCCATGGTAATATGGAGGACTATTGGTGAGTGTGTCAATTCTGTCTTTACTGTTAAGAAGCACACAGCCCGCATGCTAGAGTGCTATTCAGGAAAGCCATCTTGTATGACAGTCGGCCACCTCTAATAATGGTACGAGGAACATTGAGCCAATGTTCCTCGTACCATTATTAGAGGTGGCCACAGCGGTAGATTCAGGAAATCCTCCTGTCACTTTGCAGCAATTCCTTGGCCTACTCATACTCCAGATTTGTCATCCATCAAGCATTTGATGGACAAGACGAATCTACAGTGTGAGGGATCCGGAACGGTAGTTGTAACGTCTGTGAGCAAATATGTTGCAGGATATCATAAGATGCCTATATGCCTCCATGCCCTCGTGCATCCAGGAAAGAGGAGAATCTAGAAGGTACTAAAAGTAAATTATACCGCACAACAGTATAATTCTATGGTATTGTAATCATTTATTACCATTGTCAATAACACTAACAAAGTTTCATTCCATTTCAACCTCTCTTGCTTGATGGGTAATTTTTTGTCAACGAGTGTAAATCCATTTGAAATGTAGGAAATTAAAAAGAATTGCTTTAAAAAATTAAAATGATTAAAAATATAATTAAAATTTACGTTCAAATAATCATAATATATGATAATCAAAATTTAACAAACTGTAAAATGTTTTACTGTATTGTAAAAAAAATTCTAAAAATCCAGGACGTAATATATTTATATAAAAATACAAAGTATTAAAAACCAATACGAATACAAATTCTTGTCTTCTTTATCGTCCTCTTTCAACATCACAGGAACACGATCCACACAGCAGAGTCGACCTTTCTATTTAGGTTACTTTCCCCGCCTATATTTATGTAAATAAGAGGACGATAGAGAAGACAAGAATTTGTATTCGTATTGGTCTTTAATACTTTGTATTTTTACAATGTATTTTTATATAAAAATGTTTTACGGTATTGAGATGAATAAATACAATAAGTTATATGCAAATACGGCAGATAAGATGGTTTGTTGATATGAGGAAGTTTGTATGATTGTTTTATTGCAAAAATATCTTGTCAAAACTGATAGAGACAATGTAAAATTCCATACTGTAGATGGATAAATGATCTCACAACGTATCTGCTGTTATTGAACAGGAACTTATAAAGATGACAAGGCAAGCGTTGTTTTGAACTAATTAGTTCTTATAAGAAACTCAGTACAATAAGTATCACAATGCGGTTCCATGATTGACTCTTTATTACAATTTTATTGTACAGAAATAATTCATGGTATAAAGCAAAGTTCTTTATGCATGAAAATGAAATTAACCATTTCAGAGACGTACAGTAACTTATCAAATTACCGTGTCATTTAAATTCATTATAATTTATTAATTAAAAATTAATAATGTAAGTGTTCCATCTTATTTAATGTTTATTTGAAAACGATCATAATACAATTTCCATTGCTATTTTAAATAAAATAAAATAAAATTAGACCTCCGGTTATTCACTTCCATCTGACGATTATTATATATCACGGTTTATAACTTTAAATTACTTAAGAGAATATTTTATTTATTAATGATAACATTCCTTTCCATAAAAAGATTATTTTTATGTATAATTTATGACATCTCAAGATCTTAAAAGTATTCATATAATGAATTAGGCTTTTAAATATTTACAGTCTTGAGATAGAATATTGTCGTTAGTTACTCAAGAATAAGACGACATTTTGTTATTTACCTGAAGTATAAATCCTAGTTTATAAGCCATATATCAATTAAAAGACAGAAACTAAATCCCAGACAGAAAAAAAATGTTTTGGTCCGGGTGAGATCCAGATTTACGTTAAGAATGCAGGAAACATTTGACCTACTATTGAACGACATGTGTTTGGATCTCACTTCTGGTTCGACATGTGATTTTAAACACCAAGATTCATAATTTAGATGTCTCGTGTTTGTTAAAAATTTCAGCCAAATTAAAAAGGTTGAAAACTGTTTCAAACTTTTAACAACAAAAGTTGTTTTTAAGAAATATTTCTTATTGAATAGTAAAAGTAAAATTAAAATAATTTGAGTAAGAGTATGTAAGTCATGAAAATTATATTATATATTATTTGGATATTATATAAATTATAATGTATAATATCGAATTAATATATAATTATAATATAGAAATAATGTTGCATGAAACTACAGATGAAATTAAATCAAATCATAAAACAGCACGAAATTAAATACAGATATAAAATTCACATATTCATTACGATCGAATAATAAATTAAGCCGCGGGGAAGCAATTATTTTAGATAGAGGATGATGCCACCTACGTAGTTAAACATTGCAAGCATATGTCTGCTATACAAGGTGTCCACTTAAACATCTATCCAAAGGCAAAAGAGATCGTTCCAGCATTGCACAAGTGTATGTATAAGGTGCATGCTTTTTCAGCACTAAAATAACCGAAGGAAATAAATTTAAGACTATTTAGCGTAACATACGACTTTTGAATGTACTTTAATATTCATAAAGTATATCGAATTTATTGTATAGTTTTTGAATTTATATATGTATAGTTTTTTTCTTTCTTCTAATTTTTCATGTTTTTCTGTATCTTATATTCCGAGTTTTTTTGTCTCTGTCTCGTCCACTTCGAATTAACGGGACTCTACTACACGTTTTGCTAGAAATGACTGACTGACTGACTCGTTACTTGTATCATTTTAAAATATAATAAATCTTCGATTTAACAGATATAAAATTTCTGTCCTGTAGGAAAAATTTAAAACCTTTTTTATTTGCAAATAGAGCTTGTTAGAAGGTTGGATCGATGAATCAATCAGCACAAATTACTCAAGGTACTGTACTTTATAATATTTTTTGTACTTATACATTATAATAAGATTTTAACACATCTCTAACATTTTAAGTTTGTTATTAATGTATTTTTTGAAGACATATTCGTTTTAACGGGTTTTTGGCAATAGCAGAACCCCTTTCCCCGTTATTCTGTTAAATCGAGGGTTTATTGTATTATCCTTTATTATTATTAATAATTCTCTTAATCTAAAAAGTATTTATAGTTGAATTGGTTAATGTTCAAGTAGCCTTTATTTGAATAATCTTATTTTAAGGCTTTGTTGCAACACAGCCCAGCTCAGCAGCTCTCAGCCCCGGCCCAAATTCATAGCTCAGACCTCCTATCAGGATCTAAGCTCAGTTTGGTATTTCCAAACAGCTGCGCTAAGCTTTACCGAACTCTACTCATGACTGATGTAGACGGTCGAGCGTGGTATTATGGATGGCATGTAAAATTCCTGGTGTCACCATTTCACGGGTCTCTCGTATGCGTCTCTCCATTTAGCCAACATCACGCGGCACTGTTGGGTACGCATCGTACACCGATGTCCCTTTAGCTGACTTCATAGAAAAAACTCCAGAGGGGTCAAATGTGGGGAACGTTGTGGCCATGAAACAAGGCCTTCCTGTTTAGCTGTTGCCAAACCGCTCTGAGAGCCATTGACGCACGTCTGTCCGGGAATTTGATGGCGCACCATCGTGCTGTACCAAACCCGCTGTAGTTGCACTATCCTAAATACGATGATAGACGGATGGGTTGGCAAGTCATCAACCCATCCGTCTGCCATCCCATCGTATTTAGGATGTTCAGATATCAGTCACTAAACACACAACAATTTAGACAACTAAATCGCGATGGCAGACTTTTTTATTAAACGTATGCGGAAATTTTCCAAAGAGTTACTTCCACTGAGACTAATAACCTAAGTTTCGTCTTATATAGTCTGTTTTAATCAGGAGACAAAGATCAATCACTATTTATCAGTCAATATTCAGAGTGCAGTCAGTGAATATAGGACATAGAAGCTGCTCACCCTAAATTCCATACCAGACATTTACGGTAAAACTCAGTTGGTGTCGTGTATGTCCGTGCTTCGTGGAGTTTCAAGAACAACCTCCAACATTAAATTTTGTCAGCGTTTAGGTAAAACACCTACGGAGTTTTTAAAATTGCTAAGAAAGGTGTACGGTGATTCTACGGTGAAAGGTCACGGTGAAGTCGAAATGTTGGAGGTTGTTCTTGAAACTCCACTTTGATTACGTCGCAGGACAAAGGTAACTATCTCCGGAAAAAAACAGCAGCGCTCGCGGTTTAATCACATGACATGGGTGAAATTAACCTGAACACGTAGAGGTGGTTTGGTAGAATCCATTTCATACGCTGTAATTTATACATGCTTTTGTTATACATGCTGTATATTTGTTATGCTAAAATACATGCTTTTGTTGTCGTAGATTATTGCATTCCCCGAACTTTTGGATCGTACCACGTATATGCTTACGATGCATAACATAACCGTCGAGGTATAATTAATGCGCTCTCTATATATTCTGTTCCGTAACGTTAATTTATGTTTAGCTAAATTATAATCACACGAAACATATATCAACATATTCTGCCACTGCTCTTAAATACGGTAATAATCGAATAAAATATTAATGAATTACATAATGAGCTTTAATTGGCTACGTAGTGCCTTTGATTAAACTTAATTAATTTTAAATTATAGTTTTTCTAGTGATATCTTAATAAAAAATAAATTAATATATAAACAACATGAAATTAACATTAAAAATTTAACACTAGAATGATTTAGTCTAATATACTATTATATCAAAAACAACTGAAATTTTGATAAAAAATATTTATAACATATAATTAGATAATAGTATTAATAAACGAGTGATAAAATATTTCAGCATTTTTTTTATTGTTTTTCAAGATAAAATTAAAATATATAATATAAGTAGCTTACACAAGACATATTTCTAACTTCATTTCAGGAGGATAAAATGCATTTATTTGCATATAAATTAAAATTAATCCCCAATAAATTACATGTCAACAGTTTTTTTAGAATGTATGTTAATATTTAATCTATTATGATTACTTTAAAAAATTATGTCTATTTATATTATAGAAATAAAGAATATAAATTAAATACTGTATTTGTAAAATGCATTACAATCTTGTTAACAGTAAAAAAAAAAAAAAAAAAAAAAAAAAAAAAAAAATATATTCTAACAGAATTTATCTTTATAAATTAAATTTACATCACCAATTTATTTCAACTTAACATGAAATAAATTAAGAATAGTTATCCATTATTTATATTCCTCTCCAATACTAATGTAATTACAACATATTTTTATTGATATGTTTCTCTTTCCATTTAATTTCATACTTTTAAATTAGAGGAGTAATAAAAAAAATTAGATTTCAAACAAAAAAATTGTTTATCAAGTTACGTTATCATTGATTAAGTCTATACACCAAAAAATAGGTCATTATCGTTGATTGATTATTAGATGTTATCTATATGCAGTAGTAAACTTAGTGGCTCAATATTCTTCGAATAATAAAAGCTAACTGAAATGACTGAAAAGCAAGATTATATCATATATATTGTACTCTTCGAGACAAAAATTTCTTATAAAAATAATTATAACAGTAAATCATTTTTTTTTTTAATTTTTTAAATTCAAGAATCGATTAATCATTAAAAATTGACTAATAAATTATTACTGATATTATTAAAAGCACGTGAAAATAATTAATAATTATTATTTTTATAGGGGTAATAACCGAATGAATATAATTAATTACTTTTCAATAAATCAATAGACTTCCTCATAAAATCTACTACATAATTCACCTGAAAATTTTATCATCATATCACTAAAATTTAAGATTTATTCTTCCAATTCGTACAGAATCACGACATATATATTGAAAATATAGGATTTAATATTAATTCTCTTTTAACTATTGAAAAATGTTAAAGTGTAATTTAGAGTAAAAAAATATTATAAAAATAAAATAAACTTCCAATAAAATTTTATTTTTTGATTTTTAACCAGTCTTTCAAGCAAACGAAAGATAAATAAAATTAAAATAATATTTTATACCCTAAGTTTATGACCTAAATAAATATTTTTTTTTAATATCCAGTTACATGAAAAAAAGCTTGTTTCATATAATTCATTACATGCAGTCGTATAAAAAATTATTTTCAACTCGCACGAAAGTTTACTATAAAAATAAATTACTACTATAAAAGGAAAAGTGAATGAAAATGATTAGACCTACATACTTCAATGCTATTGGCATTAAATTCTTATAAATGACATTCTTAGTTGTAAATTAAGTAATTTTTATAACTAATCAACATACACATGCCTCGTGTCTTAAGTAAAATTTAAGATAATCGACCTTCTTAACATTCCTCAGAGACATTAACGTAAAATTAATGATTTAACGTAATAATTAAACGCTAATAAGGTACTTAGATATTATAAAAATCTTTTTAGATATTTTCATAATTAATTTCACTAAATAGATTTTATTTAATATTTTTTAATACAAGAATTTATCAATTTAATTGTCAAACCCAAATTATATTTTATCGATTTCTCAATGTAATTATTTGTATATCTAACGAGAAGTGTTACCTGTATTATCTTTTTTCTTAAGTAAATAAAATAAATAAAAAAACTGCATTACTTCGTATTATAAAAATGTTACAAAATGGAATTTTTCATTTCGCAATCCATTGTAAATTACTTACTTGGAAATTACAAGTAACTTAAAAGGAAATTTATAATATAATATCATTTTATTGTGTAAATAAGTTTTATGATAAGCGAATTAAAAAATTAAGTTTTTAAATTATTTTAATTGTGTATCAGTAATATACTGTAATATTAATTAAATAATTTTATTTCTTTAATAAACGAACAATTCAGATTCCACAAAATATTTTTATTTATAGATTATTAGAATATTTTAAAAAAATATTCCGTTTAACAAGTTTACATTCAATGATTGACACGAGTAAGTAATTTATAATGGATTGCAAAATAAAATATTCCATTTTGTAACATTCTCAGAATACGAAGTAATGCACTTTCCATGTTTATTTTATTTACTTAAAGAAAAGAAAAGGATAACGCTAACACTTCTCGTTAGACATAATTACGTTGAAAATCGATAACGTATAATTTGTGTCATAAATAAATCCAACATTCGCCATTCGATCATAAAAAAGCTTAAAAAGTCAAATAAATTATTAAATTAAAAATAAATCAATATTTTGAATCAAAGATAACATCAAATAACTTAAATTAAAAATATGTAATTAGATTATAAAAGTGAATTTTTCGATACTGCATTGTAGATAGGAATAATTGTTATTTATATATTTTATATTTCCCCAAGGCAATAATATTTTTAACTAAACAAATAAAAATATCATCTATGGTCCGTTAAATTATAAAAAAAATATATATTTATTTTGTTCTTCTTAGTCTATGAGACCGTATTTTTGACAAGATATCACGTAAATCGTATAAAAGTGTCATATTTGTCAATATAAAAGTTTTTAGTTACTCTAAGAATTAAGATTACTTGGAATTATTAATGCAATTTTGTTTAAACAATTTTCAAAGAGCACAAGCTTAATTTTATTCATAATTCACTACAAAAATGCTATACATTAAGAAAAAAATTTGATCAAAATTTTCCTTCAATGTAATTTTTATAAAAATTTCGAAATAAGAAAATATTATGTCATCAAAATCTATATAAATGAGATATTCTTAAAGTTACTTAAAAATATTTCTTAAGTCTACAATATTTCATATCTCCACATTTCAACTGCAGTTACAAAATTATATGAAATCGTGTTATAAATATGAAACAGCTGTTTAAACTAGATAGAATAAAATTAATTTATATTTATTCTATTTATTTATTTAATTATATATTGAATGAATGAAAAAATGTTTATTCAATCTGAGTTCAATGAACTCTGATAATCTATAACAACTCTATACATGATTAATATATATATTTAATTATAATAAATCAAGCTATAAATGAAAGTATATTTATGTAGCAGTAAAAATTGTATATATAATCTAAAATTTAATATATATATATATATATATATATATATATATAATACTTATCGTAAATTATTTTAATACGTATCACGATTATTTAACATTACATAGTTTATATATTAAATTTTAAAGTCTAAAATAAACACATTATTAACATTTTCTATTTACTTAAACACTTAGAACTAAAAAATAATAAATAAATAAATAAATAAAATAAAAATATTTATAGTATTGTAATAAATATAATTTATTATAAGCTTTTCTCATAAGTAAATTGTATAATTAAAATTGCTGTCTAATCGAAGGGCGGTTGAGATGATTGTCCTCATAGATTTGATCGATAAATTATCGATTAAGAAGTTGAAAGGATGCCAAATTTAAGGAGAAAAAATCACGAGATGTTTTGTTATATCTATTACTCATGTTTTATCAAAAGTGCTAATATTTTATCTTTTCGAAACATTTATTCATGGATTATTTAATGCACGCATTCGAAATTTGATAGAACAGACTAAATTTCCAATAAAAATTAAATATCAAACTAAACTAATAATGTATATAACAAGTAATAGTCAAACTTTCATTTGTTAAACATTAATGTATATACGTCTGATTTCTCGTAAACTTGATAATCTCATCCGCTATAATCTATTATTACAATAATTTTTGCAGTGAAAGAAATTTGAGTCATCAGTTTCGAACGATATGATTTTCTTTTAGAAGCTAGAGTAAAAAGGTTTTATCTTGATAGGACAAACAATTCAGTTAATGTTTTATATACTTCTTAGTGTGGATTGATTGAATAATTTTCTTAATGCAAGATACTATCGTAATATCCGTATCAAGCTATTCAATCGATCTCAATTTTGCTCATGATAGGCTGACATTCAATAAGACTGATCAGAAAACGACGATCCGACTATCAGTAATAAAATATCAAAAGAGTACGAATCGAAATTCGAATCCCAATGCTTCTCAGCCATCTCGATGAACTGGAGTACAGAAATCATGCCAAAAAATTTAGATGTAATTAAATTTTAAAATAATGCTTTCTGTCAAAAAATGCCTTCAGTTGCCAAAATATCACAACAAACTATACGGGTGTTTCAAAAATGATTCTATAATGTTGAAATTAGAGATATTTAAAAAAACAATTGTTTATACTGCCATAATATATGCACATGATTATATGAATTCATGTCTGCAGATGTTCAAGTTACTTTCATTTTCCTTTCGGACCCATATCAGTGACGATGAATATGCAGGAACGGGTTTTTCTTGTAACATGCAAGATACAAGGCATGGAAGAACAGTAAAATTCGAGAAAAGTTTGAGAGAAAGTAGGCTATCATAGAACAAACCCCAACGACTAAATTATTCATGAGTTAATAAACAAATTTCTGAGGACCGGATCTGTTCTTGATCACCAAGGCCATCTAAGTTAACACGCTTGAATTTTTTTGTCTAGAAATCCATTAAATCCAGTGGCGCGCCGCTTCCCTTGTATTTTCTAAAATATAAATTCATATTTTAACGTACTTTAAATTAATTAAAATTAATATTTTATTACAACCGCATTATGTATCTTATTACAAATTTTTATACTACATGTGAAAAAAAAAAACGATAAGATTGCTATTTTCTTTTAATTATAGGCCTACTGTAATTATATTGACAGATTTTTAGACAAAATCTTTAGAATTTTTATCACTTTTAGATGTTAATAATTTTAATATTATGAAAAAAAATTTTTCAAGCGTGTTTTAATTCTTTAAATTAAGTAAATTTTATGGGAAATTTTTTGATTTATCTAAATTACGTAGCGAATCGCAATATTTATATTCGTGTCCGGACTATATTGACAAATAACTCTTAGACATAAAACATATTATAATTAATGTAGATCCGAACAAAGACGTACTAAAAGAATTATATGATTTAATATCATTAATTCTTACGGTATCATCTACCAGTGCGTCTGTTGAGCACAGTTTTTCGATCAGGAAGCAAATTCACACATTGGTCAGGAACACTCACTCAGTCGGAGGAAAAATTGTCGTCGCTAGCGTTGCTTTCGATAGAAAAAGTGCTTTTAAATACGTTGATGGAGTCGACGACCAGCGACTTTTATGATAAAGTAATTAACAACTTTGCGGAAAAAATCGCCGATAGAGTTAGTTTATAAAAAATTAGAAAACAAGTTTTTCTATCATTGTTTGTATCATATCAATTTGTATTATGTATGTATTATTTGTATTTTAGAACTAAAATACATAAATTGTTTATTTTTGTCATTTCCATAAAAGTTTTAATCAAATACTGGAAATGTCATGTACCGGACGGGTCTGACCCGTCACGAAAGACGCGAAAAAACGGTTAATTTAGAGAAAAATTTATTAGTTTAAAAAAATATAGGTAAAAGTCATTTGTAGTCGGACATCCATTGTTTATATCAAACTGCGACGCAGAAACCATAAATCGCGGAAGGAAGTCGTCTTATGATCGGTGGAAGATCGAATTCGTCTACGATTTTGACTTCTCTCGCGCTCCAGGTAAGAGTCTCGTTAGCTTAGTAACGAGAGACCAACCACTCGGGAAGCGTGATTGAGGGAGAATGACCAATCAAAATGGACGAAAGAAAGAACGGAGATTGATATAATCCCCGACAAACTAAGACACCTCGCACTAGGTTAACGTTCCGAATAACCAAAACGCCGTGTGTCAACGCGAAAAAAAAAAAAACAGTTTCTCGTCTATTGTGCCAACCTGTAACCCGTGCCACTCCGGACTTAGATCGTGTCCCCGACGCCAGCGGACGAAGTCTCCGTGCCTTACAGACTTCTCAACGCCACAGTCCCGGAGCCACCTTCGATCGTCCCAGGGCGTCCGAACGGCTGATTGTCCTAAAGCAAACTATTCCGTACATAGTGTATGTTTATTTTATGTTAAAATGAACGGTTTTTGTCAGATACTTGTCGTCTTTGTCTCTTCCGCAACCACGCACGTACGAATGGACCCTAGACCATCACTGACCCGCAATTAACTGATTGCCCCTGGAAGTCGGCTTCTTACAGAAACACAGCTTCCCTATCATCAAATGTCACGGCATGCCACTGATTAAATCTGAGATATATCGTAGAAAACTCAGAGAGGGAGCTGATCTTCAAAATAGTATTATAATAGCTATTCAATAAAAAAAAAAAAAAAAACTGAAATGCTTGAACGTGTGTTCCAGGAAACAGCTGAGCTGATTACTTTGAGTTTTATAGAGATATTGATAGTGGCTACGTAGAAACCAATCATTAAATTAAGGCCATATGGTATGCACTTTTCTTATGTACAGGGGGTTGCAAAAATAGGTACACAGTTGTGAATCTGTGATATACAGGTCTTTGGTGTTCATTATTATTATTTTTTTATATTTTATAATTTCTTATACCTTATTTATGGTTTAATTAATGCATAAATAAGTTTTTCTTCTATTTTCTTCCCACAATAACATCTGCATACCTACTTTTGCACCCCCTCATATATACATTGTCTATATAACATTTTCATTACTTTTATGTTAAAATTAAGTATAATTAAGTTAATTTTAAGTTTAAATATTAGCATTAATTAAACCATAAATAAGGTATAAGAAATAATGAACGCCTGTATATCACGGATTCACAACTGTATACCTACTTTTGCATCCCCTGTATATAAGTTTTTTTGTAATCCCTATTATTTCGCACAATATATATCATTTTTGAAACACCTTGTATTATACTGGATGTTCTAAACTACAGGCCCTGCTCCGTGGATCTTATCTATTTTCTAACACTAAATTTTGTTGATCTTTGTTTATTTTATTCTGTAGCTTATAGTAACTGTTTTACTCCGTTCTTCCTCTTATTTATCTTTTATCTCTCTTATTTATTTATATTGATAGACACTAAAAAAAGAGTTTGAAAGTTTATTTTGAATAATTTTATGAAGAAAATTGCAATTACTGTATTGAAAATCAAAAATTATTGAATCTGTTACTAATCTTATTTGTAAGAGCAGGTTAATTGTTCAAATATCTAGTCAAACCGTTTTAACTATTTTTTTAAAACAACGATTTTCGAATTGCTGTATTTTGATTAAATTAGATAGGAATTAATTATCTCTATTAACTTCGTTCTAACAAAAATTATTGTTATTAAATTAAAATTCTATGCTCAGTTTTCAATTCTAATTGGCTTATGTTTCAAAATTTTCTTATTATAAGCATAACTGATTCTCAAGATTTGACCGAAGTATCAATAAAGAGATATGGAGAAAAGTTTCTGTTCGAATTACTAATTAAATATTTGACTATGCCTGTCTGGATTTACCAGAACTGTGTAATTCCAATCCAGACTGAGATTTTATAATATTTGAATATAACTACATTTAGAAAAATTGCGCATTTTTGGAAAATGCAAACTAAAAATCTGTTGTTTATATTATATTATCCAACAGATTTATATCCAAGCATATTAATTAAGTAAATAATTTTTGTGTATTGGACTGGAATTAGTAACAGATATAATGTAACATATATATACAACTTAAATATTTTCGATTTCCAGTCATTGAAAGAATTATTTTATTCAATTAGTTTCTTAAATTTCTTTTTAAAAATTTCATTCTGTAAATAAAAGAGCAAAATATAATATAAAGTATTGGAAAAATATATTTTTAATAAATTAATTTGATGTAAAAAATCTTTATTATTTAAATTTTCAGAATTTGCAACTGCAACTAACAGAATTTTTAAAAGTAGTTTTCTAATTATTAAAAATAGAGTTGTCATTTCGTTGCTTATAATTCCTCTTATTCTAAAAGCTTGATTATAAGACGTCGCTTGAGTGATAATTCATATATTTTTTTTCCTTGTTAAACTATGAATGTTATCTTCTTTGATACATTTTAAAAATTTGCTTAATCAACAGTATTTATACATATCAAAGTTAAATTCTTTAACATAAAAAGAATTATCAATAAGTAAAATAAATCATAAATTTATCAAGTTACTATTAAAACACTTAATATATCGATCAAATTCTTACAATAACAACGATAAATATCAGTTTATTTTAATCTATTGAGTAGTAAGATATTATCGTCATATAATTTCTTATAATAAGTATTCAGTAAATTTATCTAACAAAGTTTTAAATAACTAATTTTTATTAAATTTTTAAAGATTTTTATAGATATTTTTATTATATAAGTACATTTATTAAAACTTTAATTTTTAATTAGTTTTTAAATATATTTTTCATTTAAATATATTTTAAATAATAAATCGTTCTTATTTTTTTCTTTAATTTTTCCTTAAAGGAAACTTTTCTTCCGGTGGAAAAAATGATTAGGAACTGGTATATGTAGACGTGAAAAACTAGATAAAAACATTTATAAAAACAGAATTTTTATTACGCTTATTTAGAAACCCTATATTAATAACCGATATTATAATAACTAACAATATAAATTTAACTTTTATTTACTTATCTAAATATTGTCTCTTCTATTCGTATTTATACATAACATACTTATAGTATTTTAATTTAAAATTTTCAATTAAATAATATTTTGAAATAGCTCTGTTTAATATTTATTAGAAAAAATTTAAAAAAAAAAAATAAGGAAATAGTTTTGAGTTCCTATATTAATCAGCACAGGATCAAAAAGTTAAGGAAATTTTTAAATAAAAACAAACAATACTAATTAATTAATTTAATTTAATATAAATTTTTTGATAGCTAAATAAATAAATTTCAGAAAATTTTTCAATTGTATTTATGGAATTAAATTTTAAATAAAAAATAAACGAATAAATAAAATTTTTCGAATATTAAATATATAATTTCATGGATGTATATAGTTCTATTTTTAAATAAAAAAGCTTAAAATTTTATGTTGTTTTCAGATTTTAATACTGTGAAGCAAATGCAAGTTAACTTTTTATTTTATTAAAAACTAATTAATAAATTCAATTTAATCTTAATAAACATCTTTTCTGAGTAGTTACAGTAGCTATTAATTATAAAAAAGAAGTTTTAAAACGATTATAATTCCATTTATTAATAAATAAATTTGAAATTTATAGTAGATTAATACATTTATTACAAACTGGTAAGATTAAAAACTATAACATTAATAATAATTAACCTATATTATTACGAAATTAATAAATAGATAATTCCTTTAAAAAAATAAATATTTGAAACGGTAGAAGTAAGAAATATGGTAGCCAAATTTTGTCATTTGTATGACAGACAGAAGTATATAATCAATGATAGCGTTTATCATAAATTCGCAAAAAAATATGCATTTAATACGAATTTTGCTTATAATTGTTTGCGTTATTTCAGTTAATATAAAAAATTGAAGTAACTGTTATTTCATTAAAGTTATGGTAAAATATTTCATAACAAAATATAATGTGTTAAGCTTCATTTTTAACGAAATTTTCAGTTTTTATAAGAACTGTCACACTAGCATAAAAATAGAAAAAAAAAATCTAAAATTAAATGGAGTGTTGAAACAAAGTTGTGTAAAGTACAGTACATATTATTGGCTATTATAAGAAAAAAATTTAAGATCTTATCAACTGGAAGATAAAATGTGTATAATTACAGGGACGTCAGAGAAGATTAATTGTAAACAGTAAGCGATTAAAACATTATACATTATTTAACAATTAACTTATTACTTTTTACATATATTGATATAACAGTGCATTTCAAATTATTCGAACTGTTTAAAATAGCAGACTAGCAAGACTATTTTTTTTGCGATGATCAAAGCACCGATATTATAATTAAAGTGTATAATTATCTTACTCTTTTGGTATATAGGTTTTTACAGGTATATAAGTAATAGATAAGAGTATATAGGTACAGTACACAAAAGAAATAATTTGTGGATGAGTAAAAAAAGATAATAGAGAAGGAAAATAATTCATAATTATTCCACTTCCGGACTCGACCGTGAACTTGGCTTTACATCGATTTTATCCCTTCGTAACAAAACTCATTACATCGGTCAAGATGTGTTTGAAGCATAGTTTCTCTACAATTGGCACTAAAATTAAATTACAGAATGATACAAATACAATTATGAATATAATTCATATTTTCTCGGGGCTTGGTTGTTATCTGGGGGGCGGAGATCTGTAGTCCTTACGTGACTTTTCCTTTGTATTAATGATAAATAAATAAATACTCTAAGCGTGAGCATATCTGATAAGTTTGTATAATTTTCCATTTTTTATAGATGAACGTTGGTCTTATTCTTCCAGGCTTATCTTCTCCTATTAAGATTTTATTGATTGAATTCAATGAAATTTTAATTAATGTTTTTATGAAATATGTTTACTCTTGAAGTAAATGAATTACATTCATAATTGTATTGATGTCATTTCGTGATTCAATTTTAGTGCTAATTAAAGAGGAACCATGCTCGAAACGCGTCTTTGCCTATATAATGAGTTTTGTTATCAAGAAACGAAAATGTAAAAACAAGTGTTTTTTTAATGCACTGCATTGTATTTACGTAAGAAGAATATTAATATTATAAAAAAATAAAAAATCCGGAGTGGGATAGCACCTAGTTTGAATAGCTCAAAGAAATGTATATCGTGAACCATTGTTGATACATGGACCACAACGAAGTTGTTTTATACAGTATACGTGAAGAATTAGGTATATATAAATAATCTGTTTGTCGTCAATAGAAACAAAAACAATGATATAGAATCTGCTTTCGATAGCGATAGTAAACGGAAAATGTTAAATACTGGTTTTACAAACTACACTATAAATAAGCAGAACTACACAATGAAATGAGTTCAAGGATATATCTATACGTAATAAACTTTATCTAAAAAAATTTAATCAGAGTCTTAATATTTAATTATTGATAGATTACAATATATTTCGACATATTAGAAATCTAATAAAATATTTCTGTATCATTTGATTCAGAAATTTAAGCATCTTAAAAAGGTTTTGATTTGTAAATTATTTACAACTGAATAATTAAATTCATTTTTATTCGTTAATTATTTTTTTTATTGTACATGATAATAAAATATATATCATCATCATCATCATTACATACAATAAAAATTCATATATATCTACTCAAGTGTTTTCTTCAGTAATAGATTCATTGATGAGATTAGATCTGATAAACATTGTTTTTCTCTATCTTTTGAATTTTCATTTTGAACTTATTATCAGAAAAAAAGATAACAAATTCTATTAAAAAAAATTTAAAATAAATGCAAGGAAATATTATAAATAAATAAATCTTACGATATTATAAAATTAATAATTCATAATCCTTGAAATGTTTACGGATGTTTACAACTTTATTGATATAATGATAGGGAGGGATTCACTTTTCCTAGAATTGCAAGCATTTAAAAAATTTCAAATACAATAAACTAGAATTTATTAAGAAATAAAATTTTCATCATTGGATCGATAAGAAAACATTAGTCAATAAAATAAAAAATATTTGTATCATTTCATTGCTAAAATATGAATTTATAAATATAATGATTTAAAATTTTCTAAATTAATTAAAAAATATGATACTCCACAAATAGACTTTAAGATAAAAATTATTATAATACGTAAATTAATATCTGTACATAACAAGCATATATTTTATAATTAATTTTAATCTTGAATGCAACGACGGCGTATTCATATAGTTTCATAACAGGAGTTCGTAATACAACTCTAGTCTATAAAACCTAAGACGTAACGCTAGCTTCACGTTTTAACTACGATTTCTTTGTCTCTGCATCTGATTCTCACCTATGTACTGTACATATGTAACTTATAACTTACTTTCCTACACTTCTAAATATTTTATAACGCATTTTTATATATCTTTATAATTTAAAATGCAAAAAATAAACTAAAGCAATCTCTAGGAGTAAATAGTTAAGTTTAAAAACCGAACCCACGCTCAGCTGAGAGAATAATTTCTAAAATCATCGCTGAACACTTTTGGCTGCTGAGACACATTTATTTGTTATACACTAACGTTTTCAGTCTCCTCAAGTGCCATACTTTTGGAACGTCAGTTTCAAACTGTTCCAAAATAGAATACAATAAATATAGAATATTAGAACAATAAATTGAATGTATAACAAATAAATGTGTCTCAGCACTCAAAGGTGTTTAGTGATGATTTTAGTAGTCAAGTTTAAATTAATAAATCGATTTGATTATTATAAAATCAAATTAAATAACTGATGTATTAAATTTAGTCACAATATAAACAACATACAACTCATTAAAGCTAGGTAAATTATTTGTCATTTTCCTTTCGAGTAAAAATAAATACTGCATATAGAAAGAAAGCTTTTCGAAAGTGTTGGAAGTTTATTAAGTAAGAAAATCACGTCAAGCAGAAACGAATGATTACGGATGAAAGATAAAAGCATGGTTTATTGATTTAACTAGCATTCTGTTGAAATCAGAACGCGCCATCTATCCCGGCAACCTTATCCCAGTTAGGAATGCAGGAAAAGGCGACCGGTATCTACCAACATCTGTTCTAACAGGTTCCCTAACCGAACTTAGCCTTGATAACGAGCAGTCTGTCTCCGCCCGAACGCGATTGGACTTAAGTCAATCCACGTGTCTACCATTGTAAAAAAGGTGTAAGTGTCCCTCGCGATGATGTACGTCAGCGTGCGCCATTCTCGACTCAGTCGACGTTTAACGCGGCCGTATCCTTCAACATCTTGGAAGTCATTCTGATCTTGTCTCTCCTTTCGAAACGTTACAGAAATGAAGTGCTTTCCGTTTTGTGAAAAACAGGAAGAAAATGAAGAAGATTCCAAAGAAAAGATACCGTCTTTGTCTTTAGTAATAAACAACGAAGCAAACTCGGAAAGTGGAAGTGAAGTCATATCCACCGGTGATGGAAGTACTTCTAAAGAAATGCCCGAACGTGGAAAATGGTCCGGAAACTTAGATTTTATATTTGGATGCATCAGTTATGCCGTCGGTTTAGGAAACGTGTGGAGATTTCCATATCTGTGTTACGAAAATGGTGGAGGTAAGTTTCATTTATAGACAGTGAAATCGATTATTTAATGTAATATTATATAAAGGTCAATAAATAGTCAATTTATTCAACGTGTAAACACGCACGCAATTAGTAGAGTGTAACTCTATTAACAACGCTATATGTCTTTTAATATGACACGATAACAGAGATTTTTACACTTTTATCTGTAATTAGATAATATAATATAGGTTAACTATTAGATATATTTCTATTTCAATCAGATGGGTTACTATGATAATTTATCGCTAAGAATATCGAAACACATGCTTACTCTGTATGGAAGCTTTCCTACCAAGCATCGGTGCTTAACGTTTTCCTTCCAAAAATATAATGTAACTTGAACTCTCTCTAAGAATTTTAATATATTTATATACCTATTTCCTTTTTATGTTTGCATCGAAAAGCATGACTATTTTGTAATATATAACGGAAATAGCATTAATAATCTATTTTTATCTCACATGTATGTTTTATTACCAATATGATTTTTATTATTATTTTTTTAATATTCGGTAATCTTTTCATTTTTTCAACTTAATAATAATAATAATAATCTTTTACTTTAAAAATTTAACTGATAAGTATGTATTTAATTAAACTGTTAGTACATTTATTAATTTTACTTTTGATGTATTAATTTAAATGCTGAATTATTTAAATTAATGATAATATTTTAAATAATAATAATTTAATTATATTTCCATTATTTTACAATTTGAATGAATGAAAACGTTTCAATTATTTAATGTTTTACTAGAAAACAATAGTTGATTTAAAAAATTATTTTTTGAATAAAAAGATCTATTCAAATAATACTTATTTTCAGTAAGCTATCTTTTGTTTTAAGTGTTATACATATATAATGTAAAATTTAATTTAATATAAATTTATTAATTTCATAAAATAATTAAAAATAATTGAATTATCATTTAAGATCAATCAATCAAAGATCAAATATATTCATTTTTTAAAAAAAATGTTATTGTGATATAACACAGTAAGTAATGATTACAGACAACATAATAAAAGTTTAATGGTGTTGAGAATGCAATAATTTTTCTTTCATTAATAATATGATTGTTATATTATATGTTATAAAACAATCACAGAAAAAAAACACTTTGAATGATAAATAATTTTATTTTAGCAATTTATTTTTTGATTGGTGTGAATGTTTTTAGGAAATTACTTTTTATTGGTGTTTACAAAAATAAAAAATAATTGTATTTTTATGGTTTTTAAATATAAACATAACATTTAATTTTAGTTTTTCTGTCAAATGTCAGGCTTTTTTAAATTGTATATAAACAGAAAAGATCTTAATTCTAAGTTAAGATAATTGAAATTATTTTAACTTAATCTTAGCATATTTTAAAATATCAGTTATTTATTATATTGTATTCTGAATTTTTTAGTTTTATTTAATATTTTTTCATATTGGTAATCTTTATAAAGTTTCTATTCTCTTTATATATACAGTCCATTTCAAAATTATAAACACACCCAACTGTTTTCAATGACAAAAACATCATCAATTGTAATGTATTTACTATATTAGTATGTTATTTACATCATCAATTTAAACATTTTCTGAAATTTTTTGAGCAATATGACAATTACAAAAAAAAATATTACAGATTTTTCAGTTTTTGATTGTTTCAAAAGTATAAACACACGTGCACAAAAAACAATTTGTGATGTTTCAATATTTTGTAGGTCCATCATTTGATTTAATTAATTCAAATACTCTGTCAGGCATACATTTTACTAGTTTTTGAAGTTGTTCTTGTTTAATATTTTCCCAACAATCCATAATAGCCAATTTCAGTTCATTTACAGTATTGTATTCTCTGTTTTGGCTATAAACAATATGACTCATAATGCCCCAAACAACATTCTCCATTGGGCTCATATAAGGGGTCCGTGATGGCCAATCAATTACATTAATTTTTTTTTCAGTAAACCAATTTTTAGTTGACTTTGATGCATGAATGGCAGCATTATCCTGTTGGAATTGCCAGTTTTTTCCCCCAATAAGTGATCCAAAAGTTATTAAATTTTGATACAACAGTTCTTGATACTTTTCTGAATTCATTCTACCTTCTATAAATACAATGTCTGTTTTACCTCCTTATCCAAATCTTGCCCACACCATCACAGATCTTCCACCTTGCTGTCTGCTCATTTTGACTTCATTCTTCCTCATATCATGCCAGTAGTGACTATAACCATCAGATCCATCCAAATTCCATTTTTTTTTCATCTGAAAAGACTATTTGTTTTCACTCCTCTTTCCATGTCATCTTGTCTTTGGCCCACTTTAATCCAGCTGTTTTGTGCAATCATGTTAATTTCGGTTTGGCAGTCATTTTTGTAAATTTGGCATTTTTATGATTATGCATACGTCGCCATACAGTTGCTGGTGAAGCTGCAATTGGCAATGTTGATGCTGCTTCTCTGAGACAACTTGTTGACCGTCAGTAGCCAAAAAAAACCTTTCTTTTGTTTCTAGGTGTAAGGAGTTTAGGCCTTCCACATTGCTTATTTCTGCCATAATTTTCACCCTGAGTTAACACATTTCTCACAGCATGTGTAGATCGATTTATAGCTGCTGAAATTTGTCTTAGAGATTGTCCTGCTCCTTTTAATTGGTAAATTTTACATATTTCCAACTCTGTTAGTTTTTTTCCACGAGGTATTGTTTTAAATCACAAAAAACTGTTTAAAATAGTGCCACATTTTTAATGATGAGTGATACTCCCCTCTGATGACAACTAATTAAACCAATAATTAATATAAAAAATTATTATACTAATTTTATGCACGTGTTTATACTTTTGAAACACTCAAAAATTGAAAATCTGTGATGATTTTTTTTTGCAATTGTCTGATTGCTCTAAAAATTTCAGAAAATGTTTAAATTGATGTTGTAAACAACATACTAACATAATAAATGCATTACAATTGTTAATGTTTTTGTTATTGAAAAACGTTGGGTGTGTTTATAATTTTGAAATGGACCGTATGTTGTATTTTATCATGAAACATCATTATATATATATATATACATACAAGATAAATACTGTGATAAACTTTGTAAATAATGTGACTTGCAATTTCTAATATAAGTTATATATGATAAATACCCTTTCACTTAATTTTTATTATGAATTTTTTAACCAGATGGCAGTACAGTAAGTTGTCAATTTATCACATTGATCCAGATTAAATTTTAATACAGATCTCCGTAGTTTATTATTGTTAATATGAATTAGGACAATATTTATATTCCTTATCTAGGCTGGTTGATCCTATTATGGATCAGACCTATTCTTAATGTATACAATTGTGGATGACTATAGCCTTTATGCATGGTGCATTACATTCACAAATCAATCAATGTTACTTTAAATTAAATGAGTGATTGATTTTTATATTAATAAGTATTATTACATACAACATGAAAAGTATTAATTCTGTAACCTAATAATAGCAAATAACCTAAATATTCACTAAAAGATATAAATAAAGATTCAAAAATGAAAAATGATTTAAATTTAATAGAAACAAAGCCTGTATTTTTCAATTTACAATTTAAATACTGTATAAGATTTTGTTTATATTAAGGTAAAAAATGTATTTATTCATAAATTAAATTTTTCTCATTTTCAAATAGTTTATGAAGTGAAAGATAAATAATAATCTGTTTTTGACATAAATCACATAAAGAATTAATCATTAATTAATAAATCATTAAAATACTGTTGAAATTCATAAATTTAATACTTTAACTGTTATTATCTTGCTTATATGGGTACTGACAAGTTTTACATTTGGTAAAACAAACGTAAACTTGTCAGTACCCTTTGAAAAATTGTAACAAGTGGAAAAAATTAAAATCCATGTTGGAAATTGAAAATTAAGACACGTCTACAAGCGTATAAAAATGAAGAACATACCATATAATGAAAGAATATACCTTTCAAAATTATATATCAATATAAAATTGTAAAACTCCAACTGAAGAAGGGTAGAAAAACCTGAAATGTACATCTTGAAGATCAAAAGTCTAATAGAAAATAGAAAAGAAAAAACCAAGTAAAAAGTCATCAAAAAATCGTAGTGTGATAAGTTTGCCCAAATAGCCAAAAAGTAGCTATAAAGAATTGTTTTATTCTTTTATTATTTTAATTTAATTTATTATTCTTATATCTTCTCAATTTTATTGATATAATATTGTAACTGAATAGAAAACATTCAACATAGTTGTATTTAAATAAGTTATATGATAAATGTAAAATTATAGCACAAATAAATAAATTATTTACTATAATAAAAATAATTTTATTACTATATTTCGAGTACTTGAGGTACAGTTAAAATAACTAATGCCATCGACAACATATAAGAAGGAAAGCTATGATCAGTGGCGTAGCGTAGTGGGGGCGGCAAAATTTCACAATAAATAATATCATCTTGTAAAAAACCTAAATAAGGGGGCGGCGAAATTTTCCTCTGCCCCAGGCGGCTGACACCCACGCTACGCCACTGGCTAATGCTTTCATAGTATCATAGGATGTGGAATTATCGAGGAAGAGCATGTCATAAAAGGATGAAAATTATCTTAAAATGCAAGTTATGAACATGATAATCAGAGGAAGATGAAGCGGAAGAAGACCAAGAATGAAATGGATGGATATAGTTGAAGTGGACATGAACAAAAAATGGTAGAGAAAAGATGACTGCAAATTGGATGCAGTGAAGTAAACTCATCAAATATAGCTAACCCACATAAAGTGAAACAAGCTGCAGAAGAAGTTATATATTAGAATATTTAACTATCAATTATTTATCATATAGGAAAAATTTGAGAGATATTTCTGAACTGCTTGAAAATAAGTTATTTGTCATAACATGTAAATGCTTACTGTTTTGATTTTTTTAGTGGTTTAAAATTTAAAATCATCTTTGATATTTATATAGTTGAATCTAAATTATCAGACATCACTAATAGTCTAATGTTTTTATACTTTTAATAGCAAAAATATAGTATTTGTAAAATATATAACAATCTCATCATATTTAAAAAAAATGAATTGGCAATATTTAAAATAGAAAATTATAGCATTCAATTATATTACAGTATATGACGTTCATTGACCTAACTCTAATTTTTATGTAACTTCCTCTATTTTTTTACAAGTAGCCTATATAATTTTTTTGCTTGTATTAAAACCATGTTTTTGCTTATATGCAATATAAATCATTTCTTTGTTTCAAAATATGTTAATATTCTTTAGTCATAGTTCTACATTAATCTTTTTCCTCATCTTTTATTTATTACATTTGTTTTAATTAATTATTTATGATTAATTAATACGTGTAGAAACAGTATTTTCAATTTCATTTTACACAAAGAAATAATTTTTAATAATTAAAATTTTAGATGTTAAAAATTGTAATTATTTTAATTATCTAAATTAAAATGTTTCAAATACACAGTATATATTTTCTAGTTTACATTACTAAATTATGTTTATTATTTCAAATTTAGTATATAAATGTTTAAATGCTTAATATTTGAAATAGATTTAACATTTTTAAAATAAAGCATATGACAATTTCAACAAGTAATGTGATAACTATCAAAAGTTGAAAATTGTTGGTTTTATGATACTTAAAAATACAGGTATTGGTATAAGGTATTTGTATTGGTATTGTTTTTGTTGCTTGTTTTCGGTTGTTTTTTCGCTTCTTACTAGTGATGTCATTGCTAATAAAATTTAAATGATATCAACATTGTTAATTATCTTTTGAGTTTAACCAAGATGTGCGAATGACTGTTGATGATAAGATAATTGTTAAAATTGGAAAATAAAAAACAAGATAAATTTAGAAAATGCTGGAAAGATTGCAACAGGCTCGATTAGGATGGATTGGCCTATTTAATTTAAAAGGTTATTGAGGAGTGATTGCCATGCGGTGGAGAGCAAGTCTGCTTCTCTGCTGTTAATACAGTTCTCTTTGAGGGATTTCGTAAAGATTTCTATTGTTTCAATTGTTCTAAGCTTGTTATAATCAAGCATAGGTATAATAATCTTAGCCTCTTCCCATTTAGCCGTTATATTCGGTTCACTTGCAAACTGGGCTAGGGTGGAATTAAACATTTTGTATGTGTCATATTTATGCTCAACTATCCTTTTTGTAAGCGATCTGTTGGTTGAGCCTAAGTATGTTAATTTTTTGTTCAGCTTAAATCTATTGTCCTCAAGCGGAACTGAGTAAATCCCCGGTCTTCTGGCTTTGCTGCATTTATCTTTGGTATTAGCCAGAAGTTTATATATCGCAGGGTTACATTTGTATGTAAGATCAGCTTTGACTTTCTTGGTTATGATTTTAAACACTTGGTTCATTCTAGGGTCAGAATCAACTACAGTTCGTTTACATTGCTGTTTAAGAAGTCTGGAATTAATTGCTTCGTTTTCTAAGTAACTATGTATTTTTTGAGCTAGCCTATCTATTAATTTACTGTTGTAACTATGGCAATGTGTTTGATGTGTTGGATTTCATGAAGCGTGTCATTAATACAAGAGCAATGGGTAAAAGCTCTACGGATTAGAGCCCTGTAGGTGGATATTTTATAAGTAAATGGGTCGTTTGAGGTTGAGGGAATGAAGAAAGATTGAAGATTAGGCTTATGGTATATCTTAGTGGCTATACAACCCTGATTCAGGTAAATATTGAGGTCAAGGAAATGAGCCATCTTATCATGCTGTTGGTCTAACTTTAACTTAAGCCCAAATGGATTGTCATTGACAATCTGCAGTTCTCTATCAATATCTGGCTTGGATCGCCAAATAATAAGAATGTCATTAACATAATGTGTGTAAAGTATGATTTTTGTGTTGAAGGATTCTAGGACTTGGCTATCTAATTTTCTAACAACTAATTCACAGAGGTCTCCAGATAGGGGGCTACCCATTGGAACCCCTCTTTTTTGAAGATAGATTTGCTGGTTGAAGGTGAAAAAGGAGGTTATAGCACATAAGGTGGGCTAGTTATAAAATCTGCTTATCTTATCATCAATAGTCATTCGCACATCTTGGTTAAACTCAAAAGATAATTAACAATGTCGATATTGTTTAAACTTTATTAGCAA
The DNA here is from genome assembly GCF_030686945.1 of Centruroides vittatus. Taxonomy (NCBI): domain Eukaryota; kingdom Metazoa; phylum Arthropoda; class Arachnida; order Scorpiones; family Buthidae; genus Centruroides; species Centruroides vittatus. The sequence goes on along the minus strand of NW_027122256.1, from coordinate 1,433,395 downwards.
TGACGTCACTAGTAAGAAGAAACCTTTGTAAACAGTGATATCATTTAAATATATGCTAACCAATGTTTTCAACCTACCTTATTGTACCTGAAGAAGACCATTCAAAATGGCCAAAAACGTTTGTACTTAGTGATTAAATTCCTAGAAACAGTGTGAAAGGTTTTGTCTTACTTATTTTAAGTAGTTATAGCTTTGAGTGCAGAGAAGGATATTTAATTTTACTTTCTGTTTAGAATATTTATAATATTTTTATGTATTACATTAAAATTTTATTTAATTAATGTTTACTCATTAAATATAGTTTTTACAAAATGACTGCATTTCATAAATGCTTGAAATAGTGTTGTCCACCATTAATAATAAAAAGTGAGGATTTTTAATACAGAAACAAATAACTGAAATTAAAAGTTATTTGTTTCTGTATTTCAGTATTCAAAAATAAAGTTAAAAACTCACGCCAAGGTTTAACTGCGGTACAACTTCACTCTACCTATAACCCCTCTACCAAATCTATGCAGGTGCATCTGTAATGATCGTGACACGCTACCACCTTATAAAAATCAGGAGTTTATGCAATACACCTAGAAAATCCAGCAACGGGAGTTAGCACAAGGTATATAGGAGCAACAACAAGAATGCTCACCTCCTGCCTCGCAGAGCATCAGGATGATGTAGCCAAGGGAAAATATACTACAGAGCTCACTAAAAAAGTATTTGAGCAAGGCTACAACCCCCTGTGGTCCAGAACGGAAATAATAAAATGTTGCAACAATCAAAGGCTTGTGTTCATCTGAGAAGTGCTACTCACAGCTACTATGGAAGCATGCAATGTTCCCACCCTAGATCTACCAGGGGTGTGGGCAGCATTGTATTGGCGTTTAAACAATGAAACACTCCTAACATCGTATCGCCATCGTGGTGTCAATTCCACGCATGCGCCGCTCATACCGTAGATTTAAGAATTCGAACATGTCAAAATCTTTTTGCACGTTCTTAACAGAATTACCAGATGCCTGTTTTGAATTCAAAAATTCTGTTCTCCTTGGAACATTCTGCACATTCGTTTTATTAAAATCGTTCTTTTCACCTGAAGACAACGATTATAAACTCGCCAAAAGTGCTTGTGTTAGTGCTAAAGGAACTATTTTAACACCAAACTCAATGAATTTTCTTTTACCAGAAGTCAGTATTCAAGATTGTTCTGTTCTGTCTTAGATAAATGTCAAGCATTAGTCTAAAGCAGACATTAACAACCAATGGCATATGAGATCTTAATATGCAAACTCCAGGGTTTGGCAATGTAATTTTATTTTCCTGATATTCATGATGAAGAACATTCAAACTAATCTTGATCAGTAAAAAAGATGAAAATAAACTTTTTTACTAGTTTCCATATCATTAGCCTATATTATTTTGTTCTCTCTCCTTTTGTTGTAATCATACTCTCACCCGCCACTCTCCAGGCTTTCCTGGAGAGTGGCGGGTGAGAGTATATCCACCAGATTTTGGTAGATAACTGTGGAGATGTTCCTCTATTCTTCCTTGAGAGAAATGGTGAAGTCATTCTCAGATGTTGGGCGATTTGGCCTGGCTTACAATCAGCACTCAAATTCATCCCACAGGTGTTCAATGGGATTGATATCTGGGCTATTGGCAGACCAGTCCATTTTGAAACCCCTGCTGCTGAAACCATTCCTTCACACACTTTGCTTTGTGGCAAGGGGCATTGTCATGTTGGTATAGAAAAGGACCCATTCAAAACTGTTCCCACAATGTTGGTAGAACAGAATTGTCGAAACTGTTGATATATGCTGTAGAAATCAGTGCACTTCACTGAAACAAGCTGTCTCAGTCCATACCAGTAAAATAAGCCCCACAGGATGAAACCACTTCCTCCATACTTTACACTAGGCACCACACAGTCATTGTTAAAAAATGGCAACTGATGAAATGACTTCCAACTAAAAAAAAGTATCAATGTAAGTTATATTCCTATAAATTTTAATTCAAGGAATGTTAATTTTGGATAGTATAGATTCTAAATATCAGTAATAGATTCTATTCTTCAGTAATAGATTCTAAAATCCAAAATTAAAACTGGAAGAGATAACTTGAATTTCAGAATTTTGTAGTTTTAAACCTGAGGAAGGTTTCTAAAATAAATCAAAAACATTTGTTCTGTAAACCATTTTGCTGGAAAAGTGTAAATGATTTTCATTTTACAAGTTAATTAATAGATATAATATGATAATAACAACCAAAGTAATTCTTTGGATTATTTAGAAAAATCATTTTGTTGAACGTCAAATAATATTTAATGCTGAATTTTTGAATAATGTGCTATTTCAAATCTGACAAACTTTATATTCTGTGTGTTATTTGTACTAACCTAGAAAAATCATTTTGTTCAATTTGAATTTTTGAATAGCACAATATTTTGCTTATTCCAAAAAGTTTCCTTTTGTTTATTTTTCATTTTGATAAAATTGAAGTAAATGTGAATTTTGATTCCTTGAAATGTGTGATATTTTGTGTAATGTGTGAATTACTGTAGTGGGAGGGGCAGAGAGTCTCACATGACATGATGTAGCATGCGATGTGAAGCTTTAACTTTTTGTTTTAATAAATAAATAGTGTTATGAACATATTACAAAAGTATGCAATATAATTATGATTTTATTATATGTAGAAATGTTAATGTAGTTTATCATACATTAATACTATCATCATGAAATTTACTGTCATATCCAATATCCTTAGTTATATCAGGTATATGGATAATATTTTGATTATATAGAGAACTAAACCTGATGTTAAAAATTTTTAACAACAAGAGCTACAAACTAACACTAGCATTAGATCAGGAAAGTTACACGGAGGTTAATTACTTGGACATCAATATTTGAATGACAAATAGAAATATAACCACAATGATTTACTGCAAACTCACATACATTCCCCTCATTATACCTGTTAACTCAGTGGACCTTTGGCCTTTTAAGGTAGTGGCATTCCAGGCCCTAGTTACAAGGGTGTACTCGCATCACTCTGAAACAGTGATACCAACAACAAACTTGACCATATCAAACATATAGCATATGAGTACTGAAATTTGTTAATCAACACACTTGCTTCCACACAGAAATCTGAGTTAGCTAACACCAGTATGAAGATTAGCAAGGCAGAATGTAATTTTGTAGTTATGTTACAAACTGTCTCTATATCAAATTTACAATAGGATTGCTAGTTATTTAAATTTGTGTTTAACTTACAAGAGAAAACTCAATGCTTTCTGCCTTTTAGCTAATGCAAAAGACAGCTTGGATGGCACACAAGCACCAGGGGTGTACCGTATTCCATTACAAGATGGACGATTTAACAAGTATTTAACATACATCGGATCCACATACAAATCCCTTCAAACCAGAATACGCGACCATAAATATGATGTGGCCAAAGGGAATTATAACACAGCATTTGCCCATTAGGTTGCCAAACCTGGGGTTTTCCCAATGGGATGAAGCTACCCCATTACATAGGGTCTTTGACCAACATGACATGATCTTTGGAGGCTTTAGAAATTTATATAGCTGGCATGAAATGAAATTCCCTCAACTCTGACTGTATTCCAGTATTGCAATCATAGAAATATTATTTAGAATGCCACAGTTTTATTTAAAAATAATTATTTATTTAATTTTGTGATGTAAATGAGATGATGTCCATATTGAACATCTTTTTAAATGTATAAAAGATTGGAATGCAGTGAAGTTTGAATGATAGAAATTTTTGAAAGATAGAACTGTTTTAATGTATACATTCCTGATGGGGTCTGCTAAATGATGGCCAAAAACGTATGAGCAGTAAATTTTTTGTTTATTGTTTACTGGAAAACGAATTTAGATGTTGATTAGTTTATCATACAGTTCCAGTTTATAAGTGTGCCGTTTTTTGATTTACTTTGATATATTTGTTAATTAAATGTTGTTATGAATTTATATGCATATTTATTTATTTTTTCATAAACTCAAAATTTTCTGATTAATTTTGTTTAAAATATAAATCTTTAAAGTTTACATGTAATCCTTACCATAAATTTTTTTATAGAATTCTCATGTAAGAAAGAATCATAAATAATAAAAAATAGTAAAGTAAAAAAATAATAATAAATTTATATTTACTTTTAGGTGCCTTTCTCATTCCATATGTTTTTTGCATTATTTTCTGTGGCATTCCTCTTTTTTTATTGGAAGTTTCTGTTGGACAGTACCTTAGCTCAGGTGGAGTTGGTGTTTGGAATCTTGTTCCTATCATGAAAGGTATTGAGAATTATATTTATTTTAATTTTTTAAGATTTTAATATATTATAAAAATATATTTTTATTTCAAATAATAAAAAGTCAGTCATGTTTATATTAATTGGCATAATGGTATTTAATAAACTTTAATATACTATTAAGAATAGTTTTTATAAGTTAATTATAAATCTAATTTCATTATTAAAAACATAATTTACTATAACAATATATAAACATTTTACGACAAAGACTTTTGACATAAGACATTCATAATTAAAAATTTAGCAAATATCTTAATAATAAATAATAGCAATAAATATTAAGCATGATATGAAATAAAGCCACAGTCTGCAACTCTGAATCAAGTATGGTTCTTAAGATTCTTTATTAATGATAACAAAATAAAAAATTTGTATTTGCAAAAGAAATAAAAGTTAATTATATATTTTATTATATAAATACAAATAAAATATTCTGAGTTAACAAATATAAATAAGATTAGTATTAAATCAATTAATAATAATTATATATGTACTGTACATGTTTGTTTAATTAATATGTGGATAGTTGCCAACCATCAGCATTTGCACTGACTAGCAACTTTTTTAATGCTCCATCAGTGGACAGGCCATTTTTCCCTTTTCTCAGAGTTTTTAAAGATTTTGATATTATCACAAGTCTAATACCAATACATATGCCGAGGACATCATATTTATTTTATTATGAACAACTGAAGAAACTAGAAAGACATTCTCATATGCATTTAATTGGAAAAGAACTAAGATTGATATTTTTATATGTATATGTTGGTATACATATGAGAATTTTAATTCAAATTTCATAATTTTAAATGGCAGATATGATAAATTATATCTTGAAGTCTGGCAACGTTAGTGCCATCACATTGGCAATTAAATCAATCATAGCCGATTCATCAGCGGAAGGACTTACTTTTACGGTTAGACCAAATTATTGAGCAGCACTACAATTTCTCTGTAAATAAGTCTAGTATTTACAACGGATGTTGATGGCCATTAATAAAATAACAGACAACAATCAGACATGAAGCAAATTCAAGAAAATAACTACATAATTGTTGACATGGTTTATAGAAATTATTTATTGAAATTAACTGATCTTCACAAAATTTTAATTACAATTTTATTATCATTGAATTTAAAATTTAACAAAACCAGTTTACATGAACTTGCTTAAATCTGTTTGTTAAACAGTTTAATTAATATATCAATTAAATTTTAATGACAATCAATGAAACTGTCCAAAAGAATTTGAATGCTGTGTATACCATATAACTAAACAATAAATAAAATAAAATTCAAAACTTACTGAGCATTTATTATTAACACAACATTTTTAAATGCTGCTTTCATTAAAATTAAATTAGCATAATCATTTTAGAGTTAACATATCTTCACATATGGAGAAAAGAAAATTATACATATTAAATGTAATATGTTTTTATTAATTCTATTAGTTTTTAATCATTAATAAATTAATGCTTCTAATATATAAAATATTTTATAATTTAAACATATATTACACAAGACTAAACTTTTTAATTTGATATATTTTCAAGAACATGGATATGATAAGCCTAAAGTGTTTAAAAAGAAATTATTACTAGGATTGCAAAATAACTTATTCAGATGTGATATTGGATAATTTATTGCTTAGAAATGTTTTGAGAGATTTAGATTTAGAATATAATGACAACAATGTAGTAAATATGAATTATGATAACACAATTTCTAACTAGCAGATATAAAGACAACTGTAATAAATTCCAGCAAATGTTAAATGAAAATTGACAAATGCTTTTGACCTCATTAATAGACCTGTTTTAGATCATAAATCTTAAACCTGCTGAATTCAAACATTGAATTTAGTAGATTTAAGATTTATGACCTATTTTTTCCAATTTTTTTGAGTAGTTTCTAATAATTTCTAACTTTTACTTTACTTAAATAAATTACTGGTACTTTCATTTAAATCGATGATAATGAAAATTATTCATTATCACCCATTTAGAACTAAAGCATGTATAATTTGTTAAAAACCATATTATAAAAGCATTAGTATCCTAAGAATATAATAAAAGTACAGTGGTACCAAGGTACCACTGTATTTGATTAATGCAATTTTGATATACATGATAGCATTGAGGTATATAAACTGTATATTTTATATAATATATAAAATATACAGTACATAATATGTTATATAATACAATGCCCATTTTTTTATAGCTTGTGCTCCCCTTTTTTATAGTCTGCAGGTGTTGCTGCTAGTAATAAAACAATAAATATCAATAGCCACAACTACAATTTACACTAAAATTTAATTTATTATATTAAAATTGCTTTTAAAATTATTACACTTATAACTATAAAAATTATAATATGCTTAAATAAAATACAATATTATTGTACTATTTCTTTAATGTAGAATTATTATATTCTGGTAAATTCTGAAAAAAATCATTATTTTTAGGTATTGGTTTTGCCTCTATGACAATGATTGGATTATGCAATATATATTATATTGTCTTGATTGCATATACATTGTTTTATTTTGTGGCATCATTCACCAATCCTCTACCTTGGGAAAAATGTGGTCATGAATGGAACACTGAACATTGCATTAATTCCAGAAATGTTTCCAGCAGTAATAATTCTGTTACAAGTAATTTTACAAGTAATTTTACATCTCCAGTAAAAGAATATTGGGAGTAAGTAAATTAGAAAATAAAATTTAACATATAAAGTTTATGATAAGTCCTTAATCTACAGTAAATGAATCAACTATTTACTTTAAATATATTATATAAAATTTATTAATTTTTATTTATTAATCTTTATACATCATTGTAATGTATTGCAAATGTAAATAATTAACACATTACTTTTGAAGTTTGTTTTAAATTCATTATTTATACATTACATTAAATCTTTTAATGCTGAGCAGACATCTTACATTAACTTTCAGAATGTTGGATTTTATAATAATTTTTAAAAATTGTTATAACAGCAATATTAATAAAAGTTTAAGGAGAATGAATATTAAAAATTGCTATATATTACTATTACATATGCACTCTTTTTGTTCTCAAATTTTCTGTTTTAAATAAAATATATTAGTTTTGGCTTGGTATTTATTACAAAAACAAATCCAATATTATAGGCTATAGACTGGGCTGTCAAGAGAAGGGAGCTAGGGATTTTTCTCCAGGGTCAGAGAAACTTTGGGGTCATGCAGTGATTCCAAACCCTATAAAATTAACATTTTTACTAACAGAAAATAAAATCTTTAAGACTACTTTTTATCAACAAAGGAACATTCTATGTATTTTATTTGTTCAAAAAACAAAAGGCTCATAAAATAACCTTTTGTTTTTTGAACAAATGAAATATGTAGATTGCTCTTTTATTAGCTCTTAAAGGATTGTTTTTAGCAGGTACTGTACCATGCAAACTTTTGACAGCTCTGGTTACAGAATATATTACAGAAACCTGAAAATACAGTACAAGAAATAGAAAAAAATATAAACTTCAAAGTCTTTTTTTTTCCAATTTGAACTGTAAAATATTTTTGATTATTTAGTAGTCCAAACAGGTAAGATTGCAGAGAACACAATTATTTTTTAGAAACTAATAAAGTAAAAGCTTTATTTATAAATAGTTTTTTATATAATTTTAACCACCATCCTTTTCGTCTGTTGTCACTTTTGGATAGGCAGATTCCAAAACTCTTTCATTTCATTTGATTCTTCATAAATTTCAACAATTAAAATACATGTGGTTATTAAAGTATCAATTATTAATGGTGATGAGCTACAGAAATGCTCAAAAATGTATTAAACTATTTTCTTATAACTAAATATATATTTTTAACATTCTTCTTTATTTATGAAATGTAATATTTCTTTTAATATTTTAACTGGATTATTTTCAATTATTTTTTAAAAATGTTCCAATTAAATATTTATATATTTAACTACATTTTAATTTATTACTAATTTGATTGCTTTCTTTAGTATAATATATTTCAGTCGGTTTAAAAATAACATTGATATTTCTTTCTATAGAAATTCTCTCTCATTATTCAAGAATTTTTCATATGTAATGTATATTTCACCTGGAAAAAAACTACAACTGCTGTTAATGCAATTCTTTTTGAATATATTTTCAACTTTATATCATCAAAAATACTATGGTTATATTACCCAGGTGTCTCCTGATTTCATCAGTTAATGTAATAATAAATTTTACTGATTTTTCAAATTTAAGAAATTAGAATTTAAGTACAGTTAATTAATTGCTTTTCATAATTGACAGACTTATCAATTACTTCATTGATATTTTTTTGTTTAAATAGATTATATATATATTTAAAAATATCATTAAATAAGAAAATAAATTCTAATCAAATAAAGATTAGAATTTCTTTCCTTATTTTGATTTTTTAATAATTATTCATATTTTCATTCATTGATTTAAATAGAAACTATGGTAAAATGTATCTTCATATGATAATTACAAACTTATTGCAATTACAATTATTTGCAAACTTTAATTATTATATTATTATGTACTTGTAATTATTATTATCAAGCTATAGTTATTTCAGAGAAGTTCCATTAGCATAAATATATAAAATGAATATAAAAATTTAAAATATACTTATGTTATTCATCGAGTATATCCATGAACAATTATATCATTTTGGTGAAAATTCTCTGAACAAAAATTGAAACATTTTATTTAAATGATGACTCCAAAAATTTTTCTGTGATCATTATCAGAGTCATATGCAATGTCTCTAGGTTTTTGTAATGTAATTCAGTTATAACACTTTTAACACAGTATTAGTAATCATCAAATCTTTTCCTTGGATTTTGTTCTGTTAGTTATTGTTATTATATCCCATTGATAAAAATCAAAAGTTTGAATTTAATGATTAAAAGGATAACCTCTGATAATCTGGCAACATCCTGGAAGTGACTCACAACTTTAGTAGTTGTGAGTCATTAAACCATTTACACTTTTATTTAATTGATTAATTTTTTAATGTGACTTTTAAATTTATAATTTTTTATTGTATATTTAATTAATTTATTTATTGCAATCTTTCAATTTTGTATTAATTTTCAAGTTATTCTATTTAATGTATTAGTTGTCATTAGATGTTGTCATCACTATAGCAACAATTTTTCTCAAGTTTATACTTCAAATAACAATAGAGCATTTTTTACATTCCTTAAGATGAGTACTTAAGCTCAAAAGCATTTGAATAATTTTTAATTTTTTTTCATAATTAACTTTTATTTTGTTACATTTAAGTTTAAATACTATTTATATATTATTTGCATTAAAATTTGGATAAATCATCTTTTAAATAGGCCATTTTAAACTAAGTTAGATTAATAGATCAAAAATAGTATAAAAGAAAATGAAAAATGAAAAAAAATTATAAAATTGTGATATCAAATAGATATACTGTAATTACTTAAACTTTTTTGTGTGTATATTTAAATATCAGTAATTTGTACTATTTTAACTTGTCTTTGAATTCCCTACTGAATTTATTCACTTGGAACTTTGCCTTTCACATATGTTCTTCTCATCGATAGTACCTGTAACTATTACAGGAAATGCCAAGAGACTATTTTACATCAAGACATATGTAATTGAACAGCACATAATAATAATTTTCTATTATTTTTAAATACATTTTGTTTATATATGTAAAAATGCTAGTACAGTACAATAACATATAAACAATATATTAATTATAGATGAAAAATTGTATTTAACTTATAAATAAATTTTACCACATCTACTTGACTTAAATACCGGTTAACTTAATACACACTCACTTCGTTTAACCTTAATATCCGGTACTTCTTGATCGTCAAAACAAATAAATTTTAAAAGAATTTTTTTAAATGTCGTTTATATATTAGCATTGACATAAGTTAATGTATTTTTTTAGGATTATAGATAATATAATTACTCTTATTTATTTCATAAAAAATAATGACTTATACTGGTATATTAATTGATTAACGCGTTCAGCCCTTAGCCCGAGATATCTCGGGCAAGTTGTATAGCGTTACAAAAAATGGGGTCCTTTAGGACCCCTAAAAAAATTTTTTTTTTTTTTGATTTTTCGGATGTTTTCTAAGTCTCCAAATTTTTTGAAAAATTTTTACCCGCGCGAAAAAATTTTATTGCGAGTTTAATTAACCTTTAATGACACGCAATTAACGCTTAATGGTTTTTTTATGGGATTTTTTTATAAAACTTTATTCATCTTTCTAAAGTTCTAGTGCGTCGATTTTACTTCGGTAAAGTTATTTAAAGCTATTTTCTGATGTCAAAAACAGCATCCAATAGTTTTTTAATTTTTTTAATTAATAGATTTTATTATATATACGTTTAATTAAGTCGGGGGGGTCGGAAATTTCAATTAAAATCGTAATTTTAAAAAAATATTTAGAAATATACCGCCATCTAGTATTCACCCTACTTTTTACCCTTCTCCTCCCGAGAGTTTCATGAGAATGTCCCGCGAAAGACGACACCAGCTGTTCTCAAGGTCATCCAGCTGTGTAAACAATGACACATCGGTGTCAAGTTTCGCGCTAAGGCGAGACAAAGGAAATTATACTTTGAAGCTTTTTCTTCAAAATTAACACATTTCTATAATTTTTTTTTCGTTTTTATGTTTAACTACATTAAAATTAAAAAGTATTTAATTCGCCGGAGTCCCAAGGAGTTAAAAATTACACTTTAATGTTATATCGTCGTTCTTTTAGGTAGTAAATATATACAAATACTAAAACAAAAAACACAGCTTTCAGTAATAAAAAAATTTATTCTAATTTTTCTAAATTACTATTTTTTATTCAACTAAAAGTAACATTCTGCCAAATACTTTAAAATGCTTTTTACATTCATATTCAAAAAAAGGGGATGTAATGGATTATTATTATTATTATTATTGAAACTAGTTTATTTGGTTTTTTTTATAAATTTCAATCAAATTATATTTTTTAAAAATTGTTGAAATTTTACACTGAATTGTTTATCATCTGTTATATTTACAATAAATTTAATGCTTTTTCATTTTTACAAATAAATTTCAAACAAATAAACGTAACAATACGAAATGAAGCAAATAAAACAATCAAAGTTTTAAAAGAAATTTAAAATTTTTCTATTATTGCATTTTTCAAAACTTCTTAAAACTATTTTATGTTATCTTTCTTTAAAAGAAATCTGTTTTTTTTTTTTTTTTTTTTTTTTTTTTTGAACAATTGCCAAAATGCCAATTATTCTAGTACAGTAGCACTTCCTACTTTTTCTACATTCAAATTCTAACTGTTCCATTGAAATAAGAAAAGGGACAAGGATTTTTAATGTTAAAAATTTTAACTTGATACACTATAACTAACTGGCAAGTAATAGCCTGAAATCTTGGCTATAAGCTCTATCCCATACAAGGCTATATTTGTAAAACTCATCTTGCGCAGTCTCTGCACAAGGATGACTAATACATGATAAACCTGATTACTAGTAAAACTGTAACTATAATATAAAAGAAAAATGAATAAATATATAAAAACTAAAATAAAATAATAAAAACCTAGAAACTTTGCACAAATTCAAGAACACAAATAAAATTTGGTAAATTTTCTATTAGTCTCTTACAAAAAGAGGAGAAATTAATAGAATTCATTAACATCGAGCATCGCCAATTTCATATACTTTGGTATATTTTTTTTTTCTTTGTGGTTTTAGGCCCTTTACTGCTCTGAGAGCTCAAAAAGGCCAAGATCTGGTATGTTCAAGAGTGATACTTTGGTATATTAATAGTGTTACAGTGCCATCCCAAAATAAAGATATAAAATTGATCTAAAACTCTTGTTGGGATATTACCTTACCATTCCTTTATTAATACAGGTTTATTCCATGTTTCTGTATCAGTGTTTAAAATCTACATAGTCAAGAATGTAGCATTAGTCATAATGCCTTTAGAAGCATTAATGTACCGTAATCCTCTTAGAAATTGATCTAATAGTGTAACCAATATAATATAAATCATGCCTATTAATAAGTTTAATGATGTAAATGCTAGCTTTATCTAATTTATCTACAGGTATACCTTGAGTTGCGTCATTCTCGATTATACGTCGTTTGTCAAAAAAGTATATGGAAAAATAAAAATCGAGTTTAAATCATTTTATTCGACTTTACATCTGTCCACCACAAATATTGAAGTCGTAATTTCACTAGAAAAGCGTTAAAAGCACATAAAATCATATTAAAATATGTACATTTACAGTAAATGTTAATATAATCATCATAAATCCTAGAGAACGAACATGAAAACATCTGTGTTTCTGTGTTGTTGTCTTATTTAGCGGTCTTTAAGTGCTCATTATTGGCATTTTCCACTGTAGTTTTGACTTACGTCGTAACTACACAAGTAAATTCGACTTACGTCGCCTCTCCTGGAACCAATTACTGATGTAAGGTGAGGTATACCTGTATTTGAATCTTATGTGGGTAGTGTAAGATCTGCATAACAGTGGAATTTCTCAACTGTTATATCTATTGCAGTGGCATAGCGAGGGGGGCAAGGGAGTGAGTGTATCATGCATCGGGTGCCACTCGCAGACGGGTGCCCAAATAGTCTCCAAGACAAACTATGTGTGTTTCTGGAAGGAGAGGGGGGTGCCAGTAATGTTTGCTTCGCCACTGATCTATTGGTAAGTCCTTGATTAAAAGTCTCAGAACATTGTCTACAGTTTTGCCAGTAACTATCAACTATTTTTTTTATTAGTGTTTTTCTACATTACTAATACATGCAGTTTCAATCTGTGCAGGTCTTTTCTGAGATAAGTTCAATATTGCCAGCTCATCAGAGGTCAGAATTAGCAATATGCTGGATCTCACCATTCATTCTTATTATTAGTTAGGGAAAAGTTAGTTTTCTTAGTGTAATACTCTTATTTGGATAGTTTAATTTATATTTTCACATTTAGTGTAATATCTGCAAACATTTCTGTTTTAATTCTTCATCTTTTATAGGAAACTCCATAAAGAAAAAAGAAGGCAGCACCTGTGCAAGTAACACTTGATAAACATGCATTATATAAAAGATAAAGAAAAACAAAAAATAAAATAAAAATAAAATACTGTATTAAATTGCATGTTTAATATCATTTAAATTTTAGTATAATTGTCTCATGCATCTCAGATATTGTCAATTTTTTAAAAGTACTAGTTGGAGTTCATGCTTTTAAAATTTCAAACTTGTGCTTTTACTCACATGTCAGCTTAGTTCAACAGTTTGTAAGCATATGTTCTGTTTGAATTATCAGAATATTAAGGCCCAATGTAAAGGGTCTAAAGATGGTATGGTAAAATTCCAAAAAGTTTTATCATACTAAATAGTCATGACTTTAATAGTTTTAAATACTGTATTTCTTTATATAAACTTGTTTTGTTCATGTTTTCTTTTTAGGTAAGTTTAATGGTTAGTCTAAACTCTCTAGAATTGATTTTTGATGTTCTTTTCTGATTTGTTTTGATTTTTTTTTGTATGTAAGTGCTTTATCTAAAATCTTTAATAATTCTTCAATAAGCATTTCTTCATTTTTCATGCTTTAACTCCTCCTAAACAAATATAAATATAAAATTACAATTTCAGAAACTTCTTAATGACCTAATTCACAAATTAACTGTATATATTTAGGATTACCTGTATATTCTTTACTTACATGAGCATTAATTACTCTTATATCATACTAATAGCAGAATTGTAGAAAAAAGTAAAAAAAAAGTAGTTGACAGTTGCTGGCAAAAATTTAGCTAACATCTTGAGACTTCTAATCAAGGACTTATCAATAGCTATCACAGTTAATGGGAAATCCCACTGTTATACAGATCATATGCTCAGATAAGATTCAAATATATAATTACCATACTAATATTACTGTCTTGTCTATGTGAGGTTTAAACACAGATAGAAATACAGTAATACCTCAGTTTTCGTTGACTTCGGTTATTGTCGGTTTCGGCTTTCGTCAATTTTTTTCGTGAAAAATTTGTCTCGGTTTTCATCAATTGCCTTGGATTTCGCCAGCATGCTCAAGTGACCTCACTGTTAATTTTGTGAAAACAAAGGGCAACCTACGCATTTTCCGGTGCAGTGTGGTGTTATTTCTCATTGTGTAAACATTACTCCACGACAACCCACTATTGGCAAACTGTTCCATTCCCTGAACACTTGGAGTTTGGTCGTGGGTTTGCGCTTTGCCAGGGCAGACTGGCCACGTGAAGTTTTTGAGTTTTCTCCACGTCTGTAATGCCTGAATAGGGGCCAGTTACCCTTAAACGGATTTCCTGGAAGGCATTATTTCCCTCGATACGACCATCATAAACGCATACAACTACTATTACATGTCACACTTTACCATGAGGTGATATAAGCTAGAAGCTCATGTCCAACTAGCTTCTACAAGACAAGACATTACCCCACATGTCTAGCTGAACAATTCTATTGCTTTCATTTAATGCTAATTATCTTATCTTTAATCTTAATGCTTTTATCTTTATGCTAATTAGTCTTTTATGTTAATTTCTTATTGCTTTTAGTATTTAATGCTATATTAATTCTCTATAAAATGTGTTTTTGGTATGTATTTTGGAGTGTCTAGAATGAATTAATTGGATTTACGTTGATTCATATGGAAATAATTGCCTCGGTTTTCGTCGGTTTCGAATTTCGCCAATTGTTTTCGGATGGATTATCAAGGTATCACTGTATATGGAATTAATAAAGTAATGGGATGGTTATAAGAGTTTTAGCATAATTTTATATCTATGTTTTGGGATGGCATTATAACACTATTAATATACAGTATGTATATGAAATTGTCAGTGTGTGGAAACAGTTAATGTATTCCATTAATTTCTCTTCTTTCTGCAAGAGATTAATAGCAAAATTCACTTAATTTTATTTGTTTGTCCTTGAAATTGTTCCAATGGTTCTCAAAGTATGATCTGTGAGTATGTGCCAGGTAGTTTGCACACTTACCTGATCACTTTTCAAAACTGCAATTATATGCTGTTTAGCCAGAAGATAGAACATTTTTCATATCACATAGCTCTTATGTTAGATTACCAGAAAGACACAATATTTTGGCCATACAATCTATATTATATTATTATCTAAGATGATATTTACAGGATAAGAAGTGGATGGGGGCATAGGTGGTCTGTGGTTCCTGTTAAATATAAGATTTAAAACTGAGGATAATCAGATTTTAACCAAAAATGTTTCTTTTAATTAATAAAAGTTAGCTTATTGAAGTTATCAGTGATTTATTTATTTACAACGATAGTGTCAAATTTCATAACATTTTACGATGATAAATTTGTTTTATTAGTAGGTTTAAATTCAATTTTATATTTAAAAAAAGTTATTCTGAAGGTATATTTTTAACATAAAAATAAACAAACTTAATGCTTCTTTCAACATTCAATAAATATAAAACATTTCTTTTTGTATAATTTTGTTCTTGATGTTTCATATTTATTAAATCTATGTTTTATCAATAATGATCTCTTATCAGATTAGAGAAATGATTTCCAATCTTTTTGGACTTATAGCACACTTAAATAGTTATGAAAAGATTAAAGTGGCACACGTTATTAAATATTACTGGACCATTCAACAGGTTGATCAAAGATCTCTGATACTTTTTCTACGATAATTTACTGGAACAAACTTCTGAAATATATTTGATAATACAAAGTATATTTTGTTATTTTTTTTTTTTTAAAGTTTTAAAATGTCATTTAAAAGTTTTTTATTCATTTCATGGCAAATTTAGAATGGCTTCACTGAAAACCAGTGTGCTGTAACACAACAGTTGGGAACACTGGTTTAGAGCAATGCTACATTATTAAATATAATTAATATAAAATACAATTTTACTCCTACTTTTATTATACTTCTAATATATGATAATGTGATATATATATATAACAGAAGAAGAAAAATAATTGTTTCTTACAAAGCAACTTTCTTTTTCTTACTGTTAAAAAATTATTACTATAGTTAATATCATACCCACCTTTATAATTTTATTTAGAAAAGCATTAGCCTACTATGGAACTTGAAAACAACATGTTTAATTTGTTTTAACATAATATTTAAAATAATGCTTAAATTTTATATTTTGTAGCTATTTTTTAAGTTATATTTGATAAAATGAAATTATCAGGTGGTTGTACAATGAACAACTGACCTAGATTTAGTTTTATTTAACAAAAAAGGAAATTTAAATATCCATACTTTCTGAACGAGATAACTAAAGGAAAAAGAATTATAGTGTAATTGTTTTTGACAAGTCAAAACATATTTAAGATAAATTGCCATAACAACTATTTGATTCTCGTTATGTTCAAGTTTATCATATTACTGAAACAAATTTTAGTAATTTGAATTAACGATAATTCCCAAGATAAAATAAGTTATTCTAATAAAACATGGAAAACTGCCAAAATCTGGAGTATAATTATGTTACCGCTACAACTGAAAGTACTAAAATTAGCTAGTTCAGTCTGTATCAGTCAGCGTGTAAACCTTCGAGTCTAAACTAAATAGAAATAGCTTCGTTTTCTATTCATTTTAACGTAGAAGAACGACAGGTTGGCCTTTTTTGCACTTGATTCTCAAATGGTGAACATTGCTATACAGTTTATTCTATTAATTTACACAAAGATTCTTCCAAGGAAACGTACACATTCCTTTAAAACATTTACAACATTGTCTGAATTTTATTTTACTGCCTTACATTGACGATAAACTCATTCTATGCTTTGTATTATTCAAAACTGAAATTAAATTTTAGAAAATAAGTATATATAATAAACAGAAATGTTAGATTTAAAAAAAATTATTATTTCTTTCTGCATAATTTTGTATAAAATGTCCGTACTTTTTATGAAACGAAGCATATTCGGTGTTTCGCAAATCTACTGAATAGACGTGCGATGAGAAATAATCCAGCCCGAAATCTCTGATTTTTTTCAAGCATTCTTTGTATTAAAGTTAATTTTTTTTTGTTTTTTTGTTGTCAGAACCAAATATCTCTATTACGGCCAAGCCCTCCTTATTCCAAAATTAAGATCAAGCCATATATATCCCAACATAAGATGATAGCAGAGCAGCAAATCCAAATTATTAAAACACTGTAGCATAGTTCACCATTTATTGTATGATTTATGATGATTAAGACAGTTTTAGAAAACTTTATTTTCTACTGTTAGGTAGCTAAAAACATTAAAGACTGAGATTAAATTTACTATAACCTTTATTCTATTATTACTTAATAATCGTTAACATATTGCCGTTTTAGCGGCCGGATGGCCGAGCGGTCAAGGTTAGCAGCCTACCGCCCTGGGGGACCCGGGATCGAATCCGGACGGGTCGAGAAATCCCCAGGAATTTTTCGGGGGGTGGTGTCCGGATATGTCGGTCCCCGTCCCTCACCACCCGGCCGCCCCATTGTGGGCCTGGCCGAACCCATAATGGGCTTGCTATAAGAGGCCCTCTTAGTGCCCACAGGGCGGAAAGAGTTACAGAAAAAAAAAAAAAAAACATATTGCCGTTTTGGAGAAAAAGCACAAAATTGCTGTATAGAACATATAATGAACATATTTGATGAAGAGAATAGATTTTATTTTGTATCACGTATTATTTTTGTACGGTTTTATGTGCTCATTTGATTTGTTTTAAATCGACACCATTTATCCAGAAGTCACAAGTAAATATTATTTCAGTATTTATAATTGTACGAAAAAGGACTGAAGAAGGGCAAATAGCCCGAAATGCGTATCCACTCTTTTGTACAACAATAATATGCGATACAAAATAAAGTCTGTTCTCTCCATCAAGTGTGTTCCTGTATACATTATAGACAGAAATTTTGTGTTCTTTCCCCAATGAACATATAAGAAGAAGCAATCAAATATTGCCGTATTTTTCGCATTATAAGATGCACAGAAAAATGCGATAGATCCAATACAGCGGTGTGTCTCAAGGCAAAAAATGAGGCACAGGTACGTACTGCATGTACTTACAAACTAAGATAATTGATGACGGGAGAAGCTAATAAATGGATAAAATGCATAATTTTAAGTATTTATCGGAAAAAATGAAATAATATTGCAATTACATTCACTTAATTTTAAGATTTCCCTTCATGATTTACTGTCATTTCAAGATTTACTCTTGAATCTATAAAGTTTATTTATTGAGTAACTGTATAAATTATTTTTACTTATATAATATAATATATATATATATATACACACACACACACAGTAGAGCATCGATTATCCGACCCCCGATTAACTGACTTATCGGTTAACCGACTGCGTTCTAGTCGGCAAATTCAAATGTTTGCTAGTGATGTGGAGCTACAATATTTGGTTATGTCTTGGCTACTTTAATATTATTTTTGTTAAATTTTTGCATGTTTTAGCTGGCAGCACTGGCTCAACCACGAAAGAGAGGCTAGTATTTAAACCAGGCCTAATACACTATACTAATAATGAAGACGGCCGGATGGCCGAGCGGTAAAGGTGGCAGCCTACCGCTCTGGGGGACCCGGGATCGAATCCGAACGGGTCGAATAATCCCCAGGAATTTTTCGGGGGTGGTCCGTTCGGATATGTCGGGCCCCGTCCCTCACCACCCGGTCGCCCCATTGTGGGCCTGGCCGAACCCATAATGGGCCTACTAAAAGAGGCCCTATTAGTGCCCACAGGGCGGAAAGAGTTAAAAAAAAAAAACTAATAATGTATTTTTTCATACTTTTCGATTATCCGACTTTTCAGTTATCCGACCCACTCGTCCCCAATTAAGTCGGATAATCTATGCTCTACTGTATATATATTTAATAAATTTATTGTAGACCTACAAATATTTTTATAAATGGCAATTTTATATTTGGTAAATATTTCTACCGAAAGCTCAAAGTGAATTCATTGCATGAAAATTTTCTCTTATACTACTATAAATTTAAATGTTAAATTTTTTTCGTGTATATTGTGTATTTTTTTCTTGGAATCGTAAATACAGATATACCTCGTCTTACGTCGGTAATTGGTTCCAGGAGAGGCGACGTAAGTCGAAAAACGACGTAAGTCAAATTTACTTGTGTAGTTACGACGTAAGTCGTAGTTTCGACTTACGTCGTAACTAAACGCCAATAATGAGCACTTAAAGACCGCTAAATAAGACGACAACACAGAAACACAGATGTTTTCATGGTTCGTTCCCTAGGATTTATGATGATTATATTAACATTTACTGTAAATGTACATATTTTAATATGATTTTATGTGCTTTCAACGCTTTTCTAGTGATATTACGACTTCAATGTTTATGGCGGACGGATTTAAAGTCGAATAAACTGACTTAAACTTGATTTTTATTTTTTCATATACTTTTTTGACAAACGACGTATGATCGGAAACGACGTAACTCGATGTATACCTGTACTAATATTATTGCCAAATTATTTAGATTATGCATAAATTTTTATTATTAAATAATAATGAATTTGATACAACCAAATGGCGCATCGGATCAATATAACATCTTATTTTGCACACGTAAAGAAAACCAGTTAAGATTAATTTTTTCAAATACAATTTATTTGGTAAAATATTTGATCAACATTCCTCGAAAGTATAAATGTTACTGTTGCAAGCTTTCCAATTCAATACTATTTCTGAATGTAAAAACAAACACGAGCATCTCTAGCGCAGATTGAACACGGTCTATATAAGAAGGATAGGCCACGCGTACTGGAGCTGCCATTTTGGGACTTTTTGAATCGTATGTTTAAAACAAACTTGTACGACCAGTCAGTTTTATACGACATTAATTTAACTAATTTATGCAATTTTAGTTAAATTAATATCGTATAAAACTGACTGTTCGTACAAGTTTGTTTTAAACATGCGATTCAAAAAGTCCCAAAATGGCGGCTCCAGTACGCGTGGCCTATCCTTCTTATATAGACCTTGAGATTAAAATAGATCCTGAGTGCGCCACTGGTCGTAACCTTGGGGAGTCAAGTTAAACGGCTAAAAAACTTTTTAGTGCAAATTCAATAAAACTCCCACCTATTTGAAAGCTAATTCATAAGTAGTAGAGAAAAAGAAGACACGACACAATATAATTAAAAATGAATTATTAATTAGGAAAAGATTTTTGGAAAACTTCAGTGTTTCTCTCCTTTTTCTTTGGAGGGAGTCAGAGCCTCCCTTGGTTCCCTCTGGGTGCGCCACTGAATACGACTTATATAGGCCGCGTTTCTTTATGCAGCGCTCGAGAAGCGCTTTACAACGAACACACTGAAACTGGTTTCTGATTGGCCAACACTGCTCGTGACGTCATTTTGCTACACACTCGCTGCATAAAGAAACGCGGCCATACGTAGGCATAGTTAAAGCATGGAAAAGATGATCAAGGTAGTTTGAATGTTCACTATATTAGCAAGTTATTCCATGTACACAGTAATTATATTTATAACCAATGTCAGGTTGGACAAATTTTTTAAGTGCGTGACAAAATTGCCAAATCTATGATGATTTTCGCACGTGTCAACCGAAATTTTTAGAAGCATACTGTTTAGTGTCTTCCAAGTATCGAGATAACTTTTTAAATTATCAATAACTCACATACAGTGGGTGATCGGTTAACGAACATAATCTATTCAAAGACTTTGTACGCTATCCGAATTGTTCGTTAACGGATTATCGATTTATCATAGGTTTTTATGGAAATTTGATTAATTCGTTCTGGAGACCCCAAAACATAAAAAAATATATACTCTCTTAGTACGTTTATTTATATGTAATAATAAAAATATATATACAGTCTTGCATTTTTATTAGTCATGTTTTTTCTGTTTGTGGGGGTAAAAGAATCTGTCTAATGTCGATTGCTTTTCTCTCTTCAGGATTTTTCAGAAGTAATTAATAGCATTGTAACTATAGAGCCCTAAAGCCTATTAACCTGGTTTGGATGCCATTCTAAGACCGTTGTCCTGACATCCCTCCACTTTTTCAAAAGATGATTAGTAGCAGATATCGGCATTAATCTTCTTTTTCAGAAGAAAACTTATCTCGTCGAATTTCGTGGTGTTTTTCATTCAAGAGTTCTTGGCGTTCTTCTGTCGTCAGATCAGTTTTGGTCTCTTCAATGTTCTTTATTTCTCAAATGTGATTTTTGTTACTCCTTAAGCTGCTTGAATCTACTTGATAATACAGTATCTTTCTTAGATAAGTTTGAACTGCGGCCTACTGTAGACCTGTTCAAGCCATACTGCCCAGCGACATCAGACATCATCTGCCCACTTTCTTTGCTATTATACTCTCACCTTTCGAAAATTAAAATCGACGCAAAACTTTACGAGTGCCCGCCCGACAGTCTCGCAAATACTATAAAGAAACTGTTTCTGTCAGAAAAATAAAAGGTTGGAATTACAAGGGAGAGTTTCATTCAAAGTTCGGAGGAATACTATCCGATCAGTATAAGCGGGTTGAGCGTCGATGTCGACGTCTCCCGCGCTCCGAAAAGTTTCGAATTGTTGCCCGAAGACGAGGGAAGACCAATCGGTATTCATTATTTTACGTCGCTTCTTCTTGTGTTTGTTCTGTGAGGTGTTCGTTGTCCGAACATAAAAATCTTTCGCGAAAGTGTTCGTTAACCGATCACCCAATGTATATACACATTTTAACACTTTAGAAACATGATAAATTTTTTACGAAACACAAAAAAATATTTTAACAGATGTTGGATATTTATTTTTTTTAAAGGTGACCCCGGGTTGCGTACGTTTGTTAAGCGTGCCAAAGGTTACCCACCCGATCTAGTGTATTTGTTTTCTGTAAAAATGGAATATTAACCCGTTTATGCATTACTGAAAATTTAGTCATCATAGTTTTTAAAATAATTATTTTTCATAACTTCATTTCTTTCTATTCAGATATAACAAATATTCCTTTTTTCAATCATTTTTATTTAAATCAGTATACATTTTATAAAAAGTATGTCTAAACACGAATTATCACATTACAATGTTTCTGTCTGTACTCGTAAATGCCAATAGATGTCGCTTTCTCTACTCTGTAACAAGAACTTAGAAATTCATGCGGTATTTGAACTGATTAAACGTGATTTCATTTTTGAAATTATTTTTTTTTTTTATAATATTCATTATATCTGATATTTTGTTAAACAATATACGCTTAATATAATAAATTTTCAGCATATTTCAATGATCATACACTCAGTGGCAGTGAATTAGAAATAGCAGTTTGATATGTTATTGGACCACCTTTAGCTCAAATTATATCATTTACTCTATTTGTCATGGATTCTACAAGGTGCTGAAGTGCTAAGTCCAATGCACACCAGGCATTAACTAGACTTTTCTTTAGTTTGTGTAGATTTGAGGAAAGTGGACTTTGCTAGCGGATCTGTTGTTCTAACGTGTTTTATATGTTTTTGACAGGGCTCTGTGGTGGTCAGGGTAGGTGGCAAAAGTCGTCTTAATGCTCGCTGAACCACTGTTGAACAATTCTTGCGCTACTGTTCGTAGCACAAATTGCAGGATGAACTTGATCGGCAACAATGTTTGGGTACTCGTTGGAAGTCGCCTGACTTTTCAGAAATATCAGCGGACCAGTTTCATCCCAATAGAACCTGCCCCATACCTAAGGTGACCAGATTTTAACATTGGTGAAGCTGGACAAAATTGACATGGGAAATGGTTGTCTTGTTGAAAAAAAATTGTTCTAGAGCAACAAAATTTTATTATCAAAGAATGCAAAAATATTTTTTTTAAATTTCAACATATGTAAAGTTTACAAATATAATAAATATACTGTATATAGTATTATAAATCTTTAAAAACTCTTTATTCTTTCACATATTTCTGTTTAGTGAATTTTTTTAGTAGATTGCTGCTGTTGTTTAAAATGTCATGAAATTTTTCGCAAGACTTTGTTAAATTATATCTCACACATAATATGGCTTTTAAAGTCTCAACACTTAACCTTTTCCTTATCAATATGTTTTTTAAATAATAATATCTCATTGAAAAGATCATTTTCGGAAATACAGTAGAGCATCGATTATCTGACCCCCGATTAACTGACTTATCGGTTAACCGACTGCGTTCTAGTTGGCAAATTCAAATGTTTGCTAGTGATGTGGAGCTACAATATTTGGTTATGTCTTGGCTACTTTAATATTATTTTTGTTAAATTTTTGCATGTTTTAGCTGGCAGCACTGGCTCGACCATGAAAAGGAAGCTAATATTTAAACCAGGCCTAATACACTATACTACTAATGTATTTTTTCATACTTTTCGGTCATCCAACTTTTCAGTTATCTGACCAACCCCAGTCCCCAATTAAGTCGGATAATCGATGCTCCTACTGTATTACTATCTAAAAATATTACTATTCGATCACATTAGTCAACAGACTAATGTGATCGAATGATTTTTGCACATTTTCCCAATTAAATTCTTGTTTTAATGTAACCCAATGAAAATGTTCAATATCAGTGTAATGTACCATCCACTCTTCTAATTAATCTAAGCAGATACCATAGAACTTTTTGATGTTATTTATGAAATCTGCATGATTTATTGTACCTTATTCTTCTAACTGACTTATAGTATTGCAGATGGTTAATGGAAGAAAAGTTTTTCTAACTGCTTTTGACACTGAAGTATTAAGATGAGACGCAACAGATGAGAGCTCTGTGCCATGTAACATACAACAAACAAAATGTTTGCTGATTTGGACAGCAACAGAGCAGCTGCAGAAATGCAGCACTGCTCTGTTGCTACAGCTGCATGCCCCAAACCATTTTCTGTTGGTTTTTGTTGGAACAGCATTCTGTATTTCTGATGCTCGCACACACCTTGATAGTGATATGCGTGATACAAAATGATCTTTACAAATCTTAAACATAAGATAAGTTTGACACATAATTGACATAAACTTAATCTTTTCAAAACTCTGGACTTTTTTAAAATGCTGTGGGAGACGGGACAAATTGTTAAAAATCGGGACTGTCCCGCCGAAAGCAGGACGTCTGGTACCTTACCCGTACCCACCAGAATCTTGAGTCATATTAATGAGGTAAGCAGGGTCATTTGCTTCATGTGGCTCCCTCCAAACCCGCTCTCTACCATTGGTACAGAATAAGGTGTATTGTGATTCATCTGACCACATTACTTTTTTCTAGTCCTCGGATGTCCAATCACAGTGTTCTTGGCATCACTGTCGACAACCTTTCTGGTTCTTCGCAGAAATCAGTGGTTTTTGTACAGGCCTGTGACTGTTCATACTGATTATTTTCAGTTCCCTGCACATAGTTCGGGTAGATATGGTTGGGGATGGGATTCATTAAATTTTTCCATCAATTGCTGTAGTGAGGAAGTTCTTTTTTTCTGCACTTTTCTACCCTTTTCAGATGACGTTGGTAGTGTTCCTGATTAACTGTTTTGGAACCACAGTTACTTCTTTTAGACATCAACTGTAGGTTATTTTTCCACTGATTGAATGCTCAGGATAGCTCCCCTTTGGAAAAACCAATCAGCTCTACAGTTCTTAATTTCGTGGCTCCAGGAGACAGGCACCCACAATCAGCCTTTTTTGAAACTCCATCAAGTCCTTCGCTTTTCCCATTTTCATAAACTTAATGACCATACTGACTAACAGCATTCTTAAATAGGAGCTTATGAACATGTGTTAACTCACCTGACTCAAGTGTTTTGCATATAAGATGCAAAATTACATTTACTTAATTAATATGCATGGGGGGTTTTCTGATTCATTGGCCAGTGAGTGTACTTGAATAAAAATACAAAGTCAACTTGGAAAAATCAGTTTTTACTCACTTTTCTGAAAAAAATAAATTAATATGCAATTGATTGATTGCTTTTCATCAAGAAAAAATTTTAAATAACTTAAAAACATTAACTTATTAATGAAAATATCAATTTCACGAAAATAAATGAATTTTATTCTTTTTTAATTGTTTTTATGCAAATGTATTGACAATAATTTAGAAGAATTGGTTTTTAAAAAGCTGTTTATTTACAGTATAATCTTTGCTAATCTGGCCTTTAATAATCCAGCCTTTTCATTATCTGGCCTACTGCCCAGTGTGATCACTTATTTACTCCCATTTGTATGAAAATGTTAGTCAGGCCACATATCCTGTTTTCTCAATTTCATTTCTGTGTATAATATTGCATGTCAGCACACCACGTTATTTGCCTGACTAACTGACTTCCTTCCTCCCTCCAAAAAGAATCAGTACTGAAGGTCATGCCATTCATTGCCTTTAGGTAAGCTTATACACTCAATAATCTGGCACTCATGTTAATCTGGCACCCCTGCGCATTTCTTGCACAAGACAAGGAATGGCCAAATTAGTAAGGGTCATATAATTAGAAAATTGCAACTTATGTTAAGAACAATCCAAATTCAGTTGTTTTCTGATGTTTTTTTTTTATCATCACAGTGCATCGCAGAGTTGCACGTATAAAGATGCAATGTCTTGTGATGTGATAATATTCTGCAAGTTATTATAAATAATTAATTTAAAATATGTTTTGTAATAAACTATACATATTATTTTGACAATTTAGTAATTTTTAAAAATATTTCAGACATCATGTTTTACAAATTACCAGTGGTTTACATGATCTAGGAGGACTTCGTTTAGAATTAGCATTATATCTTTTATTAGCATGGTTTCTTGTGTATATTGTTATTTGGAGAGGAATTCACCAAAGTGGGAAGGTAAGTAAAATTAACAGTTTAACATTACTGATATTATTTGAAAAAATTTTATAATAATTTTCATTTTATATTAGATCATATGGTTTACTGCTCTCTTTCCATATGTTATTCTTCTCATATTGTTTGGAAGAGGAGTGACATTAGAAGGTGCTTCTACTGGTTTGCTATATTATATCAAGCCTAAATGGGAGAAGTTGCATGAACCAAAAGTAATATTTTATTATTACTCTTATTATAACTTATTATTTATTCTTTCTGTTTACTTAAATGTTACTCGAACATAAAGTCTAATTTAAACTTCATCAAAAATTTTATATTATTAATGATATATAATTTAGTACCAGATATTTCTGGATATAGGTCCTAGACTTAATTTTGAAAATTAAGTTGCTAGTCTAATGTACTAAGGAAAAAATAAGCCCACATTTACTTTTGAAAATTATTTATTAATGATAATTACATCATTTGTCAGAAGAAGAATCATAATGTTCATCAGTTTCTTTATCAGAGCACACCAATCTCTGAATAATATTCCTGTTTGTATTTGTCATTATTTTTGAATTGTCAAGTTTATCAACACCAACCATGTCAAAGAGTTTAGTGTTATATTTTTTCTGCAGAACTTGTAATCCAAATTTACATGAAAAAATGAATGTTTGGAGTAGTAAGTCTGCAAGGATGATACAAACTATCCATTATTACTGTAACAATGGGTTAATTAATTCAGAAAAGGCATCTGTATTTCCTATCCCTTACTTCAAAGGAAGTTGTTTCTTCTATAATTATGTCACTCCAAAGTTGAAGGATGTTGTATATCAAAATTGTGGCTCTGAAAGTTTTGTCCACCACTGTAAAACATAAAATGTAATGATGAAATATTGAGAAAAAATTTAGTAATTTTAATATGACAATTACATGTAGTACATTCAATAAATTAAAAAATAATAAGTTTATATATTTTTTATTCAAAACTAATAGAATTATTTATTTATTTTATTTTTAAATGCAAAAGTTTTATTTACTTAGCATTCAATAAAACAAAATTGATAAATGTTTAAATATGTATTGTAATTATTTCATTATCAATTTCTAGGTTTGGGTTTCAGCTGGGACTCAAGTTCTTTTTTCATATGGAATTGGAATTGGAGCTAATATTGCACTTGGAAGTTATAATAGATATCGTCATAATTTTTACAGGTTTGTGATAAATAAACTTAATAAAAATTTATACAATTGTTTAATTCTTAAAAAGCCAAAATTGGTTTTGCTGCCTTCATAAAAGAAGTCAAATACAAGTAACTTTAAACAGTGATTTTGAATTTCCTGAACATTTGTAGTGTCTAGGAAGTATTGAAAGTACTCCAGACAATAAGTTGGGTAAAATGTATGCGTGAGGACTTTACATAGAGAACACCTTGACTTTCAATTAACAAAGTTTTAATAATAATAGACAAATACATCAGAACTTACACTACTTACTACCAGATACAACTAACAACACTCGCGACAATTAATAGATCCGTTATGAGGAGCCAATCATATGCTCTAAATAAAAATTAATTTACAGATGAAGGTCACTCGCTGAATCTCTTTAGTATGAGAGCAAATTTTCCTTTTTTTGGGGTCCAAGAATCTACTCTCAACAGTGGTGGCCATGTGGTTCACTGATTAGCTTAGAGAATGATAATATTAGTCTTATCCGGTTATACACTTCAAACACTCAGTCTAATGATAATGATAATTTATCATGACATATAACTTATTATGATGCAATCTGATTACTTCTCGAGTGGTTTGCTACCAGTCGTCCATACTGGGTCGTGTTCTTCTTTCTTCCTACTTCACTCTCCACTCCATACAAGCCTCTGTATACCTGATCCAAGTCCTGGTTAGGAAAAAGATAGTTCATTCGCACATGGGATGTCAATTTATACATCCCGCCATCATACTACGTCACACCCTTCACATGGTCATCATATAACCAATCGTTGCACGGCAGACGACACCACCCCAAAAAGTGGTTCTACCTGAAGGAAAAATATTAACATATCTACAATTACAATTTCAGGCATGGACTAACAAAACATATTACAGAAAGGACATAAACATATACAAAAGTCATGTGAAGAAATTGTATATAGTGATGCAGCACTACACATTTTTTGTTTTTAATAAATCTAATTTCAACAGTAGATTAAAATCATCTTTAATTAACAAACTGACACTACATGATGTATTAATATATTATTAATGGCAATTATATTAAAATATTTAAAATTTTATAACATATATATTGCAGAGCAAATAAGGCATTAATGATGCTAAAATAAATTGTTATAACAGCCTACCCAACAGTGTGTAGTCCATAAGTTCTGAGACTGAGTGTTACAAGTATAGCCATAAAAAAATATCTAGTCATTTCTGTTCTTGTAACCAATGTTGAAGTCTATGAATAATTTGAATTGTGGTCCTTTGATCTCAAATACATTACTGTTTAGTGAAACATCTTTTGATGGATTCTAAAGTAAGATCATGTTACAATCAAATTTTGTTTTGAAACCAGTTATCAGCTACAAAACAACATCTTTGGAAATAATAAAAAAGGCTTATGGCAAAGAGGCATTAAGTTGAGCGAGCATCTTTTGATATGCCAGATTTCATAAAGGGTAGTCATTCCACAATAACCCAAACAGGCAACAACATTGCCACTGTAGCAGAAATGATTAATTAACTATAAAAACAGCAAAGTGCTTAATGGATTGTGAAAATTCACCAGGACCAAAAAAATAAAGAATGTTTTTTTTTTTATTTTTTGACATAGTGTAGTTGCACAAAGAATTTGTGCTATAAGTATCAAGGTAAATCAAGAATATTATAAATGTATAATGAGTCATCTTATTAAACGGATACAATGTGTTTTCTGATCTGTATTTGCACATGTGATAGTTTTCATTTTGCACAACAATGTTCTAGCTTATTTAGCAACAATTGTATGACAACTTTTGGCTCAAAAACAATCATAATAAAGATTACCTTCTCTACTCACTTGACTTGTCATCTCCAGACTGTTTTTTATTTGCAAAATTAAAATTGAAATTAAAGGTCAAAGATTTGATATTTTCAAAGCAGAAACTACTGTAACCAAACCAACTATAGACTATTACAAAAGAGGAGTTTTCAACAACAATGCAACAATTAGAAAAGAGAGCTGAACGGTATATCAGCTATAATAGAGCTTATTTTGAATAAAAAAGTAAAATATTATTCTGAGTTTTTATATGAAAGTTCTCTCAAAGTTATGGATTGCACTGTGTCTTAACAGTTCTAAATATTACAGTTAATCAGTTGGACTTTTAACTTGAATCATCAGATGTAAAAAAAAATTATATATAAAATATCAAAATTTCTAATTTTATGTTATTTTTAATTAATTGAAAAAAGTTAACAAAATTTACTCACTTATAATCTGTTTTAATAGTTTATATGTTATGTGTTTGAAAATATGCAAGTAAAATGGATAGTTTTTATAACTTCATTTTACATGCCTAATGATGACTTGAAAAATTTAATTCCTAAAAAAATTAAATATTTAAGTTAAACTGTGAAAAATAAGTCATATTCTTACAATCATATGTTATAGACATCAGAACACATTTTAAGTTTTATTAAAAATATCTTTCTCTTAAAAATGTAAACTTTAAAATTTATATTATCATATTGCAATAACCCTTCCACATGTTAAGAATAGTGACTTACTTCTTCATTTCTAAGCTTGTTATTTATTTTGAAGATTACATAACAAATTTTGATCTATATTAATAATATATTTATATTAGATTATTATGTACTTATTCTAATAAAATTAAATTTTTTGCTTTTAGAGATTCACTGATTGTATGCTGTATAAGCAGTGGTACCAGTTTATTTTCAGGACTCGTAATATTCTCAGTTTTAGGTCATATGGCATTTTTACAAAACAAAGATGTTTCTGAAGTTGCCAGAGCAGGTGAATATTTGTTCCAAAAATTTAATTATCTTAAATGTTTTCATTAATGATTTTTATGTGGAAAAATATATTATACTTTTAATTATATGAAGAAGATTTCAAATTTAAAAAATACTGCTATGATCTGAAGTATATGCATAAAAAAATTATGGTTTACTCCCTGGTGACAAATTTAACTGTAATTGCTACTACAATCAAAGTTTTTAATTTATGAATCATTAAGAATTTTTTAGAATAAATGTTTTATCTTTAAATCTATCTAATAGGTATAGAAATATCACTTACTTTTAAATCCATTATTAAGATATTTATGAAGTTGGAAGCATTAATATCAATTTTAAGTAATTTTGCTAGATAATTAGAATTACTAATTATTGTTTCATTATTACATTTTTTAGTAACATTCTCGGCATATTGTACAAAATAAATAATATATAATTTAATATATGTAAATTAAAAACAAATGATTGGATGAAATAAATGAAAAAGAAAACATTTGATAATTTGCAGTAAATGAATTATTCAAGAATTATGAAATAGAAAAATAAGGATTGCATTTGTTTTTTTATCATTAGCATAAAAGACTCAACTCTCATTTATAGTCATTAAAGAGCTATACTGCCAATTTTTAAATATAAATTACTTCTTTCTTGAAAGATAAATTTTAGCATGATTAAATAGTAGAAATTTACTATTATAAAGTTGATAAATTTTATTTAAAATCTTATATAATCAGCAAACTTTTATTTTCTTAATACAAGTGTCAATCGATAATTGAATTTAATAAAAATTTTGTTTTAACTATTAAAGTAAATATTAATAATTATAAAGAAAAAATAAACTTAAAAAAATATATATATATATTTATATTATTTATTTATTTATGGTGTAACTTGTTGGTATTTACATTTAAAGTTTAAACTCCAGTATGTATCTTTTAGTATCTTTTTTTTGAATGAATCTCTGATATTTTATATAAATGATATGTCCACCAAAGAAGGAGAGCAAGATCTAAATACAATTTACATATTTGGTCCCAAAGAGATATTGAATCTATTCAGATGAGGGTGTAGGCATACTGTAATACTGTAGTTTAAATGCCAAATGTTTTAATAATCTGAGTTACCGTGACATACTTATTCTTTTTGTATGGGACTGTTCAACTGTTCAAATCAGTTTAGGAATAATCAGTATAAACATATTTTTTTCTCTTTGAAGTTCTCAATACATTTTTGAATGAACATATGGCTTATATAATACATTAGGAATTACACCTTGGATATATTTAACAAAACAGACATTCACAAATATTAAAACATTGCATTTATGACTTTGTTCTGAGAACATTCAGTTTTAGAAAATTTGATTAAAATTAATTATTTCCAGAGTAAAATTAAATTTTATTAGAATACAGGATTAGTTGTTTTCCAGTATATTAGATGGTCAAAATATTGATGAAATCTTGATATTATTGAATTGAATATTATATTTACTTTTTATTCAGAGCAAATGTTTTTATTGTCTTGATTTTGATTTCATTACTAGGGATTACATTTTGTATATCTATTTATTACTGAAATGGACATCTTTTTATGATATTTTACTGATACACTATCATTTTTATTTGATTTTTTTTATAAAGTTAGTTAGTTTAAAAAATGTCAATCATATATAGTATATGAATGTTGAGAGTGTACTGACTAAGGCTATACCGAAATATAGCCAGTCTGGTTGCGGGGTACTCGACTGAGGACTTTACAATTAAAATAAAAGACACGTGTTGTTAACAGGAAATAATTTAATAATATAACAAAGAATTACTTAACAAACAGCTAATGAACTTAACTAATATCCTTAAAAACTATACAATGCCTTGAACTTATACACTAAGGTAATGCTTAGACTAACATGAAAGAAAGAACTTCACTTATTCTAAAATACATATATAGATATATATACAATTATTTACATGGTGGCATATTTGGTCGTTGCATCCAATTGATACGATTACATCACAAATTCGATACCCCTTGTTCGCAGGCACGTGGCTGGACTCACTCCATGAAAACGATATATGGTGCCAAATTAAAGAACTAATCGTCCTGATGAGTACTCCTAGTACTTACATATAATTTTAATTTAATTTATTACCAGCTTTCGCAAAATTCAGGCGATGGGGTTTGATTGTCTTCACGCACAAACTTCACTTCTCTTTCTTCCAGATTCGGACATTACCCACAATCCTCTCCTTTAGTGTAGGATCAATCCTGTCTCCAGAGTCCATGTATGAACAAAACTTCAAAAAGATCTTTCTGCACGTGTGACATACGTTTTTATATCTTCCTCTCATCCGGGAGCCTTTACTGGGCACGTGACCTTCTTTCCACCAATCCGCATTTACCACTGTTGTGACCCCAAAAGGTGATACGGAGCTTAAAGTAAAACGAACGCGTCACAATTAACAGAAAACCCGATACAATATTATAAAGAAAAATGGAATGAATATATGTATAAATTACAACTATTAAGTTCTTTACAATTACAATAGTGGCAGAGCACTATAAGAGTTTATGTTAACTGTATTAGCATGTATTTTGATTTATTTACAATTTTCTAGATCCATATTTTAAGGTGGTTACCTACTTCAAGTATATATTAATACAATTTTAAAATTATTTGAAATGATTAATTGCTTAAGATTTTATTGAAAATCAAATAAAGAAATGTATGTTATTTCTATTTGTAAGTCTACATACAATGAAAATAATATTTATGTATATTACTAAACTATTAATAAACCAGTGTTTCTGAAATCATGATTTGGATTTTGATCTAATTTTTCATTAATATTAGAAAAAAAAAATTACAAGTAAATTGTTCAAAAGAAAGTATTTTAAAACACTCCAAAAACACCTTAAATATTGCATTAATCACTTTCATCTCTAACTTTTTTGGCTGTATTTAACCAATCTTCTTCAGAATAAACTTATAAAACAAATGATGGCTGCATTCGAATAGAACGAAAAATTTAAAACATTCCAGAATATACGATTTAAATGTTCATTTTTTTAAATATTTAAATAAATTGACAAATGAAAGAAATAATTTATATTATATTAATATAAATTATAAAATAATATTTATGTATATAATTATGTTACAATATAAATTATTTCTTTCATTTGCAGATTGAGAAACATTTGAAAAGATTTTATTTGAATGTTACATTTAAAAATTTAAAATAATAACTTTAAATTAATGTTTAACATATTTTAATATTTGTATAGGTCCAGGTTTAGCATTCCTTGCTTATCCAGAAGTTGTTGTTCGTTTGCCATTATCTCCTCTTTGGGCAGTACTATTTTTCTTAATGTTAATTATTTTGGGAACAGATAGTCAGGTAATCATATTTGTTAATTTAAATATTTATTAATTCATTCTTACAATCAATAAGATCATTCTATACATACATTCAAATATTTAATACTATATAATTTATAAGCTTGTACTATTAAAAAAGTATTTAATAATTAAGCTGCAATATAATAGTATACAATATGATTTATTATAATAATTATATCTATACAAAATATGTTTATAAAATTATGCAATTGAAACTTCTGAATTGTTTCTACTGGATAATCTTAGCAGATTAATCTAAGGATAATTTTTTAGCAGTTAAACATCCTATTTGAGATATTTACATTAGTTTTTAATTAAATTTTACATTCTAAACTATTAAAATTATTTTTTCTGTACAAATATTTGATATCTTACTAAATTTAGAATTGTGTAAGGCAGTGATTTTCAAACTTTCTGTACCATTGGCCCCTCTTTTTCAGAAAAAATTGTTGCACCCCCTCAATCTTCATAACAATCTAATTTCATAAATACTGTCCTTATAATTTATTTAATGACCTACAAAACAATATACCTTATTAAATAAACTATATTGTCATGATATTTCGACTAGAGTGTGAATGGATTTTTAGTGTTCATACCTGAGTCGTTCGGATGAGGGTGAATTAGGCATAACCGTTTTGCTGATTTTTTTTTTCAACATTGATTTGATTTGACTTGTTTTGTTTGTTTGTACTAAAAAATAATAATTTGGTAAAAGCTGCACCCTCCCTTGCAATAGTCTCACACCCCACAGACTGGAAAACACTGGTGTAAGGGTGCAACAATGCAGATGCGAATTTAGAGCAAGCGAGAGGTTGCGAGCAATTTGGTTTTCGCAAAGGAAAACCATGCACAAGTGAGAAGCAAGAAATAATGCTGGTGAGAGCGAATTTCTTGTTCTTGCACATATCTGACAGGTTTTGATATTTATCGCGTCTGGCCTCTTCTCGCCATATATTCTCGCTCACTCGGAAAATTCGCTCGCTCATGTCTGCATAGTCGTACCCTAAGAGTTTCAAATCTTTATATCAAATACAAGTTTTTAGCTTTTGTCATAAATTAAATTATGAATTTAAACTATATTTATGAAGTTTGATTAAATTTAGAAATAAATTTAAATGTGAGTGTAGTATTTTATTTTTTGTAATCATCACTTTTTGAACATTTATAAATTTTTTAAATAAATAAGAGATGTTTTATTAATGTTTTATTAATTAAATCTTTTAGTTTTGTACAGTAGAATCATTTGTAACAGGAATTGTAGATGAATTTGCAACAGTACTCCGTCCTCGGCGCAGATTATTTACATTAGGTATTGTAGTGATCCAGTTTTTATTAGGATTACCACTAGTCACTCAGGTAATTTCCAAAATACTGTTTGATACTTATTTATATAAAATATTAGTATACATAAAAAATAAAATAAATCTATTTTTGTACTTATAATGTTTATTTAATCCATAGGGTGGAATGTATTTGTTTCAACTGATGGACTTCTATTCAGCTAGTGGAGCTACTTTACTTACTGTTGTATTTTTTGAAATAGTTGGATTAGCTTGGGTATATGGTAAATATTTGCAATTTTCTACTTGCATATTAATTTTTATTTTAAGTAATTATATAAAGTAACTTATCATATTTTTATTATTTTTATTCTGATCAGACATTGAAAAGTCTGAATACTGAAAAAAAACTGATAATATTTTAAATCAAAGTGTTCCAAATATATTTTTAAAGTGCGGTTAAAATTTTTAAATGAATAGTAGCAGTATGTCCATTTCTCATTAAAATTTTCCAATGAGAAGCCTCAAGCATTTTGCAATGATTTTAAACTTCCATTTTAACTGTATTTAACTTAAACTGAATTATAATATTTTCAAACTCCTCAAAAGTAAAATTGCAACACCACAAAGAAATGCATGCCACATGCACATTGCAGGACCAATAGAAGTGATAGAGATATGCAAATGATTAAAAGAACAAACAAAGATATGCAACAGAAGCCTGTTTATTCAGTAACAAATATGTTTCCCATGAGCATATGTATAGGCTGCTATATGAAGAGGCATACTATCAATGAGGCAATTAATGGTTTCCTGAGATATCCCTAGCCAAGCTGCATTGACTACAGTGTGCATGTCTTCTACAGTATGTGGTGGTGATCCCTGGTGTACTTCATGTTGGACAAGATCCCACAGATGTTCAATGGGAGAGAGTTCTGGCCAGGCTGTTGGCCAGGGAAGGATGTAAATCCATTTAGGCTGGTGAGAGTTTGCCTTGCAATGTTCAGTTAGATATTGTCTTGCTGAAACACTACATCTGGTGTGGCCTGCACCAGTGACCAAACCACAGGCCCACAATTCACGTGATGTACTGGTCTGCTGTCAGAATACCAGAAATGTACACCAGGACTCTCCACTGATTGAAACATGATACCTCTCCAAACCATGATGTCCAATGTGGGGCCAGTGTGACACAGAAAAAAGGACTGGCATATTCCCCAGGATACCACCACACCCGTCCACGGCCATCATTTCTCCACAGACAGAAGTGTGATTCATCTGTAAACATTACTCAATGCCATCCAGTTGCGATGACAATGATACCATGCCAGGCATGCAGCCCTGTGTCAAGCAGTTAATGGCATTCACAACAGTTAAAAATATTTTCAACAGGTTGCATGAAGTCAGGTGTACAGTCTGACTTTCATGCAACCTATTGCAAATAGTTTGGATGGACAGAGATGCATCTGTTGATGGTGACAGCCGCTTTGAATGTCACTTGATGTGGTGAATAGGTTCTGACAGGTTGTTTGGCAAATCTGCCAGTCTGTAAGCTGGTGTGATCCACTCCCTCTTAGTCATGTTTGCAGTGGTTCCTGCATCTACTGTATCACACATTGCTGAATGGTACTCACATTGTGCCCAACACATATGGCAACTACACATTTTGACAAACCAAGGTTATGCAGCTCCAGGATATGATCTTGTTCCCTAGCTGTTAACTGGTGGTATTCAGCTTGATGGGCTCTGAGGCATTTTCTACACTTCTTCAAAAGTTTGGCTGTCACAATCACTGATAGCATTTGTGGCCCATGCTGACTACTGGTCTTTATAGCCAAAACTGGATATCACATGACACAATTCATATACAAACTTAATCATTTGCATATCTCTGTCACCTCTACTAGTCCTGCAATTGGATGTGGTCCCACACATTTTTTCATGGTGTTGCAATTTCACTTTTGAGGAGGGGACTTAGCTAAACTAATTCTGTTCATATTTCAAAAGTAGTTTAAAACTCTTTTTATATATTTTTTTTATATAAGCAATTACAAAATTCTTCATGCTTTTCTCCCTTATTTATTTCTAATGAATTTTCTTTTTCTTTAATAGGTGCGAAAACATTATATAGTAATATGCAAGATATGTTAGGATTTAAGCCAAATTATTATTTCTTTGTTTGTTGGGTATTTTTTGCACCAGCTCTAGTTGTGGTAAGGATTATAATTTTAAAAAAATTTTTAAAGTAAGAATAAAATAATTTTTTAATTGTAAATTATAATAGTTTTTGAAGAAGAATTGTTATAACTGAATTTTATTGTAATTAAAATTCTATATTGCAATATATGTGATATGAAATGTTAATTACATAATATGAATAATTGTCAACTGATTTCATTTAAAGTGAATTGTTTTGAATCGATAGTTTGGATTGGATATTCATTGACTAGTAATTTTTGTTTGTTTTTCTAAGGAATTATCTAATTTTTCTTGTCATTTTA
The DNA here is from genome assembly GCF_030686945.1 of Centruroides vittatus. Lineage (NCBI taxonomy): Eukaryota > Metazoa > Arthropoda > Arachnida > Scorpiones > Buthidae > Centruroides > Centruroides vittatus. The sequence goes on along the minus strand of NW_027122256.1, from coordinate 1,395,960 downwards.
CCATTTTCTTGTGTATTATAGATATTACTTATGATGTCACAATGTCACATTGAAATCTTGATCAATTGTAATAAAAAACAAAATTAATTAATTATATAATTTTATTTATTTATAATGTGTTTTTCAATAGATGCAACAAGCATTTAAATAAACATATTTTCTTAAAATTAAGAATTAAATCTTTTCCTTTTAAATATAAAGTATTACTGCTATGTTTTTGATTACTAAAAAATTGAATACAAGTCATTAATTCTTCTTTTATTTTATTCATTTCTTTTTCAAATGCTGTTATTTTTAATTATTTGAATTGTTTGCCACATAAATATGCATTTTTTTTATATCCTTATTGTGATCAGTATAGGAATATAATCGAACAACTTAAGTTTAGGATAAATTTTTTGTTTTTTATTTTACTTTAATTAAGTAACTTGATATTTTGTTTATATTTAATTTTTAGAGGTTAGATTTAATGAAATTTTATTATATTGTAAATGAAAACTGTTTTTGATTTGAAAAAATTAACTTGTTTTTAATTTTTCAGGGAATTTTCTTATTTTCAGTGATTCAGCATGAGCCTTTAACTTATGCTGATTCATACACATATCCATGGTGGGGAGAAATGATGGGATGGGGAATGGCATTAGCATCTGTAATATGGATACCTGCTTATGCTATATATTATATTTTGAAAACTCCAGGAAATTTGAAAGAGGTATGCATATTTAAAAAGTATATAATTATGCTAAAATAGTAATTAACATTATAGATAATCTAGTTAACTATTAGTTATTAAAGTTAATGAGATTAATTTATAGCTGTTATAAAATGACTTTATTATAAGATAACAAATTTTACAACATCTGTAAATAATAATAAACAGATGATGATAAATTGAATAATTTAAACATTATGGCGAGTCAAAAAATATTTGCAATGCTTATTATTATTAATATTTTTTAATAAAATTTAGAGATAAAAAACTAAAATATTTACTTTTGAACTGTAAAAAGGATATGCAATGTACTTCTCATGAAATTCTGGTGGTTTTTGAGCTTCCATATAAGTTCTTATATAGATATTTTAACAGAGTATCATATGAATCAATCAACCTTGCTATGAACTCAATGGGGATATTATTTCACTCTTCTTGTAGTGTTAGTTTTAAATCATCTCTGTTTGAAATGTATCAACTTCTTATTTTCATGTTAAGATAATCCAACACATTCTCAATGGGCTTGAGTATAATGGGCACCAGTACAAAGTCCTGATGTTTCAAGATAATGGGGGTGTTGTATAATAACCACATTCAGGTGTTCCAAGCTCTACACTTTGGATTGTTGTCCTGCATAAAAATAGAATCATTGGAAAGTCCTATCTTCTGAACACTAAAGGGCAAATTTTCCTTCAATTTGCTAATGTAAGTGTACTTCTTCCTTTATGCTATGGATGAAATGTAGAGTGCCCTCTCCTGATGCATTCATACACCACCAGAAAAGCAGTAATTCTCCATAGTGTTTTGGTGAGAAAGAAATGCTTTCTTTGTTCAGTTCTGTATGTGGTTTACACAACAACAGACAACTTCCATTGGACTGGAACGCATTGAATTTATTTTTGTCAGTGAATGTGACTTTATTACAGAAGGTTTGGGATGAATTGTGACATCCTCTAGCAAATCATAATTTTTTCTTCTGGTTTACTTCAATTATCCAGCATTTTCTCTGAGCAGTTCTACCATGGGTATTCTTCCTAATGCTGTGCTGACATTTCAGACTTTGCTATGTAATATCTTTTCCAGTGGTATTTTCCACTTCAGCTGCAATCTTCAATAATAGTTGGCAAATGGATTTTGATTATTATAGTATTGTAATTTTGATTACATAATTGTATAAAAAAGAAAAGAATTGCAGTATTTTTGACTAAACATAATAGAATATTAGATTTTAATATTTGTTTTATAGTTTCACTAGTTTTAAATTTTTAGAATTTTTTTAAAACAAGAAATCTCTAAATTAAATATGATTTTATTTTTAGGCTAATATTATGAAATTAGTCAATATAACTAATTTGTTCTAAAGTAGTTTCAAGAGCAAACTATTTAAAAAAATAAAAAATATTTAAAAACAAAAAATTACTAATTTTTAAAATATAGAATAAATAAATCAAAAACTTATTAATTAAATTGCTTTTAAAACTTTGCATAAGAATCACTGGATGAATTGATTCAATTCTGACTAGGCTTAATATGAAAACATATGTCAAGTATGTTACTAATTGAGAATGCTAAATGTGAAAAATTTTATTTTATGTGTATTTATGTTTTTATTTATTTTTATAATAAAATAGACAGTCAATAAAATTTTCTAACTAATTTATGCAAATTTAAAAATATTTCACATATGGTACACCATCAAATTTCCACCACTTTTTTTTTCCAAAGCCTTGCTGGATTAACCATTTTGCTGGACCAACCATGGTCATGTATAATACTAATTCATTAACACACATCTAACCCATAATTATACACCTCCCATCTACCAGAGGTATACCAAGAACTGCTAGAAACTTGAATTAATACGGATTAGTTTTTACATTTGAGACCACCACTGATATTCTTATCTCTTAGAAGCCAAAGCTAGGGTTAAATTTAAGCAAAATAATCTAAGAATATCATAAAATTGCTGTATTACTATCTTGTTGGTAGTGATAATGCAGTAAATAAGCATGCCCTAAACCCAATGCCATCTGCAGCTACCCGGTAAACTAGTCTAGTGGCCGCAAGAATTTCAAGTTTCCTCTCGTAATTTTGTCTGGATTAAAGGAGATGCCAAAATATTAATTGCCAGAAATTTGATGGTGTACTTGTATTATAACAGAAACATAATAAACTTTACTTTCTACTATATTTATGTAATATATCAATTTTATATTATTACTGAGTTATAAAGATGTTGAATTTGTAAGATATGATATGCATGTAGTGATCAAAGCAAAACTTAAAAATAATAAGAGATATAAAGAGTATTCTAAATTTAATATTTGTTCAAAACAAAACTTATCTTTATAATATGTTAGAGAGTATTCTGAAAATCAATAAATGAGAAATATTTTGATTTTAATATTTAACCTATTGGAAATCACCCTCAGCTATTTAATCTATCTTTGAAATAATAGTTTATTTTATTTTATTTTTTTGCTGTTCAGTCATCCACAAACTGTTGTGATCTCAAATGTTTTTCAAATTAATTCAAAATTTAAACAAAAAGCTTTTATAAAATTTTATGTTTATCCTTAGAAATCTGATGATAACTTATTGAATCACTTCTTTTAATATTCATTCTTATGCAAAAGTATATAAACAAGTAAATCTAAAGTTCAGGCACTTAGAGGAAAAGTAATTTATTTACTTTTGGTTGAAGTAAAGGATGCAATCTACAACTATTTTGTCATTAAGATAACTACAAAATAATTGAGATTTATTATATATTATCTTTTTAAATATTATTATTATTATTATTATTATTATTGTATATTATATTTCAAGCACCAATTTGATAATACATTATGAAAATATTATTTATAAATATATTTATAATTGAAAATATTAAAAATAACTACTGTATTAAATTAGTGTATTTCTTTATTGACTACTAAAATAGCATATATAAAAATATTTTTACAGAAATAATTTTGTATTTAAAAGAGATTTCCTGTAAATATATAAATAAAATCAGTAATATGTATTTTATAGTTATGTAGACATAATATATTATATACATTGTTAAATCATAGTCAATAATAAATTAGGAATATAAGTTTAAAGTATATCATTACTGTAATGTTGTATTACAGATCTGCCAATAAAGCTTCAAAATTTCATTCTTAATTTTGGCTTTTACATTTATTTTAGTAACAAACTATTGAAATTTCTTATATGTAAATTAATGCTATTTAAGACAATAATTTTATTTATAAAATATGTATTTTCTGAGAAAATAAATTTAATGCATCCAGTTGATTACAATTGAAAAACTGATATATTAAGAAAATCATTTTTGAATTCAAACATCAATCACAATCACTAATGTCATAGTACAATTAAATGTTAAATGTAATACTGTGATGGGCAATAAATATAAAAACTAATAAAATGATTTATAGATACAGAAAGTCTTTTATTAGTTATATTACAATGATATTTACATTTTCTAAATGTAATATGCTTTGTGTATATATGTATACATATTCAAGCCTACTTCTGAACTACTATAAATTTTTACTTTTATATATACTTAAGTAAACATTATTCTTAAGCATATATTAAATAAATTAAATTTCATTCAACTAAAATAGTTAAATTCATTTTAGAAAATATATATTTTATTTACATTTTAATCAACAGTTAATTTTGCCAAAATTGTTTTAACTTCACTTAATTTTGTATTATTAACAATAAAGATTAGTGTAGTCAACAATTTTGAAATGTAATTTTTAATAATTTATAGATTGACGAAGAAATAATTAAATAGACAAAAAATGTTTAACCTTTGCTAATGGTTTTGAATTATATTATGAATTTTTGGCTTCATTTTAAAACCAGTTAATTTAATTTACTTATCAGTTATATTTTGGATTGTTTACCATGTTGAAGAACATTCTTATAGATTTTAAAGAAAATATTTTAAAATATTTTATGGCAGTTCTGTAATTATTTAGTTTTAAATAATAAATTTTAAAATTAATGTAGATAGTTAATATAGCATAAATTTTTGATTATAGAAAAAAAGAAATAGTAATGCAAAATATTTTCAGATTTTTCAGAAAATTTTATTAACATATTAAGGGAACTGATATAGGTAATTTAAATATATAGGAAATAGATAAATACCAGGTAATTATAATTAAAGTACACCTATTCAACACTCTGGAGGAATGTGTAGGTAGTTCAAACTCAACCAAATTTTGTATGTTGGTGTTTTTAGACATGCAAAAAATACTTCTGCAGAGAAAAAAATTTAGTTCCAAAACTTACTATAATGGGATTCCTAGACAGTGAGTGGCAAAAAATACTTAACATATGTATAAAGTACAAGTGCTATAGTCAATTTCTGGGTTTAAAAACTGCTTATAGCATTACCATTTTTATTACTGTAGATTAGTAGCAATGGTCATGACTGTACTGTACCTGAAGATGCCTTTCTTGTGAAACTTGTTTAATGAAAACAATGCCAATTCTTTGAAAATTACAATACTGTAAGAAATTGTGCCAAGAATTTTGCCACTTATAATGCCACAAGTTTCACATTAATAAGTTTTGGAATAAATTTTTTTCTTGTGGAAATCTCTTTTGCATATTCAAAAACATCAACATACAAAATTTGGATGGATATTGGATTGTTATGTCTCTTCAGACAGTTAAATAGGGGTATTTTAGTTACAATCACTATGTGTATAGATTAAAATGATTTTAAACAGAAAATTTAAACAGCCTTTATTTAGAGTAAAAAGTTATAAATCTGACATATCAAATAAACTGTTTAAAGCTGAAATTTAAAATATAAATAATTGGAAATTTTAAAACATTATTTACAAAAAATTTGTAAATAAAATTCATTCATCTATAATTACTTTTATATTTTGATCAGTATTGAAAAAATAACTCTGAAAAATCTAAAAGAATATTTTGTAAAGTAAGTCGTCGTCATTGAAAATAGTTTTAATATTTTGGAATAAGTAATTAATTTAAGAAATATTTGTATTAAAATTATTCATACATTTTATAAAACTGATTAAATGATTTTGTCAAAGTGTTCTTTTAAATTATGATCCAACTATTCTTTGATTTCAATTATCAAAAAACTCATGCCTTAAGAAAATAAAGAATATTGAATCAGAAACCATTTAAAGTAAAATCTTGATTTGTTCTTAGAAGGACAAGATGGATTAGGATGAATGGCCTTTGACTGAGTAACAATCTTGATTTAGCCTCTTTTGAGAATGGGTTAGGATTGACCCAAAGACATTTAAAATTAACTTTTTTAAGGCATAAGATTTTTGAAAATATCAAAATATTTTTAAGCACAAGATAATAGGAAAATGATACATTTAATATTGATTATTATGCTTTTTGAAAATTAAAAACTATCAAATATAAATTTATTATAATTAATATGCTTTTGTATTAGATTCAAAGTTATATTACATAATATTTATGAGATAATGTAGATTTCAATACATTTGAAATACAATAGAAAATCTGAAGCATTTATGATTTATAATTAAAGAGATATGTCATAGATTTGTATGTAAGTTATAATTATCTTCATTTTGAATTTAAATCAAAATAATTAATTTGTACCAAACAATACTATTTTATAAACTAGTGTGAGCAGAAAAGAGCAAGGAAGCTCTTAACTTTCTCTGAATTTAGACTTCAATGAGTTAATGGAATATTTTCATTAATGGTTAATAATCATATTTTCCATGTATTGATGAAAACATATATATGTACAGTACATGGAATATATGATTATGTACTTAATTTTCATTAATTCCATTTTAAATATAATAATTACAAATCACATCAAATATCAATGAAATTGAATATAGAATTAATTCGATATTGAATAAATATGTTTTCTTTGCATATCATCTCTAAGGAAGAAGTTTTGCTATGTAGATAAAGGTGCAGGAAACAAATGATAGTTTAGAAGACCTAATTTATATTATTGTTGCATTATGTTTTAGTAATTTTTTCTTTTCTATCAGTAATATTTTATGGCACCTAATGCTTAACTCTAGTGTTAAATTGTCTTATAAATTATTATTATAGCCGTTTCTAGTCCGATAATATTCGGCATGTTGGTGTGTAGCAATATTTTATTATTTAAAATAGTAAGTTTTAGAATTAACACATTTCATATTAGTTATTTGAATGTATCCAAACATGAATATAATTCAATTAATTTTTGCTTTAATGAAAATTTTTGAGGAGATAAAACAAAGTGGATTTAATTATTTTGGAGAACAAAAAAATTTACATATACATTCTTAAAGAAAACTTACAAATATTAATGTTAACTCTAAGTAATATCTAATTGAATTATTTAGACTATCTGCACTAACATGTTATTTAATCTGTAAATTAATTAACCTTCTAGCATAAAATTAATTTGATTATTTTTTCAATTATTTTAATTTTATTCAGTAATTTTTAATGTTGACAAAAAATGATATTAAATAACTTAGATATCAGAACTTACATATCATTATAATTTGAAATTCTGTTTTTGAAAAGAATTCAAATAACATATTTATTGTTTTATACTTTTAATTATTTTATAATTAATAAATAGAGAGTATATTATATTTTTACATTGTCGTAGGTTTAAACTTAATAATTTAATTTTAAATGCCACTCATGTTAAATTCTTGGCATTTCTAAAATATTACAATATTTTAAAATATTGTAAACAAATGATATAAATGTCATCATGATCTTAATGAAATCTGATTTCTTGATTCTTCCAAAATTTTCCATTAATCAGTTAACAAAATTAAAGTACTTAATTTATAATGCTACAATTTTAATATAATACATCATCTCATGTTTTGAACTTTTTAATAAAAAGTTCATAACAAATTTTTCCTCAATAAATATCTGTGTAAAATAAGGCATTTTCCTTAACTCTTTAGTTTCTTTTTAAATTTATATAATTGGTGGATTACAAACATTTATCTGCAATTCATAATGGTTATTGTTGATCATGCTTAAGAACTCATCAATGTTGGGTCTCTTGTTCCAAATGATCAAGATATTGTCAACATATCTTGCATATAGAATTATTTGATTATTACAGATGGGCAGGTCTGAACTTTCTGGACATCTGGGTATTAACTTGCATAGACCTTCTGATATGGGCTGCCCATTGGGACACCCATATGTTGTGTATATGTTTTCTTATTAAACTGAAAAAAGGATGAATGACATACCAGGTGAGCCTGCTCCAGAATATCCTTATAATACTTTCTTGCTTTGGGAATTGTTTTATGAAGGTAGTTGCATTGTACACAAAGCCTGATTCAGTTTTAATGGAAGGAAACATTGATACAAAATTCAAGACAATCGTATACTCATTATTCATTAGCAAGGTACTTCCTAGTGTTTCAAAACACTAAATAGTATCTTGCTCATATGTCACTATGGATATTCTGGTGCTGGTCCACCTAGTGTGTCATTCATTTTTCCTTCAGTTTAACAAGGAAATACCCATGCAGTATAGGAGAGTTCCCATAGACAATTCCACATCAGGAGATGCATGAGCTAATATTCAGATTGCTGGAAAGTTTAGTCTTGTCCATCCTTAATAATCAAATAATTCTATATGCAATATATGTTAACATCATCATGGTCATTTGGAACAAGGGACCCAACATTGATGAGCTATTAAGCATGGCCAACAATAACCCTTATGGATTACAGTTAAAACTTAAAGCAAATTTTAATATCTTTTTTAGTATCTTTAGAAAAGATCAGAAAATCAATGATTCATAAATATAAACTTTTGACTTTTTATTATTATATTTTCCACAAAAATTATCTTAATTATAAATGCTGATTTATGGATAATATATCATCATTCTCATAATATTAAAATTTAACACAAGTTTTCACAATAGATTGCATTTTAGTTTTCCAACTGATATGTATATAAGAAGGGAAAGTATTGGAATTGTGTCAGATTTGATCCTCCAGGATTTTTGAAAATTTCCATGTTTTCAGACCTCTTGAACCCTAAAAAGTCAGAAAAACAGGAAAAAAGTTTATGGATGTGTCTGCATGCGTGCCTGTGTGTGTTGGGGTCCATTTTGTTTAATATATCAGAATGGGGTAAAGATTAAGAAATGAAATTTAGCATGGTAGCTTGTGTATAAAGGGAATCGATGCTATTAAATTTTGGTGGTTAAAGATTGAGGAGATGGGAAAATACAGGGACATCATCTCATATCTTGAGAGGGGTCGGACTTAATGAAGATTTTACTGGTAATTAGCGTTTAAAATTTTTTTATAAAACTCATCTTTACTTTTAAAATTTTGCCATTCTATAATAATTAATAATATAAAAAGTTTTTATAATAAAATCTCATAACAGATGGAACCACGCAAAATTTTATTTATTGTTTAAAAATATAAAAGTTACTTTCTAAATAAAATTTCATAATAGCTGGGAAAGTTATGCAACTCATTGCTAGATTTTTTTATCTATTAAAATATTAATAACAACAGAGAATGCATAACCAAGAAAAATTACATACAATTTATAAATTAAAATTTATATAAAGACTTAATATTTTCATAAAATATATTTTTTATTCTGTTTCTATACATATCTATAATTTTGAATTAGTTATAAATACAGTATAAATTTGCTTTTTAAAATTTTTAAATATTTGAGTACTTTAGTTGACAAAACTTTTTATTTTTATACTAAAAGAAAAAAAGATACATCATAAATAAATGTTTGCATTTTAAAATTGATTTACAAGAAACCTAAGTTTTTTGTTGTAATTGTTTCTACATAATCATTTCTGAAAATGGAACTAGAATTTTCAAAAATATTTAAACAAAAGAAATCTCATAAGTTAGACTGAGAGTTCCTTATTTTTAATTAAATATCATTTTAGTTAATGTAAGTTATATAGTATACAGTGGCAGATCTAAGAGAAAATGTCAAGAAGGGAAATTTTAATTCATATATTAATACAGATCTTTAAAAGTTCTGTTGCTTTAACAATTTTTTAACATAAAGTACACCTACACAAACTTATAATTTAAAAATTAACAAAATGAAACAAAAAAAATTTATTGAAAATCAATGATAAAACTTTTAAAGTATGAACATATTATGAATCAACTCTCCAAAAACCTTACTACAAGACTAGTGAAGAACTTTAATTAAATGTGTTAAAGACAAACATTTTCAATCTACACCTGAAATCTGTTTTAGGTTCATTTTTATTCTCCATTCTGTGTTACAATGACTAATTATGAATTTAAGACTACATTCAGAAATAAAAAAGAGGTGGCATAAGCTATAAAAAAAGGGCTTAGTACATACATTATGCAAGAAAATATCTGTATGTATGTATGTATATGTATATATATAGACACACACACAAGTATTCCTTGATTAATGCTGTTAATTAATCCCTCAATGCGTATATCAAAATTGTGTTAATCAAATACAGTGGTACCTTGATATCTGACCAAACAATCATCATAGAACAAATGTTTGGTTAATAAATATTTGTATTTTAATTTTGTCATCAGTAAAAGTTTTCTGTGATAAAAATGAGTAACTAATCTTTAACTATAAATGAGAGTGTTTGTTTGTTTGCTATACACTCCTATTTTCTTCAAGTTAGTAACACCTAAATAGGGTCCAGTTTCCTATAAAACTCCTGGAAGGCATTCCCTTGGCAGCTCATCCACATGTCGCATAGCTATAAACAAATAAACTAAACTAATTGTAATAATCTTTCTATAGACTTGTTATTTATGAGAAAAAACTTCCCACATAGTTACAGGCATTCTGATAATGTTCTTAAATTTAAGTGGTTTTACTACATATATTTTTGAAAATTTACAATTAATAACTCTGGGTGTAACAATTACTGTGAAGGGTACTTTATAAACCCAGGCAAAGCTGGGCATAACAAGCTAGTTTAAAAATAAAAGAAAACCTTAGAGCTCCCTTGGGGATTAAGACAAGGACAATCTGATGACAAAGGGACAGATATTTGCCCCATTGTATGGCACCTCTGATTGTACTGTTATATTCCTGCATCCATAATTATTGTATAATTTTGCACATAATTTTCTGAAATCTAATTTCCTCAGACAATTTGAATTTCTGAATGTAATCTTAAATTTGAATTTGTCATTGTTGTTTTAAATATTCCAATATAATAGAATAAAGAGCAAAAATAGACCTGAAGCAGATCTTAGGTGTAGATTGGTCTTTAATAAATAATAAACCAAACAATTGCTGTAATGAATTGTGCTACTTGGGCTGATTCTTTTCTCCCAAAATATTCTAATTTAGTAAATATTAAATTAATTATAATTGTTAAATTTAATAAGAGAAAGCACCTAATGCTTACCTCTAGTACTAAATTACTTAGAAGTTAATTATTAATAATAACATTACTTTAAAAGGAGCTTAATTCATTACAACAATCATTTGGTTTATTATTAAATGCAATGGGCTTTCAGATGTTCATAGATGTTTGTCTTTAACATATTTAAAGTTCTTCACTGGTTTTGTGTTAAGATTTTTGGAGTGTTTGATTCATTTACTTGACCAATGTTGTTAAGAAATTTTTTTTATGAACATATTATGTTAAAGTATTAATAAAACTCTGTTAGCAGTAAAAAAATCTTGAGGGGTGATGTTCTATTGCCATCCCTTGCATCTGCTAGTGGTAACATAATTCTTTGTTAAAATAACATATGTAAATTAATCTTTTAAATTATTAATATAAATTATGGAATATTAAATGTGTCAAACTCTTCCGAAATATCAGAGTATGATCAAATAATATTTTGATTCTTTAATTTATTTTTCTAAAGAAGACAGAACCTGCACATGATGATAATATTTTGATAAAAAATTTGAGCTAACAAATTTATTAATAATCAGAATAATTTAATGCCATAACTAGACATAATAGAATAATCATTTCATACAAAGATGTATAAATATGCTCATCCATACTTAGAATTTTCCTTTGTTTACTGATTAATTAATACTAATAATAGGGTTACCATATGTATTATTTAGTACAGACAGTCCATACTTTAAAGGACCTGTCTGTGTCTGTATCATCCTTAGAAAAAATAAACAAAATGTGCATACTATTCAACTGATCATGCAGTTAATAGTTAAATCATAACCACTTAGATTTAAATCTGACAAAAGGTGCTAAAATTTTGATATTTATTATTATATTTATTGGCTAGGTGATAACATTGTGTAACGGTTCTGTTGCATAATGGTAATGTGCAAATGTAATGGCTTTGTTGCTTGGAACACATGCACACAAACATTCATTATAATGGTTTTTAATTCAAAAGTATTTGTTATCTAAGTGGTAAAATAGTTTCCTTATATTTAAAATTGCATTCTATGCCCCAAAGGAAAGTGTAAATTGAAACCTTATATTATATATAGAGAGAGTACCTACATTTACTAGATTGGAAAATATGAATAAATTTTGTTTATTTTGCCTCGCTATCTGAATACTTTTAATGCTAATCAGTTTGTATCTTGCTTTCAGCTATTATGGTAATCTTAATAATAATAGTAACAATAATAATTTAATAAGCAAATTTAGTAAGATTTAGAAAGTAATATAATTTAAAGTGTCATTCAAATCCATAATTTTCATTGATTCAAACCCTGCATCTATATTTGTACAATTGCTTTATATACTCCTATAATGTAATTAAGACCAAACAATAAACATTTTAATTGGGCTAAAATATGGATAGTTAATTATAGATATTACATAATGTAAACTAAAATTAGGCAGTTAAGCCACCGTCTTGTATTAAATTTAATACAAGATTTAAAGCAATGAGTTACCCATATGGGTTATATTTTCTAAATTAATTGGTCTGGAAGAAATACTGGCTGGAGGTCCAGGTAGTAGTATTGCCATGTAATTGGCAATACATCTGTATAGTAAGCAGGAGTTGTAGGTTCAAGTCTTGTTCTGGATTAATCTTTTCTTCCAAAATAGTCCAAATTACATAATATCTTTAAAATTAATTGACCAGATTTTAATCAGGTCATATTATACCCTGTTTAAAGTCTAGCTATCATCATTTGTTTACTATATGTTGGACTTAATTATAACTGCATATAAACTAAGATATTTATACATCAGGAACAAATAATTACAGTTTTATAATTTGATAAAATTGAAGACATTAGCAATGTAGATATGCATATATTATAATAGTAAATTATTATAATCATTAATTAATTTATTACTTAAAAATTTTTAATAAAAAATATTTGACTGTAATATGATATTTCAGTAGATTTTTGGCATTTACATTTGGCTTCTATCTTACTAGATGTTTTATCATCAATGTATTTATGAAACAAATTCTCATTTTAATAACAAAGTTGTATTTACAAAATCTGTTATCTCTATATAACATTGTATTAATATATAATCCTATTGTACAATTATAAAGCATATTGAAAGAATTTAAAAGCATATTTTATATTATGAAATAGTCTCTCTTATTTCAAACAGAATTTTTCATTAACTAAACAAAAACTGTTTTTATTTGAAGATGATAATTTTTTTAAGCAGAAATGTTTTTCTTTGACACAAAAGCTTCTCAAAACGTGGAATATTTTTTGGAGCAAAAAATTAGATGTCCTTGTGTATTTTCAGAAATTGAATTGGCGAACAAGTAAAAGGGCAATTCAAAGTTGAAATGAAAAAATTTTTCGTTCATTTAACTTTGAAGTTTTGAAGTTTCTCATATCTTTGTTCAGCTATTAAATTCCTGAAGATAATTAAGCTTCAAAACGTTTGAGTGCATTTGATTTTCATATGTTTTTGTTGTAGAAAAATATTTTTGATCAAATTGTCAGAAATTTTTCTTACAGTAATAAATTACTTTTGTTCCTTTGTTTAGACAACAATAATTTTATAATTACAAAATTTACTTATACCATTTTGATTTTACAGTAAATCTTGCTTAGTTTTTCATCATTTTGTTTTTTATATTAAAAAAATATAAATGATTGTTGTTATTAAATTGAAATAATAAAATTAGCAAAAAATCACACCTTTTAAAAAAAGGAGGGATTTTTATTTATAAGGTGTGATTTTTTGGTTATCTATTTATCTATCTATCCTGTTAGTGCAAAATATATGGAAATATATGTTTAAATTGCAAATGTTTTTATTTGAAAAACTTGCATAAAACTGCAGTTTCATTGATTGACTGAATAATTGTCTTGAAACAATTGGACAAACTGAATTAAAAATTCTAAGTACTTTGCATTAGACCAATTCTTAATAATTGATTTAACATAATTAATTATGTAATCTAATTAAACTAGCTTAGTAAAATAAAATTTGAAATATATAAAATATTAAGAATGACTCAGCTTACTTATCCTCTGGGAGTACTGAAGATAAAATTAATGATAACTTTTTTTTTAATTGATTACAGTTTTTATTTCTCTAAAGAATAAGAGTAAATTTAGAATTTTAGAAAGCTACAGTTTTTATTATTCTGAATTGGTAACGTGTTTTTTCTCCTCCTTTAATTTTATGTTCAATATTTTTGGAGATAAAAAAAAAGCCTGGATGACTAATGTCAATAATTCTGTGTATGATGATAACTAAAGTCTCTGATCAGCTGTTTATTGTAGAAGTTAGTAGTATAAGCAATAGGCCTATGGATATTATGTTAATGTATGCACATTAAGTTAGAACTGTACTAAATGATGGTACAATTATCTCCTTCCTTTGCTCTATGTTGAAGGAGTAGAAGCTATCTTAATTCCTGATGGAAACAGATCAACATATTCAATTGCAAAGTTGTAAAGGATGACAAAAATAAATAATTTTAGCTTTCTTTTTGCTTTCAAAATATCAAACAAAAGTTACAGGACACTGGAATAGAATAAATAAATGGAAATTAATATTGAATTTTGACCAATTGCAGAGAAGTTTGCAGTCATTTCAAATATTAAAATAAATGTATAACCATTAGTAATTTATAATGTTTTTCATTTATTTCTGATATTTCTCAAAATGCACATCATGCTTTAAAAAAAGTTGATATATCGGAATGTAATAAAAACTAAAATTATTTATTTTTCTATCCTTTACAACTTTGCAATTGACATTATTGACCCGTTTCCATTAGGGGTTGAGATATCTCCTTTCTCCTTGATGTGGAGAAGGAAACAGATAATTTAGTCTTGATTTAGTATGTATTGTCATAAGATCTGAAATAATTGTACTAATTTCTACAATAATCAGTTGAAGAGAGAGACTTTTATCATTACCCTATATATATATAATGTGTACCAGTAAATGCTTCATATTCTATCATTATGACTAGCCAATTTTGATTGGAAGTGGAAATATTTTCAAATATTTATTGTTCAAGTAAAACAAAAATATATTATTTGTAATAAATATTACTTTAGTAATGACTGTTGTATTTGCTATAAAATATTTTATGTAATGTTTTCTGTAAAGTAGATTCACACAAATAAATTCATTGGGATTAATGTAAATATACTTATTTTAAAGGAATTAGATTCTGTTCATTGCAATTTTTCTTGTCCTTTAAATTGTATTATTATTGAAATATTTGGATTTTTTGTTAAGGAAAATTATTATTTTATATAAACTACAGTATTACACGTAGTATAGTGCAGTTTTGTATGCAATGTTTCGTTAATGACTTCATTAAAAATAACATACAAAACATACAAATAAAGCATATAAATGATAATTCATTTTTTCTATAAAAATGTATAATGTTCTTAATAAATATATTACAAAAAATATCTATTCAAAATTTTATAAAGGTAGGTTTTTAAAATATTTCTATATTGATGTTAATAGTGTTATTTTTTATATTGAGTATTTTCTTACCATAGAAAGTATAATAATCATAATAATTATATGTTTTAAATAATAGAGATTCAATTTTTTTCTTTCATCAATATATTAATAATATAAAGTTCAAAATGTATCTGAATTAATTTATTTAAAATACTACTTAAGATTTAGAAATATTTATGAAATTTAGAATAAGTATACATAGACATAAGTAAATGTAGAAATTACGACAATTAGTTTATATCATTGTTTATTCATGAATAGTAAAGATATAATCAGTTACAAATAATATAAATTAATCTATATAAATGAAATAGAATTAAAACTTTTTTATATGTATATAAATATTTTAATACTAATTTTAAATAATTAAATTTTATTGTAATTTTTATGAAAAGTCTAAAAATGTTTAGTTGAGTACTTTTATTTTCATAAAAGTTTAAAATTTTAAAATTGAAATATTTTATTATTTTTTGATATTATTTAATGAAATCAAATTATATATTCATATATAATTTTATTTCATTAAATAAGAAAACTATTTTGATTGCACATTTATTTTCAATACCATTTTATCCAAAAGATATATTTTAAAATCCTTCATTTTTAGACATTTCTTATATTGCACAAAATATATATTTGGTTTTGAAAATAAAATAATACTTTAATTTGAAAATATATATTTATATTTTAATTAAATGTAAAGTTAAAAAAGAAATAAAATAGCTGTAGGCTCTGTGGTTTTGGCATTGAAATATCATAGGCTGCTTCTTTCCCTTCCTTTTTTCCTCTTCCCTCCCTCCCTTATAGTCCCCCTTTCTGCTGTCTTTATTGTACAGTGCTGTTATTGACAGGGAGGAGTTGGCTTGGTGGCCACTCTTTCTCTGAGTGTGTCCGGTGGTAGAAGACAGAAGAGAAAGGCCTGTATATCTCATTCTGATTGTTTTGATAATTGCACAATTAAAACTAATATCTAAAAAAAAGAAACACTAAGCACTTTCATAAAAATTAATTTTTATAATATTTTTTATTTAATTCCAATTATTTATATATACACGTATATATATGCAGGGGATGAATTTTTTCATGGATATGCTAAACAGTGCATGTGATTCTATGCATTTTAATATAGAAAGTTAAAGGGATATAATTTTATATCTTTTAGTAGCAAAATCATATATCTGAATATAAAACAACTGGATAATGAATATAAAAAAATGAGGCTTCCTATATAAAATAACTATACTTTAGATTATTAACCTAAAATTTATTTACTGAAAATATTAGTACTAGAAGGAATTATTTTCAGATAAATTTTAAAATGAATATGTATTTTTTGTTTGTTAAAAAACTTGAAAAAACTTTATAAAAGTGTGTTTCTTGGTCAATCATAGAATGATTATTGAAGAATAATAAGAAAATTATAATGAATATTGAAATACAGTAGACCCTCCCCTATAACACGGATTCGTGTAACACGGTAAAACATCATTGCCGACTCATATCGTGACAGGATTGGTCGAATCTGGACCAATAGTGGACATTGCACAAACCGTTGAGTTTAAACGAGCAGCGGACCTACTAAAAACCATTTATTATTCAATGGCCATAAAAATTATATTTATATTAATGATGTCTCCAAAGTTCAGCGAATTTTTCGCAGAAAAATAACTTATCAGGAAACACGCGCCCGCCATTCGACGAGCCGCTCCGCAATGAAAACAAGCTTAAGCAATGGCGTTGTTGAACGGTGCACACTTGGTAGGTAATCCTACAATTTTTTGTTTATAGCATAGTTTATATGGATTATTCCCAAAAAATTATATGTGATTTGGAAATGTTGAGTCAAATTAGTCTAGAATCGTTTAATTTTATGGAAGAAAACCTTTCAAACAGCCATAGCCCCTAAACTGCACACATGCCGAGCTGTGATTGGCTCGTGTATTTAAGTGACTCATACAACACGGATTCTATAACACGGAACGTATCTACTGTTATAGGAGGGTCTACTGTATAACAATTTTCTGTTAGATTATTTGTCCAATTACAACTATTTGAATGTAAAGAAATTTTTCATACATAAATTTAAAGAATTGGAAATTTATTAAAGCAATTAGTCATGTAAATGTTACTCAATCATATACTTTTTAAAAATATAGTAACATATAATAATGCCAAAATAATATAAAATTGTTTTTATGATTCTAATAATTCTTATTTTAGAATTCATAAAAAAATTAATTTCAATAGATTTAAATATGGCATTTTAAAATATTGATTTAGAAACAATTCTGTAGTTGATAATTTGAATCAATAATAAAATTAAAACAAGTTGTCGTTTTTGCATAATTATAATAATCGATAATAAATATGAAAGAGAGAGTGATTTTAAATGGAAATTAAATTATCAGAAGTATGATGATATCAGATGACAATAATGAAAATGGCAATTTGTTGGATATAGTAATAAAATTAATTATATGTCAATACGATTTGAAGAAAATTAAAGAGAAATCATAAAATATCAATATTATAAACTATAAAGCTAGAAATTAAAAAGAATAAATTACCATACTTATGTTACAAATCAGATCTATTCTAACAGTGTTAAGAAAGACAGTAATATAAATTGACAAATTTGCAAATCTTGGAAAACGTAATGCGCATAAATGAATAATATAGACAAGAGTGATAGTGGAGAAGGTCTCAATTGAAAGTAGAAATGCTATAATATTAGTACTT
The DNA here is from genome assembly GCF_030686945.1 of Centruroides vittatus. Taxonomy (NCBI): domain Eukaryota; kingdom Metazoa; phylum Arthropoda; class Arachnida; order Scorpiones; family Buthidae; genus Centruroides; species Centruroides vittatus. The sequence continues at coordinate 1,377,549 of NW_027122256.1, read as the reverse complement.
ATATTAAAAATATACATTGTTCATTAAATGAAGAAAATCTAAAAATATATAGACCAGTGGTTCTTAACCTTGCTGGAGGTACCGAACCCCATCAGTTTCATATAAGCATTCACCGAACCCCTTTTAATTGGAAAAATAAAATATAATTTTTCAAATTCAAAACATAGGTATAATAGGTGTTCTATTAGGAAATATAGGCATATTTCCCAATAGAACACATGTTATGTAGCATTAGTTTTCGAAACCAATACGGTTTCTACGTCACGATGACGTCAGGTGGTTGACCTCCGCCGAACCCCTGAGACTGACTCGCCGAACCCAGGTTAAGAACCACTGATATAGACGATGATTAACATTTAATAAAGAACATTTATAATTTTGAAAATTTATCATATATGTAAAACATGGGCAAACATCTGCAAACATGCATCTCGTTTTTCAATGAATAGATTTCAGACAAAACGTGTATCTGTACTTGAGCAAGTCAATAAAAATCAATATTGAATAAAAAGTTAATATATTTACGATAATTTTCTAGTATTTTTATATGCATTGTTTCAATAAAAAAACAAATACTTTCTGTAGAAAATTTTCTATAGTTCCATATTACTTAAACGATTTAAAATATATTAGAAATAAATGTAAATGATATGTCAAATGTAATTTAAGAGACCTCCATATTGAACTTGATAGTAATATAAAATGCATAGAAAACGCATTTAGATATGTTTAGTATATGCATGAGAATTTAACCTGTAAATATAAACTGTAACTGTTCTATCGAAAATATATATTATCATAATTTTCAAAATATATTTGATCTTGATGTTTTACATATTTAAAAATCTTTACTATAGTTTCAAATATCAAAATTTTTAAATATTTCTTTTATTAAAATTATTTGGTAAAAGATTAGTTTATTCTCTTTGACTGTTTTTGCAGAATCTATTCAAATTAATTAATTAAAATTTATTACTTTAAAAAAAAATAAATAAAATACATAAAAAGATTGATTGTCATTATTAAATCTGAAATCTATGACTATTTGGTAATTTAATATGAATTTGAATTATATTTTTCTGTTTATTTTTGATGAATTTCATGCAAAAATTTTATTGTAAACTTGTTTATAATCTCTAATAACAATATAATCCAAAAAGTCATTGACTTCAGATTTTTGACATTATTTTATCTTATTAAATTGAAGAAATAAAATTTTATTTAAATATTTACAGCAGTTATAAATAATCATCTATAAAAATAAAGTTTATATTTATATATTATTTCAATATATATGAAATCAATATAAATCAATTAAATTTTCTGATTAAGTGACTGATTATTGATTAAAATTGATATCAAATTTTTAGGTATCATTGTGTATAATACAATTGGGATCTTGCATTTTTCTACATAAACAGAATAATTTATATAACGTAAAAAAATATTAGTTTACAGAAATTAAAATACATTGTTTTCTATAATAGTTTCAAATATAAGATCAAGTAATTTACTATATATAAAAGGATTTCTTTTAAAGTAAAAAAAAAAACTACAATAGTTTTATCCATAACTTTATGAATATAATGCATTGTTTCATTCATTTTTTCTCTATTAAAAATACCTATGTAAAACATTATTGAACAACAAAAATATTAGTTATGGGTTTTTTAATTTAATTTTCCTCAATTAAGCCATTAAAAAATCTATTATTGTAGATAATTATTGGAATTTGAAATAAGTCTACCAAATAAATGTGCTAAACCTTTTAACTTAACACTTTTAAAATTTTAATCCGCAACTAATGTTTGTAGCCATTCTTAATGGCCTTCATCAGACTGTTCTATGAATTGAATGGCCCAACAAAGGCCATTAAAAATAACCAAAAACATTAGTTGTACATTAGAATTTAAAAATTTTTGAAGTGTTGAGTTAAAAAGTTTTGTGCATTTGTTTGGTATACGTTGAATCAGTAGCTTTAAAGTTATATAATGAAATAAATCTAATAACAGTATAGCTCAAAAATGGTCTTTATAATAATGATTATTGTAAATGTTAATATTTTATTAGGACATCTATATATATATATAAAATTACATGTCCTGACTGACTGACTGACTGATTCATCATCACACAGAGCAAACCGCTGAACCTAGAGGTGAAATTTGGTACACAGTTAGGGTACGTCATGAAAATGCACACTAAGAAGGGATTTTTTGAAATTTCCTCGCAGGGGAGAGGGAGAGGATTAAGGCTTAACCTGAAGAACGGTTTCTACTGTGCTATTTTAGATGCGATTTTTTTGTGTTTGATAGTAATAACTTAATTTCCAAACGTACAATATTTATCAAATCATCCAAATTGTTTGCTGGAGCAATGCTGGGCTCATTTGCTAGTTTTTATATATAAATACAGTGTGTAATATATTTTATTTAGATCACTTTTTAAAAAATACAATTATATTTTACCTATTACACCTTGTGTTACTTACTGTACACAAGGTGTAATAGGTGAAATATAATTGTAAATACACTAAAGAGGTTATTTGCTCAAGACAGAACACTCAAATCATTATTAGAACATTTTGGAGTCTGTGGCCTCAAATAACATTGTCAAGGAATGTATTTAGGCTACAAGAAACCTAGCACTTGGTTTAGCAGAACATCAATATTCCACACAATAAAATAAAAAAGATAGAATGGTAGAAATATTGCTGGATAATAATTTTGTACCCATATGAAATGATATCAAATTATTAAATTCAATCATGGATCCAAAAACAACTTTTATTTAGGAAACACTATTAAACTTAAAACATAAACCAGTTAATCAACCAATACTAATGATTTCAGAATATTTATTTTATTTACAAAGCATACTCAAAGATTAATTATAATAATTATCCAGCTTATTACCATATATTCATTCCAGAAAAATTAAGTAACTCATTTTTGACACTGTTGTAACACTAATTCTATCCATTATCATAGAAATTGTTGTCGCTTAATTATTTTTATATTCTTTACTTTTAACTTTTGATTTCTTCTGTATTTGTAATTTTCAAACTGTAAAAAACAAATGTTATTATATTTGTGAATGTATAGGTTTCTGAAAAAAACTGACAAAACAGAAACTTGCACAGTATTTATTTTAGAAAAATAAGTGTAGCCATATGGTTTACCCCAATTAGTGAGAAAATTCAAAAATATTTCTTATTTTTAAGAAATCTCAAATTGCCATGTATTACTTACTCTCAAAATATTGAGATGATATTCAATCTCTCTTCAGGTGTTATGTAACATGTCTTGAGTGACAGTTCTGAATGCATTTATTATGCAACCTTTTAATGTTACAATATCTGTAACCAGTGCCATTTTAACCATTAAGCAAATGAGGCATGTGCTAAGGCCTTCAAAGATATAAAAAACAGAAAAAATAAGATTATATAGTTAAAGGACATATAATAGGAAAAAAATAGGACTATTGTTTTACAAAAATCAATAAATCTTTTTATAAATGGTAAAAAAAAAATATTGGCAAGAAATTTGGCACGGAGATACAAGAAGAAATTGCAGTGGATAATGAGTAAGCAAAAACCCAACAAGAAGAGTGTACCCCCCACCCCTCTGGTCTGCTGGGACGGCATAGTTCCTCCGCATTACTTAATCGAAACGGTAGCGCACGGCCCGATGTATACTCCGGGCTCATATAAACCCTTGCTGGACACAGTAATGCCGGACATTGAAAGAATGGTCTGCGGAATGGATGAGGTTTTCAAGGAACATTACAAATGGAAGGCTGCCATGAGAATAAGTTGTAACAGAAGCTGTAGAAAAGACAGCATATGGATGCATATAAGAAGAACCAAGAAATGGCTTGCGGAGGAGCGTATCATTCTACTAAGGGCGGATAAGAACAGAGCACTCGTTCTACTCAAGGAAGAGACATATAAAGCTATGTTGATGCAATACATCGTGGATACGGACAGTGAGCAGGTCGCGGATAACTACGTAGACAAGTTGCATGCACGGGTTGTGCGATTCACGGGCACACCCTTGGCGAAGGCGCAGGGATTAAGCAGGGCGGTGGTGGCGTCGCCGGATACACCCAGGCTTTTCGCTTTCGCGAAAACGCACAAGCCTACGCCTGCGCTCAGACCTATTTTGGATAAGGCTAGAGCCCCTACGAAGTTGCTAGAAACCGAGTTGCACCGCATATTGGCCGGACATCTCCAAGATTATCCCTTAACAGTGAAGAACTCCAGAGAGTTGGTCGATGAATTGAAGCGTACACAGGTTACAGAGAACACTCACATCACGGTATTGGATTTTCAGGCTCTATATCCATCCATTAAACTCCAACCTTGCTTTTGCGCCCTTAGGGACGTCCTACTAACCAAGTATAGCCTACCAGCACACCGCAAACACGTACTTGAGCTCGCACACCTGGTGTGCTACAATTCGCTGTTTAGGTTCGACAACGCCACGTATTTACAGAAAAGGGGGGTCCCCATGGGGAGCCCAATTTCGGGCGACCTGTGTGAGTTGGTTTTACGGCAGTTAGAGAGAGATGTCATTCACAGGTTTACACACGATATTATTTTATATCGTAGGTATGTGGATGACGTGATGGTCATATGGAAGAACAAGCCGAACGTCCATGATTTTCTGCGCAGTGTTAACGACAACCCGTATGGGCTAACGCTTAAACTAGATCAACTATCGGGCACCGATGTGCACTTTTTAGACGTCGCCATTCAACTCAAGGTAAACAGTATTGAAACGCGGGTGTATTACAAGCCCGACTACCTACCTATGTACATACCTGCTGGGTCTGAAGACCCGTATCCATATAAGATTGCGGCGTTCAGGGCGTTAGTTAGGAGGGCGTACACTCATAATTCTAAATGGGAGGACACGCTCACAGAGCTGGGACACATAGAAGACATAGCCGCTAACCATGGATATAAACGTGGCCTCGTCCGTAGATTAGCGCGTAACTTCCGTAATACAAACACGGCACTTGGCGCTTCGGTGGCACGGGATAGGTCCAATTCGGGGCCGAACCGGCGCACGGTGGTCCAGTACAACAGAGGTATGCAGGACCTATACAAGGAAATAGCGCGGAAGAAGGGCACCAAGTTGGCGTACTCAAGAACCCAATCGATCTATTCGCTACTCAGGAACGCCAAAGACAAACCGGATTTTCTAAGAGCACCAGGGGTATATAGTGTCCCGATAAGGGATCACAGGTCCCAAAGGGACCTAATATACATCGGATCTACCAAGAGGTCCGTTCAAAGAAGGATCTCGGAACACAAATATGACGTTGCCAAAAAAAGACACACCACCGCCCTGTCGATGTACGCCACCGACCCCGAGATAAAGGCAGATTTTGATAAAACCAGCCTCGTTAAAACGTCATTCGACACGGACCGCATCAGGGCCTTGGAGACCCTTGAGATTTACAAGGCGTCAAAATCGGGGAAATGTATTAATTTCAAGGATGGCAACGTATTATCATATGCGTGGCGGTATGTATCCGAAATGCACCCGCAATGGTAGCATCTCAGGATAGTGTAGTATTCCTGTATGGATGGACAGAGACATTTTTATGATGGTATCAGGGAGATTAATTGCTTGTTAGATCATTCGCAATTATTGCACGCGGGAGAGATTCGATTGTTTGAATTTTGAAATAATTCCTTTTGCATTTTTTTTTTTTTTTTTTCTTTTCTTTTCAAAACCGTCGATAAAACCTGACGAAGATCGCGGAGGCGATCGAAAACGTTAGTTAGTTGATAATTTTCGTATGGAGTACCGGAAATTTAAAAGGCTTAGGAAGTGATATTGGATATAAATGGTAAGTAAAACATATGCCAATTTGGCATACTGTATACATTTTAATTACATTTAGATTAATAATACATCAGCCTGTCAGCTGGTTCAGCAAGGAAACTACATTTAATATCTCCATGCTTTTACATTCCCAAAAATTATCCATGTGCTAACCCTTTTGTGTGATCATAGTTTTGTAAAATGATTTAAAAAATGATTTGGAAGAGTGATTTCAAAATAAACTTTTATAATTTGTGAAGTTTGCTTTGAGAAAAAGTAACTTCTAATCCATTCAAATTGTACAAAGAGATAAAAAAAACCCATGAATTAAGGATAGAATCTACATTTCCAAACATTTTTTTCTTGCTTTTTATTTACCTTAAACTCAACTCAAATAACACTAGTGGAAAAAAGTTTTCAGTTTTAGACTCATATTCATTTGCAATGTTGTCTATTGAAAAAAAATTGCCAAGATTGTTTCTTTTGATGAACCAATAAGAGATTTTACCCATTCCATCCATTATCATAGAAATTGTTTTGCTTAATTATTTTTCTTTATTATTATTCTTTTGTAAATAAAAATTAATAAGCTAAAACTGATAGTAAATGAAATTGCTTCATTTAAAATTATTCGGTATGTGGGAGAGCTCTGAATTTACCTTTGTGCCTTAGACACTGTTTGTAATAGCTGCTTGATAAATAAGGTTCTTCATGTAACCTCACAAAAGAACATCCAAAGAGGTTATGTTGAGAGCAAAGTGGAAACTGAATTCATTCGTCTTATCTCATCCATTGGTTAGGAAAAACTTCATTAAAAAGTTATACCTGAAGCAACAGTAGTGTTCTCTGGTTTTGTAATGAGGAGAAAGTTTCACTGATGATTATGATACTGAACAATGCTGATCAAAATAATGTGTTGATCCGTTTTTCTAGAAATACACGATACTTTTCATAATCCATTGGTTCTTTTACACACATCTTGTATATGTCAATCTTCATTCTTGCACATGCTTTGTGTTCTATTTAGAAAGTTGTCCTTATGTTTTAATTATTAAATTTTTGAAAATTTGATATATAACCAATAGGATTATGTTAAATAAATTTATTTATCTCATATTTGAAATTCTGTAATGAAAGTAAATAAAAAATTACTTAGTATATTATAACATTGTATTTTGAAAAAGTATGGATTTAATTTTTTTTCAATTCAAGATAATCCTCTTTTTATTAAAATATATTTATTGATTAAAATTATATTATCTGAATATTTTATATAATTCTTAAATGCTATATATATATATAAAGTATTGATTTCTTATCAATAATCAATTATAACATTGTTTAAACAAGAAATATAAATAGTTTATAAATTTTATTATTTTTATATATAATGAATAGATTCTGCAAAAAAAAAAAAAAAAATTAATTTTTATTTTCATTTGATATGATTCATTTTTCTAATTTTTTTATTCTTTGTTAGTTTAAAGTAGTATTATTTTTATTAAGAAATTTTTTGTAGACAGATACCTAAACATTCTAGCAAATTACTATTCAATTTAAATCAATTTTTAAAATTTTCAAATAGAGTGGGTGATCAGTTAACGAACATAATCCATTCCAAGACTATGTTTGCTATCCGAATTGTTTGTTAACTGATTATCAATTTACCATAGATTTTGTGGGAATTTGATTAATTCGTTCTGGAGACCCACAAGAATAAATAAAAAATTATATACTTTCTTACCATGTTTATTTACATGCAATAACAAACTAAAAGCAATCAGCCCATTTTTTCATGGATGGCACATCTTTGTTTCTCAGATGCAATTTTTGCTACTCCTTTATCAGCTCAATTCTTTTTTATTATATCTTTCTTAGCTAAGATTGTGCTTACTGTAGACCTGTTGAAGTCATCTACCTACAATATCAGATATCTTCTGCCCACTCTGTACCTTGGCTATTATATTATCTCTTGCTTCATTTCTATAGTGAACACAGTTCTTGAAACTTCACTCTTTTTAGGCCCCATAATAATATCAGTGTTTTAAATAAAAAGTTCAGAAAAGCACTTAAAAAAATTCAGAGAACAGAAATTAACTAGTGCAAAAAAGGTTATGTATACAACTGTGAAAGTCTCATTCCATAAATCATGTATAGATGCCATTAAAATACAGTTTTGCAAATCTTAAAAAAACAGTGTTGCTTCTTGTGTTTGTTATCCAACCATAAAAATCTTTCGCAAAAGTGTTCGTTGTCCGATTTGTTTGCAGTCCGAACTGTTCGTTAACCAATCACCCACTGTATAGTGAAATGTTTGTTACAATGAAATTATTTTCTGAATGAGATATTTTATTATAGATCTTGATGTAAAAATTTGTTAATGAATATCAATTGAATTATCAGTTATCCTAGAAAAAATATAATTCATTATGATGATTATTATAAAATTAAAATTATTAATTCTGACAGACTCCATGAAAAATGTACTGCTTTTTCCTTTCAAGAATCATTATCTTTTAATCATCTGCTATCATGCTATCATATCATCTCATCAGTTTTATTTGATAAAAATCAGGTTTTTTAAATAGATAAATTTATTAAATGTTTCTTGATGATAAAATCATTATGAAGTTTAATTTTCATATGGATATAATCACTATTTTTTATTTTGAATATTTATTGTTTTAAAATATAATAGAAACATATACAAACATATACACTGATCAGCCAAAACAATACAACTACCCTTTGTTAAGGCAAGAACAATTCCTACAGATGCAGTGACAAGTGTCAAGGTCATATAACAGCTTACAGAAGATTGTGTAAGTAGTAGTAGTTACAGTGTGCAAGTGAGTAAAGCAGCAGATTCTCATCTGACTTCAACAAAGGCCAAATTTAATGGCCAGATGTCTTCGTGTTATCTCTGAAACAGCCTGTTTGCATTTATCACTGGTAAGTATCTATCAAAGGTGGTTCAAAAATGGCAAAACAATAAACTGTAGACAGGATATAGGCTGGTCACACATGTTCGTGAAAAAGGTCAGTGCAGATTATTTTATCTTCTTTGAAGAAATAGGAACATCTACTATGGCATAAATCTCACAATTTCAACCATGCTCTCAATCTTAATGATGGCATGAGTGTGAAAACATGTGCATTTGTTGTTTATGTTCATCACTGGGCACATCAGAATCAAAATTGAACTGTTAAGGAATGAAGGAAGCTTGCCTGGTTTGAAGAATGTTTTGATTCATAAATAAATCCCTTGACACAAATCTAATTGAGCACTTGTGTGAGTTTGAAGAAACAGATTCATGATGCATCACTCAACGAAGTAATTTTCTGGAACTGAAGGCTCTTCTAGTGACATTGTGGGATTCTACAAGATTTGGTAGGTTCTACCAATCAACCTATCAAATCTTATAGAATCCATGCCTTGGAGGTCAGGCTGTTTTGGCAGTGTTATGTTTGGTTAAAAATGTAAGGAGACAAATTTTCAAATTTGCAGACCTATACGTTCCCACTATCATTCATCTGACTGTTCTTCATTAATTTCAAGAATGGAGTTATATAGATGAAAATTGAGACCATATATAGGAAATTTAGAGGTTAGAGACCTTGATTAACTATATATGAACTTCTAGTCTGGACTGGAGGTCACATTATTTCAATTCAAAATTTTCTCAAGAACAAAGTTCAGAAACAAATGACTGGCATGAGTTGATTGTTATCAGGAGAAGTATGATTTACAGGCGCAAGACACCACAAAAAATCCAGACCATATATGGAAACCTTAGGAGCCAGAGACCCCTATTAACTAACTATATGGTGATCATGTGACTTCCAGTCTGGACTGGAAGTTACGTGATTTTTTTTTTAAATTAAAAGATGATTAAAACTTGCAGCATGGCATTGTGACAATGTCACAGTACATACTTGCTCATTGTTTTTAAGTCAATTCAAACTCCATGTTCAATAAGATTTATGCTCTCTGTCAGTCATTGAGGATTTTACATTATACTATATATCCATCCCATTGAAGAAGTTAACAAATTTAAAATAAAATGTCACAATTTTGTTTTTTTTTTTAAGAATTATTTAAATGATACATATAAGAGAGAATTATTAGTTTAAGTTCACTATCTTTTAGCTTCTTACTATTTGGAGTAGTGTTTCTCAAACTGGGGCCACAGAACATTTCAAGAGATCCACAGACCAAAAATCAATTTTGGGGAGCCATAACAAACACTAGGGAGCCACAGTCAAAATAAAATATTAAAATTATATGAAAACAATTAAACTTCAATAAGCTTAATGAAATGTAAATTATTAAAACATAATGTTTAAATAAAATACAAAAGTAAATTTGATAAGAAAATTTTGAACCTAAAATATTTGTAAATGTATGCAAGTATATTGAGATAAATAAAATTCTCAATATATTTACATACATTTGTTTCTTGTAAACAAGGACATATTAAATTCCCACATTGATGCAAAGCATATCATTTTAATATTTTTAGATATGTTTACTATTATAATATGGGCTTATTGCATGAAGACAGGGTTTCCCATAAGGTCAACCTAGGCCATGGCCTAGGGTGCAGCAGTTGGGGTATATATACAGAAGACATAACCAAATATTTACAAATTTTCAGTATTATTTTGAAAAGACCATATAAAATGCTATTTTTTAAATTTACATCCATATATACATTAAATAAATTAAGTGGTACAATACATTTATATTGCCCATCTCTACAGCTTGCACTGTCATGCTCAGTCACAGGCAAAAAGCATTTGCTATTTCTCTCTCACATTCAGCGTAAGCCACGTGTTAAAGGAAAATTCCAGATTTGGCATTACAATAGTGATTCCAAGTGATTCATTACACTCATATCGCTTGACTTCTACATATCTACTGATAGTAGGTACCCAATACGTTTGAAAATGTTCTTGAGATTAAAGAATTTTTGCTGAAGTTTGAATGGTTGTTTATTTTATGATATTATGGTACCCAATACTTAAAATATATTGTTACTACTTTTATATACTGTTTAGTTTACTCAGGGCCCAGTGGCGTAGCGAACATAATTGGCACCAAGGGCATAACTGGCACCCGACACTTTATTGGCACCCCCCTCCTCCCCAGAAGCACATATAGTTTGTCTTGGTGACCATTTGGGCGCCCCTCTGCGAGTGGTGCCTGGTGCATGATACACCCCCTTGCACCCCCCTCGCTACGCCACTGTCAGGGCCATAAATCTGAAAGTGGTAAGGAGAAAAAGTTGACAGGGGTGTTTGCCAAATTATAAGGAGGACTGAGATTTTTATTACAAAACATGAAACACACAACTTATAGCTTGTTTATGCAGCATCATTTAATGTAGTGTAATGTAAGGTGTTCATGTTATGCAATTTCATAAGTAGTGTATAGTGTAGTTTTGAATTAAAAATGTAATGTGATTCAAAGATTATAAAGATTGTATTAAGTGCTTATGTTTCAAAAATAAACTATTATATATTAAATTGAAAATTATAAATAAAACTTTTTGAGGGGAAGGTGGTGCAGAATTATGTGCTTTGGGCTAGGGTGTAGACATGTGTAAATCTGGCTCTGCATGTAGATGTATAAAGTGCATACACTGTGAAGCTCAAGTTAGATAAAAACAAAATAAAGAAAATTTTTGAATAAGTAGTGAAATAGCAAATACACAGCTTTTGGAAGAGGCCAATTTATATTTTATTGCATTTCCCACATCTTATCTTCTTGAATCTGGATTTAGTCAGGTTATTCATTTGCTCTCTAAAGCTTGTCTTGTTGTGAATGGAGGTAATCTTCATTTGTTGCTGACAACATTGCAACCAGACATTAAAAAACTTGCTAGTTTGAATCAGCTGCAAAGATCACACTGAGTAAAGTAAATGTCAAATTATTACGTTTTATTTTTAAAAATGAATGTGCTATATAAGTACTTGTATACGTAATTCATAAGAAATATGCTATAATTATTAATTAAAATTCTATTTTGTAATATTTAAAAAATGCAGTGGATGCAATTTTTAATTTTTCCTTGAGCTACTTAATGTGAGGACCCCAGAAAAATATTAAGCTGAAAAGAGGTCAAAGGTCAAAAAAGATGGAGAAATACTGGTTTCAAGTACTTTGTTTTAGCTTGATGGCATGATCACTTCTTGTTATGTAGTTTCCTAGTCCATCCATGAATTGGTTTTCTGGAGTGCCTCTAGTGTTTAGTGATTCAGCATCTTATGGATCAGCTGACTATTGAGGATTTACATCACTCTTTTCTGCATGTGGACTGCAAGGGAATTTCATAAGCTTCCAGTGGGCTACACATATCTTTTCTTACAGAGTTGCAGGCTTTAAGCCTACTGAGTCCAACATACTCAATAGCCACCAGTACACTATATTCTAAAATAATATATGCTAATGATGTATAAATTAGACTTCTATAGTTTATTCTTATATTTTCACTAGTCAAGTTTAGTTTGAATGTTCTTCATTGCAAATATCATTTTAATTAGGATTGCATAATGGCACAAGACAAAAAACAAGAAAATAAAATTTTACTTGCCAAAGTCCCAAGGTGAATGTATTAGCACCTCATGTCCACTCTACATCATCACATTTACATTTATGCAACCACAGATGTACTCTATTGCACCAGTAGCATTTACCTTTATCAATAATGTCATAAACTCACCATTATGGATCTTTCATTGTTTCTTCTTGAATAATATGTTTTGTTTGGTAATTCGGAGATTATCAATTAGTAGAGTCATTTGTGACTCAATTTCTATGTCAAAGGAGTCAGAGTCTTTAGATTGTTGATTATGTTCTGTTGTAACTATGTTCTTCACAAAATTACTGGGGGTAATTAATTAAATACAAACGAAACCTTTTAACCAGTAACAGCATTTCAACAAAAACTCGAACGTTTTTGGCCTTCACCAAGGCCTGCCTCGGGATTTTTAACAAAATCGAATTTCTAAAGTCGAATATCAGAATGATGATGATTGAAAACATTTGTTTGTATTTAATGTTCTGTTGACAATGCATCAGCAGTGAATGAACAGTTTCTTGTTTGTAGGTAACTATTAAGTGATATGACTGCAGATTAAGTAGCATATTTTGTAATCTTGTTGAGGTAGAGCATTAGCAAAGTTTCTTCTGTGAGGCTTACAGAATTGTGTTTGTTCTCAAAATCTGTTTGATTGATTTTGATTAAACTTTGCCATTATTCATTAATTGCAATGAGGAATTCATCGCAATTAGTGAAAAATGGGTGTCTGTGACTTTGTTTTTGAGATATAAGGTTGTTTCACTAGCATATGCGACAAAGTGATATTGCACAAATAGTGCAACAAAGTCACATGATATCCCAAGGTTCTAGCACATCTATGTGACTTATAGAATTGAGTTTGTTCTCGAAATTTGACAGCCAATTTTGATAAAACTATGCCATTTTCTATTGATTGTGATGAAGAATCCAGAAATATGATAAATGTAATGTAGAAAATAGGAATCCATGATTTTGTTTTTGATGTAAAGTGGGGTCAAAATGACAATGTCTGTGCTCCTTAAGCATGCCTAACAGAATTTGGGGGTCAAATAAATAAATAACAGCATTGCATGCACCTAATAGAAAATAGACATAAAAAAACAAACAGAACACAACAACAAAGCAATTGGCATTGATTGCTTTTAGTTTTGATTTCATTTGTATACAGTAATATGACACATGGGTGATCTGCCAAACATGAATGCTTCTCAGGAGGTCTTTTATGGAAAATTGGACCCTATTTTGATGTTTCTAATGTGAAGAAAATCTGGAAAACTCCATGTAGCTAGCCTATTGGCCAGATGTGAACTCAGAACCAACTACCAGTATTCAGTGGTATTATCCACTTAGTGGTATTAGCCACTGGTGGACATTGGCATTAACTGTTTTGTTCTTGGATCATGTCTCTGTGTCGGTAAGTGTAAGGATTGTCTCTGTGTGGCCTGCTAATGCAAGGATTTCCTCTCACGTGGTCAGCAGGAGCAAAGACAGCCTCCTTTATGGTAGCAAGTGCAAAGTTTGCCTGTCTGCAACTTTTTCAGGTATAAGGATTGCCTTCTCTGTGCCTAACAAGTGCAAGGATTGCTTGTTTCTTTTTGGTTCTGCCTAAATCCTATCATGATACAACAAAATCACATGATGTCCTAGTAGTAACTTTAAGTAGTAGCTTCTTGAAAGTTGATATTAACAGTCTGTAATCTGTCTCAACAATTATTCTTGGATTACTATATATGAATTGTCTAAATCAGTGTTCTTCAACCTTGGGTCCTCAGGCTGGTACTGGTCCAAGGAAATTTCCTGCCTGTCCACAAAAAATCTCGTAGACTGGCAGGAAATTTTATGATAAAAAAAATAAGATTTTAAACTTGTAATTAATATAAACAGTTTTCATTTACTTTTTATTGAAATTGTTTAAATAAAGTTCATTATAAATCAGAAATGTTATTAAAATTATTAGATAATATTTTAACTAGTATATAATAATTAAAATAATTTATAAAATAATTACATTTATGCATGACAGTTATCAAATGAGCATCAGTCTTGTGATAATTCCTCTACCCCTTACACCCCTGCTGTTACTCAGTAGGTGTTACAGAATTGCATAAACTTGCTTATTGGTGACATGTAGCAAAAATTCTTATTTTATTGCAATTGTGCATATTATCTTTTGTTTATTACTTATTATTTCATATTGTTGTGGTATTTCTTTTTTTTTTTTTTTAAGTTTAAATCCCACAAAATGGAGACAAAAATATCAAACAGCAAAACCTTTTAATCTTCTTAAAAGGACACAATAATCAAGTGAAAAGTAGTGATGATACTGAAAGTATGCCAAGTACTAGTGCTTCAAGTTTAGAAGAAATGAAGAAAAAGAAATATGATACTCTGGAATGTGCAGTACAAGCCACATGTGAAGAAAAAGCAATGTATTGCAATACACAGTAACCAGTGTCTTGTTATGGCCAGTTACAGCAGTTGTACACATCACCCACATTAAGCAGTTTAAGTTTAAGAAAATTTATCTTTATCCTTTTTCTGATCCATGAAATATTATTCTTATTTTACCAGTCTGCAGGTGTGAAAAGGTTGAAGAATGCTAGTCTAAACCATTCACAACCAAATACAATACTGAGAATTCTTTTTCAGTTTGGGATATCTGGTTTGAACATCATTGTGTGCTCTGGATGCATATGCCAAGGGTTTGTCTTTTTGTTACAGGACTGCTCCTAATCCAATGGAAGCAGCATCCACAGAGAGAACTATTGGCTTTTTAGGGTTGTAGTAATATAACACTGATGATTTTGTTATTATTGATTTTAACCTAACAAAAGTCTTCTGAATTTTATCCTTCAACAACAAGTGAAGAGACCTTATTAGGTCAGGATAATTTGAAATGAATTTTGTTAAATAATTGAATATTTTGAAGACTCTCTTTAGGGGTTTCTTATCTTTGAGAGGTTTTATTTCTGTGATAGCTTTCTTTGATTTTGTTTTTCTCAATTCTTTTGGCTTCCTTACTGAAATAATGTCCAAGAAATGTTTTTAGTTTTATTAAATTCATACTTGTCTCTGCTGAATTTGATGCCATTCTTGTTTTCTTATACTAAGTCAACTCTCTGTAGTTCTTGAACTGAATTTGCAAATATCAGAATATCATCTATTTAGATTATCATACTAGGTAAGTTTTGAAAAATCCGCAGCACAACCTTATGAACTATGAACTATCTTAGTTTAAGGTTTAAATGAGAGCAGTTTAAACCAAATGATAGTCTTTTGCAAACATATCTGCCAAAAGGTGTTTGAAAAGTGATAATTTTGAACTTGCCTCATCTAGAAGAAGCATCCAGAATCCTGAGATGGCATCAAGCTGAAAAGTATTTTGCATTTGACAATTTGGCTATCATTTCAACATGATTAAGAAATTTAAATGTGATCATTTAATTGCACTATTCAGATATATAGGATCATTCTCATATTAATATATTCTCAAATTTCCATTCTTCTTTTTTGTATAACTGTTTGATTGACCCAATCAATGAATCATTCTATTGGCTCAATAACATCTAATTTAGTCATTCTATCTAGCTCCAATATTTTTAGTATGAAGGGCTATTGTATCTTCCTAGAGAGACAGAATGGAATTCTCTTTCTATTCTAAGTGAATCTTAATTGGTATCTCACCTACACACACTGTGAATAGATCATGAAATCTATCAATCATTTGGCAATTTCTTGCTGTTTTTTCACAAACTTCATGGATGCATTTGATCAGAGTCATTTTACAACAAGCCTTTAATCCTAAGATGTTTATACAATTGAAATTTGAAATTCATGGTATGAAATATAACTGAATATATTTTATTTTTGAACTGACACTCCAGATCACAACATCTTATAATTAGGACATTATCTTTAGTAAATGAAGCAATTCAGGCATTAGTTGATTTGATGTTTCTGTTTAGTTTTAAACAACAGTGATACTACACTGGAGTAAAGTAAACGAACATGCCACTGAGCCTGTTACCAGTGTGTGTCTTCTAATAAACAGACCATTACGAATGTTTTCGAACTCTTAGGTTCTTCTTCGGGTAACTAATAACTCCTGAACAAATGCAATTCAAATTTTAAATCCAATTGGAACACCAGTCAGAACTCTATCATGTGGATTTTGATAATGTCATTTGGGCATGTGCCCTATTAACAGCTGTAGATTATTGTACATTCTTGTCTACGAGCACCTGCCAGGCTGTTGACAGAATGATTTCATCCTTATAGTTAATGCAATTACCATCTTTGAGTGTAGCCATGCAGATGTAAATAGCCTCTAGCCATCCAAGATGGTGTATGTGTTGCATAGTGTGGATCACCTTTGCTTGATTGAACATTGGCTCTATGCCCAGGTCTGAGGCATAGATCGCTAGAGCAGAGGTGGTCCTCGCCTGTAGCATATCTGCTGTGTGCTCTTTCATTCTCACTTCTAGGGAGCGCTTGGTGGATCCTACGTAGACCAGGCTTCTGTCCCATCTATGGTTCGTGAGTGGGATGGTGTACACACCCGAGAGTCGTTCTTTGTTGGGAGTGTCTTTTCTGTTCTGTAAAATGTCAAATATTGTAGCACATCTTCTATAAGTGATGCAAATATTCTTTTTCTTAGCTATCGCAGAGTATAGCAATTTAAGGTACAGATTGTAAGTAACCAGGATGATACTGGGTGAAACTTCGTTGGGTGCTTGGGTTGGGTCTAGTTCTTGGCAACAGTGCCATCTGTGGATCAATTTACGTGTGATGGCAGGATAACCATGTTCTTTGGCTACATGTTCAATACATCTCGGCTCGGAGAGCTATCTGAGAAGACAAATGTGTGTAGGCCCTCTTAATTAAGGCATTAAAGGCCGCCATTTTATAATGGGAGGTCACATGACCCTGCTGGTATATATAGATGTTCTGACCTGGTTTACAATATACTTCTGTGTGGATTGCTGTTTGTTCGAAAACTTGATGTTAATGTTGAGGAAATGTGCCTTGGAAGCATGAGCCTGGTCTGTCTCTAGGGTCAAGCCATATGGGTTATCATTGAATGAATTGACAAATGCTGATCTGTTTGGCTTTACCCTCCATAGGATGAGAATATCATCGATATACCTTTTATATAGTACGATGTTGGGTAAATGCTGTGGGATGATTCTAGATTCTAACTGCCTGACCATGATCTCACACAGGTCTCCTGAGGTGGGGCTGCCCATTGGGACACCTCTCCCATGGGGATATGTAATGCCATTGAATTGGAACAAGGAATTATAACATAGTAGATGCTCCAATTCTAGTATCTGTTGGTGCATAGTGCTATCGTTAATGATGTTGAAAAGTACATCTCTGATGGCGCAAATTGCTGGTGGGAGTCTAATAGATGGGTACAGTGACTTAAAGTCTAAAACCGTTATGAAGGCAGGAGGCACTGATATTTCCTTGAGGAGGGATACAAGGTCTACTGGATTGGTCAGAGCGTATGGGTATCCTTCCAAGTGGGGCGAAAGTAGCCTGTGTGTGAGCCTCTCCAGTTTAATGGTTGATGCCCTGGCTTTATCTATAAGTGGTCATAGCTGTTGTCCAGGTTTATGGATTTTTGTGAAGGCAAACATCCTAGGAGTATCTGGAGATTTGATCATGATATTCTTTAACTCAAGGCATTTGGCGAGCTTCATACTGGCAAAGTGTCTAACTCTCGCCTGTAATCTGTCAATAGTATTATTGCTTGCGATGGTACATTGGGTGTGGTTTATATGCTCCTCTAATAGTTGATTGTACGTATCTAGTTCCACAAGGACGATAGACTTGGTCTTGTCAGCTCTGACCAATGTGACTTTGTTGTGGTGCATCCATCTTCTTGTGTGCTCCAAATTAGATCTCAAGTGTTTCATATCTTGTGCTGGGTGGATTTTTTAAGTGTGTGAGTGGCCTTCCATCTGCAGTATTCTTTATCAATATTAGGTAATCCCATCAATAGAGATTCCAATTCAGGGATAGGGTTTAAGTCTTCTATGATCGGAGGGGTGCAAACTTAGGTCCTAAACTCAAGACTTTGACTGCAAAAGTCGGTAACTTTAAGTCATCCCAAATGAGGTATGGGAATGAGGGTTGTTGCAGCTTCCAGGGTGTCTGTATCCTTATGATTCATCAGAGTTTCCCTTGGTAGCGCTTCTTTAAGGTGTTCATTAGTCTTTCCTGTATAGCTACAAGCTGAGCATTCTCTTGGGCTAAGGTGTAGGGGCTCTTATCAAAAAGTGCGTTCTCGATCCTGATTAGTTCTGTGATATTGGTGTATATGTGCTTCCTTGTTGTGCAGATGGCCCTATTCAAGCACATACTCTGCACTTTAGCAAGTAATGGTTCATTACCTGGTGGGAGTTGAATTCAGAAGAATGACATAGGTAGCACTTTTTCTTTTTTGCATTCCATCAGAAAGTCATATCTGGCTCTGGCCTTAGAATTGAATGCTCGTAAGCCTAACTATCTATTAGCCGTATGCCATATGTACTCCATGTAACAAAGCTAGTAATTTAGTTATAAATAAAGATAATAAAATTAACTTAATACATTTAATATAATTAAGGCTGGCTTCAAGGTGTAAACAAGACCTGCTCAATGGTTAAGATCATGAGACAACTGTCTCAAATAGCAAAATGAGCAGTCAAAAATGTTCAAAAGAAGAAATAAATAAATAATTAGAATGTAATAAAGTTCTATGAACGTATTTTAAAGTATCTTAAAGTTGTTTATAAATAGTTTATACAAGAGTGCCAACCAATGGCATAGCGAGGGGGGTGCAAGGGGGTGTATCATGCACTGGGCGCCACTCGCAGAGGGGTGCCCAAATGGTCTCCAAGACAAACTATATGTGTTTCTGGGAGGTGCCAATAAAGTGTCGGGCGCCAGTTATGTTTGCTACGCCACTGGTACCAACACATGCTCTCTATTGGCAAATGCTTTGGAAGCAGGAGCAGTAAAAATCAATTTTGCCTCAGGTACAAATTACACTGGGTGTAAAAAAAAATCCAATATTGAGCCTTGTATACTTAGGTACTCACTCAAAATTATCAAATCACACAAAACAGTTCTATAAACAAACTTGGACTTCTATAAACAACTCTATAAACTACAATGGTTGAGACTAACAGCAAATGATATAAACTATATACAGTAAAAGCTGTGAAAACAGGAATACAAACCATACTAAATTTTCCTTTGTTATGGCAGGTTTTCATTTTGAATAGGCTTTAGTACTTTTTTTTATGTTTAAGTTATACTGGATACATGTCACACAGTCATATATTTTAAACTAAAACCACTTTTATGACATACATAGGAAACATTTTATTACTAGGTTTAAATCTAATTGTAGTAAGTACATCAAACAAAACCTTTACAATCCAGTAAATAATTTTAATATAAATTTAACAAATGTTTTTGATCTTATGCAAGATCTGCTTCAGGTCAACAACATTTAGAATTTTAATTTATACTGAAATTATTTACTGAATTGTGAAGGTTTTGTTTGATGTACTGTACTTAGTCATCAATCCAGTTATCAGGAAGAAGATAATTTCATTTATCTAACTGTAAATTAATTCAACTATCTGAAGTGATTATTTTATTGGGATTCGGATTATAAACATACTAGAAGGTAGGCCCGGCAATGCTTGGGCAAAAGTAACGACAGCGAAAATTAAGATTAACATTATAGTCAACCTTACCTGTTTTCACAGAATGCAAGAATTGGGTCCCCCTGTTTCAAGACTAATTAGAGAATTTTTAGATGGGTCTAAAAGTATGTTCAATTCCCGCAAAAAGGAAAAAAAAAACTGCATCTACATCTTGCACGTCGCTTTCTCTTAACAATTACATTGTTATGTAACACTTCCATTGTTACTTAACACTTCCATTGTTGATCCTTAAGCCTTAATCCTGTCCCTCTCCCCTGTGGGGAGGAATTTCGAAAAATCCCTTCTTAGTGTGCATTCTCGTGACGTACTGTGTACCAAATTTCAACTTTCAACTCCTAACCGTTTGGGCTCTGTGCTGATTATTATTATTATTATCTAATGTATCTGTCTACCAATGTAGCTGTCAAATAATATTCAAAGATTACATTTTAAGTATTGTGGGATACTTCTGATGATTACAGTATTTATGTAGTTATAAATGTAACTAAAGTATCTATCAAGGGATATTCAAAGGCTTTGTAGATTAATTTCTGGTGAAATACTTCTGATGACTTTAGTGCTTATATAATGTGACATATATCTAACATATCCAGAAAATTTTCTGACAGTATTGACATTTAACCACGGGTGATGATCAAAATACTATGTGTAAGTTAGTATATGTCCTATTGTTCTTATAAATTGAATTTCCGAAAGTTTTATTAGGAAGTTTTTTTACACTGAAATTCCTACTGTAGTCAACAGGTATATCCCACTAATAGTTAAATGTAAACTTATTTGAACATCACTTGAGAATACATTGGTTTTATGAGTAATTATGTAATATTGAAGAAAAATCAAACTTATTCTTAAACTACAGTTTGTCATGCTCTGTTGTAACTATATTATACCTGGAGGCAATTTTTGTCATTTGTCCATAACAAGTGGAATCTTAATTTCTGCATTATTCAGATTAAATTACATTCTTTATACCCAAAAAAATCTTCCATTAGACAGGTTTCTGGTTTATAGTAAAATTTATCACAGAAAATTGCTATGTTTTGAAGTTTTTTCTATTTAAGCATGTTTCTGTTTTATTCAGGTTTTACTGTATTAACTGTTAATATTCTCAAAATATTGATTCTACAAATTTTCATATCCTTACACTGAAAAGGGGATGGAAACAATTACATCAGTTTGCTTGACATTTAACTGTAACTTACAAGTCATATTTTACATTTAAAATATTTCTGGTTTATGTAAAACTTTATACATTAAAGTTAGATGATAGTGCAGGAGTCAGGATGTGACTACAAGCAGTCCCCAAGTCATGAACAAGTTCTATTCCATTTGTCTTTGTCAAATTTTTAGGCAAGTTGGAACATGTATACAAGGTGTTAAGAATTTAGATCAACAAAATGGAATGGCCAGTAGAGGAATGAATACAAGAAGCAATTTTGGTCCTATGAAATGGGGTTTCCACAGCCTTCTTATAAGATATGGGTTCTTAAACTGTTGGTAGTGGTTACAGCTCTGTGATGCATGAATGCCATACAGAGAAGTCTGACATTACTGTCAAACGTTTGTTAAAATTATGTGTGGCGTACTGTTAATTCTCACCAGAGACACATTAAGGTCAGTTGAGGCCCCAGGCACAGAAGAAAATATTGGGCACCTTAAAAAAGAAAGAGAGACAGGGAAAATAAAAATACATGTTAACCATAGTT